>NC_040081.1:103270928-103895928 GCF_003369695.1 Bos indicus x Bos taurus | reverse complement strand
TGCCTCAGAGCCACCTGTGTTGAACCTCAGTCCAGCTGTGTGACTTGGGCTGTCACTCAACCTCTCTGAGTCTTGCGCTGACAACATCTGCCTCGCTGGTTTGCTGCTGTCCCAAGAGGACCTCCCAGAGGTCAAGCGCGTGGGCTCTGGAGCCACAGCATCAGGGTTTCGACTCCAGCTCTGCCACTCTCGAGCTGTGTGACCTTGGGCAATCACCCACCCTTCTGAGCCTCCATTTCCTCATCTGAAAAATGGAGATCAAGGTACCCAACTCAAATGCATTGATATACGTGAGGCACAGATGCAGCCGATAAATGTTTATTATCTAATATCCTCAGGACCAACAGACATGGAGAGGACTGCTGTCCCCAGTCTACATACCAAAAGGAATCCGAGGCCTCCCAATGGTTAGACGCCCCTTCCGAGGGCTGTCTCCACCCTGGAATTTACATCCCAGCTTGTTTGAGTGCAAAGCTGGTGTTGGCTCCTCTGTGAACCATCGTGGTTCTACAGGGAACAAAACATCACACACACAGTACACACACACACACACACACACACGCCACCATATATCATGAATTGCTGGTGAAATTATGGATCCACTGGGGGAAAATTACAACAGGTAAAAAAAAAGCCCTCACTGAATCAGAGCCCTTCACTGGCGTGAGCCCTCACTGGCTTGAGGGACGACAGGCCAGGCTGCCCTTGCCCTGAAGCTAGCTTCTCCAGGTCCCTGGGGTGGTGGCATCAGACAGATGTAGTTTGCTCTCCCGATCTGGAATGATGGGAACTGTAGCAAAGAAATGCAGGGCAGATTAGTTCCATCAGGTAGAGGGCTTAAAAACTGAGCTTGGCTTACGGAATTCATCCACAAATCTCTCAAGCAATGAACTCATTCATTCAGCACATTGTGACTGGAGTCCTGCTCTGTGTGACATTAAATGCTGGTTGTGTTGTTCAGTCGGTAAGTCATGTCTGACTGTTAATGACCCCAAGGCCTGCAGCACACCAGGCTCCCCTGTCCTTCATTATCTCCCAGAGTTTGCTCAAACTTATGTCCATTGAGTCGGTGATGCCATCCAACCATCTCATCCTCTGTCGCCCCTTTCTCCTCCTGCCTTCAATCTTTTCCAGCATCAGGGTCTTTTCCAATGAGTCAGCTCTTCTTACCAGGTGGCCAAAGTACTGGAGCTTCAGCTTCGGAATCAGTCCTTCCAATAAAATATTCAGGATTGATTTCCTTAAGGATTGACTGGGTTGCACTCCTTGTAGTCCAAGGGACTCCCAAGAGTCTTCCCCAGCACCACAATTTGAAAGTATTAATTCTTTGGTGCTCAGCCTTCTTTATGGTCCAGCTCTCACATCCGTACATGACTACTGGAAAAACCCATAGTTTGACTAGACGGGTCTTAGGTGCTGAGGATGCAGGTAAATAAAACACAATGTCTTTAGGGCACCAGGTGTGAAAAGGAGTCTGAAATCAAGGCTACAATGAGATATCACCTCGTCCCCATTAGAACAGTTGCTATCAAAACCAAAAAAAACAGACAATGGCAAATATTGACAAGGATGTGGAAAATGAGAATCGTGTGCACTGCTGGTAGGGATGTAAAAAGATGCAGCTGCTGTGGAAAACCACATGGGGATTCCTCACAACAGTAAACACAGAATTACCATGTGGTCCAGCAGTTCCACGTCTGGTATACATGCACCCCAAGAGCTGAAAGTAGAGACACAAACAGGTATTTACGCACTCACGTTCACAGCTTATTCATGATAGGCAAAAGGTGGGAAACCACCTACAATCCATCAGGAGATGAATGGACAAGGCCGTCCATCCATGCAGTGGAGCGTAATTCAGCCTTTAAAAAGAGGGAAACTCTTGACACCTGCCACAACTTGGATGAAACGTGAGGTCATTAGGCTAAGTGAAATAAGCATCAGTTCAGTTCAGTTCAGTCGCTCAGTCGTGTCCGACTCTTTGCAACCCCATGAATCGCAGCACGCCAGGCCTCCCTGTCCATCACCAACTCCCGGAGTTCACTCAGACTCACGTCCATCGAGTTGGTGATGCCATCCAGCCATCTCATCCTCTGTCGTCCCCTTCTCCTCCTGCCCCCAATGCCTCCCAGCATCAGAGTCTTTTCCAATGAGTCGACTCTTCGCATGAGGTGGCCAAAGTATTGGAGTTTCAGCTTTAGCATCATTCCTTCCGAAGAAATCCCAGCATCAGTTGGTCACCAAAAACAAAAAAAAAAGCAAATGCTACATGATTCTGCTTATATGAGACACTTAGAGTCAAATGCATAGGCAGAAAGTGGAACAGTGAGTGCTCGGGGCTGGGGGAGGAGAAATAATTTGCTTAACGAGACAGTTTCACTTTGGGAAGATGAAGAAGTTCTGAAGATGAACGACGGTGGGAGGCTACACAACGGTGTGGATATACTTAACCCCACTAAACTGGAGACCTTAAAACAGTTAAACCGGCAAGACTTCCATGTATTTTACCCCAGTTTTAAAAAAGAAATCTGGAGAGGAAATAAAAGATACAGAGGCTGGAAGGCCAAATTCTAAATATTAGGGGCTGGACAGAGGTCAACTCATCAGCCAATCAGAATTGATTAAGTGCCTACCCTGTGTCAAAGGAGGCGGCTGGTACAGTGAGGACATGGAAGGCTTGCCTGGAGAGGAAGGAAGACCTGCCCTCCCAGCCATGGCGTTTCTCACAGCAGTGTACTTCTGCGTCACCTGGGCTCTTGTTGAGATGCTGTCTCTGGTTCCCTCTGACCAGACTCAGATTTCTAGACTGCACACTCCAACCAGCTCCCAGTTGATGCGGAAATGCTGCTGCTCCGCGGAGTACACCTTGTGTGGCCAGGGTGCAGACACCACCCACGAGTGCCTGGGGCATCTCATCCATGGGCCCCTGCGAGGGAGAGGGCGGGCAGAAGCTGGGGCCAGGCAACCCAGCATTTGAATCATGGCTTCATTGTTTATGTAAATCAGGCTTCTCCAGAGACACAGAACCAACTGGGTGGATAGACAGAAAGATAAAAATGCTTACAGCTACATCTATATCTCTGTGTCTAGATCTCTGTGTGTGTCTATATCTATATGTGCTTAGTCACTCAGTCGTGTCTGACTCTTTGCCACCCCATGGACTTGGGACTGACAGGCTCCTCTGTCCATGGGGATTCTCCAGGCAAGAATACCAGAGTGAGTTGCCATGCCCTCCTCCAGGGGGATCTTGGCAACCCAGGGATTGAACCCAGGTCTCCTGCATTGCAGGCGGATTCTTTACCATCTGAGCCAGCAGGGAAGCCCAATATCTATATAGCTATCCTATATGGATAGATAGATGAGAGAAAGATTACTCAGGCAAAGTTTCTAGGGCACAGTCTTTTTATTTTAATATTAACTTTAGTTTAAAAAAATTTATTCATTTCAATTGGAGGCTAATTACAATATTGTAGTGGTTTTGCCATACATTGACATGAATCAGCCACGGGTGTACATGTGTTCCCCATCCTGAACCCACTCCCATGTCCCTACCCATCCCATCCCTCTGGGTCATCCTAGTGCACCAGCCCTGAGCACCCTGTCCCATGCACTGAACCTGGACTGGTGATTCTTAGTGCACAGTCTTAAGGACAATTATTTTCTCTTCTCCGAATCTTAGTCTTTGCTCTTCAGCAAAGAGCATCATCTTTGGATGGGATAAGGCCCACCCACACTATGGAGGGCCATCACTGTACTCAAAGTCCAAAATTGGTTTACTCAAAGTCAAAATTGGTTTATTTTTAAAAAATCTTTTATACAATTTAAAAGGTTGCTTCCCATGAAAGTTATTTAAAAAATATTCGCCCTGATTCCCACATGGTCTAATACATCCTTGAGCCTATCTTACCCAGGAGTTCATACCTCCCTCTTGCTCACCCCCATGTGGCCCCTGCCCACAAAGGTAACCACTAGCTTGTTCTCTGTATCTGTGACTCAGCTTCCTTTTTGTTACATTCACTAGTCTGTTGTATCTTTTAGATTCTACATATAAGTGAGATCATATGTACCGTCTTCCTCTGTCTGTAAAGTCCGTTGATACAAATGTTAATCACACCTAAGAAATACCTTCACAGTACCATCTAGGCTATTGTTCAGCTGAACAACTGGGCCCCGTGGCCTTGCCAAGGTGATGCATTAACCACCACACTCTCACTGGCTGACGGCAGAACTGCTCTGAGCCTCAGCACCCACCTCTTTAACATGAGGCTAAGCAAGTCCACAGTGACTGTGTGTGTGTGTACGTGTGTGTTTAGTCACTCAGTCGTGTCAGACTCTTTGCAACCCTATGGATGTAGCCCGCCAGTCTCCTCTGTCCATGGAATTCTCCAGGCAAAAATACTGGAATGAGTTGAATGAATTTCCTCCTCCAGGGGATCTTCCCAACCCAGGGATCGAACCCACATCTCTTGCATCTCTTGCATTGGCAGGTGGATTCCTTACCACTGAGCCACCCCACAGTGGTTGGGAGCCTTCAAATCAGAAATTAATTCAAAGCACTGAGCATTATGCCTAGCTTGTGTTAGTCCCTCAGCCGCGCTTGACTCTTTGCAACCCCATGGACGATAGCCTGCCAGTCTCCTCAGTCCATGGGACTCTTCAGGCAAGAATTCTGGAGTGAGTTGCCATTTCCTTCTCCAGGGGATCTTCCCAACCCAGGGATCGAACCTGGGTCTCCTGCATTGCAGGCAGATGCTTTACCCTCTGAGATACTAGGGAAGCCCATAATGGCTGGCACCCAGGAAGTTGAGAAGTAAGCATCCTGTCCTTCCAGCCTCCTCAGAGGAGATGCAGCTGGGGAGCCAGGCATCCCCAGGGACCCCAAGGGTCTGCGCTCAGGGAGCCCAAGAAGGTCTGGGACAGGGAGAACCAGGCCTGGCAGACAAAGCAGGGGTCTTCCCTGGAGGGAAGGGAAGGCCTTCCGGAGACAGAACTGCTGTAGGAAGAAGGAGAGCAATGCCAGACACCAGACAGGGGGGCTGCTGCTGGGCTGACTGCATTTCTCTACCTTAACTGTTGCCAAGGAGTAAACTTGCAGAGTTGGTATCGGTAGAGAGGAGGCCAGAGACCCTCGAGTTCAGACAGCCCTCTGGAGATGCAAACCAAGGTCCCCTTCTGCAATATTCTGCAAGGATTTTCCACTCAGGCTCATCCATCTGTGTTCCTTGAGCAGGGGACGTGTGTTTGTTGACCTTGCAATCCAGGGCCAAGGCTCTTTGCTGGCCTGCAGCGCACCCCAGTCTGGCCTCTGCCTCCCCTCTCTAGCTGGGTCTGCTCAGCACCTCTCCCTGCTCTCAGGTGGAAGTCGGTGCCACCGGGCCCTCTGGCACTGGGGTGAACATGGTCATCCACCAAAGTCATCTTTACCTGGCACCTGTGAATATGACCTTATTTGCAAACAGGATCTTTGCAGATGTGATTAAGATGAGGTTGTACTAATTCAGGAGCGTTAAGTACTTTCACAGGGTTATGCAAACATCATCTCTCTCCATTTGCCCAGATTTCTCATGAGCCACACAGAACTGGGCACCCATTAAGCAGTCATTGCGGGTCCCTTCTTTCCCAGCCTCTGGGAACCTCTATTCTACTTTTTGTCTCTATGGAGAAAATTTCTTTTTAGTGCAACAGATTTGTTGATGATATAAACAGTTAGATGATATAAATGTAGTTTTCTACTTCTTGTAGAGTGTCGATTACGAATGCATTTCTTTTGAACAAGAAGTACCACGTACGTTAATGTAAATTTCAATTTATTTTTGCCCTTCTAAACAAACAAAAGATGAGGTCGTACTAGTTTAGGGTCGACCTTAATCCAATACGATTGGTGATCTTCTCAGAAGAGAAGAAACACAGACACAAGGGAGAAGACTGTGTAAACGATGTAGGAGCTACAGTGATGCCTCTACAAGCCGACCCTCTCCAGTATTCTTGCCCGGAGAATCCCACGGACGGAGGAGCCTGGCGGGCTACAGTCCATGGTGTTGCAAAGAGTTGGGCATGACTGAAGCGACTGAGATACAAGCTGAAGCTTGTAGCTACAAGCGGAGGACTGCTGGCACCCACCAGAAGCTGAAAGGAGGTAAGGAAAGGTAGCTCCCCAGATTTTCAGAGGGGGCCCAGCCCTGCTGACACCTTGACTTTGGATTCTGAACCCCGGAACTGTGAGAGGCTAAGTCCCTGTCGTCTAAGCTCCCCGATCTGTGGTTCCGTGTTACAGCAGCCACGGGACGCTTAACACAGTTGAGGGGCAGCTTCCCACCCACCCCATCATAGCACCTGCCCCAGACCACCTTCTTCCAGCGCTTGCCAAAGACGTCCCCGCCACACCGGGGTCCCCAGCCCCAAGTCCAAGTCCTTCCTTGCTCTCAATACTGACTACATCCCACTGTCATTGCCTGGTCCTGCCTGCTTCCTCCAGACAACGGCCTTCACCCTGGAGGGCCATTGTTGGCCCTCCTGCACCATTCTTGCCTCTCAGATTCCCTGGTGGCTCAGATGGTACAGATTCTACCTGCAAAGCAGGAGATCCAGGTTTGATCCCTGGGTTGGGAAAATCCCCTAGAGAAGGGAATGGCAACCCACTCGGGTATTCTTGCCTGGAGAATCCCACAGACAGAGGAACCTGGTGGGCTACGGTCCATGGGGTCGCAAAGTCAAACACAGCTGAGTGACTAACGCTTTTCCACTTTTGCCTCTCAGCACTGCCTGGCCCACTGCAGGGACCCCGTAAACGAGTGTAGCCCCCACCCCCTTTCCCCCAGGACCAGAGTCTGGAGGGCAGACCTCAGCACAGCACCTTTCTAGGGACAGGGCTTACCTCTGAGGCCATGACAACGTGTTTATTTTTGGCCTCTCTGACCTGGAGGTGTAAACACATACCTGATCGAGACACTACCATTCCTATCTTGGACTTCAAAATAAACTCATCTCCATAATTGACGGTCTGCACACATCACAGGCCCTTATTAAGCCTGGCAGGGCCTCAGAAGGGCAGGAAGGTCTCCCAAGGGCATGGGGAAAAGGTTCCTGGCTCCACTCCCCTCTGGGCAGAGTTCTCTCACCCCGTCCCTCTAAGGAAGAAATCAGCTCCTCCTCCCCCTCCTCCCCACTTCCCCTCTTCCTCCCCCTCCTCCCCTTCCTCCCGGCTTCTCCCCCTCCTCCCCACTTCCCCTCTTCCTCCCCCTCCTCCCCCCTCCTCCCCTCCTCCTTCCATCCTATTCCCCTTTTCCTCTTCTTCCCTACTCCTTTCTCCTCCTCCTCCCAGTCCTCCACCCTCTCCCCCTCCTCCCCAGCCTCCTCCAGCCTTTCCTGCCTTTGAAGGGACCATCCCTGTTCACAGTCACTCCCACCAGGAGCTAGGCAGTCCCTTTCCACTCCCGCCCCACCCACATCCAGACAGTCACCCAGCTTTGTCAACTCTCCCTTCCCTGTATCTTTCCGAGTTTACCACCCACCCCTCCCCCTCGCCAGACCACGTCCCCACAGCCCTCCCTGTATTATGAAACAGTTCCCACACTTGCTCTTGCTTTCTCTCTCTCTCCTGGTCTACCCTCTTCACTGATCCACCGGCATCTCTGCCTGAGCCCTTCAGTGGCTCCTGGTTCCTCTGGGTTAAAGATCTAACCGCTCAGCTCCACCTACAAAGCATTTTGGGATGTGACTCCTGCCCCCACCCCGCCCCCCGTCTACCCCCTTGGCCATGTCCAGAGGCTGACTGTACAGTCCATGTTCCACTCCATCCAGAACGAGTCACGCTGCACACAATGCAGGTCAAATCCCAGGCCTTTGAAGACTCTGTCCCTCTCCCCTGAACTTTCCTTGTCTGTTAAGCTCCTACTTAACCCTTCCATGCCTGGGTCAGACGTCTGCTCCTTCTCAAGTCCATCTGATATCAGAGTTATGTACCTCATCTGCAGCCTTCTCAGCTCCCTTTGTGGAATTAGGATGATGGATCTAGAACTTGCTAGTAGAGGGCTCACGTGAGCCAGTCCCCTTTGTGGGCACAGATAGGTCAGTCGATGTAAGACAGGTTCCTTCAGCAGGTGAGTGGGTTCCTGTGCTGTCTTGACAACAAGAAGTGGTTGGCCCTGAGAGCCTGGCCTGCCTCTGGTCCACTGAGGACATTTTCCTCTTCCTTGAAGGCGAAGAGCAAATGTTTGATTTATCTTTGCATCCCAGGAGCTAGTCCAAGCCTGCAAAAAACAGTCAACAAATCTTAATTGGATAAACAAGAGAAAGAATCAGCAATGTAAGGAGCAGGCAAAAGATGAAAGAAAGAGACCAGGGAGGATGAAGACAGGAAAAGTAAGGATAAAAAACACCTTCAGTTGAGCTCATAGCATGCTCCCAAGGGGACCATTGTGGTGCCCATTTTATAGATGTGAAAACTGAGGCCCAAGGAGATCTAAGTGAATTGCCCCCAGTTACGCATCTGTTAGAATCTGTGACACAAACCCACAGCTGTCTTATTTTTTCAGGGGTTTAGGGTCATTTTTATGAACCTCTGTTAAGCTGGGTTTCTCCTCTTTCATTTTTAAGCAATTCAGTTTTCCAGTGCTGCTTCTAATTCACAAATACAGGGTTTTTTCCTATTTATAAAAGTAGTGTGTGTTCATTTTAAAGAATTAGGAAACTAAAGAATTTAAATAGAGTATTTATTTAAAGCAACAGATATAATTTCCATGAATTCCATCATCCTAAGACAACCTCTCTTAAAATTGTTATGTTTTCTAGTCTTTTCTTTGTGTTTATATTTGTTGTACACACAGTTAGAAGTAGCTTTCTAATGGCATTTTAAATCCTGATTTTTTTTTCATATAATATTGTATCTAAAGCATTTCTCCATATCATTAGAAACTCTTCATAAGCATAGCCTTTTAACTTTTTCATTAAGCACTTACTAAGTCTTGGACTTCCCTGGTGGCTCAGATGGTAAAGCTTCTGCCTACAATGTGGGAGACCTGGGTTCGATCCCTGGGTCAGGAAGATCCTCTGGAGAAGGAAATGGCAACCCACTCCAGTACTCTTGCCTGAATAATCCCATGGATGGAGGAGCCTGGTAGGCTACAGTCTATGGGGTTGCAAAGAGTCAGACACGACTGAGCGACTAAATTTTCATTCACTTTACTAAGTCTCAGGCACTGTCCTAGATCTGGGTTTGCATTTATAATTTACTGTGTATTAATAGATGCACTATAATTTATCTGGCTTTTCTCTGATGGTTAGGCATTTAAGTAGTTTTTGTTTTTCACTATTACAATAATTTTGCAATAAACTTTTATGAACATAAATTTCTATCCACGCTTAGATAAGGAGTGAAGTTTTAGAGCTAGTTACTGCAAAAGATTGAGTTATATTCCCCCCTAATTTGAAGCCCTAACACACAATGTGACTATATTTGGAGATAGAGTTTTTATGAGGTAATTAAAGTTAAATGAGTTCATAGGCTGGAACCCTAGTCCGATAGGATTGGGGGCCTTATAAGAAGAGGGAGAGAGGGACCTGCCTCTGTCTGTATGAACACACATCAAGGAAATGCCACGTGAGGGCACAGGGAGAGGGCAGCCTCCTGTATGCCAGAGAGACAGGCCTCAGCAGGACCTGACCATCCCACAACCCTGAAGGTGGATTTCTAGGCTCCAAAGCTTCGAGGAAACAAATGTCTGATGTTCAAGGACCCTGGTTTGTGGCGTTTTGCTGTAGAGGTCAAGAGGACCAAGACAAATATCAAGTTCATGATCTTGACTGAGATGAAGTCTTCACGGGTGTTTAAATTTATTGATACTTGGGACTCCCCTGGTGGTCCAGTGGCTAAGGCTTCTGGCTCCCAACGCAGGGTTCGATCCCTGGTCAGGGAACTAGTTCCCACATGCCACAACTAAAAAGATCCCGCATACCACAAAGGAGATCCCAGGTGCCGCAACAAAGCCCCAGCTCAGCCAAATAAATATTTTTTAAAAAATTTGTCAGAGCTTAACGAATCATGCACTTTAAATATGGGTATCTTATCGTATTTGCTTATAACTCAATACAATTGTTTTAAGTAAATGTCAGCATTTAGACTTAATCTTGTTAAGCCTCTCTTTTTTTGGAGATCCCTGCAGGATTCCCCACACTACCCCTTCACCCACATCAATATCATTTACAGATTGAGTCGCTCATTACATCACAGAATTTGAAACCTAGTTCCTCAGAGGCTCCATCATTCCCTAGCTGGGTGCACTTGGGCAAGACTTGTCCCTCTCTGAGCCCCAGTTTCCTCATCTGTAAAGTGGGGATATGACTTCTTCCTCTTGGGTCACTATGAGTGGAGAACTGTTAGCCATCTTGGCAGAGAGCTTGGTGCGTGGCAAGTGCTTCAAACTGTTTTCAGTATTATTGCCATGAGAAAAGCATGACCCCTCTGATCTGATGCCAGATTAAATACAGGCAGACCAAGCCTTCCACCTTCCCAGAACTAACAATAGATCAGGCTCCTCAATGAAAACAAGTGAGCTTTCTTAAGCCATTGCATCAGATCACCCAGGAGGCCCGTTCAGAATGCAGATTTCTGGCTCCAGGCCAGGTTTACTGGATTAGACCCTCTAGGACGGGACCCTGGCATAGACTTTGTACCTTGAGTCTGGGGAAACTCTGAAAGCTGCTCCTGTGGCTACATCAATCACGTTAATGAGAATATCATCAGTTCTTCTTCCTGACTACTTTCCCCACTCCAGGCACAGGGCTGGGAATGCAGGACGGATGTTCTCAAGCCATTGTGGCACACCCATGTGAGATGGGGCTCATCATGTCCCCATTTGACAGGAGGGAAAGGTGAGGCTCAGACAAGTTGTCACTTGCTCATTCTGCGGAGCTGGGTTTCCAGTCTGGGTCTGTCTTACTTTGAAAGGCTGTGCTATCACCCACTGCACCATCTGATGTATTCATTTATTGAGCAGACATTCATTAAGTACTTACGAAGTACCAGATTTGGGTCTCAGGCACTGGGAACCAAGAGTGAACAAACAGGCAAGGTTTTTTCCTACATTGCAATAGTGGGAAATGGGCATATTGAAAGTGTAACAGTCAGGATAGGAAAAGTTATGCTGCAGTAACAAACAACCCTTCAGTTTCCATGATGACTACAAGTTTATTTCTTGCTCAGGCTGAACATCCACGAGGGCCACCTGCTTCTGCTCATCACTGGGGACCAGACTGATTGTTGCCAAGCCTGGGAGGAAGGGTATTCAGTGGGACTGCACAACAGATATGAAGTCTTTTACCAGAAGTGACATAAGTTACTTCTGCCTCCGTATCACTGGCTAAAACAAGTCACATGGCCCTATCCACTGATGAGGGGCCAAGAAAGGCTGTGCTGGGACTCCCCATGTGCCTAAGGGTAGAGCAAACAGGACACTGACTACCATTAAAAATAAACTTCTGGCAAAGGAAGCTCATTGAAAATCAGGATGACTGCAAGGAAGAAACAAAAACAGGTTTGTAGGGTAAAGAGAGGAGAGTGCAAAGGGTAGGAGGTCCTCTAGATGGGACCCTCTGAGTAAGTGACATTTGAACTGTTGGAGGAAATATTAACTTCAGGTTAAGGGAAATGACTGTTTTGATCAACTTTGTTTTGGTGAATAATCTGGATTTATCAGGTTCGAGCAGTTGAGAAAACCCTAAAAGCTCTCAGCTCTATTTCAGGTTGTGTTAGTTCTTTTCTTGAGCAACCCTGGAAAAGCCATTAACGTTTCTGAACCTCAGTTTCCCCATCTGGGAAATGGGTGCATTGGCCCTTCTAAGAGGTTCTCAACTGGCTGCCCCCAGAACGGTTGGAACCTGAAGAGCTGTGTTGTTGCTTTTAGTTAACACCATTAGCCAGCATTTCTGTTTGTTTTTAATTTTGGCTGTGAAGGGTCTTGGTTGGTGTGCAGGCTTTCTCTGGCCGTGGCAAGTGGGGGCTACTTTTCGTTGTGGTGTGCAAGCGTCTCACTGTGGTGGCTTCTCTTGTGGGGTGCAGGCTCGAGGCACATAGGCTTCAGTACTTGCCGCACGCAGGCTTCAGTACTTGTGGCATGTGAGCTGAGTTGCCCCTTGGCATGTAGAGTCTTCCTGGACCAGGGGTCAAACCCATGTCCCCTGTACTGACAGGCACATTCTCAACCACTGGACCACCAGGAGAGTCCAAGCCAGTGTTTTTAAATTGTGAAATTCCTAATAAAAATTCAGATCCACAGCATCTCTTAAAATCACAGTAGGGTAGCCCCATCAGCCAGGGGTCAGCCTGCGTCTGGGCCAAGTGCATTCGCAATTGCTGGACCAGAGAGCCTCTGAGGTTTCTTTGTAGCATCAGCAGTCTTACGAGTCTGTGTATTTTCTCAGTTAAAGCTGGGGAAATTCTGGGTGTGTGTGTGTGTGCAAGAGAGTTGTGTGCCATGTATATGTGATTTGAGTGTATGACTACATGTGAGTGTGTATAAGCTTGTGTGTGTGAGTATGTTATCTGAGTGTGGGCGGGTGTGTAGGAGCACTTAGTATGTATGCAAGTGTGTGAGTTGTATGTGCATGGATGTGAATGTGTCTCCATGTCGAGCGGGTCTGTGTTGTTTTGGGGAGGAGGGCTCAGCATTAGAGGTGGAGGTTGAAGCCCAGGACTGGGGCTAACTGCCTCAGAATTGGAACAAAAACATTCATTTTTAAGACCCAGAACAGAGGCAAGAAACACGAAACCTTTTAATTCTATCTCTTAGTTAAATCTTTTAAGGTAATCTTGATGCAATGGACAGGAACTTGGGTAAACTTCAGGAGATGGTGAGGGACAGAGAAGCCTAGAGTGCTGCAGTCCATGGGGCCACGAAGAGTCGGACACTGTGGAGATGCTGGAGATCCGAATTTTTATTAGGAATTTCACAATTTAAAAACACTAGCTTGGACTTCCCTGGTGGTCCAGTGGTTGAGAATGTGCCTGTCAACACAGGGGAGATGAGTTCGATCCCTGGTCCAGGAAGATTCCATATGCCAAAGAATCTGCCCGCAATGCAGGAGACCCAGGTTCAATCCCTGGGTCGGGAAGATCCCCTGGAGAAGGGAATGGCAACCCACTCCAGGACGCTTGCCTGGAGAATCCCTTGGACTGAGCGACTGAACAATAACAACATCCCCTATCTCGCAAACCCTAATCCTTCCTTACTGGCTAAACCTCGGGACTGGATGAGGACAGAGGCGTTTCTCTCTCTGCAGTACTCGAGTGATAGCAGGTCTATCTCAGGGCAGGGCGAAGGATGAAGGGAGAGACAGATCTCCGCTGATGAAAGAGGTCTGACGATTCCCACCGCCCCTGATTGTGTCTCCTGTAGCCTACCTCCTGGAAGCAGGAATCAGGCAAACAGGTCTTGATAGGTAAGCTGTCCCGGCCTCTGCCCGACCTCAGGACGGGCTTCCCAACCCCATTCTCCCCAGAGCCAGGGCCTGGTCAGCATAAAGTTCCACTGATGCCGCTGCAGGAAAGGGGCCTGGGGTGATGAAGGGAGGCCGGAAGCCCAGTTCAGGGCCGCCCAGTGTTCCCAGACCAGCCTGGGTCACGTGGACATCTGACCCCAGGGCCTTGGGGTGTGTCCTAGCCCCTGCTCCACCCTGGCTCAGATCAGGGAGAGGGGTACCCGGCCCCACCCAAGGAAGGCGCCTCCTTGCAGAGATTCCAGGCCTGTGGTTTCCCCCTCCTATTTGTAATCATTTGAATGAGGTCAGAATTAAAATCAGTTTCCATGGTGAAAAAGGAGGGAGACACTTAGAAACAGACAGGCAAACACAGAGAGAAACAAGAAAAGGGGCAGAGAGGGAGACACGGAGGCGGGTGGCTGGGAGGAAGAAATAGAGATGGGTAGGGGACTGGGAACTGGGCGTGATCGCCAGTAGCTTATTTTAGGGACTGTCCTGACCTGGCAGGCTCAGACAGTAAAGAATCTGCCTGCAATGCAGGAGACCTAGGTTCAGTCCCTGGGTTGGGAAGATTCCCCCGGAGAAGGGAATGGTAACCCCACTCCAGTACTCTTGCCTGGAGAATCCCTCGGACAGAGTAGCCTGGGAGGCTGCAGTCCATGGGGTTGCAAAGAGTTGGACACGACTGAGTGACTAGCACTCTCACTCCCTGACCTGGCGCTTGTCAGGACCAAGAGGACAGGGGTCAGGTGTGGGAGGAATAGAGAAGAGGCAACCAAGGACCTTTCCCCACCTGTGCCAGGGCAGAGGGCAGGGAAGGAGGGGAGAGAGGAGGGTGGGAGGCTGGGAGAAGACATACAGGAGAGAGGGTTGGGATCAGAATGACAAAGCAGGTGGCAAAGCAGGTGAAGAGCACAGCCATCTGAAGGTGGGGGGCATGGACCAGGAGACACGCTCCACACACACACACCAGCCCAGGCAGGAGGGAAGGAAGACCTACTACCCTTGGCCTTGATCACCATTGCCCTCCGCAGACCCCAGGGTCCTGCGACCAAGGCTTTCTGAAAATAGGGCAGGAGAATGTGCAGTGGGGGTGGCGGTGTGATGATGATCAGGGGAACTAGAAAGCATCTCCCCAGAAGCCCCAGGAACTTCTCCAGCTCAGCTCCTGTCCCCATAAAGTCCCCACTTTGGGGCACTTAGCTGTCACCTGGGTGAGCCCGCTGAGTGCGGTTCTGTGGGCTCCTGCGCTGTGAAGGACCCTGGTTCACTAATCCACCGATGTCAACACATGACTCAGAGAGGCTCAGAAATCGACCCAAAGTCACACAGCTGACCAGCTGCAGAGCCAGCAGTCACATCAAGCTCTGGTTTGAGTGACAAAGCCTGCACTCCCTGTGACTTGCCCGACACGACCCTTCCTGAGTCAAAGGTCGGGACAGACACCCCAGGAGCAATGGGGGCCAAAGGCTACGCAGACCCAAACTCCAGTTTGCAGACCCAAGTGCCAATCAGGCTTCTTGGGGGTCCTGTAAAAAGGCAAATTCTGTCTTGGCGGTGCTCTAGACATTGCTGACCATCCCCAGTGAGGCTGCTGCTGCTGCTTGGCGACCACCCTCGGAGTGGTGGGGGCTCAGCCATCTAGAGGATGGGAGTGGCTCAGGACTGAGTTTCCAGGTTATTCAACCAGGAGATAGGAAAGTATGAAAGGACCCCTGAAGCCAGATCCAGGGGAGCAGCGAGGGGGAGAGCGAGAAGAAAGAGGGTGCTGGGGTCAGAGGTGTTAACACCTGTCCCACCGGGAGCCCAAGACAGGAGCAAAGGGAAAGAAGTCCCAGTCAAGCCCACGGGTGGGCATTTGCCTGCAGCAAAGCTGCGCAGGGAACACACACTGTTTGGGTGCGGATACATCTGGTCTGGGATCCTGGGCGCTGAGTGACCCTCAGCACTTCACCTTTCTGACTCTCAGCCTTCTCATCTGCGTAATGGGGAGGAACATACCCTCTTCAGAACATTCCTGGTGGGACTAAAACCAAATCTGTATTCACTTCCCAGGGATGACATAGCAAAGGATCACAGATAGAGGGCTTTAAACCACAGAAAGCTCATCTCTCACAGCTCTGGCGGTGAGAAGTCCAAGGTCAAGGCATCAGCTGAACCTGTGCCTTCCGACGGCTCCAGGAGAGAAGCTGTTCCAGGCTCTTTCACTTCCCATGGCGTTCCTTTCCTTGTGACTGTATCGTCCCCATCTCTGCCTCTGTCTTCACCCAGGCTTCTCCCCAGATCTCTGGCCCACAGTAGGAACTGTCAGTCCTTGCCTCTCTCTCTCTCTCCCAGGTGCAGGTGTCCATTACCTGCACAGCTCTGGGCCCCCACCTTCCTTAAGGGTAGTAAACGGGCAATCCACCTCTCTCTAAGAGAAAGGTCTAGTGATGAGAAACAGGCGGAACACAAAAGGAGCTCAGATCACCCTGCACTGATTCTCAAGCAGCTTGCTGCCCTTCCTTCCCAAGGCTTCCTCCCAGGCTGCTTGGAACCCTGGGCTGTTTCCTTCTCAGATTGGAGCTTCCAGCATTCCCTCAGTAGGGCCTGCCCCAGGGGCTGTTTCCTTCCTTGAAGCTCGAGGAGGCCTTGGGAAGGGAAGGCGCTCTGCAGATCTGTGTGTCTGCCGGCATTTGCTGTTACAGACCCCGGATCATACACTCCTTTCTGGTCAGCATCTTGCCATCAGAACAAAACCCATGGCTTCATCACAGCACGCAAGAAGGGACATGGAGTCCCCACTGCCTCTCTGCGCCAACGCCTTCACCTGCCTTATCCCGGGTATTGCTCTCAGCAGCTACTCTCCTGTGCAAGAGTCTCCTGGAGGGCTTGCTTGGCCCCACTCCAGACTTTCCAAATCAGCGACAAGTCAAAGGTAGGGCCTGAGATCTGCATTTCAGATGAAGTTGATATGGGCTGGTCCAGTTGACAATATTGTTCCAAGGCGAGCATCTAAGGTGGGTGTCATTATCACCAGAATATAAATGAGAAATGACAAGATTCAGAGAGGTAAAGGAATGGATCTCAAAGCCTCACAGCTCAACCAGGTTGTAGTCTCACCTGGATTATGACACTGGTCCCCAGCCGATCTTCCTTGTTTGTCATTGACCCCCAACAGGTTAGCTGCCCCCACCTCAGGGCCTCTCATCCTGCTCCCACTCCCCCCGGGGGTCAAGCCCCTGCCAAACTACACCCCCTCGTCCAGAGCCTCTGCCCCTACAGAGAGGGAGGAGGCAACTGCAGTGCCAGGTGGGAAGAATGCATTCCTATGAACAGAAGGGCCAGCCAGGAGTTCTGGAAACACACAGGAGGGGAGAATCAAGGCTGGCCCCATGGAAGAAGGTCATTTGAGCCGAGTCCCGGATAATGGCTAAGCATCTAGGCTGGAGTCGACTTCAACATCGGTACGGGTCCTCCACCTTCTCAGTAAAGCCCCCTCCCATCCTACCAACCACCTCCTTCAACTCCCCCAAGGACAGAAAGGAGAGGGAAGGGAAGGGAGAAGTGGAAGGAGGAGGTGGGGAGCTGGAGCTGGACGGAGGAGAGAAGAAGGGGAGGAGGGAGGAGAGAAGAAGGAGAAGCGGGGAGGCTGGGTCTCAGCGCAGGGTAGCTGCTGCTGCTACTGGGATCACACCCAGAGCTCTGAGATGTGATGACTGCAGACAGCCTGGAAAACAGTGCAGGTCGGCATGACGGCTGGAGGTTAAACGCAGCCCCGAGGCTCAAGTTGGGAAGCCATTCTTCAATTTCTAATAAAAACCCTGAAGTAGGGATGACACGCGATAAATCAACCATCCACCAGTCCCATCCCCGGATAATCTTTTCAATTATCTTCTTGCTCCGTATGCGTCTCCTAAGACGATCAGAAATGTGCAGGGGGGACGCCCGCCCTGACCAGGAGGCCTGAGCTGTGTTCAGCTGATGGGCCCTGCACACCTGGAAGACCAGGCTGGTGGAGTCAGAAGGCAGCTGAGAGAGAGGCATCCGGAGACAAAAGGACCTCAGAGAGTCAGGGACCAGGGAACCTGGTCCAGAATGTGTGCCCACCACACGGAACCCCAGGAAAGAAGTCTTTGGGCCCCCGCTGTGCTCCAGGTGCTAGAGACAGGGAGCCACGCAAGGTCACTGCCCTCTTGGAGCCAGCCTCCCAGTGGGGTAGACAAGGCGTGACCAGACAGGGCGTGAGGGAGACAGGCAGAGGAAGACCCGCAGAAGCAGTCCAGGAAGGCCTCTCTGAGGATATGAAACCTGAACTTCTCCAGTCGCCTCTACCAACAAAGCTGAGTGACTTGGAGGAAGTTACTCAACCTCTCTGGATGGGTGTGAAGGCTCTGCAAAGGAGAGGAGACACCAGCACGTGGGACTGGCTGTGGAAGAGTGAGTTTGCTTCCCAATTGCCTCTTTGCTCACCTCTGCTGCCCAAATTCTACTCCACCAAGAAGCCCCTCCCTTCTGCTATTGCTCCTCCCAGGAGCCTTCCCTGATTCCCAAGTGGAGCATCTCTGTGGGCCCCTCGGTACCTGGCCTTCCCTTCTTTGAAGTATCTTCCTTTTCTCTTATGCCTCAAGGGCATTTCCATTCATGGTTCTTCAGCCCTACAAGACTGAGAACTCCGTAGGGCCAGGGTACTCATCTGACTTGACCCTGTGGGCCCTGCAGACCTAGAAAAGGATGTGGTTCAGAGTCTTTTGCCTGTTGCCCTGATGGGTAGATGGCTGGGTGGATACATGATGGAAGGATGGATGGATGATGGAAGGATGGATGGGTGGGTGGATGGTGGAGGGATGGATGGATAGATAAATGGATAACAGGATGGGTAGATGGATGGATGGATGAATAGAAAAATGGATGACAGGATGGGTGGGTGGATAAATAGATGAAGGAGGGATGAATGGGTGGATGGCTGATCAGCTGAGTGCTAAATGAGTGAGTGGATGAATAAAAGTCAAGACTTGAGGAAATAAGAGGACTAGAATTAAGGACGCTGGGGCAGCATGGCTTTGCAGAGGAGGAGGAATATTTCTTTCTCAAAGACAGGAGAAATTTTTTTCCAAGGAATACAAAGGGAAGTTGAGAAAACACCTTCCTTTTGCCCTTCATTTTTCAAACATTTGTTTGGCACTATGCCGGCTTCTAAAGAAACAGGGTTCAGGGCCAAACAGTGAAAGCAACAAGTGAACAGGCAGTGACTACGTGCTGCGGTCAGCATTATTTGAGCGGAACATTTAGGAGGCTTCGGGGCAGAGCCACTCACCGCCCGCTGGTTGACACAAAGAAGGTTGCTGACGGGGCTCCCCGTGGCCAGGTGATGGTGCTTTCCAAGCAGCCTCAGCTCTTGGCAGTGAGGTGGTTTGGCACCATTTCTTTGCCACCTCTGGCAAGCCTGCCCACGCCTGAGCCCCGACTCCAGAGCTGATGCCTGGCTTCCTTGGGGACCGCCGTTTGGCAGAGGCTTACGGAGGCAGGGGGTTTCTTCAGCCGTTTGATCTACACGGGGGATGGAAGTATTCTCCCTCATCTTGCATCTGAGAAACAGGTAGCCCAGGAAGGTGTGGTGTCTTCCCCAAGGTCACCCAGCTGGAGAGTCGAGGGGCTGGAATTCACACCCAGGACAGCGTGACCCCACCCCCTTGCCCTTCCCACTGGGCTGTGCCGCTCCTCTGCATGGATGTCCCGTCTCCGTTGCCAAGGGTAACCTCCCTCCCGGCCCAGCAGTCACCCCTCCTGGAGTGTGATTCTTGCACCTGACATCATAATCCTCTGTGACATCTTAATCAGCTCCCAGGCAACGGACAGGGCCCACGGGGAGCAGCCAGAGCAGCAGTATTAAGGCCCAGTGAGTCAGCATGGCTCGGACTGAGCCCACCTGCCCCGCCTCAGCCTTAACCCTTGCCTGCCCACCCCAATCCCTGGGGACAGTGGTTGGTTATCCAGTCAGATCGATACTATTTCAGATCCAGGCTTTCCTACTGAATCTTTCCAAACGTCAACTTCCTCATCTGTAAAATGGGTCTAAGGGCGCCCCTCGGCTATTGCACAAAACGGCACTGGGTTCCCTTCAAGGCACGTTGCCATCATTCTGCTCTTGGGTTACTGCTTTCCGAGCCCAGGTGTCCAGCAGCACCAGAGAGCTCCCTGGGCACAGAGGAGGACACACACACATCCTACCGTGGATTGTACATGTCCCCTCCCAAGAAGCCCTAACAGCCCAGCCCTGTGAAGGGGACCTTACTTGAAAACAGCATCTTTGAGGAAGTGATCAAGATGAAGTTACACTTCGTCCATAGGACTGCTGTCCTTGTAAGAACAGAGGAACTCGGACACAGAGAAGGAAGACAATGTGGAGACAGAGAGGAGACAGAGCAGAGACTGGAGTGATGCAGCTGGAAGTCAAGGACTGCCAGCGGCTACGAGGCCAGAAAGAGACAAAGAAGGATTCGACCCAGAGTCTTAGAGAAAGTGTAGCCCTGCCAAGACCTTGATCTGGCTTCTAGAACCGTGAGAAAACACATTTCTGTCTTAAGCCATGCCTTCTGTGGTATCGATACTTCATTACACTGCCCTTGGAAACAAACAGAAAGGACAACTTCAAGTCAAAGTCTGCCCCATGGCAGGGATGTCGCTTTGCTGAGCGACCTTCAGCAAGTCACCCGACCCATTCTCCCAGAACCGGTGGGACCACAAGGCCACCTTGCAGGTCGGACTTGAAGAGCACGTGGCAACCAGTCTGTGAAGCACCAAGAGAGTAGATGGGATTTCTGGTGCCGTGGCGGGATTCCATAGCACTGATTTTTACCTTTTAGCTTCTCTTTGGGAAGCCCTGTGTCGCCACTCAGGAGCACCCCAGTACCCAGGAGGAGGCTGAGCTTCAAGTCTCCTGCTTGAAGACCCCCATCCCACCCCAGGGGTTTGCACACGCACAGCAAACCCAAGCGGAGCAGGAGGGAGGAGCCACTTTGATGAACCTTCATCT
Organism: Bos indicus x Bos taurus; assembly: GCF_003369695.1. Classification (NCBI taxonomy): domain Eukaryota; kingdom Metazoa; phylum Chordata; class Mammalia; order Artiodactyla; family Bovidae; genus Bos; species Bos indicus x Bos taurus. Next base: position 103,875,440 of record NC_040081.1, on the reverse strand, counting down.
CCTCCTCCTCGGGCTCATCTTCCTTCCTCTGTCCCTTTGATCTGGAGACCCGCTCTCGCAGAGACCCAGCCTCTGGCTTGGGATTGTTCTGCCTAAGATGCACCAGCTGAGCAGAGGGAACCTGCCTCCCTCACCTTTGATGTCAGAGCACATGTGGGGAGGGTGCGATCGCGGGGGCTCTTAATGAGGGGCGTGAGGCAAGGAGGCCAGGCAAAAAATTGGTTTCCTTTCCTTTTAGTTTCACCAGCCTCTACAGTCTTCCCCTCGCCGCACCCCCCGCCAAAGTGACTACTTCCTCCTCTTTTGCAAAGCTGAATGACCTTGGGCAAGCTGCCCTGTCACGTCACCCCTCACCCTTTTGGCCACCCAGGAAATGGAGACCACAGCATGAACCACATGCAGCCAGGAGGATTAAACAAGATCATGTATGAAAAGTCTGTACACCATGGGTGTTTGGCAAGTTTCATGGTGGTAATTACTTCATGAATATCCTACAGGTGCCTGAGGTCAGAAGCAAACAGTCCACTAAACTCCTAGCCTCGGACCACAGCCTCTTGTTTTCTCCTCTGTTTTCCCATCTGTTGAATGTAGGGGTTAATAGTGCCTGGATGTAAAGGTTGTTGGGTGTGATAAGATAATTAAAGCACTTTACACAGAGCCAACATGACTGACTTCTCTGCCTTCCCTTCTCACTGCCCTCCTTTGCATCGTAACGGCAAAATCTTAACATTAGTCCAGAAAATTCTTCCGAATTTGCCTTTCAAAATGGAAAGTCTCCAACACGCCCTCACAGGCAACAAGAGGCTATAAAAGTCACTGCCCCGTCACTAGACTCTCAGGGAAGACTTCTCTCTGCAATAAGAAGGGAGAACCGACATGCCTGCCTATGATCCGGGGAGAGGCGTGCTGGGCTGGCTTTTGTTTTTCTGGAAGGGTTTATAAACACAGGATAATGAGGGCTTGAGAAGACAGCTTTAATGACTATTATTGCTGGGAAAACAGAGTCCATGTAAGGCCACACTGGCCCATGCCCTCCCCTCACCAGAAGCCCAGAGTGTCTGGGAATGCCAGAGGGTAGGCTGGGTGGCTGTAGAGCCCCAGGGTCACCTTTTCTGTCTTCAAATGCTAAACAACCTACCTTTTCCTCGCCCACCTGCCTCTGTCCTTCCTCTTCTTCCCACCTGGACTGGCTGATTCTCCTCTGCTCAGCATGTGCAAACACTGTCCAGGACCTTGACTCAGCTACAAACTGTCCTCAGGGCACCGTGGGGGTGCAAAGATCATGGGCTTGCAGGGATTCTCTCTCTAGATATCGGCCAACCCAGGCCCCTGTACCTCTTGGGACCCTGCCTTTCTCACCTAGTAAAGAGGCACAGCAGTGCGAACCTCCCAGGTTTGGAGGAGTCACCTCCTGGAGTCACTGTGATGGCAGAAATAAACCACCAGATCGATCACTCCATCTCAGCACTTAAGAGGCATTCCTATTCATTTCATCCTCTCCCAGAATGAGAAAGGGAGGGAGGCAGAGGAGCGGTGGGGAGGGCACAAAGCTGGAAGGGAGCTGGGAGCTGAACCCACGGAGCAAACTTCTAGAGATGGCTCAGGGTTCCAAAGGCGGCTTCCACCTGTGCTCGCCCATTCGCCTTTCCCTTCACCACGTGAGCCAGGCCTCCCTTTACCTGGCAATCAGGCTTCGGGCTGGCTCTCGTTACTGGGAGGCCCAGAGGGGTCTGTTTAAACAAGTGTGTCTGAGCAGGAAAATCAGACAGGGACCCTCTGGGGCCGCCGGGGGACCACCGAGGGTACCACGCCTGAACCTGATAAGCCCAGATATATTTTCACTTAATTGGGCTACGACCCAGGACCCACCATTGGATCAGATAGGAGGTCTCTGTGCGGATGGAAAGGGTCCCTTTGAGGTCGGGTTGGACTGGGAAGTCCAAGAGGGTTGGGGGCACCCCTAGCTGGGGAAGGGCCCTTTGAGAATTTGTTCATTTCTGCAGGAAAGGTAGGGGAGTAGGCTGTCCAGAATATTTCTCTTCTACTGGGAAGGCCGGGAAGCTCTTCCAGAAGGGCAGAGCCTCCGGATGAAAGATGCATTGTCACATCCTCCCCGCATCCAGCAGTCTGCACAGTCGGTGTCAGAACACCCAGGGAGAAACAGGCAGCCAGGGAAGGTCCTGTAGGGTGGAGGCAGGCAGCTGGCTAGGGGCACGCCGCTGGATCATGGAGGGCCTTCTGGGCAACCCCATGCGCCTGCTGTCAGATCTCTCTGGGCCTTGGCTTCTTCAGAGGAAGGGTAGCTTACTGTTGTTCAGTTGCTCAATAGTGTCCGACTCTTTGTGACCCCATGCACTGCACCACGCCAGGCCTCCCTGTCCTTCACCATCTCCCTGAGTTTGCTCAGACTCACGTCCATTGAGTTGGTGATGCCATCCAACCTCTCATCCTCTGTCATCCTCTTCTCCTGCCTTCAGTCTTTCCCAGCATCAGGGTTTTTTCCAATGAGTTGGCTCTTTGCATCAGGTGGCCAAAGTATTGCAGCTTCAGCTTCAGCATCAGTCCTTCCAATGAATATACAGGACTGATTTCCTTTAGGATTGACTGGTTTGATCTCCTTGCAGTCCAAAGGACCCTCAAGAGTCTTCTCCAGCACCACAATTTGAAAGCATCAATTCTTCCATGCTCAATCTTCTTTATAGTCCAACTCTCACATCTGTACATGACCACTAGAAAAACCATACCTTTGACTATAAGGACCTTTGTTAGCAAAGTGATGTCTCTTTTTTAATATGCTGTCTAGGTTTGTCATAGCTTTCTTTCCAAGGAGCAAGAGTCTTTTAATTTCATGGCTGAAGTCCCTATCTGCAGTGATTTTGAGAACTCAACTTCAGGTTTAAAGGAGGCTTAAACTTGGCAGGGCCAGCAATTGAGTGTTCTTTATATATATATACACACACATACACACACATACATATATATAATTTGTATTTATTTATTTAGCTGCACCAGACCTTAGTTGCGGCATGAGGGATCCAGTTCCCTGACCAGGGAGTGTTCTTTTAAAAGGCCATCAAGAACTATTTGATAGCGCTGAGATGGACTGTTTTCACACTTGAGCCTAGGGCTCAGGTCTCTGGCCCTAATGGGTCTGGCCTGATACTCTGGGTTAAGGGCCCGGCTCATGCTGAAGATCTAACACTGCCTTCTGGTCATCCATTCACCTCGACTCTGAAGTGTCCCCTCTTTGCCTGGCCCTGTCCTAGTCCTGGGGGCTCACACAAGCTTGTTCTGGGGAGCCACCCCAGAGGCACTCCCAGGGATCAGAGCTGGGCAGCTGGAAGCACCAGTGCTGTGAATGGGCCAGGCTTTGCAGCCTGCTCTGCCCTTTCCCCACCAGGGAGTCCAGAGCAGGGGTCTCCAGAGGGAGGTCCATCCATGCAGTGGCGGGCCTGAGAATCCCCTGGGTGCCATGGGAAATCCTAGAACACCTTGTTTTTGTTCATTGCTATTGTTGTTTAGTCAATCAGTCATGTTCTGCTCTTTGGCGACTCTGTGGACTGTAGCCAGGCTCCTCTGTCCAGGGAGTTCTCCAGGCAAGCATATTGGAGTGGGTTACCATTTCCTTCTCCAGGAGATCTTTCCCACCCAGGGATCGAACCTGTGTCTCCTGCACTGGCAGATGGGTTCCTCACCACTGAGCCACCTAGCAAGACCGTTTTTGCTCATGTAAACTACTTTACTCCATCTTTCCCCTATGTGAAGTGCAAGTAGCTCAGTCGTGTCCGACTCTTTGCGACCTCATGCTCTACACAGTCCATGAAATTCTCCAGGCCAGAATACTGGAGTGGGTAGCCTTTCCCTTCTCCAGGGGATTTTCCCAACCCAGGATAGAACCCAGGTCTCCCACATTTTAGGGAGATTCTTTACCACCTGAGCCACAAGGGAAGCCCAAGAAGACTGGAGTGAGTAGTCTATCCCTTCTCCGGGGGATCTTCCCAACCCACGAATCGAACCTGGGTGGGGGTGGGGGTCTCCTACATTGCAGGCGGATTCTTTACCAACTGAGCTATGAGGGAAGCCCTTCCTGTACGTAAACCAGGGTTAAAAATAGAGTTGCTGCCAAGATTCAAAGAATTAAGTCACCCTCAGAGCTCAGAAGAGTACTTTGCAATAGTCATTGTTGTATTAACTATTATTAATATTAATAGAATTTACGATTCCCCATCTTGGCATTTGTCTCCTCAGTTTTCCAGTTTCCTTGGATTCAGATCCTTCTCACACACTCTCAGGGAGGGCGGCAAAGAGGAGCTCAGGTCTCCATAGCACTGATGCAGCAATTGAGGTCCGGCAGAGGGTCGTCATTCATTCTGTAACATGCTCCAAAGCCCCAAGGCAAGCCCGGAGTCCAGAGGGGCGTGGCGTGGCGAGGGGCGTGGCGAGGCGAGGGGGCGTGGCGTAATGAAGGGCGTGGCCCCAGAAGAAGCCGTGACCCTGCCCCTTCCAAGAGCTTCAGGAACCTGCGGGTCTGAGATTCCAACCCGAAACCTGCTGGCAGTGGGGGGAAAGCAGAACGGAATCAAAGCCTCGGGCATTTACAACCTCCACGGCCCGTCTACCCCTTGCAGAGGCTGAGCGAGGCACAGCAGACTTCCCTTCGTCCCTACATGCGTGGTGCAGCGAAAGTGCGCCGTGACACCGTTCCCAGCTCCGGTGTCCCCAGGCTCAGCTGCGCGGCCCAGAATGTGCTACTTCAGTTCTCTTTTTTTTTCTCATCTGGGAAGGAGGACGACCACCTCGGGAGCTGTGATGATGCATCGAAAGCACCTAGCACAGAGGCGGTGCTCAGTCAAAGCGGGTCCCTCCAGCCTGCCTGGCTTCAAGAACCTAACCCCGCCTGGCCCAGGGTGCCAGAGCCCCTGCTCCGGCCCTCACCGGAGAGGCAGGACAGACGCTCCCTGAACCTACCAGGGCGAGAGTGCGCCAGTGCGTGCTTGCTAAGTCGCTTCAGTCGTGTCCGACTCTGTGCGACCCTATGGACCGCAGCCTGCTAGGCTCCTCTGTCTATGCCTGGAGAGGCAAGAGTATTGGAATGGGTTGCCATGCCCTCCTCCAGGGGATCTTCCGAACCAGGGGTCTCTTACATCTACCTGCGTTGGCAAAAGGGCTCTTTACCACTACAGCTACCTGGGAAGCCCCGTTTGCAAATGAGTCCTCGCAAATGGACAAGGTCTTCTGGATGGTCACAGAGATTCAAGCCACTGGGCACAGTTGGAACGTCCAGGGTTTCCTGACCTTCCTGAGGGTGGGGACGGATGAACACTGGGTAAGGGGCTGGGCTTCCCGGATGGCTCAGAGATAAAAGAACCCACCTGTGAATGTAGGCCACACCAGTTCCATCCCTGGGTGGGGAAGAACCCCTGGAGGAGAAAATGGCAACCCACTCCAGTATTCTTTGCCTGGGAAATCCCATGGACAGAGGAATCTTGAGGGGGGGGGGGGGGCGGCGGTGGCTACAGTCCGTGGGGTTAAAAAAGAGTCGTGACTGAACAAAAACAAAGGAGTTGGACAGCTTACATTTTAGTGCCAGTTCTGTCCGTTTCTAGCTCAGAGACCAGGGGGAAATGACTCCTCTTTGGGTCTGTTTCCCTGTCTATGGAGTGTGTGTTCCGTAGCGCACTGATTAAGTGCAGGCTGGAGGCTTTCCCGCCTGTGTCTCCCAGAGCCCTCCGCCCTCCCCAGGAAGGCAGCGCCCAACTCATTTTAAATCACGGAGCAGCCCTGCTTCGTGCTCATCGGCAAGGAAAGCGAGGTCCAAGGATAGCAAAGGCGTAAAAGCCGTGGAGGGCAGAGGCGGGTCATTGCCTTTTCCAGAAGGCGGAGGGTAGTTAGGGCCGGAGCGCAAAGACCTGGGACGGCCTGGCCGGACCCTTCCGGGCCCTTAGGTCGGGTCCTGAGTAGCCAGCCAGGAGGGAAATGGCTGGGGTCGGGCCTAAGCGCCCCAGGCTGGGTCAAGGACTTGGAGCAGGGCTTCTCCTTACAGAACCTCCCCTCCCCAGTTCTCGGCGGTTCTGGTGGGTTCCCCGGCCACTCCCGCGCCCTCCCCAGCGTGCTCTGTGTTTCCATTTGCTCCGTGTTTCCACTGTCAATCCTGGGACGCTGGGGGTGAAGGACTCTGAGCGATACCTTGGAGGTCTGCTGACCCCACTGGGTGCCCACGCTGGGCACCTTCTCGGCTCTGCCACCTCCCTTTTCCATCCTTTCGAGAACCCTAGAAGGAAGAGACCTTGTAAGGTCCAGACAGGGAAACCGAGGCTCAGAAGAGAAACGATCAGCCTCGGGCAGGGGGTGGGAGGGCAGTACCAGGGCCCGGAAGAGCGCTTCCTGCCGCTCCCGAAGGTGCCAACTGCCGCTCCAGAAATGGGAAACGGGCCGGGGCGGGAGGCGAGAGAATAAGATAAAAACCTCGGAGAAGGGATAGACGGGGGAGTGGGGCCGAAAGAGACTTGGTGATAGAAACCGAAGGACCCAGAGACGGCAGAGGGGTGAAGAGATCGAGGTTTCCACATCTCTCCGAAGAGACCAAGAGAGACACGCTTGAGGCAGAGACCCGCCTCCGAGACAGATGAGAAACACGGAGGGTGAGAAGGAGGACGCAGAGAAGGAAAAGTCAGGGACCCAAGAAAAAGAGGAGGGGAGGTGGGAATCGCGGTGAGAAGGGGGCCCAGGGGCCTCCAGGACTACCTAGCCCCACCCAAAACCCTCATCCCCGCTGTTCCTCTCAAGTCCCGGGGACCCCTCCTGGCCCGCGCGCGCTCGGCCCAGCCACGGTGGGGTGTCCGCCGCACTTCGGAGGACATTCCCTGAGCCGTCCCCGCCCCGCCCCACCTTCGACTGCTCTCTTTTCCCGTGTCAGCGCTGGCCTTCCTAGGCATCCCAAACTCGCCTTCCATTCCACTTCATATTTAGGTCCTTCAAGAGTCCCCGGATGGCAGAGGTTCTTCGGCTTCTCGGCATCGTTGTATCCAGGGCTGTTATCCTCCGCCATCCCCGTGGCTGTCTTTTTTTCATGTGTCTATTGATGACTGTTCCTGCCCATCTCCGCCCTGGTCTGGTTTCCCCGTTCAGTCTCTTTTCCCCGTGGTCGAGCTGGGGGTGAAATATGAGGTTCCCCACCTGGAAGGTACCTTGGGCTACCTTCCATTCGAGGGGTAGGGCCGCCCATGCCATCCCACGTCCTCCTGCAGGAGAGGAAATGGCAAGCCCTGAGGAAGGCTCCAGACCCCCCAGCCCATCCCGGATGCCTCAGATGTGCTCAAAGCGCTGGGAACCTGCCACAGTGCGGTGGAGTCCCGCGGTGTGGCGTCTTCCGGAGGGCCAACAGCGTTATCTGAACTGAGGAACAGAGTACCTATTTTAAATCCGACAAATCGAGGCTCAGGAAAAAAAAAAAAAAAGTCCTCGGCCTTTGGTTGGTGTATCAGCTCGCAGCCCAGATGTCTTTTTTCTGAAAGACCTGAGATTCTCTACATTTAATAAATTCATGGGAAAACTGGACAGTTTTCAAAATTCTAGAAGGCGGTGGGCCGCAGGAGAGAAGTGTAGTAAGTGATGGACCAAAACCCATTTCTCGGATTGAGGGAGGCAGTGTCATTAAGTCCTAACAGCACCCTCTGGGTTTTAGAGCATCTCCTCTTTTGAAAGCTCCCTGAGAGAGACTGCCACAGAGTGAAGAGTGGATTCGGGGCTCAGACCCACCCGTGTCCAGATCCTGGCGCCACTACTACCTAGCTGTGTGACCCTGGGCAAGATACTTAGCCTCTCTGATTCTATTCTCTCATCTGGAAATAGTGGGAAAGCCTATAATAATACCTATCTCCCAAAGTAAAGAGGATTAAATCAGATAAAGTTTGTGAAACCTCTGACAAGAGTCCTGACACCCAGCTCAAAAAAAGTCAATTCTTTTCCTTCCACTTCTTCCAACCCCCTGCCCCTCCAGGCCCCTGCTGGAACTGAGATGGGGCCCTCGGTGGAAAGCCTGGAGGTGGGGGTTAGAGGGGGCGGGAAGGGCGAACCTTCTTTAGCCCAGGGTGGAAGAGCCAGGATGGAAGATGTTTGGTCGGCCCCTGGAGCCTCGGGGTCTGCCTGACATCTCTGGGCTTAAATAACCGTGCGCCTTTGTTATTCATCGGCAGCAAAGTGGTTCGTTACGCCTGATTGGTCTAATTGCTTTGAAATGGGATATATTATCTATAATTATAGAGCTCTAGGAGGAGCCGGCCGGCCTCCGCTTTCATCTTCCCCAAGTGCACCCTCATGTTGCGATCACATTAATTTGGGCCATTTGAAAGGGGGGCCCACTCTCTCCCCCGCAGATCTACACCCCTCACCCTCTTCCGAATTTAAAGACACAAGGAAGCCCAGGCCCGATCTGGAGGAAAGAAGCAAGGGGGAGGGGATGGAAGGGCGGGAAGGGGAAGAAGCAGGGAGTCGGACTTGTCGATTTCTCTCTGGCGCCGGGTAAAATGCACTGCACTTGGGCAGTTCCACTGCACAAGTGGGGCCCGCTTAAGCGGAGGAATAGCAAGAAGAAGAAAATATTTTTTACAACCAGTTTTTTTTTTTTTTACTTCGAATTAAAAAGGGCACCAAAACTCTTAAAAGGCGTAAGTTCTGTCCAGGTCCCAGGCAAGCAGAAAGCTTTTTTTGCTCCGCATCTGTGCTGCGGATATTCAGGCAATAGCTGAAGATTCCCTGGAGTTCTGAGCTCTCCAGTGTCTTTCTCTGGAAAGCTGTAACTCTTCCCAAAGGATTCCATCAGTGACTCCCAGTTTCCCAAACCTCTGACTCCCAGCCGCTCACTTCTAGGAGACAGAGGCCAATAGGCGGGAGAACTGGGGTCGGGAGGCCCCCCTCCGCAGGTTGGGGGATCCCCTGGTCGGGCTTTCTGTCTACTTGTCAACCCGCCTCCATCCCCATGACAAAATACCCCCACCCCCGTCCCCCTCCATCGCCCTCCTGAAGATTGGTGAATTCCCACCAAAATAAATCGTTCCGGGTAATCGGTTTTCATAGCACATTCATTCTATTAAAGAGGACTGTTTGGGGCTCGCTAATTGCCGGGGGATCCCACTGAGCTGCACATTTTTAAAAAATGCACGCGGGACTCCTGGGTCGAGGCCACAAAATGCATTGGGAAACGGGGGAGGGGGCATAAACAAAAACCCGACGGAGGTGACAACGAATGCCAGAAGTGAGGGATCTTGCTGCGGGCTCTTCGAACCCGCCGCGCCAACACCCAGATAAAGACGGCGGTCTCTAAGACGGGATGCCTCGCCAAAGGAATCTTTGCCCACAAGGAGGCGGGGGCGGGGGGGGGGGTGTGTGTGTGCTAAAAACACCACTTTTCCTCGGCCGCCACACAGTCCTATAAAATAGGCGTGGGGGGGGGGGTATTGAGGGAGAGAAAGGGGAAGAGCACCACCACCACCAGTTGCCCAGAGAGTGGCTGCAGGACAAGCCGTCTTTAGGATCCGAAACGTGGAGGTGCTCCCATCTGGGGCGCGGGGAGTGCTTTAAGATATCCGGGAACAAGGGGAGAAGGAGCGAGGCTGGAGGGGAGGGGAGCGGAGTGCGACAGCATGGAAGCCGAACGCCAGTCCCCGAGCTTTATCTGCGGCGAGCCAGCCCTGCCCTTGCCAGGCATGAATTACAGCCCGGCTTTCTGGGCTGCCGCGGCCACGCCGAGAAATGCAGGCAGTAGAAGCGCCTGGGGGCTAGTGCTGGCGGCGAGATAACAGGCGCAGCCCCCCGGCCCTGTCAGCTCTTGGAAACCGCCAACCGGGAAATCCGAAAAGGCCCAGACAAAAAATCAACGCAGAGAAGGCGCTCTCTCACTGCCCCCAACGTGTGCCCTTCCTTCCTCGGGAACCACACGCCCCGGGAGACAGATATTTTGTTCCTTTTCTCAAAGTCCCTTCTCTGAGACTGTGGGCATCGTTTCCGCTACCCCGCAGCCCAGGGGCGGATCGGTGGAAGATCCCGGCGCGATTTCGAGCACGGATTCCACATGGAATCCACGGCTCTGCACCCCTTTTCCTCCGCAGACATCCTTCCCGCCGTTTCCGTGCCAGAGGAGACACGAACCCAGTCCGAACCTAAAAAAAAGAGGCCCTGGAGTTCGGGCCGGGCTCGCGAAACCCAGGGGCCGGCGGCAGGGCCCTGGGCTGCGGGTGCAGGCAGTTTGCTCCCAGGAGGCGGGGGCGCGCGACTTCAAGGGCCCCTGCGCCGGCTGCTGCCTTTGATCGGGCCGCCGCTGGCGCCTAAAAACAACATCCTCGTCTGCCTATTAGGCGCGCTGAGGGATCGTGACAGATTGTTTATCCCCGCAATTAGCGATGCGGCCCTTCTCCCGCCGCCCGGCCGTCCGGTCCGCGGCCTGGCCTGGACTGGCTGCGCCGGCCAGACACAGTTTTGAGCCCCCTCTGCGCCTCGCGCCTGCACTTTCGGGGTTCGAGCCCCAGGTCCGCCCTAAAGCCCTAAAGCAGGGGGTGGTGGTGGTGGTGGTGGTGGTGGTCTTATCTGGCGGACTCCAAGGGGGTCCTCCTTTGAAGTTGTTTTTACTGGTGTGCATTTTCTAGTGAGAAAGTTCTGAGATATAGTAGATTCTCAAAGTGATCTGGAAGCCAAACTTGTTGAGATGGGAGCCAAGGGCGGAACAAAAGCAAGTCCCAACAGAAAGTCGCACTGATCAATTTGAAAAGGTTGACCTAAACAACTTAGGGGCCTCGGTTGTCTCTCCCTCTTGAACCCTAATGCAGAATAACATTCCCACGTGCCTGTTGTCCTAGGGAGAGTTTAATTGGAAATGCGAGTGATAGAAGTTGGTCATCCCGACTGGGAGCCTCGCTGAGTGCCAGTTCCTATAGTTCTAAAGTGGGAGTATATGTCCTTTTATCCTTGAACCCTCAAGCAAACCTCCGGGGCCTAGGTTTCCTGGCCTGGAAGAAGGACTCTATTCTCCTGTCTCCCCCAGGGGTCCCCTGTCTTTAGAGAGGCCGCAACGGTGCGCCGCGCCTCCAGCTGGGCCAGACGCGAGCTGGAGGCCCTAAACCCTGCCCAGGGCTTGGGAGTGCAGGAGGTCTGCAGAGGCGGCGTGAATTTCACAGACGCGAGGATATTCCCTAACCCGCCCCAGGCCTTAAACGTCGTGGAGCCTGCGGACTTCTGCGAGGCTGCCAATCTTCCCGGCGTTTGCATCCCGACCCCTTCCGCCAGACCCCGGACGCCGTCCAGGTAATAAAGTTCCCGCTCTAGTAATTCATTTTCCTTAATCTGGACGCCCCTAATCTACAGCTTTTATTGCGCCCAGTTAAAAGGCGAGGGAATTCGCTGTCCCTCCGCGGTCGGATAATTACCCCTAAATGGCCACAGCAGCCCCTTGTGTTTCCTGGAGATTAGAACCCCGCAGCCATCAATGGCCGGTGCCGGTGAGCCGCCAATCACCGCCGCCAGCTCCCGGGGAGCCGCGGGCCTGGGCCCCGGGATAAGAGGCCATAAAGAGGAGGCGCAGAAAACAGCGGAGCCACGATCCGAGTTTGTGTAGATCTTACGTCTCCGCACACCGCCCCGCCCCCCCAACTCATGTTCCCCTCTTTTTTTAAACAGCAAAAATAAAAATCACGTTTCCTCCGAAATTGGCAGCATAAAAGTTCTCATACCCAGCGTGGAGGATCCGTCCCTGGGAGTGTCCTCATTTCTTCGCCCTCTCTCCCAAATGTACCACCACACCTCCCTAACCCCCCAAGATCAGATCCAGAGATGGAGAATTATCATTGTTTCTGCGGACACGCGATCGAGGTCACATTAAGGCCAGGTTAGTGTTTTGGGGTCGTTTCTGTTGGTTTTATATTCAGTAACTTCTTTATCAAAATGACCGGCCTTCCCCCAGCCGGTAGCCAGTATAGGTGTTGTAATCCCACCCCACCCCCACCCCTAAAGTTCACAGCGAGAAACTCGATTATGCATTCCAGATAACATAATGCAATCTTATTCTTAACATCCGTAGCACCACGCCAAAGTGGCTTCTTAGGCAAACTTCAGTCCAGCACTTCGAAGACAAAGGCCCACTTACACGCAGAGGTAAAGTTTTGAAGATTGAAACAGAAGAAAATGAAAGAGTTTACAGAATACATTAATGTTATGTCTTTCTACTATAATAAATAAGCCTGCAGGTTTTTTTTTTTTTTTTTTAACTATAAAAAGAATATACAAGAAATGACTTCAACTCCAATTACCGTGGTAAGGAGGGGAACCATCCTCTACTATCCACTAGGGAGAAACACACACCAGCAGCTGACACAACAGAAAGGTAAGGGGGAGGCAGGAGAGAAACAGGAAAGGAATAGAGAAAAAAAGGGAGAAGTTGGAAAGAAGGGAGATAAGGCAAAGGGAGGAAGGGGGTAGAGCAGAAGAGTAGCATAAAGCACAAGGGGAAGTCCCCCAGGAACACAAAAAAATAAGAGACCCAGGGGGACCCACACAGGGACAGGCGGCACGGGCTGTAGCTTGGAGGAAAGTTTTTCCGGCGCCCACTCCCCTCCTCTGCCCTCCTGGGGCCTGGGCCCAGCCCCACGCGCCCCGAGGCCCAGCGCGCCTCGGGGCAAGTCCGCCCGAGCGGGGCCCAATGGATCGCGCCGGACCCTCCCCCTCGCGCGCTGATTGGCCGCCGCCGCGCTGGCCTCGCCTTATTAACAAGTTCTCTGGGGAGCGGCGGCCCGACCCGGAGCCGGCTGGTGAGCCCGAGAACTCCGCCTGCGCGGCGGCGCCAGCGGATAACCAGGCCCGGAGCGCCGGAGCTGGCCTTCTGGGAAGGGGCGGGAGGCGCGCGCGGTAGAGCCCGCCCGGCCAGGGCCCCGGACGCTCCAAGAGGCCGACCGCGCTCCCAGCACGCCCGAAGCTCATGCCCGGCGGCTGGCCGGAGCTGCGGCTGGAGGGGTGGCCCGGCTCTGCATGGCCCCGGCTGCTGACATGACTTCTTTGCCACTCGGTGTCAAAGTGGAGGACTCCGCCTTCGGCAAGCCGGCGGGGGGCGGCGGAGGCCAGACCCCCAGCACCACCGCGGCCACGGCGGCCGCTATGGGCGCAGACGAGGAGGGGGCCAAGCCCAAAGTGTCCCCTTCGCTCCTGCCCTTCAGCGTGGAGGCGCTCATGGCCGATCACAGGAAGCCCGGGGCGAAGGACAGCGTCCTGGCGGCCTCGGAGGGCGCACAGGCGGCGGGCGGCTCCGCGCAGCCTCTAGGTGCCCGGCCGGGGTCGTTGGGCGCCCCGGATGCGCCGTCCTCGCCGCGACCGCTCGGCCATTTCTCGGTGGGAGGACTCCTCAAACTGCCAGAAGATGCGCTCGTCAAAGCCGAGAGCCCCGAGAAACCCGAGAGGACCCCGTGGATGCAGAATCCCCGCTTCTCCCCGCCCCCGTCCAGTGAGTAGCCAGAACCCAGGCTGCGGGGGAGGGGGCCGGCGGGGTTGTGGGACCCGAGGGCGCCAGGCCGCGCTCCGGCGCCTGTTTGTCTCCGGCGTCTGCGTACCTGCGGCCGGGTACCTGGAACCGGTGCTGCAGATGAGTGGTCGCGGAGCACGGGGCGGGGGGGCGTCGACGCCTCTCCCCACTCCCACCCAGGAAGAGGGTTCGAGGCCTGGCCCAGGCCCAGCTCTCGGTCCACCTTCTCGGGCTTCTCGCCTTGTCCAAGCGACGCTGCGGGTAGGAGTTCACTTGTAGGACACGGGTGTCTGGGCACCATCTCCTCGGGCCCCCACCAAACGACCCCAGGAGTCTCGGCTGGCTCCTCTGTCAGAGCCTAAGCCCTGTTACTTCGCCGTTACCCCAACGGGTGGGTTCGAAGAGTGCGGGACATCTTTCCAGAGCAGAGTTTCACTTTCTCATCGTGGAAGCCTAGTGCGCCCCCCTCCCCTTCTCCACGTCCACCCACCAGAGTATTTCTTTGCCCACTGTGTTTCCGAAGCTCTTGCAAAATCCCCCCTCCCCTGCCCCCTTCGTGTTTCAGGTGGATACTTGGTGCTCAGGGTGGATGGATCATGTAGGGGGAGGAGGCGAAGCGCTCAGGTTCCAGTGGAGGGGGCGGGGCACCAAGTCAATTAGTGGGAGGCGCCCCCTCCAACATGATCTGGAGCTCCCAAATGTCTCGGGCTGGGTGGTGCAAGCGGACTCCAGCCGCCAAAGACCCCTTTGGGGTCGTTCCGAGGCCTCGCGGGCCACCGGGCTTCTCTGCCCAGCGAACACACTCGGAGATATTTCAGGAGCACGGGAAATTCCCAAGTTTTCCTCGTTTCCTCCGATTATTTGGTGCGGCATAATAGCAACCCGAATTCAATGGCGTGATGCTGAGGAATGATTTTTATCGGGGGATTAAACGTCTTTGAAAGGCTAGCCCCTCCCTGGGCCTAATGGCCGGAGAAGGTGGCCTAGCGCTGGGCTGTTAACTACCGAAGGGTGTGACGTTTCCCTCGGCGCCCGCCCCTCTGGTGGCCCGGCGGAAAACGAGTCGGGGGCCAACTGCTTCCCGGACTCCCAATGGTCTCGACCAGGGAAGAAGGGGGGATGTTAGCACCAGTTTTCGTTTGACTCACATCCTGGTGGCCTGAGAGCCCAGAGGATCATCTTTTTTTTTTTTTTTTTAAAGCATTCCAAAAAGAAAATTGCATAATTAGGCAAAACCCGTCTGGTGAAAACATTCTCTAGATTTGAATTCATTTCTCCCCCAGTGAAGCTGCTGCGTAGGCAAAGCGTCCCTTCCAGGACTTAAGAATTCTTTTCAGGCCTGGGTTCTGACCCAAAGTCGGGGTGATCTCTGTTGTCCTGGGAATAATTGTGTTCCACGTTTTTAACTAGGCGACAGCTGCTGGGTGTGGCAGGCGTTGACTCGCCCAGCCGACCCTGTCCAGGGCCGCGTGAGCCCTCTGCCAAGGTGTTCTCACCGCCCATCCTTGAGGGTATATTTTGAAGCCATAAGTAAAAAGGCAGCTGGGTACCAGCAGCGTTGATCTCTGTGGACTGGAGCACTGGTCGAGGAGAAGCCATTGCATTCTGCCCATAACAGGCACACATATGAGAGAGACCAGAGGCCAAGGAGCTGGGTGTGGAACAGGCCTAAAACACAATTGGAACAATCATAAGAAAAAGCCCCGTTAAAAGCAAGCCCCAGACTGTGGCACATTTTTATATTTGAGATTCGGCTATGGTGTGACATCCGGGGTTGCTCCACCTCTGGTCAGCGAGGCCCGAGCTTAGAATAGGCACTAAGTCCTGCCCGACTCTTTGCGACCCCATGGACCACACTGTTGTAAGTGAAAGAGTGTGGGATTGGGAGATACGGATTTTCAGCCACAGAACGGCGTATCCCCAGGCGCTGAGCACTTAGTGGGCACAGATGATAAATGTTTAGCCAACGCCTAAAATTAAATATGATCTCGGGTGCAGGGCCTCTTTCTGCGCATTTCTTGTCCTGTTAATATCCACCCGTCCCAACCTGAGTGGTGGTGGGAGAAAGCCTTCCTAAGCAGCCACTTAGATTTAAGGGCTGTTTACCTCTTCCCAATTATATCTGGCTTTGAACACGGCTGAGCTTTACCTGGAAGCTTCGTTTCCTCATTTGCAAAAGGTAGACAAGAACGTCTATCCTGTGGGCCGGCGGTGGGAGCTGGAGAAGACATTTTCCAAGTGCCGCTCCAGGAGGGCGCCTGGCGCCGAAGTGCTCGACGCAAATGAATTGCGGGCGTTGTTATTATTATTCCCACTTCGGGGCGGATGGCGCTCCACTTTCTTAACCCTCTGCATTTCTCTCTCTTTCGGCCCCTCAGGGCGGCTGAGCCCTCCGGCCTGCACCCTGCGCAAGCACAAGACCAACCGCAAGCCGCGGACGCCCTTCACCACCGCCCAGCTGCTGGCGCTGGAGCGCAAGTTCCGCCAGAAGCAGTACCTGTCCATCGCCGAGCGCGCCGAGTTCTCCAGTTCGCTCAGCCTCACCGAGACGCAGGTGAAGATCTGGTTTCAGAACCGCCGCGCCAAGGCCAAGAGACTGCAGGAGGCCGAGCTGGAGAAGCTGAAGATGGCCGCTAAACCCATGTTGCCCCCCGCAGCCTTCGGCCTCTCCTTCCCACTGGGAGGCCCTGCCGCCGTAGCAGCCGCCGCGGGCGCCTCGCTCTACGGGGCCTCTGGCCCTTTCCAGCGCGCCGCGCTGCCCGTGGCGCCCGTGGGACTCTACACAGCCCACGTGGGCTACAGCATGTACCACCTGACATAGAAGGCCCAGGGTTGCCTACCTAGGGTGCCAGCCGATCCCTCCAGCAAGCAACAGGAGCCTTCCCACGAGGTGCTCCCCTGTTCAGCACCGCCTGGCACCTTCTCTTTAACGCCCACACTGCTCTGGTTTGTCCTCCGTTGCTACCGGAGTAAACTCTCTGAAGTCTGATTCCCTACCCCAAAGTGGCTGGGAGGGCCCCATGACGCTCTTCTAGAAGCTAGATCTATCCCTTCGAGTTACAGATGGGGGAACTGAGGACAGAGAGGTTTCCAAAGGTATCCACAGTCCCCAGCAGAGTTAGTGGTTGGACCAGATCTAGAGGCCGTGCCTCCTGCGTGGCTGCCTCCTGTCCTAACACCTGGCAGGAAAAAGCACAGAGAAAATTCATGTTTGAAGATTTTGGAAATGAGAACAGTTGGGGAGAAAGAGAAGAACTTTGCAGGAGAGGCAGATCCTGGGTCTTGCCAACAGAAAACTTTAAAAGAACTTCAACAGTAAAACATTTGCTTTTTTTGGGGGGGGGGGGAGTGATACACAGATGCGTGACAAAGGTAGGTTGAAGGGACCTCTCTCTTACCAGTACCAGAAAGAAATTGTAAAATAAAAATTAAAAACTTCTGTTTCTATTTAACAGTACATTTGGGTGGCTCTCAAGATTCCCTTTGGAAGGGATTGTTGTAATATACTGTATATTTGAAATTTTATTATCATTTATATTATAGCTATATTTGTTAAATAAATTAATTTTAAGCTACAAGAAATTTATCTCATTCGTTTAGTCTTAATTTTACTCCTTGCCATCTCTTCAGGTTTGGTTGCTTTTCAGTTTGGTGGTAGTTGGTGCCAGCAACTTTTCAAAGGTGACAACAATATTCAGGGACAGAGGGGTTGCCTTTTTGAACACACAGGACAGATCTGCCTTAGCAAAGTCAAGTGGAGAATTGAAGCAATTACCTTGGATAATTAGGCTCAATTTTCCAATTCACTTTAAGCTGAAATCGACACTTGTTCAGGCGATCCATAACCGAGTCTTTTCTTTTCTCTCCCCTTTTAACCCGTCTATGAAAACAAAGAGAATCACCCAAATGGTTTGATGACTGCAGACAGCTAATCCAGACAATTCCCACCCCCGCAAACCTGTTTTTCCCACAGGAGGCCAGGTGGGGGATGGAGAGGCATCCTTACCCTTCTCTTAAATCACCCGCCGCTGTGGCCAGTGTAGACGCAGTTTGAGGAACTAATTTTGAGGCTGCCAGAATGTGAGTGCCTTCACACTCCCTATTACGACCCCTTTAAAAATTGTTTGCTGAAAACGCAGGGCAGCCATACACTAAGCGCCGTGGGGTGTCCTTTGCATGAGGCTTGCCTACAAACTGGGTTTTTCTTTCATATAGTAGGTTATATTCAGGCTACCAGGAGAATATATTTGAACAAGCGCCAAGTTTAGCCTTCCGGGGGCAATTTTGCTAGCATGTTGAAGGCAGAAAAGGATCTCTAGTAAATAAAGCCTACTATGTTCCAGGAGCCGCTCTGTTCTCCTTCGAGTTGGGGGCCCTGACTTAATTCTCACCAGATCAGGGCTCCCCGCTCACCTCCACCTCTGTCCGGCTGTGGGGGCGTCTCCAAATTTCACGACAGGGCAGCCCCGGGCGGCCTTTTCGAGGAGGAAGCCAGGAGACCAAGGGCTGTCAGAACCCGAAGTACCTGACGTTGGACACGGGGAGGGTAGACATCTCTGCAAATAAGAGACCGGCTATGGCGTGGGGAGGAAACCTGGGGCTCACTACGCGGTTTCTAGCCCCAGGCGGAGGTTGGCCTCGGAATTCCAAGAGAGCTCGGGGTGGTTCGCAGCCACCCAGGGCGGGCTCTCAGCTGGTGCCGGCGAGTTCCGAGGTACCCTGCGTCCTGGATCCTTCGATCTACGTAGCTCTGACAAAGGCTCTGTCCCGCGGATGGGGCTACAGTCGAACTTGTCACCACTCCCTTCCCTAAGAAAAGAAAGTTCCAATGATCAGGCAGTCGGGGGTGGGGGTGGTGGTCTCCGGCCTCTGGGTCAACAAGCATGGCCCGAATTGGTCCTCTTCATCCCCAAGAGAGGGGAGTGATACTTAAAAATGTCTCAGACTCCGGCGCCCACGCGGCCCCTTAAAAGCGCTTAGGTACATCACTATTTCTTGCAGACACGGAAAGAATGTTTACCCCCCGTATAAACTCAACATCCCGAGTGACCTCGCGCGGGACACCCGGGCTTCCACAAATCTGAGTTCCTTTCTGAAACTCCCCCGGCCACTCTCCTATACTGGGGGTTTGTACTAAACTTTTCAGAGAAACCCGTTGGTTGATGTCCGCTGCCTGACTCTGCGTAGGGAAGATCACTCTATTCCTCAGTTTCCTCATCTGCGAAATGGGCCTGGGAATCCTTCCCTTGTCCCCGGGATTTTGGGGACGTGTTAACGAGCTACTGCGCGGGAGGGCGCCCCGGTTATGTCGAGCAGAATTGAATCTTCTCAGCTCACGGTGCATCGGCCACACCGGAATGTTTTCCACGCGTGTGGGAGAGGGGAATGGCAGGGCGGGATCGGGTGTCTCCCGCGGCCCGAGCTCACCGGCCTCCTGGCTCCTCGAAACTTGGCAATTTAGGGTCGAGGCAAACTTAGAGCTACATAATTGCAGTAATGAGCAACGGCTCGAGCTCGGCAGACGCGCAGAGGCTCCAGCCTGGCGGTAGCTGCAGGCGAGGCGGGCGCGCCCCCATCCCCCACTCAGAGCCTCTGCTTGTTTGGAACCGACCGCCGCCCTGCGACCCCCGCCCGCGCCCGCCTGCGCGCGCGCCCCAGCCCTGCTGTGGGCCTTGGGTCTCTGTTTCCTTTCACTCCTATGTCCCCAGTTTTCCCCATTTTTGTTTTCTTTCGTTCAGCCCCTTCTTTGCACCGCTTTTTGCTTCTGGATTTCCTCCCTCGATAGGGCGTGCACACATAAGGTGCTCAATAAATGGTTGCTGGATCAGGAGGGTGCTCTGCTCTGGGGTGAGGACCTGAGACAGATTCAGCTGGGTCCGGCGGGAATTCGAGGCGAGGTGGGGGCACTGCCTCCCGTCCAGCCCAACCCTTGGAACGCAGTTGCTTGTTTATCAAGTGAGGACAGAGTGGGCTGGGGTTCCCGCGTCCGGTCCTCTACGGATCAATTTCCTTCCCCGGCAGGAAACTTGGGATCAATCACAACGGAGTCGCCACCTACCTCGTTTAGAGGTTGTGATGAAGGAGGAGCCAGCGCTTAATGCAGCCTACTGTGTGCTGAAATTCCGGAGGGCACCACCTTCTCTACGCTTCCCAACAAATTAAGATTTTTTGTTTTTTTAAACAAGGATCCAGAGAGGTTACGCGGTTTTTTCAAGGTCACACAGCCAATAAAGGGGAGAGCAGGGATTCCGAACACAGATTCCACTCGGGGATCCACGCTTTTCCGGTACTGCCCGGCTCCCTTTCGTTGAGGGTCCCACAGTGCCGGGCCAGCAATTTGGGTCTGGGAAAGCCCGCCCCTCAGAACTCGGGCCCTGGCTCTCCGAATTTAACTCCTTCTAGCCCTGACCCTTGGGGATCAGGAGGGACACCTCACCTGCCCTGCACAATGTCTGTGAAGGCGTTTTCGTTGTGTTGGGGAGGAGACATAAGTCTCGGTCAGCAAAAACTCCGCTTCTGACCGCTCCGGCGAGACCAAAGCCCATGGCGCGGAAGCCAGTGAACTGAGATTAGGGGGCGGCAGGGGACCTGGGACGCTCCTAGCTGTTGTTGCAGGTCGGCGGGGCCTGGGCGGTCAGGGACTCTGCGAGGCTGGAGAGGGGCTGGAGAGCGCGCGCTAAGACCGCCTGGTGCGAGGGTTCCCTTCTCCGCTCTCTGACCCGCGGCGGAAGGCCCAGCTAGCTCAGGAGACTCAGTGAAGACATTTACGAAGCACGAGGCCGGAGCCTTGAGTGCGAGTCCCACAGCCCATGAGGCTGGTCCGGGCCGCGCACCGACCACTGCCCCTGAGTGACCCCCGGCGCGGAGGAGAGGCCGCCCCGGCCTCGGCAGGCGCCCCGCCTGGAGCCCTCGGGGGCGCAATGGGAAGCAGCAAGGAGAGGCCGCGGCCGCCTTTCAACTTGGCGGCTGGCGCCGGCCTGGCCGAGCCCCCGGGGCCGTGCGGCCTCCCCGGCTCCGTCCCCGCCCCTCTCAGCCGCTCACACCGCGGCCGGGCAGGGACACTTCCCCAGCCCCGCCGCTGGCCGCCCGGGGAAACACCTTAACCTTCCCTCCGCCCCTGGTCCATCCTCCAGGGCACCCCGGCGTGCTCCCCACTCCAGACTCTGGGATTTCCTGCCGCTCCACTCAGCTCCCACTGCCGCACCCCTGCTCCACGCCTTCCGCGACCCTCTCATCACCCGGCCGGCCTCCTCCGCAGCGCCCTCCCGCGGCCTCGGGGGCCCACAGCCCCTGCTCTGGCAGTGCTGGTTGCTGCCTGACGCCCGGCTAGGCGCCCTCGGCGATAGACAGCGCCTGCGCGCGCGCGCACGCGCGCAAGCATACGCGCAAGCACACACTCAGACATACAGCACAACACACATCTAACATACACAGAACTGACCCATGCAAGACATGTTACAACGAACGCTGACACCCAACACACATCAGATCAACCTTCGTCACACACACAGACAACTCGCACAAGTCACCAACCATGCACACCCAGCACACGGACCCACACAGTCAACAGATACACACCCAAACAGGACTTGCCAAACACATGCGATGCAACACCCACAACCAACCCACGCAGACACCCAACCACGCAAAATCAAAGACGCTGCACACTGTGTGCACACAAAACCAACACACATACTCAACCAAGCACACACAGCACACAACCAACACCCAGAGTCCCAATGAACAGCCCCAACACTTCTAAGCTGTCCTCGAACGTCCCTGCAGGAGTTCTGTCTCTTTGCCCCGGTGACTCTGATATTTACAACGTAAAGGCGGCAGGGGAGACCCATTGATAGACACTGACTGGGGGGAGATGAACTGAGAAATGAGGTACTGAGAGATGTCCAGCCCACAGAAAGAGACTTCAGGCAGAGGCAAGGCACTAGGAGATTGGCCCACGGGGCGGGGGTGGGGGGCTCCACAGGGGAAGGGCATACACAGCTCTGAGCACAGCGGGTGAGAACCGGGTGGGGTAGATCCGCTGCGTGAAGGACAAGGTGCGGGGGGCAATGTCCGGCGCGCGTGTGCGCCGGATCAGTTCTGGGACGCAAGAGGTTCTCCCGGGAGGCATCGAGAATGCCAAAGGGAGCACCGGGCACTCCCTGGAACCCCGTGGTGACTCCAGCTCTTCTTCCTCCTCCCAGGGGCTCCTCCTCCGGAACCCCCTCCCCTAACCCTTCTTCTCCCAAACCGGCTTTCAGCCTCCACAGGGTCTCCCTGGAATCAGACCCCACGCCCTGCTTGTGCTCAGAAGAATCCAGGCTCAAGATCTGAAATATCCGTTCAGCTGCCGCCCCCCTTCCTGTCCCCAAGCGAGAAGGTGGTGCTTCTAGAAGCAACAGCCAGTTTACCGCTGGAATCAGACCATCTGGTGTTAGGAATCCCGGTTTTGGTACTTCTTAGCTGTGTGAACTTGGGCAAATTTCATAACCTCTCTGAACCTGACTTTCCGAAAAAGAAAGTGCGGAATGCGGCAACAATCTCTTTGAAATATTTTTGGTATAAAATGAAAGAAAGTGTTCTGTGAGATGCTGGGCACTGCCGGCAGTTACCCTGGATTGTGAGTACCTAAAAGAGGTGTGTGTGTGTGTGTGTGTGTGTGTTGTACACACTTTCCTAGATACTCCAAGAGTCGGGGCTGACGACTCAGACATGGGGGGCTGAAATCCAAGTTCATGCTTTTCTGGATGATGAATTCTAGCAAATTAATGCCCCTCTTGGAACCTATAGAATCAGCCCCTAAAGCCTGCCTGTCAAGACCTAGAACATCGCAGCGGAGTGCCATATCGACCTGTTTTTGCGAGGAGTAAAAGCGAATTCAACCGCCTGCTCTTAATTCGGGGGGCCTGGCTGGACAGAAGGATCGCCCCGACCAGAGACTCCGGGTAGGTCAGGGCAGCCCAGCCCCGCCGCGGCCCCCTTTGCTGCCCATTTTACAGACCAAGAAACTACAGCTCCTGGCGGGCGCCGAACGGTGGCTGGATCGCAGTCTGTTGCAGTGGGGCCGCAGGGGCTGTCTCTTCCACCCACGGGAAGCAGGTTTCACAGACGGACGGGACTGTGGTCCTGCTGGAGTTCTCCGCGCTTGGCGCCGAGGCACCGTGCGCGCACGCGGGGCGCTACAGGCTGCACGTGCCGCGTTGTTTACCCGGAACGAGGCGGGTTAGGTTCGGGCAGGTGGGGCGAGACCTCAAAGCCTCCTCTGCGCGGGGCCGCTTCCCTGCCTCCCCAGCAGGGCACCATCCGGACTCCCAGGCGGTGAAGGCTGAACTCTACGTTTGGGGATGCTATTTGAAAAAGATACCTAGTTTTCTCTCTGATGACCCCTCCGCTGTTTCTATTTCCCAGTGGCAGTTGGGGCTCTTCCACCAAAGAAACGTCCAGTGGCAAGCCCACACGGGACTCCCCTCTCAGATTCTCCGAGCCTCAGGCTCCATGTCTGCTAAATGGACACAACAGTGACTCCGTGGAGCTTTGGAAAGAGTGAAAGGAAAAGCGCTCCTCCCAGGTCTGTTGGTCTAGCATGTCACCTGCGCTCCCAGGCTGGAGATGGAAAATAACCGCAGACCTGTCCTTCCTGAGATAACTGAAATTAACACGTATAGAGGCCTGGCACGTATAAGGACCATTCCAAGCGCTCCATGTGGATCATACCAAGGAATCCTCACTACTGGGACAGCACACAGTTCTGGTAGCCCCATTATAGACAAGGAAACTGAGGCATAGATTGACTCGGGAAGAAGCACAGAGATAGTGAGAGCTGAGCAGAGCTTCTGTAAGAGGCAGGCTTTTGCTGGGCGCTGTCACCTACCTTTTCGCTTCTCTGAGCCTCAGTTTTCTGGTCACCAGAAAGGAGTCATGTCCAGACTGATGCAGAGGAAGCTGGGGTGACTTGAACTAGGACGTCTGGAGGACACACGTCTGCCCGTGTCTGGCTGGTCTAGTCTTGCTGGTAGCCTCCTCAGATGCTTTGGCCGCCGACTGAAAGACATGCCTGCTTGGATTCCCCAAGGGCTTGGAGGGTGGTCCTAAGGTGTTGAGTGAGTCTGAAGCGGCAGGAGTGTTCTTTTTGCTCAGTGTGGTGCTCTTGCCCTTAGATGCTGATGGGAAGGATAGAAGATTCTGAACCCTCTGTGGATCCAGAAAGTGAAAGTTGCTCAGTTGTGTCCAACTCTTGGAGACCCCATGGACTATACAGTCCAAGGAATTCTCTAGACCAGAATACTGGAGTGGGTAGCCTTTTCCTTCTCCAGGGGATCTTCCCAACCCAGGGATCGAACCCAAGTCTCCAGTACTGCAGGCAGATTCTTTACCAGCTGAGCCACAAGGGAAGCCCAAGAATTCTGGAGTGGGTAACCTATCCCTTCTCCAGCAAATCTTCCCCACCCAGGAATAGAACCGGGGTCTCCTGCATTGCAGGCAGATTCTTTACCAACTGAGCTATCAGGGAAGACTTGTGGGCCCGGAATTAATCCTTAAATCCTCTCCCTGAGACACAGGCACTCTTATTAAGCCTTATTACAGCCACAGGTGGCTTCCCTGGTGGCTCAGACGGTAAAGCGTCTGCCTGCAATGTGGGAGACCCGGGTTCAATTCCTGGGTCGGGAAAGTCCCCTGGAGAAGGAAAAGGCAATCCACTCCAGCACTCTTGCCTGGAAAATCCCATGGACAGAGGAGCCTGATAGGCTACAGTCCATGGGGTCGCAAAGAGTCGGACACGACTGAGCAACTTCACTTTCACTTTCACTTTCTTTCACAGGTGAGGAAAACGACACAAAGAGATACAGTGACTTGCCAAAGGTCACACAGGTGCCTAAGACCACATCAGTGTCTTCCACCAACCCCCTCACCTCCAGCATGAACTAAGAAACTCATCCGAATGCCAACAGAGCCACCAGGAAGCGCTGGCACCTAGGCCAGAGCACTTGGCAGAACCACCCCTAGGACCACAGTCAAGACTGACCAGTTGCCTTGTTCTAGATTCTTGGTGCCCCCCTAAATCCATGTTGGATTTGGAGAAACCATTCTGGACATCACCTTAGAGATGCGATGTTTTCACCAATGGAATTATGTCCTCAGTGACAGATGAGAAAACGGAGGCTTGAAGGGGTCCTGCTATTTGGAACAGGTCGTAGGCAGAAAGTGTGGGTCTGGTGTACCTTCATTGATTCACTCAGAGGTGGAACAAGGCGGACACCGTAACAAACAAATACCAACTGCAGTTAGAGACGAAGGCCTGGAAGGGCGGTGATGAGTATAATGGAAGCAGTCAAGGTGGACCTCTTTGCGGAGGTGAACTGTGAGTTGAAACCCAAAAGGTGAGGAGGAGCTGGAATTCAAAGAGGAGCCAAGAGAAGAACCTCCTGTGAAGAGGGGCAGCCAAGTGCAAAGGCCCTGAGGCTGGGCCGAGGCCGGAAGTGGCCTCCAGGGTCCGCTTTGCATTTTCAGAAGCTCCGAGAGATGTAGTTGAACCGGGAAGGTGGAAGAGGAGGGACCGCCCTCCTGGTTAGAGGGAATGTGATGATGGCTTGGATCAGGGTAACCCTGAAGAGATGCTTTTTCCTTGGCACCCTTCATTCTCTTCTGTGCCTCCACTGCCCGCCACCCCGACCCCCCACCGCCCCCCACATACAGAGAGGGTTTCTGGAGGAGCTTCGCAACCTGGAGGGGGTGAGGTAAGCCCCAGGCCCCGCTGTAGTTTCCTTCCCTCTCGAGCTTATTCAGATATGAGACTCCGAGCCTCCTCCCAGCTCCCACCCTGGAGTCTCCAGAATCGCTGGAGACCTTAGGAGCCAGCTGGGCCTCAGCTGTGAGGCAGGGTCCGCCCCCCCCCCCCCACCCCCGTCCCCGACACCCCCCAAGGCTACCGTGGCTCACAGCTCCGTCGCCCCCCTCCTCCCTCTGGCACCCGGCCTGGCTCCTGGAGGCCCAGCTGTGAGCCAGTTGTGAGACCCCACCCCCGGCCTGCGCTCCCCACTCCCCGGAGCTCAGCCATTCTCCCGGGCCTGCCCTGAATTCATTCCGCAGCTTAGCAAACTGAGGCCTGGATACCAGCGAAGGCAGGGGATTGCCTGGTATTGTGCCCTGCACAGGTGCGGAGACTCTGAGCCCAACGCCCGCCCTGCGCCATCCCATTTAATCCTCACAAGAGCCAAGGACATACATAGGATTATTATTGTACACAATAATAACACTGAAGCTGAAACTCCAATACTTTGGCCACAGGATGGGAAGAACTGACTCATTTGAAAAGACCCTGATGCTGGGAAAGATTGAAGGCAGGAGGAGAAGGGGACGACAGAGGATGAGATGGTTGGATGGCATCACTGACTCAATGGACATGAGTTTGAGTAAACGCAGGGAGTTGCTGATGGACTGGGAGGCCTGGCGTGCTGCAGTCCATGGGATCGAAAAGAGTCGGACACGACTGAGCGACTGAACTGAACTGATTGCACAGAAAAGCACACTGCTGTCCAGAGAAGTGACGGTACTTGCCCAAGGCCATGTGGCCAGACCAGATTCCAACCTGGAAGTTAAGCCAGGAGCTCAGGGTGCAAAATTTGGGGAAGCACTCACTCTCGGGGTTGTGTGAGTGCTGGGTGGGTGCCTGGAGGGAAGGGACTACGTGTCCAAAGAGTGAAGATACTCCCCCCTCAATTGCCTCATTATTGAGGCACCTCTGCTCCCTTGGAGTTATTAACAAAAGGGGACCTTCAGCTCCCTGAGTCCCTCCTTTCACTTTATTCATGCTTCAAGTCTTGCACCAAGTACATCTGTCAACATCTTTCCTCCTGTGAATGGAGGGCAGGCTATGGTCTGGTAGGTTTTTTTCAGGCCAGTGCTCAGTAGGGCTAAGGGTGGAAAAGCACGTGCTGGCCACATCCCCTGAAGGAGCGCTTACTCTGAGCCAGATTCTGTACCAGGTGCCTAACACGTGTTATTTCATTTCATCCACCCCAGGACCTTTAAAGAAAAGATTGTCTTTTACTCCTTTTCCCAGAAGGGTCAGCTGTAGTCTGCACACATCAGGTGACCTGTCCAAGATCACAAAGCAGCTTCCGGGTGAACCCTAGACACTTGACCGGAATACCCAGTTTTTCCTCCACTTTGGGGCGGGACTGGGGGAAGTGGTTTCCAAGGAGACAAGGAGAGATAGGAGAGATGGGGGCTGAGCTGGAAACTTCATAGTCCAGGGAGGCGCTTTGAGAATTTTCCTGAGCTCTCTTAAAGTGCCTATCAGTTAAGATCTAAGGCTCCTCCAGGTTAAATCAAGCTGCTCAGAGTCCAGGGTTGAAGCAATGGATCTGAGAGGTCGAGTCACTGGACCCCAACGCCAGGGAGTCCATTGACCCGGCCTCTCAGATCCGTGGCTGCAGGGGCCATTCTGATTTCATCTTCCTCATGGAAGGCTTCATGGGCTTCATGGGCCTGCGACCAGTGCCATCACACAGGGACCCACTCTCAGAAGAGGGTTTAAGGCTGGGTTTAAACCGAAGCTGGGGGTTTAAGGCTGACATCCCCCATCTCAAAGTCCTTAGTAATTTTATCATTGTGCTTACATTTCATAAGTGATGTCTTATGAGCTGGCAGCTTGGACCTGCCTCCAGCTGCCTCCCAGCAATAGTTTCTGGCTGCCTGATTCCCCTCCTCTTTGGCGACCAGGACCCACCCAGCCTCCCCCTCTGCCCCTGCCCCATGACCACTGCTGCCCACCATCTGGCAGGGGCCTGGGTGCCTGGGTGGGGAAAGGCAGGCCCCAGGGCATCTGAAGGTGGGGCACGTGTTCAGCAGGCAACACGGGAGGGGCGAGCCTCCTGTCCACCTGCATCCGGGACCCAGCGCATCCCAGCAGAGACTGAAACACCTTTGGGAATCGCCCATTTGTCAAGGAGGAGGAGAAGGTGCCTGACTGATTTGACCTCCCCGTCGCTGGTTAGGCCTGGTGGTTGGCAGAAAGGGGAGCTGAACAGCTGGCAGCTGGTGGGCTGTGCACTTGCAGCCAAGTCACTGTGTGGTGTCCCTGGAACACCTGCCATTGTCCCTGTGAGCGCAAGGAAGTGATCCCGCATAGGCAACAGACAGGGCAAGAGCGAGACCACAGAGAGGGGCAGACACTTTCTACATGAACCCTGTTAACACACTTCCCCTCTGCGTTCTGAACAGGGGGTGTGCGTTTTCATTTTGCCCCGCACCCCACAGTCTATGCAGCCAGTTCTCGCTCCGTGTACCAGGTTGCTGCTGTTGTTCAGTCGCTCAGTCGTGTCCGACTCTTTGCGACCCCATGAACAGCAGCACGCCAGGTTTCCCTGTCCTTCACCATCTCCCAGAGTTTGCTCAAACTCATGTCCCTTGAAGTCGGTGATAACATCCAACCATCTCATCCTTCACCACTGTCTTCTCCTTTTGCCTTTAATCTTTCCCAGCATCAGGGTCTTTTCCAATGAGTGTACCAGGTAGCCTGTGGGTATTTCTTCCTGAGGGTTTAGTACCGCTGACCCGGCCAGCAAAGTTGCATGGCCCCAGGGGTTTGGGCAGAGGTAAGCGCCACCTCTCAGCTAATAAGCAAGTCTTCATAAAATAGGATGCCCCCTGCTTCCCCAGGAGTCCCAGATTTATGAGGACGTGCCCTTGGGAGCACACCAGCAGGACCTGCTCTTCGATTCAGGGGTGATGTGTCTGCGGTGGGGGTTCTAGAAAGTTTTAGGCTCAGAATCAGAGAGCTAGCTGGGTGGGTAGACAGCCAGCCATGGGTGCGGGTCCTCATGGGCCATGTGAGGAAACTGAGGCTTGGAGAGAGTTTGTGACAGTCTGGGGGTCCCACTGGGAGGAGGAGCAGAGGGAGGTCAGGCGCTCAGGTTATCTGGTCCAGCCTAAGTCCAAAGCAAACATCTCTGCTGTTCCTCTGCCTTTGGTGAGTTTTGCTATGATGGTTTCCAAGACCCTTGATCTTGCTGTTTGGCCCATCCTGTCCAGTTCGCCAGGGATCTTTAAAAGACTGAAATCTGATCATTTTATTCCTCAGCTCTAAACACATCAATGGCTTCCCATCTCATTCACAGCAAAGTACAGAGTCATAATACCAGGCCCAGAAGGCCTACATGATCTCCATCCTCCACTTGCCATCCGCCCAACCCCGTCCGCACTCCCTATGACTTTCCCAGTTGCTCAGGCCATGGTGATTCCTCTGACTTTCTGGGTGTCTCTCAAGCATAGCACACGTGCCCCTGCCCCAGGATCTTTGCACTTGCTGTTGCCCTTTGCCGGCAGTGCTTTCCCCTGGGTACTTGTATACCTGCATGCTCTCTCTCTCTTTCTCTCTTAGGTTTCTGCTCCAATGTCTCAGAGACGACTTTCCTACCCCTCACCCCCACCTTGTCTAAGTTTCATTGCTGGGACTTCCCTGGTGGTACAGTGGGTAAGAACCCACCTGCCAATGCAGGAGGACGTGGGTTTGCTCCCTGGTCCAGAAAAATTCACATGCTGCAGAGCGACTAAGCCCAGGTGCCCACAACTCCAGAGGCCACTAGCTGCAAGTACTGAAGCCCGTGCACCTAGAGCCTGTGCTCCACAAGAGAAGCCATCACCACGAGAAGCCCGTGCACTGCGACACAGAGCAGCCCCTGCTCGCTGCAGTTAAAGTCCATGCACAGCAACAAAGACCCCGTGCAACCAAAAATGTAAAATAAAATAAATAAAATTGTGTTGTTGTCACTGCAAGATCACTCCTAAGCTTGCTTTATGTTCATATAAATCACTGCCTGACAGCAGAGCATGTGTTACCTGTTTATTTTCTGTCTCTCCCATACTTGACTCGCAGCACCTTGAGGCAATGACTATGCTCCAGCACCTGGAACAGTGCTCAGTGCATAGTAGGGCTTGGTGGTGGTGGTTTAGTCACTAAGTCGTGTCTGACTCTTTGCGACCCCATGGACAGTAGTCTGCCAGGCTCCTCTGTCCATGGGATTCTCCAGGCAAGAGTACTGGAGTGGGTTGCCATTTGTCCAGGCTCTTCCCAACCCAGGAATCGAACCCGGGTCTTCTGCATTGCAGGCAGATTCTTTACCAACTGAGCTATGAGGGAAGCCCTAATAGTTATTAATTAAATGAAAACTTATCATCTCATACACAGAAAGAGTCTTGAGAGGTTCTGTGGGCAGCTGTAGGTCCTGCAGGTCTGGGGCGCAGCTGGCTGGCACACTGGGCCGTGAGCACTGAGCCCAGCTCTTGGTTGCAGTCCACACCGCCGTCCATTTCTCAGAGGAGAACCTGGGCGACCTAAATGACCAGGAGGCAGGCAGATGGGTGCTGAGAAGTCAACAGCCTCCAATCCAACAGCCCTGGGAATTCGGACTCGAGGAAAAATGGTAAAGGAGGAGAAGGCCATCATGTCCATGCAAGCCTGCCAGCTCTCATATCCTGCCGCATCCCTATCCAGAGTGAATGCAGGACACCTTGAGGAGCAATGGGCTGGGTGTGCATGTGGAGCTGGATGGAGTTAAGTGAGTGCTGTTCTTGGAACCAGGAAGCTTGGGTTCAGGTACTGGCCTCTCACTGGCTGTGTGATCTTGGGCATGTTAGTTCACCTCTCTAGTTAACAGTTTTTTTCATCTGTGTAATGGGTGTCATAATTCCTACCGCCTGTGACTAGTATGGGGATTAAATGAGTCAATGCATGTGACATGCTTGGAATAGTGACAGGGACTTAGCAAGGCCTCAAAAGTCACTGCTATTATTAATTTGTTGGGACTCAGAATCCAGAAAGCCTGAGGCTTGGATCCTGTCCCCCCGACTCCTGCCCAAGCATCAGCCAGGGTGGAAGAGAAAAGAGAAAAGCAGAAATTCTGGGGGTAAAAACACACAGATATGTCTCCCAGCTCCACTCTCCTCTCGTAGAAAGAAAGTGAAAGTCACTCGGTCATGTCCGACTCTTTGTGACCCCATGGACTATACCGTTCATGGAATTCTCCAAGACAGAATACTGGAGTGGGTAGCCTTTCCATTCTCCAGGGGATCTTCCCACTCCAGGGACTGAAACCAGGTCTCCCACATTGCAGGCGGATCCTTTACCAGCTGAGCCACAAGGGAAGTCCAAGAATACTGGAGTGGGTAGCCTATCCCAGGGGATCTTCCCGACCCAGCAATTGAACCAGGGTCTCCTGCCTTGCACAGGCAGATTCTTTACCAACTGGACTATCACAGAAGCCCTTCCTCTTGTAGACTCTCAACCCAAATCAGCAAGGCTGACAAGGCAGGAGTTATAACTCTCTTTTGCCAAACGAGGAGGCCAAGGCCCAGAAAGGTTGGAACACTTGCCTAAGGTTGCACAGGCAAGAACGGACTAGAATTAGCCTGGATGTTTGGATTCCTGGGCCTGTGTTCTCTTTCCACTGTATTTGTACACTGCACTGCTTTTCCTTGGACCTGCCTTCTGCATTGCAACTGGCTGTCTTTCTTTTCCAGCACTTGGATGAGCTGGAGCCTG
This sequence comes from Bos indicus x Bos taurus, assembly GCF_003369695.1. Lineage (NCBI taxonomy): Eukaryota > Metazoa > Chordata > Mammalia > Artiodactyla > Bovidae > Bos > Bos indicus x Bos taurus. The sequence goes on along the minus strand of NC_040081.1, from coordinate 103,844,400 downwards.
AAGACATAATAGCGAATTGGACCCCGTTTTACCACAGATCCCAGGCCAGGGCACGGCCGCTGAACGCTGAGGCTCTCCGAGAAGCTCTTGCCCTCCATCTGTGATGTCTATGAGATCATTTTTGACAAAGATTTCCCAGAAGTTCTTAAAGTACAGGTGAATGTAAGAAATTCTGCCAGGATGAAATTAAGATAAGGGTTCAGTCCTTAGCATTTGGGTACTTTTCTGTATGTGGTTGAGGGAAAGAAAGAATGATTTTTGTTTGCTGAGGGCCAACTCGGTCCCTTATTCCTGTTGTTTAATATGATGGCATGGGCATCCTGACCCGGTTGTTCAGGGAATACTGGAACCCAGAGTGGGTAAGTCAGTTGCTCAAGATCACACAGCTAATGAGCCTGTATCTGGAATTCAAATTAAGTTCAAATGCCTATGTCCATTCAGTCCACCCACACTTGCTTTAAGTGCCTTTTAAATACAATAATAAGTTCTGAAAGCACTCTGGACATGGTTGCAAAAACGCAAAATAAGAAAAACACTTAGAAGAAGAAGAAAGAATGTTGGAGGAAAAAAGCAAATAGCAGACAAATAAACCCCAAACTCTCTCTGGGTGTTGGTGGTTTTCACTGGAGATGATAAAGAACTTCAAAATCACTCCTTGGACTTGTTAATAGCAGTCTGGTAAGAGAATGCTAATGAAATGTTATTAGTTTTTTTTTCTTGTTAAAATCTCATTTCAAATAATTTGGTTCGTCATCCACTTTTTACAAGGAACAAAAACAAATGTTTTCCAAAGCTTCAAACCAAAATCTCTGTGTGGATTTCTTGTTTTGAGCCAAATATTTGGTGTCTTTTCCCAGCTGGGAATTCCCTTTTCCAGTCCCTCTGCTGTTCCAAGTCTTACATGTCTTGCTGGTCCAAGTTTTGTCTCCCTCATCCTTAGATACTAGCCCCGTCCCCAAAGAGGGTCAGAGTTCTGGGTTCAAATCCCAGATCCATTTTTTTACCCACTAAAAAAATTAGTTTTTGTTTTAATATAAGCCATACTTTAAAGACTTTCCCACTGGGAGAGAAAAAATGATACAAAGAGTATAGAGCATATTTCCAATATTCTCCCCAGAGATGGGAGGGTTTTAAAAGCTATTTTTAGAAAGAAGTAAATTTATATAGTTTTTAGAGTGAAATAATTTTAAAAGACTTATAATGAAAAAGAGCAGCCTGCATCCTGCCCACCTCAATTCTTCTAGCTAGATGCAACCGTTTCCAACATTTAGATATTCCTTTTGGTGTTTTCTTCCCTCTTTCTTAGTAATATCTCTACACTGATAATTCTTGATTTTTTCCTGTATCCAACATTATCAGTGGACTTTATATTACCAACATAAAAATGAGCTCTTACACAAGTTCCCCCAGTTATCCTCTCGCTAGTCTAATTATAATCCCTTTTTTATTAAATCGATATTATTTAGTATTCAGTTCAGTTCAGTTATTTAGTATTATGACTATGTAAATTGTGTTCACAATCACCCCATATAATATGCTAACATTTACTATGTTTCTGTTCTGTATAACTTTTTCTTCTTCCTGGAGTTGATAATTGCCTTTAAGTTTTATATAATTTCCTGTGTGTCTGTTGTTAATTCATCTCCTCACTTTTTCAGAAATGGAAATTATCCAGGGCCAGTTCATGTACCAGATACCATACTAATCTCTCAGATTCATTTTTCCCCAGTGAAGTAATTTTCCTGGAGAGTATTAACCTCTTACCACTGGTATTACCCTCACACTACAGCACAGCTGTCAGCCTTGAATGTCTCTTCCACATCACCTGGGACATTTCCTTTGCCACTCTCTTGGGTTGAACCCCTGTTTTCTGAGTTTCATTCCCCGCCCCCTCTTTTTTTTATTTTTGCTTGGTTTATTTCCTGTGTTGGTGGAGATCTCTTTCAGTAGCTTTCTGAGGCAGGGTTCATGGGAGGTAAAATTTTCAAAATTTTGCACGACTGAGATTGTCTTCATTTCATGCTCACATTTCAAAGATAGTTGACTTGAGTGTATATTTGCTCCTGCAACCTTGGAGCCATTTCTCTGTGGTCTTATCACTTCCAGCTACTGATAGTCTGATGTCATTCTGATTCCTATCTTATCTCTGTAGGCACTGGGGATCCTTCTCTTACTCTTGTTGCTTGGGAATATCATCATCATGTATCTTGGTGCGGTTCTTTTTTATTCTTTGTGTTGAGCCCCAGGTAAGTCATTTCAGTCTGGAAACCCATGGCATTAGGTTGCAAGAAACTACCCTGAAATGTTAATCTGATCGGTTCTTTTTCAGAATTCCTATTATGTCCTATCGCTTGGCTGTTAGGCTGCTTAGACTGAAACTGTAACGTTTTTAAAATCTTTTTTTGATCTTTTCTCACCTATGTCCTACAGTGCTTTTCTAGGAGATTTCGTGTTTTATCTTTCATTCTTTTCCTTGATATTTTTGTTCCTACTGTTATGCTTGTAATATTTAAGAGCTCTTCTGTGTTCTCTGAATGTTCCCTTTTTATAGCATCTTATTATGTTCTTATTTCACAGACGCAGTATTTTCTCTGAGGCTTTGAATTATATTTTAAAAGTTTTCTTCTGCTTGCTTCATTGTCTCTCTTTTTCTCCAAGTTCTTCTTTCCCGTTTAGAGGTGTTTCCCAAATGGATGATCTTTGCACGCCCCTCCCAAAAAAAAAAAAAAACGATGCTGCACAAAAAAGTTGCCCACAGGCTCTGTGGGCATGGGCTGGTCTTGTGGACAGGCGGGCTACCTGATGGGGCAGGAAGGCAGTGCGTGCTCCGTCATGTCCGACTCTTTGTAACCCTTGGGACTATAGCCCACTTGGCTCCTCTGTTTGTGTGTGGGGTTTTTCAAGCAAGAATATTTGAGCAGGTTGCCATTTCCCTCTCCAGCGGATCTTCCTGACCCAGGGATCGAACTCATGTCTCCTGTGTCTCCTGCCTTGCAGGCAGGTTCTTTACCACTGAGCCATTGGGGAAGCCTCTAGTAAGTAAGGCAGTGATCCAGCCCAAATGACAGTTTCTATGGGCCTTTCCCCTTAAGCTAGTGGGATTCCCCAGAGAGATTCCCATCAATTTCTTCCCTGGTAAGGGTATCGAGGGTAGAATCTAGCCAGTAGATTCCTGAGAGCTGAGGAGAGAAAGACACCATGAGGTCTCCCCATTGTAAGTACAGAATGTTTCCTCATGCTGTTTTCAGCCCAGTTCCAGGTTGCCTCCTTCAGAGGTATCTAGTATCTTGGAGGCCAGAGCCTACCTGTGTCCATTTCTCCAGAGAAGAAAGCTCCAGGGGTTCACTAGAACAGGGGATGAGTGTGCATCTTGACATACACAAGGGAGAACTTTCTATCAGTCCCCTCTGCTTCTACTCGTCTCTCGCCCGATCTCTAGACACACCCGGGCCTCTAATTCCAAGGTCTTATCCTCTGGTTCTGGGCATGACCACCTCACCTATAGACTCTCTCCTCTAAGACTTGGATTTCACTTGAGCTGGCTCTGCTAGGCTGCATACCACTTGCCCGTTTGTTCACCATCTTCCCAAACCTTACAGACATCTCTTGATTCCTGCACTCTTTGTCCTCACAGATGAATGCCTTTTAAAAATTCCTTTCCTATCATTGTAGTGGCCTGTTAGAGGAAGTGTAAATAAATGTGTTTCATCTGCAGTGTTTGTATGGACATAGAAATTTTTGAGACATTTACATAATAATAAATCCACTGATGATAATGAAAACAATAGTAATAACAACTATTGCCCATCACTTAAATTGATCCAGTACTTTGTAGCCACCATCTCATAATGACCCAAGAGGTAAGCCCTGTTTTTGTCCCCATACCACAGATGAGGAAAAGGGTCCTCTGCCAGCCAGGTAATTCGCCCAGAGCCAGTGTTGATGAGTGGAGAGGAAGACCAGGTCTGTCTCTGGAGCCTGGTCCTAACCTCCCCCTGTGCAGCCTTCCAGTCCTATGTACTCAAGACCCCACAGGAATAGGGAAAACGTCACACAAACCAGGCTGTGAGCATTATTCCCTAGCTTCCTTTTCTAATCCAATCATTGGCCTCGGATTTCAGTTTATATCAGCTCATTAGAGCAACCACATCCTTTTTAACAGGAGCATACTATTCCCCAACAAAACCTACCAAAATGCGTGTAACCACTCCCTATGGAGGGACATAGGAGTTGTCGCTAATCTCCACAACTTTTAGCCATGTGACTTGGGGTGAATCAGATGTCCTTTTGGGCCTCGATTTCCCCATCCTAAAAATGGAGGCATCACAGAGGGTCCACTCCAGTACAATTCCATTATATAAAGTATAAGAGCCATTGAAAACTCAAATATGCCATGAGCAGTGTTGAATGATAACTCCGAAAGATACGTCCATATCCTAATACCTGTAACCTGTGAATGTTACCTTATTTGGAAAAATAGTCTTGGCAGATGTGACTAAATTAAGGATCTGGAAATGAGATCATTCTGGATGACCCATGTGGGCCCTAACCCCAGTGACAAGGGTCCTTATAAGAGGCACACAGAGGAGGCACTGTGACCACGGGTTCGAGGTTGGAGTGATGTGGCCACACACCTAGGAATACTCACAGCCACCAGGAGCTGGAAGAGACAAAAAGGGTCCTCTCCTAAGGCCTCCGGAAGGAGCTCAGCCCTAATGACACCATTTTTTTCAAAGTATTTTTTCAAATTGAAGTATAGCTGCTTCACAATATTGTATTATTAATAATTTCTGCTACACAGCAAAGTGATTCATTTATACACATATATACATTCTTTTAAATATTCTTTTCATTACAGGTTTATCATGAGATACTGAATATAGTTCTCTGTGCTACACAGTAGGACATTGCTGTTTATCCATTTTATCTGTATTGGTTTGTATCTACTAACCCTGAAGTCCCAGTCCATCCCTTCTCTATCCCCCACCCCCTTGGTAGCCACAAGTCAGTTCTCCATGTCTGTGAGTCTATTTCTGTTTCATAGATAGCTTCATCAGCGCCATATTTTAGATTCCACATATCATATGATATTTCTCTCTGACTTCACTTATGATCATCTCTAGTGGCATCCATGTTGCTGCAAACGGCATTATTCTGTTCTTTCTTATGGCTGAGTAGTATTCCATTGTATATATGTACCACTCTTATTCATTCATCTGTCCATGAACTTTTAGGGTGTTTCCATGTCTTGGCTATTGTGAATATTGCTGCTATGAACACAGGGGTGCAGGAGTCTTCTTGGATTGTAGTGTTGTCTGGATGTGGCTTCCCAGGCGATGCAGTGGTAAAGAATCCACCTTCCAATGCAGGAGATGCAGAAGATGTGGGCTCCATTCCTGGGTTGGGAAGATCTCCTGGAGGAGGAAATGGCCACCCACTCCCGTATTCTTGCCTGGAAAATCCCATGGACAGAGGAGCCTGGTGGGCTACAGTCCATGGGGTTGCAAAAAGTCGGACACGAGTTGTCTGGATATCTGCTCAGGAGTGGGATTGATGAATCATATTGTAGCTCAATTTTCGGTTTTCTGAGGAGCCTCCATCCTGTTCTCCATAGTGGCTGCACCAATTTACATTCCCACCAACAGTGTAGAAGGCTTCCATTTTCTCCGCATCCTCTCCAGCATTCGTTATTTGAGCCCTACTGACACCTTGATTTCGGGCTTCTGGCCTCTAGTCCTGTCGAGGGAACAAATTTCCGTTGTTTCAGGCTACCAAGTTTGTGGGTAACTTGTTAGGATAGCCACAGGAAACTAATGTTATGCCACTGGAAGGAGTTTGTAAAAGTGAAAGCATCACTTACAGCATCTCACAGAATTCTCCCACGTATGAACTGGATGCTCCGTGAAACCATTTCCAGAGACCCATCCACCATCCCGCACAGGCATCCTAACAAGGTTCTATGCACGGTTCAGGTAACACACTCCCTACGAACCACGGCTCTGAAATCAACACTGTCGCCCCCACTGACCAGGAGAGATGCTTAAGGAGACTTCCTGGAGGAAATCTCAGCCTGTTCTTAACCCCAGAGTAGGACAGATTTGGAAGGGTCCTTAAAGACCCAACCCTATTACTGGGAAGCTGAGCTCAGAAAAGGCATAGACTTGCTAAGGTCATGGGGCTAGCAGAAGCTTGAGTAATGGGGTGCCTGGTAGGCAGCCTCCCCACACCGTGGAGCTGGACTGCCTGAGCCGTGGTGGGCCTGTACCTCCACCTGGATCTGCCTGGCAGCCGAGGCTGCCCCCCGGCCCTGCACGGAAGGAAAGCATCCCAGACCCAGGGAAGACCCACCTGCCTTCTAGACTGCCCTGGGGAACCTCCAGCCAACTCCTTAACTTCTCTGAGCCTATTTCTTCATCTCTAATGTGGAAAAGCTACTGATTATAACAGTCACACCTACCTCTAGGGTTGTTTGGAAGATTAAAAATGACCCTGGGTGAACATGCGTCATAAGAACATCAAGGCCAAATACACATTGGCTTTCCCTGTCCCACGCTCTCACAGGGCTCTGGCAACACCACTTAGCTCTGTTACTGTTATTTTTAATGCTCGTCTTTACCCTTGGGATTAAAAACTCCCTGCCACCAGTGGCTTTGGCTGTTTTTTTTTTTTTTTCTTTTTTTCACTGTTGAATTCTCCGTCCCGACATGATGCCTGATGCCTAAGTGTTTAAAAAATATTGCCTAAATGAATATACGAACACTACTGTTAATACAAGATGGTGTCATGTATGTAGGATTATTAAAAAAAAAATCTTTTGTCTTATGGGTACAGAATTACATACTAGATTTTGTCTTTATGAACTAGGATCTTTTTCCTGTCAGTCTTTCCCACCTCTTTGAATCTCTACCTCTTTCCACCCTTCCATCTTCAGTTCCAAGCTCTCCAGCAGGCTCAGAGTCACTGGCACACTCTTGGTCTGGTCACCTCCAAGCTTGCCTGTAACCTCTCCTGGCCACAGTTTGCACAGGAGCAAGCAGAGACCTGCCTCCTCGGCCCTCCAAGCAGCCCCCTTCCTCCTTGTGGGGAACTTCCAAGCCTGGACCTGGGGTCATCAGGAAACCCAAAACCAGGTTCTAATGGGACTCAGCACTGGTCTAAGTGGCAGACTGAGGCTGAGTGCAAACCTCCTGATAGACATAAAAAAGACGTCAGGAATCTGAAAAAAAAAAAAAAATGCTTTGGCTGGTGCCCCGCTTTAATCCCTCATGAGCTGTCTTAGTTAAAAGGCTTTTTTTTTTTTTTTTTTGCGTGCAGATTATCTGAGAACTGCTTGGCACTTGGGAATTTTCCATTGGCGCAAGCCGAGCCTGCCAGTGCCAAGAAAGGAGAGAAGAAATATCAGACAAAATGGGCCCTGCTCTCCTGCCAGTCTCAATTTGGGAGACTTTTTCCATCCTTGGGGCCATTTGTGAGAAATCAAGCTCCGAGGCCTTCTAGGGAAAATCTTTTGACTTCTTATTCTCCAGCGTGGAAATTCTCCACATTTGAATATTAAGTGGTGACATGAGAAGGGTGTAGGGCATCCAGGCCAAGAAAAAGTTGTGTGTGCCCTTTTTTTTTCTTTTATGATAGAAGCAGTGAGGGTTCTGCAGTCTGAAAAGGTTTATTCAAATTGTGACTCTGCTTCTTGCTGTTGCACAGATTGGGTAAATCGCATCATCTCCCGGTCCTCACTTTCTAGTGTGTGTGTGTGTGTGCATGTATGTGTGATGTGTGTGGTGTGCACTGGGCCCTCAGCTGGGGAGCTGGGCTTTGGAAGGTGAGCTTTGGGTGGATGGGAGAGGAGACGGCCTGTATCTCTTCAGGTCATTCTTCATGAAGGGCTGGTGAAGCTGGCAGGGTGCTCTTCTGGGTGGTGGGTACCAAGATGGAAGCAGGTCAGAAGCCAGGATGGCATATAGCCTGCTGAGAAAATGTACTGTTATTTTACCCACCCCCCACCCCGCAATATCTTCCCCCATAAAGATTCCTGTTTTGTAATCCTTCAGCTTCTAGGGGGAAAAAATCTGGATAGAAATCCACTGCAGGATATTGAAAGGAAGAATCTCTGTGAAGAGAGTGACAATGAGTGGGACCTCTGAGCAGGCTAACAGTTTTCCTCTTGGACTGATGTTTTCTAAGTATTTACTTCCTATTTATGGGAAGGGGGCGGCAGGCGTGGAGAAGGAGGACCCCTAGTGGCTGCCTCCACATCTGCTCTGCAGTCAGAACAATTCTGCTCTGGCCCAAATTTGCAGGCTTCACGGGAGTAAAATAAAATTTCTTCAGTTAATAGGATGCTTCCTACTTAGATTAAAGTTTAGCAACAATCCATTGGTCCTCAAGCCTGCCTTTGTCATTGTTGTCGTTCAGCTGCTAAGTCGTATCTGACTCTTTGCAACCCCATGGACTACAGCACGCCAGGCTTCCCTGTCCTTCACCATCTCCCAGAGTTTGCTCAAAGTCACGTCCATCGAGTCGGTGATGCCATCCAACCGTCTCATCTCTGTCGCCCCCTTCTCCTCCTGCCCTTCAGGGAAGTTCTGTATTGTCTGGGAAATTCCATGGACGGAGGAGCTTTGTAGTCTATACAGTCCGTGGGGTGGCAAAGAGTTGGACACGACTGAGCGACTTCACTTTCTCTCTCCTACTCCTACTTCTAATTTATAAAATAGGAATTATTATAGTACTTACTTTACTTTGTTGTTCTGAGGACAAAATGAGATGATACTTTGAAATGCTAGCACTGGTGTATCCTATTGTGATAAGCAGCATCCCTGCACCCAGATATGTCCATGTTATAATCTCTAGGATCTGGGATGATGTCAAGTTTCATGACGTTAAGATAAGGAGTTAAGATGGCAGATGGTATTAAGGTTCTTAACGTCCTTGAGATGAGGAGGTGATCTTGGATGATCTGGGTAATCCTGTGTAATCGTTCAGTTCAGTTCAGTCACTCAGTCATGTCCGACTCTTTGCAACCCAATGGACTGCAGCACACCAGGCCTCCCTGTCCATCACCAACTCCAGGAGTTTACTCAAACTCATCTCCATTGAGTCAATGATGCCATCCAGCCATCTCACCCTCTGTTGTCCCCTTCTCCTGCCTTCAATCTTTCCCAGCATCAGGGTCTTTTCCAATGAGTCAGTTCTTTGCATCAGTTGGCCAAAGTATTGGAGTTTCAGCTTCAACATCAGTCCTTTCAATGAACACTCAGGACTAATCTCCTTTAGGATAGACTGGTTGGATCTCCCTGCAGTCCAAGGGACTTTCAAGAGTCTTCTCCAATCATCAGTTCAGTTCAGTCGCTCAGTTGTGTCCGACTCTTTGTGACCCCATGAATCACAGCACGCCAGGCCTCCCTGTCCATCACCAACTCCCGGAGTTCGCTCAGACTCACGTACATCGAGTCAGTGATGCCATCCAGCCATCTCATCCTCTGGTGTCCCCTTCTCCTCCTGCCCCCAATCCCTCCCAGCATCACAGTCTTTTCCAATGAGTCAATTCTTCCCATGAGGTGGCCAAAGTACTGGAGTTTCAGCTTTAGCATCATTCCTTCCAAAGAAATCCCAGGGCTGATCTCCTTCAGAATGGACTGGTTGGATCTCCTTATAGTCCAAGGGACTCTCAAGAGTTTTCTCCAACACCACAGTTCAAAAGCATCAATTCTTCGGCCCTCAGCCTTCTTCACAGTCCAACTCTCACATCCATACATGACCACAGGAAAATCCATAGCCTTGACTAGACGGACCTTTGTTGGCAAAGTAATGTCTCTGCTTTTCAACATGCTATCTAGGTTGGTCATAACTTTCCTTCCAAGGAGTAAGTGTCTTTTAATTTCATGGCTGCAGTCACCATCTGCAGTGATTTTGGAGCCCCCCAAAATAAAGTCTGACACTGTTTCCACTGTTTCCCCATCTATTTCCCATGAAATGATGGGACCAGCTGCCATGATCTTCGTTTTCTGAATGTTGAGCTTTAAGCCAACTTTTTCACTTTGCTCTTTCACTTTCATCAAGAGGTGATGAAAGTTTTTTTTTAGTTCCTCCTCACTTTCTGCCATAAGGGTAGTGTCATCTGCATATCTGAGGTGACTGATATTTCTCCTGGCAATCTTGATTCCAGCTTGTGTTTCTTCCAGTCCAGCATTTCTCATGATGTACTCTGCATATAAATTAAATAAGCAGGGTGATAATATACAGCCTTGACGTACTCCTTTTCCTATTTGAAACCAGTCTGTTGTTCCATGTCCAGTTCTAACTGTTGCTTCCTGACCTGCATACAGATTTCTCAAGAGGCAGGTCAGGTGGTCTGGTATTCCCATCTCTTGAAGAATTTTCCACAGTTTATTGTGATCCACATAGTCAAAGGCTTTGGCATAGTCAATAAAGCAGAAATAGATGTTTTTCTGGAACTCTCTTGCTTTTTCGATGATCCAGCGGACGTTGGCAATTTGATCTTTGGTTCCTCTGCCTTCTCTAAAACCAGCTTGAAAATCTGGAAGTTCACTGTTCACGTATTGCTGAAGCCTGGCTTGGAGAATTTTGAGCATTACTTTACTAGCGTGTGAGATGAGTGCAATTGTTCAGTAGTTTGAGCATTCTTTGGCATTGCCTTTCTTTGGGGTTGGAATGAAAACTGAGCTTTTCCAGTCCTGTGACCACTGCTGAGTTTTCCAAATTTGCTGGCATATTAGGCTCTTTATAGTGGAAGATGGAGGCAGAAAAGAGAGAAAGAACATGAGATAGCAGCATGAGAAGGTTTTCATCAAGTCTGATGGCCTTGAAAACATGGGAGTAGGTCATGAGCCAAGGAACGTGGCAGCCTCTAGAAGGTGGGAAAGTCAAGTGAACCAAGGAAACGACTTTTCCCTTAGAGCCTTCTGAAGGAGACTTTGAGACTGATTTTGGCCTTTCAATCTCCAAAACTGTACGAGAATAACTTTGTTTCAAGCCAGGAACTTTGTTATGTGTTAACAGGAAACGAATACAACTGGGTGCAAGGGCTTCAAGCCCCTCAAGGACCTCCTGGAGCAGGGAAGGGCAGTCTGCAAGGGAAGAGAGGTTTTTGCTGCAGGAAGGATGGACGGGCAGGGGGCTGGAGAGCTGCAGAGGCAGGACCCCGTCACTCATCTGCCATCTGTCCCACCATACTCCCTCCCACCACACCGAACAGCACGTCCTCCCCCAAATCCTCCACACTCCACGTGCTCCTCCCTCTGCCTCCATCGTCTTCTTCGGAAGCCATTCTGTCCTTCCCCACCCAGCCCTCTCCACCCGCAGCCCCAAGCTCTGGCCAAGCTGCCTCTGCCTTCTGTGTTCCCATGACCTGCTCTGCTTCCAGGGATCAAGGCTTACTGGACTGGAAACTCACTGAGCCCAGGGACTGGATCCATCCATCTGTATATTCACAAGCCTAATACAGAGCAGGAGTTTAGGGAGTGAGTGATCCAGGAATGAATGAGTGAATGAAATAATCTTGGGCAAGGTTGGAAGAGTCATGGCAGGAAGTGTGAGTGAACAAGGAGAGACAGCTTTTCCCCAGGCCCTCAGTTATGGTGGTGGTTGTAGCTGACATCTCTGAGAGTCCCATCACATCCTCTTGGACGCCCCTGATTTTGTTCACAACCCCCAGTTATCTGTAAGCTCAGATTCACCTCCTTCTGAGGCATCCCTGCTCAGATAAGCCATGGGAATCTTTCTGCCCAAGGTCTTCTCCAGTACCCTGGCATCTCCCTTGACCCCTGAGCAGGTGCAATTCAGAGATGCAGGGAAGTTATTAACCCCACTCAGCCAGGAAGAGTGGAGACTCCTGCAGAGATGCCCTGTCTCCTGTCCCTGGGGTGGGCAGTTCTGAGAGGCTGATTTAAGTTTTGTGTGTAACAGATTACCACAAACTGGGGCTTCTCTGGTGGCTCAGGGGAAGAGAATCCACCTGCTGATGCAAGAGACACAGGTTCAATCCCTGGGTCAGAAAGATCCCCTGGAGGAGGGAATGGCTACCCACTCCAGTATTCTGGCCTGGGAAATCCCATGGACAGAGGAACCTGGCAGGCTATAGCATCGCGAAGAGGAGGACACAACTTAGCAACTGAACAACAGCAAAAACAAAGATGACTTAAAACAACAGAAATTTGTTGTCTCACTGTCTGGAGGCCAGAGCTGAAGATTAAGGTGTTGGTGGGGTTGATTCCCTTCTGAACGCTCCAGGAGAGAAGCCATCCCCAGCCTCCCTCCTGGCTCCTGGGGGCTCCCAGCAGTCCTTGGTGTTTCTTGGCTTCCAAACACGTCACTGTAATCTCTGCCTCCATCATCATATGCCTTCTGCTCTCTGATGCTTTCCCATGGCCTCTTATAAGGGCACCAACCACTGGATATGGGGCCCACCCTAATCCAGTATGATCTCATCTTAACTCCCTCAAAACTAGCCCCCTCAACACTTGACATCATCTGAGAAGTCAGTGAAGCAGTGTTTCCAAGTGTGGAATATGCTGACTTCAGAAGCCAGAGTGGTTTACCAGTAGCTGTAGTTCTTTCTTACTGGTTGAAGGTGCAAAGTGCAATCGCTTGTCCTTTTCTTGAGAGGCTGTCCCAACATTCACTAGATCACCGCACCCCTGAACACTCCATCCATAGGCTGCCTCCACCCTTGGGAGCTCATGTATCTTAACAAGGCTTTAGGTCCCAAGGACACGGCGCTGTCAGTATGGAGGATAGGTATGGTAATCTGAGGTGCCACGACACAGTCTAGGTTCCCTCAACCTGTATTGGGACGGAAAGTGGGAAATTGACCTAGACCTGGGGAAAAGCAGGGACAACGGGTATGCTGGGGGACAACAGGTACGCTGCTGTTCACCCCCTGTGACTGCATGCCATCCCATTCCTTTTCCTAACAGGTATGCATTTGGTATGCAATCCATTCGGTCTATCAGTAGCCACATGCTACATATCAGAAAGTGTGAAAGTGTTAGTCTCTCAGTCGTGTCTGACTCTTTGTCACCCCGTGGACTATAGCCTGCCAGGCTCCTCTGTCCATGAGATTTTCCAGGCAAGAATACTGGTGTGGGTTGCCATTTCCTTCTCCAGGGGATCTTCCTGACCCAGGGATCAAACCCAGGTCTCCCACATTGCAGGCAAAAATACTGTACTGTCTGAGCCACCTGGGAAGCCGCATATCAGAAGCTAGATTAAATCTGCTCTAGTAAAGATACAAGCTCTGGAGCAACACCTGCCATTGGAGCAATTAATTGGGTAAATTTGTGGTAATCCATGGTCCTCTGCCATGATTCGTCTGGGGTTTTCAGAGGTCAGGCCTGACTTTAACATGCTCCACCCCCACGAGAGAGCCACGATGGCACTTGGGCACTCTTCATTGTCAGCTTGGACTAAGTATGCAATCATCCTCAAAAGCTACGGACAGTTCTTTCCTCCAGGGTATGATTGGCCACACAAATGGTCATAGGTTCTTTTTGAGAAGATCTTGGGAAATCTTTCCTCTCTACCCTTGCCAGGGTGATATAAGGCCCTTCCTTCTGGGAACTCATGCGTTTTTTTTTTTTTTTCTGTCAGAGTATTCTTGAAAGTCCATTCTTAAAAATCAGCAAAGGATTATGACTCTTTATAAGTCACAGTGACTGACATGAGCCTTCTGATCGTCTTTCTCCCTGATCTCTTTTGATTATATATTAATTAAAATTTGGGGGGCGTCCTAGCCATCTTGCTTTAGAAACACCATGTTCTACTAGATATATCCATATCCTTATATTTACTAGATATATCCAGATATTTGTGGGCTAGGGGTCCCTGATTGCCTATTTAAGGTAATTACTCCCACCTTGTTTTTGATAATAAAATGCTACCACCTGTCCTCTACTATTTGGAAATCCCATCATCCCCGTTTATGCTTTACAACAGCATCTCCTACCATCAGTTCCAAATTACAGAAGGTGACCACTAACGAGTTTCTCAATGATGCTTCTGCCCCTCATACCAGGGCATTTGGTATGGCCTTGTTAAATACAGCGTCCTTCAAGCCTTTCTGGAGAACATAGTCAGAACAACAGGTTTTATGGTCTGATATATAGACCCATTATATTGTAGCATGACATCTTCACTCAGTCTTTTGTGCTCTTCTTCCAGAATCTTCCATCACAGTCTGACATCTCTACTTCATATAATGAGGTCCCTCAGTTTTTCAGAGCTTCTAAGAACAGCATATTAAAATCATTCCCTGGGTCTGTTGTCAAGATATTAAAGCCTGTATTTTGGGAGAGTGGCTTCCTGCCCCATGTCAACAAAATCCATCCCCCTCACCCAGCTTCATATTAGATCTCCTGGACCCAGTACCTTGAAGTCCACTGCAGATGTGACTCTCAGCTTCCTGCTAGAGGACACTGGTGTTGTTCAGTCTCTCAGTCATGTCCGACTCTTTGCGACCCCATGGACTGCAGCACGCCAGGCTTCCCTGTCCTTTACTATCTCCCAGAGCCTGCTCAAACTTATGACCATTGAGTCAGTGATGCCATCCAACCTTCTCATCCTCTGGCACCCCCTTCTCTTCCTGCCCTCCATCTTTCCCAGCATCAGGGTCTTTTCTAATAAGTTGGCTCTTCGCATCAGGTGGCCAAAATAATGGAGCTTCAGCTTTAGTATCAGTCCTTCCAATGAATATTCAAGGTTGATTTCCTTTAGAATTGACTAGTTTGAGCTCCTTTCTGTCTGGGGGACTCTCATGAGTCTTCTCCAACACCACAGTTCAAAAGCATCAATTCTTCAGAGCTCAGCCTTCTTTATGGTCCAGCATTCACATCCATACATGACTACTGGAAAAACGATAGCTTTGACTAGATGGACCTTTGTCAGCAAAGTGATGTCTCTGCTTTTTAATATGCTGTCTAGGTTTGTCATAGCTTTTCTTCCAGAGAGTAAGCGTCTTTTAATTTCATGACTTCAGTCACTGTCCGCAGTGATTTTGAGGCCAAAACAACAAAGTCTGTCACTGTTTCCATTGTTTCCCCATCTATTTGCCATGAAGTAATGGGGCCAGATGCCATGACCTTAGCTTTTTGAGTGTTGGGTTTTAAGCCGAGTTTAAGAATGCATTAGCCAGTCCTGAAACTCTTCCCTTGGGAGACGTAGCACTTCCCCAGGGGAGGGTCATGTTGAGATTGACCCTAACTAGTAGTCTGATTGCTAGAAGGGTACTTGGGGAAGATTATAATGTGGGAGAGTTTTGTCTTGTCAGGCATCCCTTCTTGAGGCTTCAAGCAGGGGATCCCTTATTAGGGGGGTGGGCCCCTCTCCAAAGTCAGGGTATTTCAAGGGAATTTCAAAGTTCTCAATTGCACCTACAGAGCTGTCTCCAATTCAGGTCTGAAGAGTCTGCTCTCTCCTTAATGTTGCCTTGACATTGGCAGAGGACACTCACCCGGGCTGAGAATTCTACCTTCCTGGAAATTTTCTCACCTGAGTTAAGCCTCATCTTGGCCTTCAGCTCAGTCTGCCCCCCAGTGGCAGAGATAAAAGTCTTTGAAACATGGTCATGGGAGCATCTGACTCCCACATTTGACTTTCAGTTGGTGATTAACCCACCTGAGCCTGACAGCTTTCTCCCTTTAATTCAAGGGGGAGGGATGACAAGGGAGGAGTCCTGCACTTCCTTTTTGTTGTGTTCTCAGTATAACAAACATTCTAATTTTTTAATTTTATTTTATTTTTCAACTTTACAATATTGTATTGGTTTTGCCATATATCGAAATGAATCTGCCACAGGTATACATGTGTTCCCCATCCTGAACCCTCCTCCCTCCTCCCGCCCCATACCATCCCTCTGGGTCATCCCAGTGCACCGGCCCCAAGCATTCAGTATCGTGCATCGAACCTGGACTGGTGACTCATTTCATATATGATATTATACATATTTCAATGCCATTCTCCCAAATCATCCCACCCTCTCCCTCTCCCACAGAGTCCAAAAGACTGTTCTATATATACATTAGTGTCTCTTTTGCTGTCTCGTATACAGGGTTATTGTTACCATCTTTCTAAATTCCATATATATGCGTTAGTATACTGTATTGGTGTTTTTTCTTTCTGGCTTACTTTACTCTGTATAATAGGCTCCAGTTTCATCCACCTCATTAGAACTGATTCAAATGTATTCTTTTTAATGGCCGAGTAATACTCCATTGTGTATATGTACCATAGCTTTCTTACCCATTCATCTGCTGATGGACATCTAGGTTGCTTCCATGTCCTGGCTATTATAAACAGTGCTGTGATGAACACTGGGGTACACGTGTCTCAATTCTGGTTTCCTCAGTGTGTATGCTCAGCAGTGGGATTGCTGGATAAGTGTTCATTCCTCCATAATGCTAGAAATTGGCTTAATGGTGCATTCACTAAATTCACCAAATAAGTAAAAACAGATGGTTTCTAAGTCCAATGGTTAAAATTGGATCAGAATAGAATCATTATAAGAACTTAGATGTTAAGTTATTAACATAGGAAAAACTGTTCTCAGTTTTATCTAACACAAATAACCTAAGGGAAGTGCTGAATGGTGTTGGCAGGGGTGTTATGTGTGCTTTTTACTCACCTTTCTCAGCTATTCAGTAATGCAATGAAAGCAATTTTTTTCTGAAAATTTTATATACTTTATAAAAATAAGTCCAACAATTTTAAACATAATTTTATTTATTTATTTTTGGCTGTATTGGGTCTTGTTCTGCATGGCCGTTTCTCTAGTTGTGGCGAGCGGGGACTACTCTCCAGTTGCGGTGCACAGGCTTCTTGCTGCAGTGGCTTCTCTTGCTGTGGAGCAGGCACTCTAGGGCACGTGGGCTTTAGTCGTCGAGGTTTCCGGGCTCTGCAGCACAGGCTCAGTTATTGCGGTGCATGGGCTTAGTTGCTCCACTGCATATGGGATCCTCTTGGACCAGGGATCGAACCTGTGTCTCTTGCAGATCCTGCATTGGAAGGTGAATTCCTTTACCACTGAGCCACCAGAGAAGCCCAGTCCAATTTTTTTTTAATAAAATTTAATCCACTAACAGGCAAATAACTGATAAAAAAAAGTTTTGCTTCTAGCTGGTGATAGCAAAGCTGGAATTTTGATTTCACTGCTGGTTAACAGCAGTCACTCAACTGCATAGTTCCTGTTTCTCCTCTACGTCCACATTTCGGCAACATCACACAGGCTAATGCATCTCTCTTACTGACTGTTCAAAATTCTGATGAACCCAGGCGGAAGTGAGAAGCGTGAAAGTGTTAGTCGCTCAGTCATGTCCAACTTTGCCACCCCATGAACTGTAGCCCACCAGGCTCCCCTGTCCATGGGATTCTCCAGGCAAGAATACTGGAGTAGGTAGCCATTTCCTTCTCCAGGGGATCTTCCCAACCCAGGGATCAAACCCATGTCTCCTGCATTGCAGGCAGTTTCTTTACCGTCTGAGTCACACAGGTGAAATTCCCAATTGTGCTGCTACAGCCTGCCGTGGGCTCCCCTCAACTACCAGTGATGAGGTCGTCTTCTCATCTGGCTAGAGAGTGATCCAACTCTAGATTCTGTCCCAAGAATCTGTTTCTTAGGATCTGGTACCAAACCAAATGTGCTCCCTTGGGTTCCCGAGAATCAGAGCCCATACTGGGGAAACTCGTGCAAGTGAGATGCTGAGAGAATACTTTCAGATGACGTCTCTGACAGGGCCAGGGCCAGGGGTGCAACTTGGCCAGGATGTGAGTTCAGCTAAATTCTAGGCACAGCTTGATCCCATGGGGAGCTCTGGAATATCTCATGTTGAGGCAAGGTGGACGAGAACTTTGTATATACATATTAGTCAGAAATTGGCTGCATGCAGACCCTGGCCAGCATGGGGACAGGGTGTAACTCCTCAAATACATTCCAAAAATTGAAGAGCAGTGCTCCAGGGAAGGGGCAGCTGAGAATCACCACTGTGCACCTTCATGGCAGCAAGAGGGATGAAGCCCACCAGGTGAATGGGGTCTGGCTGATCACCATTAGTTTCTAGCATGGTTTATCTCTGAGTAAGTAGTATTTAGTCCTCCTCTTGCCTTTTACATTCAGCATCTTCACCAGCAATTTTGATTTTCATCCCAGCACTCCTAAAATGAAGTCAAACCAGCCAAAGGATGATCAGGAAAAGAGGACAGGAGCTATAAGAGGGACTGAGCGGGGCCAGTGAAAATGTTTTGAGTCAAAAGTTGTGTCCAGCATATATATGGAATTTAGAAAGATGGTAACGATGACCCTATATGTGAGACAGCAAAAGAGACACAGATATAAAGAATAGACTTTGGGACTCTGTGGGAGAAGGCGAGGGTGGGATGGTTTGAGAGAATAGCATTAAAACATGTATATTACCATATGTGAAATAGATCGCCAGTCCAGGTTCAATGTGTAAAAAAGGCACTCAAAGCTGGTGCACTGGGAGAACCTTGAGGGGTGGGATGGAGAGGGAGGTTGGAGGGAGGTTCAGGATAGGGGACACATGTACACCCATGGCTGATTTATGTCAATGTATGGCAAAACCCACTACAATATTGTAAAGTAATTAGCCTCTAATTAAAATAAATAAATTAATTTTTTAAAGTGTCCAGTTGTTAACTAAAAATCAATTTTACTCCTTGGCAGGGCTTCCCAGGTGGCACAGTGGTATAAAGAATCCACCTACCAAAGCAGAAGACTCTTGAGAGTCCCTTGGACTGCAAGGAGATCAAACCAGTCAATCCTAAAGGAAATCAGTCCTGCATATTCACTGGAAGGACTGATGCTGAAGCTGAAACTCCAATACTTTGGCCACCTGATACAAGGAACTGACTCATTGGAAAAGACACTGAAAGAATGAAGGCAGAAGGGGATGACAGAGGATGAGATGGTTGGATGGCATCACTGGACATGAGTTTGAGCAAGCTCTGGAAGTTGGTGATGGACAGGGAAGCCTGGCATGCTACAGTCTATGGGTTCGCAAAGGGTTGGACACACAGAGCGACTGAACTGAACTGAACTGAACCAATGCAGGAGATGCAGGTGTGGATTTGAGCCCTGGGTCAGGAAGATCCCCTGCATGAGGGCATGACAACTGACTCCAGTATTCTTGCCTAGAGAATCCAATGGACAGAGCAACCTGGCAGGCTACAGTCTGGATGGTGCAGAGTTTGACACGATTGAGCTCTCACGCACACACACAAAAGTTCCTTGGCACTTTACAGTTTATAAAACACTCTCAAACTTTTTGACTCAAATGATCCACACAGCTCCCATGGAATGGGGAGTCTCATTGTCCCCAGAGAGGTGAAGTGATTATTCTAAGGTCTTGAAGTTGGTAAGTGGTGAAGCCAGAGAGAGAGAGAGAAGCCAGTCTCTGACACCTCCCATCAGAGTTACCTGAATGTGTCAACCTCTGTATGTTCATCTGGGGGCCATCCTTTGCTCTTAAACACACACTTTTTCCTTCACTCAGAGGGAAATACATGCTAGCCTGGAATATGATTTCCTCGAGCTATAATCAAATGTTTCAGAGTTACAGATGTGAGTGTTTCCAAGCTATCAAGGTAACCACAGAAGTTTCTTTCTCTATTTGTACACAGATGATGGCCAGGTAATCAAACAGTCTGCTTCTCTGGCTTCCCATCTGTCCAGCCCTTTCTGGGTTGAAATCAAGATGTTTTTCCCTTCACTGGGGAAGAGAGTTGGGTGTTTTGACTCGTGGAAACATATGGTTCCGTTCCCAGCTGACAGCCATTTGGCAGTGCCGGGGCAGGTGATGGGCAGTGCACACAGTAGGCAGGTTTCTCCAAGAACCCGGTCTGCAGCCAGGCAGGGTGGTGCATTCAGGGAGCCGTCTCACGGCCACAGGATTATGTGCAGCTGTAAATGGCTACAGTATGTCCTTCACATCTTCTACCCCTCAAACTGGGCCAGTAACTATTCCCCTGTCTCTGGGTAATAGAAAACCGCAAACTTGAACATCCCGGCCAGTGTGCCTTCCTCCCACCCTGGCTGTGTAATTCCTACACTCTGGTGACCTCTGTTTCACAATCTGGGCCACGTCTTGAAGCTCCTCTCCAGTTATCCCTCTGGACCCATCTCCTCTCTGCTGGCAACTCTGACGTTTGCGCATCCTCCTAGTCACTGTCTCAACAACCCCTTTTACTGGCTTGGCCAAAAAAAAGTTTGTTTGGATTTTCCTGTTACATCTCATGGAAAAAACCTGAACAAACGTTTTGGCCAACCCAGTAATTTTCTGTATGGCCCTTATGACCTTCATTTTCTAGTTTATATATTTATTTATCTGCTTCCTCTTCCCTCCACCCTACCCCCATCCCCATTGGAGAGTATAAGCTCCCTGAGGGCAGGACCTGGATGTGCCTTTTTCCCTGATGACTTCCTAGTGCCCTGTCACACAGTAGATGCTCAATAAATATTTTCTGAAGAGCATCCCTTAGATCTGTAATCCTTCCAGCCCACCCACCCCCACCCCACTGGGAAGTAGGCAGTGAGACAAGAGAGGAGACAGGCTCGGGGGTTGGGGGTTGAAGGCTTGCCCCAGTTTGCACAGCTCACTCCCCATACTCTCCCCACAAGGTCACAGAGGCAGGGTCTCCCAGCCCATGTCAGGCCCGGCCTCGGCTGCCTGCAAACCCTCCTCTTCCCCTGGGGTGCCCCCCTCACCTCCGCTCTGTGCAGAGAGTAAAATGAGACACAGAGCAGATGGCAGCCACGTGGAGCTTTGTGATGGACAAAACATCACATAAGAGAAGGGAGGCACAGATGAGGCAGTACCCGAGTTACCATGGCAACCAGGTGACCCCCCCAGGTGAATCCAGGGAACCCCAGGTCAATGGCCATGAGCAGGACACCCCTACAGGCACACCAGATATTTGCTTTGTGGAAGGAAAGCCATTCCTGGCCCTCATCCGCCAGCGTCAGTGTGGCTTTTATCACATAGGAGATGTTTGCTGAGTGCATTAGGTACCACCCACCGTGCAGTAGGCTCCGTGTTGAGCCCTGTATCTCCCTGCCTGGTTATCATCTAACGCTCCATCTCCAACTTTCCCTCGGGAGATCTAGAGTCATGCACAAACACTCAAAATCCAACTTGGCTTAAAAAAGAAAATAAGTATCAGGTCAAGAGGAAAGGAAGGAAGGAAAAATCCAAGGTGGGCGAGGTGAAATTGGCCCACAGTTTGCAGAGCGAGGCTCAGGAGAGTTGGCAGAGGTGGGTCACAGGTTCGAGTCTCAGACCTCCAGCATCTGGTGCAGAGGGACACCCAGGCAAGTGATGCTGGGTGTCCCCAAGGTGAAACGGAACGGTTGCTGAGAGGCCAGTAGAGTAGCACAGAGAGTAGCACAACTCTTCCTGGTCCTGAAGTGGAGAGAAACATCTCCCTTCAGGCCTCAGAAGGATGGCTCAGTGGGGAGCAGGGAGCCCTGTCCTCACCTCTCATGGTAACTAAAATGGTTTTTCCTCACAGCATCCCTGAATGCACACCGGGATGAAAACACAGTACTGAGTGGGATAAACTTTGAATATTTAAGAGACTGTATAGATGCTAATCTGGTGGCTCAGTTGGTAAAGAATCTGCCTGCAATGCAAGAGATCCAGGTTTGATCCCTGGGTGGGGAAGATCCGCTGGAGAAGGGAAAGGCAATCCACTCCAATATTCTTGCCTGGAGAATCCCATGGACAGAGGAGTCTGGTGGGCTACAGTCCCTGGGATTGCAAAGATCAGAAGTGACTTGGCACGCAGGCACACACGCGTAGACACTAAGTCCCCAGGAACTCTTCCATCCATAGTCTGCTTTTGTGTCAATCAGGCTTTCGATACCTTTGGGTGGTAGTCCTGGAGTTCTCTTATAGGTTGCAGATGATATATCAGTGACCTGTCCATTTGTCATCCAAGTTGATCTTTGTTAATCCTCCCACCCACTCTGTGGGATAAATATTGCTGTCTCCATTTCCAGTGGGAGCCAGGAGGATGAGGTAACTTGACCAAGTTACCCAACTAGTAAGTAACAAACTTGGGTTCCAAACCCAGGGTCTGCTCCTCTCAGGGAGCTGGCCTAGTCTTACAAAATGGCGGCCAAGCAGCTTCCATCGGCTCTCAGGCCCCACTTTCTCCCTCTTCCATGGTCCCTGGGAACCCAGGGAACAGCCTGTTCTTTTGGCTCAAAGGAAACCAGGATGAATTTCAATATTTTCTAACCGGGCCTCGCCCTTCTCACTTGTGCCTTTGTTTGCAGATCTTCAGTTTTCCAAACCCAAACCCCCTGATTGATGGTGGGCAGCTGCCAAACACATCTGGAGCAAAGGAAGCCCAGAATCGCAGTCAGTCATCCAGGTGTTGGGAGGCCCAGCCAATGGGTCATCCACGGTCAGCCGGGCAGCCTTCTGGTTGGTTGAGGGCTAGCCCTCCCTGCTTATCTTTGGGGCCTTCCTCCTGAGGACAGGCCGTCAGGGGGAGGTTCAGGCAGGGGGACTGGGCCAAACATTTGGAAACGCTTGCCTTGCAAAGACTCAGCCAAGAAAGGAGATTCAAACATTTCTTCTACCCGCACGATTCAGGAAAGCTTGGCTTGGAATTTCCTAATTTTTATGCTTAATTATGACACAGTGCTGTCGAGGATGTGTGGGAAGAACTTTTGTTAGGCCCACAGAGTTAGGAATCACCAGAGACCCCTGGCAGCGGGGAGCTGGTAGAAACCACAAAAGCTCAAGGACAAACCCTCTTATGTAGATGAGGAAACAGCCCAGAGACAGAAGGGGACTTGTCCTTGATTATACAGAGAGCAGGTGGCTGAGCTGGGATTTGACTCTTGGTCCCAGGAAAACCAGTCCCCATTCTTCCCACCTCTCAAGTCTGTCAATCAAGGGTATGAGGGAGCTGGCCCAGGGTGGAGAGTGCTGGTGGAGCAGGAGGGAGCCACAGAGTGCCAAGGCTTTGCTCAGAAATGACACTCTCTGCAGATCACTGGCCATTCATTCCCAGAAAATGCCATTGTTTTGCAGATAACTACCAGAGTCCTAGGGACTGCAAGGAGATCAAACCAGTCAATCCTAAAGGAAATCAACCCTGAATATTCTTTGGAAGGATTGATCCTGAAGTTGAAGCTCCAATACTTTGGTCACTTAATACTTTGGTCACTTAATACTTTGGTCATGTGATGCGAAGAGCTGACTCATTGAAAAAGACCCTGATGCTAAAGAAGAGGGTGGCAGAGGATAAGATGGCTAGATAGCATCGCTGACTCAATGGACATGAATCTGAGCAAACTCCGGGAGATAGTGAAGGACAGGGAAGCCTGGCATACTGCAGCCCTTGGGGTCGCAAAAAGTCCGATACATTTAGCAACTGAACAACAACAACAAGCTTGTTTAAATTTAGGCTCAAAGCGAGTGGGTTTCCCCAGTCAGTTTGGCTGGAAGCTTTAGACATTATCATGAGTCATCTCTGGTCCATTAGCCCTCTGACAGGACAGATGAGGAAACTGAGGCTTGGAAAGATTATGTGATAAGCAGTTGGGGGAAGAGTGGGGATTTGCATCCAGATATTTTCCTCTTAAGGCTTCCCTGATGGCTCTATGGTGAAGAATCTGCCTGCAGTGTGGGAGACCTGGGTTCAATCCCTGAGTTGGGAAAATCCCCTGGAGAAGGGAATGGCAACCCAATCCAGTATTCTGTCCTGGAGAATCCCTGGAGAATCTGACTAGAGAGTCACACACGACTGTGACTAACACTCTTGGACTTCCTCTTTGGCCTTCCTTGGTCACTCGGTCTTGAGGAATCCACCTGCCAGTGTAGGAGACATGGGTTTGATCCCTAAGTCAGGAAGATCCCTTGGAGAAGGAAATGGCGACCCACTCCAGTATTCTTGCCTGGGAAATTCCATGGACAGAGGAGCTCGGTGGGCTACAATGGGGTCGCGAAGAGTAGGACATGACTTAGCTACTAAACAACAATATTTTCCTCTTTCCTCTGGCCACTTGTGAGACTTATTAATAAATGAATATAACTTGTGTAATTAGGGTTCTGCAGGAAGCAGAAGTCCACTGAAATAAGTCCATTCAGATGAGTTTTCGTCACGGGCTGTGTATAGAAATGAGGACACTGGCAGCAATGTAGTCTTGGGACAATAGTAACGTGTGCAATCATTGCCTCCTGTTTTGAAGAGACAAGGGGAGGATGCCAGGGCATTGGGATCCTGCAAGGCCAGCAGCCCTGGACCAGGGACTGCGTTGGTGTCAGCCACTGCTGAAGCTCGCTTCTTTCCTGGAGATGTTTAAATTTGAAACCTGGTCATCATAAGAACAACTCCTCTCTCCCTGTCTCCCTCCCCCAACCTACGCCTCCCAGAGCCCACCGCTGGCTGACCGCCCCCAGAAGCCAGGGTGCATAGGTCCCTGAATGATGCAGTCTATGGTTCAACCCCTAAAGACGTGCCCTTGCTGTTGTTCAGTCACTAAGTCATGTCTGACTCTTTGTGACCCCATGGACTGCAGTGCGCCAGGCTTCCCTGTCCTTCACTGTCTCCCAGAGTTTGCTCAATCTCATGTCCATTGAGTCGGGAATTCTATGTTTGGATCAAATGGTGTTATGCCTAGTCTAGAGAGAAAAAAAAGCAGATTTAGCTACCAATACTTAATATTTGGAGCCATCACATAAAAATCTGAATTTCAGGCTTCTTTTAAAAAAGCATTGGAACCATCGGTCCCACATGTCTGCTTGGCTGATAGAGGCAGGACCAGAATCACCTGCCCCTTTACCTAAGGGTGGTATGCTTGCCAGCCCCATTCCCTTGTCTTATGCCCTGGGTCCTCTGTGCCCCTGATCATACTCCCTGGGGCTTGGAGTCTGTCATGTGGGCAGAGAAAAGGTGGGGGTATTAGAGTCAGCAAGAAGTGATTTCCCCAAGGTCACTGGAGCCAGGACTGGTATGCAGTCCTGCTCTAGATGAGTATTCTTTCAAGGTATGCGATGCTGTCCCTGTTGGGTCTGGGACTCTGTGGGCCGTGTCCCTTGCAAGACTCACCCTGCTCTGAGCTCAGGGAATCATGTTTCACATCAGGTCAGCATGTCCCAAGCATCCAGCCGAAGGAGATGCCAGACCCCTGAATCTGCAGGGACATCTGCCAGAATCTGGACTCCGTTTTCGTGTGTTTAATGATGAAGATCCCTTTCTTTGCTCCTGGTGTCCCTCATGAGCTCTAGGACAACCCTGCCAATAGCCTTTAAGATCACCCTGTTTCTGGAAGAAAGGAGAGGGCTCAGAGATGATTTGTCAATGGCGGTGCAGTAGGGTCTGAGACCATGCTGGAATTTGACTCCCAACCTGTGCTATTGGGGTTTTACTGCCTGTGTCTCCCCCAACAACTGGCTTCACTGGATGTGGCATTGTTTTTTTAGTTGCTTAGTTGTGTTGGACTCTTTGCGACCCTGTGGACTGTAGGCCACCAGGCAGTGGGATTTTCCAGGCAAGAATACTAGACGGAATTGCCACTTCCTCCTCCAGGGGATCTTCCTGACCCAGGGATCAAACCGGGGAGGAGTTGCCAATTTCAGCTTTCCGGTGTCACCAAGTTGGCTGCACCTCTGCCCCATATCCATTCACTGAATGACACAGGCCACAGGGAGCTGCACCTAGACACACAGAGAAGCTGGAACAACCCTTCCGCATTTTCAGATGCCGCCCCCACCTGTCTCTGGGGTGTAAGGCTGTGTGCACTGTCCATTCACACCAGGCTTTCTCAACCCAGGCATCCAGCGGCTTCCATCAATGATCCCAGCTCCAACCCAGAATCTGCTACCTGCAGAGGCAGAGCTGGTGCTGCCCTCTTGGCCACGACATTCCAAAATCTCCCTGATCTCTCGGATAGGTCTTCTTGTCTGAGTCTGAGATATCCTTACTCAGCTCTGAAACTGACCTCGTCCCCATTTCTGGTTCAAGATGGAACAGCGCCTAACACCTTCTATGTGGGCTCCTGCGTGTGGGGCAGGGAAAAGTCACTCTTTTGCCCATCACAGGCTCTGAGTCCCTGGAGAGCCAGGCCTCCCATCACTTTTGACATGTGATTCCTGCCCAAATGCTTCATCATCAACAGAGGGCTGGGGGCCGGTGGTGAGCTGGATGCTGCCCTATGGAACGGAGGCTCCCTCTGCTCATGCACAATGGGACCCCCTCAGGCTCCTGGTGATTGCTCAGCACATGCTTGCCCACAGACTGTCACTTGCTCCTTCTCTGCAAACCTGGTCCCCAGGCCTGCACCTGTAAGGGACGGAGATTTGCTTTGAAGAAACGTGCATTTTGAAATCGGGCAGGCTTGGGTTTGAATTTTACTTCCATCCACAGAAGCTGTAGGAGGGACTTCCCTGGTGGCTCAGTGGTAGAGAATCTGCTTGATGATGTAGGGAACATGGGTTTGAGCCCTGATCCGGGCAGATCCCACATGCCATGGAGCAACTAAGCCTGTGTGCCACCACTACTGAACCTGTGCTGTAGAGCCGGGGAGCTACAACTACTGAAGCCCGCTTGCCCTGGAACCTGTGCTCTGCAACAAGAGAGGTCACCGCAGTGAGAAGCCTGAGCGCTGCCACTAGAGAAAAGCCTGTGCAGCAATGAAGACCCAGGACAGCCTATAAGTAAACACAGACTTATTTTTAAAAAAGAAGCTGCAGGATTGGGCTGGTCTCAGAAACCCCTGGCCATCATTTCCTGTATCTGTCTTGTGGGAACAGAATGTCTTATCTGGCCAGATTGGGGAGAGGCTGTAGGCACACCTCCCCTTCTCTCTTCAGTCATGTCTTTGCTCAGAGGGCCAGCCTGACCCCCCACCTAAATCCCACCTCCTGTACAGCTTCATCTTCAAAGCCCTTGTCACCATTTGCCACAAGATACTTTTTTTTCTTAATTAATCTTGATTGGCGTATAGTTGCTTTGCAATGTTGTATTAGTTTCTGCCATAAGGATATGTTTATTTGCTTATATTTTTTGCTATCTGCCTCCTCTTCATAACATAAATTTTATCAGGACAGGACATACATGTCTCATTCAGTGCTGTATCCCTGGTGCCCACAAGAGTAGCTGCATATAGTAGGTCCTCAAGAGTATTTGCTAAATGAATGAATACACATCCTGTACTTGCCTTTTGTTCGTCAAGGCTGTATATCGTCACCCTGTTTATTTAACTTCTATGCAGAGTACATCATGAGTAACACTGGACTGGAAGAAACACAAGCTGGAATCAAGATTGCCAGGAGAAATATCAATAACCTCAGATATGCAGATGACACCACCCTTATGGCAGAAAGTGAAGAGGAACTCAAAAGCCTCTTGATGAAAGTGAAAGAGGAGAGTGAAAAAGTGGGCTTAAAGCTCAACATTCAGAAAACGAAGACCATGGCATCCAGTCCCACCACTTCATGGGAAATAGATGGGGAAACAGTGTCAGACTTTATTTTTCTGGGCTCCAAAATCACTACAGATGGTGAGTGCAGCCATGAAATTAAAAGACACTTACTCCTTGGAAGGAAAGTTATGACCAACCTAGATAGCATATTGAAAAGCAGAGACATTACTTTGCCAACAAAGGTTCGTCTAGTCAAGGCTATGGTTTTTCCTGTGGTCATGTATGGATGTGAGAGTTGGACTGTGAAGAAGGCTGAGGGCCGAAGAATTGATGCTTTTGAACTGTGGTGTTGGAGAAGACTCTTGAGAGTCCCTTGGACTGCAAGGAGACCCAACCAGTCCATTCTGAAGGAGATCAGCCCCGGGATTTCTTTGGAAGGAATGATGCTAAAGCTGAAACTCCAGTACTTTGGCCACCTCATGGGAAGAGTTGACTCATTGGAAAAGACTCTGATGCTGGGAGGGATTGGGGGCAGGAGGAGAAGGGGACGCCAGAGGATGAGATGGCTGGATGGCATCACTGACTCGATGGACGTGAGTCTGAGTGAACTCCGGGAATTGGTGATGGACAGGGAGGCCTGGCGTGCTGCGATTTATGGGGTCGCAAAGAGTCGGACACGACTGAGCGACTGATCTGATCTGATCTGATCTGGGGGGTGGGAAGGGGCTGCCCCTCACATGTTCTCACCTGTCCCCACAGGTCCTGCATCTTGCTGTCAGTCCTGCCTTTCCCTCTGGCCTCACATTTACTCAGAACTGAACCAGAGGCTGCCAGCCCCCTGATTCTGGTCACTTCCACCTTCTGGAATCCCTGAAGACATGTTCCCTACTGGCCTGGGCCAACATGGGCCACCTGTATTAGTTAATAAATGCAACAAACATTCCCCCTCTGATAGGTTGGGCTCTGCTCTGTAAGCGTACCATCTTGGGGGTGGTGAAGGCAGAGAAAGCCTATCAGATAGGCAGATTACCATGTATGGGGTCTGTGCTGGGCTGGCGTTTGGCCCCAGTCCTGGAGGTGCCTCAGGGGAGACCCACAAGGTCATGTCATTTTGGGAACTGGATCCTGGATGGGTGTTGTGTGTGAGACTGTTTTGGTTGCCGGTGCCAGAAACCGAACTAGGCCATTTAATTAAGAGCAAGAGGAACATTGCTGGCTCAAGGTACGAGTTATCGGAAGAGCTGAGATGAGACTGCGGAAAGGACAGACACACAAAAACCCCAGGCCTCTCTTTCTTAGCCTTGGGTATCCATTTCTCTCTGGGGGTTATTTTTGGGTCTCTTGTGTGTCTATTTTCTTCTACTGTGGTCACTGGGGGAGACACGGCCCTGGGGCCCTGAGATCCAAGAGCAAAAACGACCTCCTCTCCCACTTCCTCCTGATAAATTCTGGAGAAGGACTATGGTCAGCTCAGCTGTGTCCAGAGCTCCCACTTGGACATGTCACTTGGGTCGAGGAGATCAAGCACTCGACAAGACTTTCCACGTCCACCCTCGTGACCGGGCTGTGTCAGGAAAAGGGAGAAGCAGGGATGGGCCAACACAATGGGGTCTCTCCAGTTGATACCTTGAATCTGGGTCTGTAATCCCAACATGCCTCCTGCCCTGTCCTGGGGTTTAGATGCCCTCTGCTCCCACCTCTGCAACAGAGACTTCCTACTTCCTGCTTCCTGTTTCCAGTTCCTATTGCTACTGTAGCCCCACCTGCTTCCACACCCACCCTTCCCTGGTCCCTCCCCCTAGGGAGCAAACTGCTAAGAGTCAGACTCTCCATTCTCAGGTGTTCTAGGCTCTTGCTACCCCCATCCCCACATGCTTCCCTGCACCTCTGAGCTGCCAGGCTGGGGCCTGTGGGCAAAGCCCTGTGAAATCTGTGCCCTGGAGCTCAGATCAACCAAGAGATTCTTTGGAACTGAGCAGAGGCCATCTCTGGTCTAGTGTCTGGACTGGCAGTATGCCCTCTCTCTGCCCTGGCCCACCTCTGTCTGCTCCCTGTGCTCAGGGGAACCCAGGCAAACGATGTCCAAACACCCTGGGGCCAGAAAATTGGTGGAACTGAAGGAAAGGCTCTGTGTGAGGCTCTGATGTTCTTCTCCCTTCATCTGAGTACCTTGGAGGCTCTGGGGATCCCGCCTGGCTAAAAAGGATGGTCTTGTTCTCCCGGCCCTGGTGACCCAGAATTCCTGGAAGATGGACATCACTGAGAATCCAACTCCCTGAGCAGCTTCACCAGAATTTAACTCATCGAAAGCAATGTTGAGTTCCTGAATCAAATTGTGCCTGACAGCTGCCAATCAGAGCTGTCCAGAGAAGACTCATGGGCAGCACCTAGGATGGGAAGCCCTCAGAGGGCAGAAAGAACCAGTATTCAAAGTGAGGGGAGTGGGTGGTGAGTATAAAAGGCACTGAGAGCATGGCAGAGGTGGCAGCCACCCAGCCTGTGTCCTGACACCTGATGTGGGTCAGCCATCCAGAAAGTTTACACCTTCCCTTCAGGGAGCTGACGGTCAGATGGACTGCTTGGGTGCTGGGCCCCTGACTCACTCACCCCTGTCCAGCCCATCTGAATCACGGTGCCTCTGGTTGCCCGGGCCAACCCCTCTGCACAGCTGGGTAACATTAAGAACTTGGCACCTCTCGCAGCATGCATCAGATCCTCTGGGCCTTTTTCTTGTTGTTGTTGTCAGATGCTGATGGGACTTTGGGAAGCAAGTGAGGAATGTGTTCGTTCGGGGCCAGGATGAAGCTGGGCTGCAGGGCAGAGTCAGCCAGAGAGGGCAGCCTGCAGGGCATCAGGTCTATCTCCCAGTGGTGGGCTCTGGGTCACATGAATAGACTTCTTTCTCCAGCCCCCATCCCCCCATCTACAAAATGGGGGGGACAACAGCAGGACCCACATCCCAGGCCTGTGGGAGGACTGAGTGAGAGACAGCAGATATGGACAGCACCTGGAATAGCACACAGGGGTGCTCCGTCCACCCTGGTGCTCCTTGTGCCTCCGTCTCTCCATCCATACCCTCCATCTGCACTCCTCCTCTGCTTCTTCCTTCCCACTGGCCACAGTGTGAGGCCATATGAGGTCCTCAAAAGATCCCATCTTGTCCCTAGCACCCTCTCTAACCCCTCTCTCCATACTTTCTCCAACAGCCTAGCCCTAGAACTCTAGAACATCCTAGGCTTAGAACTAAAGGCCATTCCAGACCCTAGAACTCTAGAACATTCCAGGGCTTACAACTCTAGAACATTCTAGACCCTAGAACTCTAGAACACTCCAGGGCTTACAACTCTAGAGCATCCTTGCCCTAAAACTCTAGAACATTCCAGGGCCTACAACTCTAGAACATTCTAGCCCTAGAACTCTGGAACATTCCAGACCCTAGAACTCTAGAACACTCTAGGCTCTAGAACTCTGGAACATTCCCAGGCTTACAACTTTAGAACATTCTAGCTCTAGAACTCTAGAACATTCCAGGCTCTGGAACAGACATGAGCACTTCCCATCAAGCACACCTCTGTGTTTTTGTTGACCTTGTTCCCTTCAAATGCACCTCTACCTTCTTCAGCTGGCTGATTCCTCATCTTCTTCTCATGGCAGGGGGTGACGGGATGAGATTTTGGCCTCCCGTCAACCCAGGCCAAGTGACATGTCTCAGCTCAAATCACCTCCTCTGAGAAGCCTTCCCTGACCACCTCACCTGCCCGTCAAGCATTCTTAGCTGAGCCTCTCCTGTGCCCCATGGAGACTGGAATGTATATCCTCCACCAGGGCCCCCATCTCCACACTCCATGCCCACCTCTGGTTTTCTCCCTGGCTGTGAGTGCTGGGAACACAAAGCGTCCCTGCACCACCAGGGCAGGCCTGTAGGGGGTGTCCTCTGACTCTTTTTGAGAGACAGAAGGAGACGGGGCAATGCTGGCCTCCCAGTTAGGAGAACAGAGCTTCTACCCCCAGTTTTTTGCCCAGATTCTATCAGGCTTCACTTTCTGTCCGAAGACCCCAGGCTCTGAGAAGAGCTGAATCCAGCCCTGCTCAACCAGCAGCTGAAAACCTTGGACCATCAGAGAACGTTGAACTTCTCCTCCAACCTCTTACGCAGATTGTCATGGTGAATGAGGAGAGAGATGCAATTTGAAAGAGGCCTGAGAAAGTCACTGTGAGCGTCCAGCAAAATTTTTTGCCAGTTTTTCTCTTCGAGTCCATGTTGAGTGTGCCCTTGTAGGGAGATGTGAGACTGAGGTAGACAGGGGATATTGGAGGAGGTGCTGATGAACATGTCCTAATATTCCTCAGGGTTAATTTTTTTTTTTAAGTTACTCAAAGATAACGCCAAAGTTTAGAGTTTGGCGGAGATGGGAACGGAGTTGGTTCCCCTAAACCTGAACCCTGAGTGGCTGATTTGTCCAAGTCAGATTCTTCTTCTGGAAAGACGGCCAGGCCTTGGGACTTTGCGAGTCAGGCTTCTTTTTTTTTATTTTATTTTATTTTTAAACTTTACAATATTGTATTAGTTTTGCCCAACATCAAAATGAATCCAACTCTCCCCCTAGATCAGTGTAGATTAGGAACCCATGCCTGGCCAGCCTCCACTTCCTTCTCATCTTTGTCTGCCGACCATCCCTGCGTCCTTTGTTGCTGTGAGGGTCCTAATGGTCTCTGGATGACCTCAGCAGTGACTCTGGACTTCAGCTTCCTCTCGTAGGAAATAGAGAGATAGCCCCTTCTCTGCCATCCTCATAGGGAGGCTGTGAAGACCAAATTGCTCAAGTGTGAGAAATAAGTGTTTGCCTCTTAAGTGTGAAATGAGTAGCAGAGGAGAGGCAGGGGGCTGGGAGCCAGGACATGTGGATCTGAGCCTTGGCCTTCTCTGATCGGTGGAGAGATGGGCCCTTGGGTGACTCACTCACACTCTCTGGGCCTCCATTTCCCTCATCTATGAATAAGAATCTTGGACCCCAGCCTAGGCTGATTTCAAGGGCCCTGACAGCTCCAGCCTTCCAGAAGCCTGCACATCCCGTTTCTTCTTGACTGAACTGTACCTTTTTGGGGAGAGGGAAGAGGATGATCCCTTCAGACTCAGTGCCACGTTCTTCCCAAACGGTGCAGCCACAGAATGCTGGCCCAGGATCCACCTTGGGGCTGAGACTCCTTCCATCTCCTGTGCCATGCCAGCTGAGACTGTGGCCTTCCAGTTTTCCAAGTGTGTTCTGGAATCTGACCTGGCCTGGCTTCCCTTGGCAGATGGGCTGCTCCTTCTGACTTGGCTGGTTGAAAGAGGACACTTTCCCTGAAACTGACTCAAGGTTGTGAAAGTCATTCATCACTGTTGAGTCTTCATGGGTGGGGCTGTCTATTCCTGGTAGAATTTCCTCTGGGATTGACTCTCATTGTGATGGGCTCTCACGCTCGTGCCACTTAGAAGGTCATCACGATGAAGATGGGGACTTGCATTCCAGTCCCAGCTCTGCCACTTCCTAGATGGATAAGCCACTTGACACCCCACCATTTCTGTGTCCTCAAGGGCAGGATGTTAGGAAAGAAATATCCCTGCCCATCTCATAGTGGTGTGGGGCTCAGAAGAGATGGGGTGGGTATGGGCTTCAGGGTCTGTAATGGATTGTGGTGTTTCATGCAAAGGATACTATCTTTTGGCTGTGGTTATTTAGCAGTGGCAGCTCTGAACTGTGACAAGTCCCCCAGTCAGCTCATAGTGCTAAAAAAGGGAGTGGCTAAGGTGGGCAACCTTTCCTGATGTGATGCAGTGAAGAGACCACATGGGCGACAGTCATTTCCATTCTACTTAGCACCTCTGCGATCAAGGTAGATCCCCAGGCCTGGTAGCACCCAAACCTGGCTGCCCTACCCATAAAATGGGGACAATAAATTTGTCCAGTAATTACACTGGGCTCCTCTAAAGCAGGCTCTCAACACATAGATTGTGTGTGCGCTTAGTCGCTCAGTCTGGGTCCGATTCTTTGTAACCCCATAGACTGTAGCCCGCCAGGCTCTTCTATCCATGGGATTCTCCATGCAAGAGAACTGGACTGGGTTGCCATCTCCTTCTCCACAACACATAGATTCAAGTATTTCCTGCTCCAAGGGATCTTCCCCACCCAGGCATCAAACTTGCATCTCTTGTGTCTCCTGCACTGCAGGTGGATTCTTTACCCACTGAGCCAACAGGGAAGCCCTCAGTAATTTATCGGGTTGGCCAAAAAACTTTGTTTGTGTTTTTCTATAAGATCTTACGGAAAAATCCAAATGAACTTTTTGGTTAATCCAATATTTGGTGATGACCTGGGAAGGATGGGGAAGGGGATAAAAGAAGGGGTGGGCCCCCAAAACCTTTGAGAGAGAGTTCAGAACACACCCAGAGTTGCCCCCCAAAGGGGGCCAGGATCCTAGGGTGTTTGTCCACAAGCTCTGGGTTGATCTTGGGGTGTTAAAGCCCCAGAACCCTCTATCCGCTTGTGTGTGGGCCATAGATGGCCCACGTGACCAGAGAACACCCTTAGGCAGAGATGCAGGAAGCCAGGGGACTCTGGGGCCAGCCAAGGGTGTGCAGACCAGGTGCTGACAGTGACCTCATGGGCTGTGTGGCTGAGGGTGACCAGAGGTACTGGAGGAACAAATGGTGTCTGGCCTCAGTGAGCATCAGAGAGCTGTTTGCTTTCCTCACTATCTATCCCCCTACTTCCTCTGTCCCCAGCAGAACCTTCTCCTGTGGTCATGGCTTTGAAGGAGGCTGCCTCCAGCCCAGACCCAGGGCTGTGGTCTTGGTGGATCTAAATCAATGACCGTGCCCCAGGGCCCTTGCACTTGATTG
Organism: Bos indicus x Bos taurus; assembly: GCF_003369695.1. Taxonomy (NCBI): domain Eukaryota; kingdom Metazoa; phylum Chordata; class Mammalia; order Artiodactyla; family Bovidae; genus Bos; species Bos indicus x Bos taurus. The sequence goes on along the minus strand of NC_040081.1, from coordinate 103,810,114 downwards.
GTTTAGTCATGGACCTGGGACACCTTTATGGTCTATGAGACACAGGAAGAGGAGGGTGGAACCTGGGATAAACTCAGGAAGATGGTCTCCTGAAAACCTCTGCTTGTTCTGAGCCTGGAATCACTCCTGGATTCCAGGAACCGCCATCTAGTCATGGTTCAGGTGGGGCACCTTCCAGTAACTTCTAGAAGATGGTTGGAGTCTGATAGCTCAGCATCTAAAACTTCTTTCAGCAGGAGACCCAGAGCACAGATTGAGCTCTAAGATCAGCTTCCCACAGAATCGATATGCGTGTATTTCCTTCTTTAAGAAGGAAAGAAAAAAGAATGCTCTGGCATTTTTCCCTTAGAACCACCCTCTCTGTCTCCCCAAACAGATCGAATTTGCAATCAACGTACACATCTGCCTTTCTAAGGTCTGGAGGGCTGGGCCTGGAAAGTGGTCATTTGTGATGGAACCAGAAGGTTGGAGAAGCTTCTACATTCCTGCACATTCGCACCCCTCTGGTGCAGAACGGGCACGCTGCACTTAGCTGTGTCCTAAGGGTTTTCCAGCTCCTTCTGGGAGCCTGGGAGGCTGGATGAAATCATTGGGTTATGAAGCAATTTCACTTGGAATGAATGGAGAATTTTGTTTTCCTTTGACAAAGAAACACCAGCCTGTAGCTGACCTTTTTCTTTCTCGGTAGTTACTTTTAGTCAGGACTTTTGAGTGCAATCAGGATGAGGTTAGACAAGGTCACACATGGTGTACTGTCCTGGAGCCGTGGAGCCCAGCAATGGCTCTAACAATGGCCGGAGGGAAGGTTTATAAGTGACCTGAAGCCTGTGGGAAGGACAGGAGGGCTCAGGTCCAGGATTTGGGGTACCTCAGAAACTATGGGTCTTCCCTGACCCCTCCCTGGGGAAACATCAGAGAGAAAGCTCTTCACTTCAGTTGCTTTAAAATGGGCTGGCAGAGCTGTCCAAGCCCTCCTGGTAAACTGAGCACCTTGGACATGATAAAAAAGGAGCCAAGGAAGGGAAAAATGAATACTCTTTTTTTCCCCAAGGGCAACTATGTTTATTCACAAAACATCTATACCCTCCCTCCTGGCATGCAACACTTGCTTTCATTTAAGCAGCTCTTTCTCTGGCCTCAGACACCGGAGACCCCAAAAGCACCAGGAGGGGTGGAGCCTGGCCAGGTCCAGAAGGACACACCCCGCCCCATACCCAATCCAGCAGTGGGTAGTGTCGGAGGAGTTGCTGTTGTTCAGCCACTCAGTTGCGGCCGACTCTTTGTGACCCCATGGAAGCACACTAGTTTTCTTTGTCCTTCACTATCTCCCAGAGTTTGCTCAAACTCACTGAATCAGTGATGCCAGCCAACAGTCTCATCCTCTGCCATCCCCTTCTCTTGCCCTCAGTCTTTCCCAGCATCAGGGTCTTTTCCAATGAGTCAGCTCTTCACATCAGGTGGCCAAAGTATTGGAAATTTAGCTTGGAGGGATGAATGCTCTCAATAACAATGATGATAGTTATTCTTCACAAGGCACCCTTTTGATTCCCTCCAGCTCCCCTGGAAGGCAGACACCATCACTCCCACTTTCATATGCAAGGAAATTGAGGCTCAGAGGGGTTTGTGTCCCTTACCAGGGTGACCAGTCTGGGAGGAAGGTGACCAACTTTCCCATCTGGCCCCGGGTTGGTCCTGGTTTTAGCACGAAGATTTCCATCTCCCTGGAAACCTTCAGCTCTAGGTACACCAGGACAGTTGGTCACCCCAGAGAAGTCAGAGCCAAGAGTAAAGCCAGTTCCACCTGGTTGGTCCTCAAGCCCGTTGCCCTCATGTCTACATGATGCCAGCTGCTGGCTGCCAGGCTTCAGGTGATCCTCACGTCAAGATGAAGCTGGTACCCAAAGCCATGCAATGAGATGCTGGGGAGGATGAGCTCAAACCTAAGACTGTATTTCCCCAGAGTCTCTTTTCCTTATAAGCTCACCTTTACATTCTGGTGGACGATTCCAGAATGCCTTTAGCTCTGTGGTGCTGCTGTGAAAGGTTAGATAGGTCAAATGGTTACATCCTTCCAGGGGCTGTGCACACATTCTGGAGGAGAAAGTCTTTGCAATGGCTGCCTCCTTGCCCGGCCTGGAGCCCTGCCTGGTAGAGAGCACAACGCACTAAGACTTCACCGCGTGAATGAGAAGCGAGATCACACATGGGTTTGCTTTCATTTAAGCAGCAACACAAACGTTCAACAACCCAATAATTGGCAGACATAAATACAGACATAAAATAAGGACCGGTTTTAAAAGAACTCAAACATACAAGTACAATGTGGTAACTTTTCTCATTAGCATCAACTGTTGTCCTTCGTTATGTGACATAATCTAACTCTGATGTTCTTCCAGGGCTGGGCTGAGTTGGTCTCTCTCTTTCAAATCTCTCTCTCTCTTATGTGTGTGTGTGTGTGTGTGTGTGCGCGCGCGCACACGTGTGTGTGTGCGTGCATGTCTTCTGTGAATATATTTATATTCACAGAAGTTTTTCAAGCTGTTTCCCCCTCATGGAAGCTGTTTTGAATTTATGAGCAACTGCGGTGGAAAACTTGCTCTTTCATTGTAGCTGGCATGAACCATCACATTTAGCTGCTTGTCCTAATTAGCCTAAGATTTGTTTCTGTGTTTTTGCTACTCCCCAGCATCTTGGTCTTCCTAGCCACCCTGGTTCCAGGCCCAAGCGGAAGAACGTGCCAGCTGAGTTTATTTTGAGTGACTTCTGAGCCTAGGCTCTTGGCAGACGGTTGGTGTATTCCAATATTCATTCTCCTCTCTTTCTATGGTAAGAGAAGCCTGACATTTTGGCTGAACCATACCCACCTCCAAAGAGAGGACGACTTTTCTCGGCATTTGCCTCTAGCTGTGACTATTTGGCTAAGTTCAGCTCCAAAGATATGAGTGTGATTGGCATAAGCTCTGTGTTGTGCCCTTCAGGGCAGGGCTGTACCCTCTTCAGCATCTTTTCTTCACTTCCCATTGGTTTGTATATAAACAGAGTGCTGGTGGACTCAGTGGAAGCATTTGCTCATTTATTTACTTAATATAACAAAACAAGGAAACAGGACTCCATGAGGAATAATCCACAGAAGTAACAGACAGTAGAAATAGACCTACAAAGACATCAGATGTTGGAATGATCAGAGGCAGACAATTAAACAACACCTTAAAGATAATATAACAACAAGCTAGGGTATCTGAGTGCCGAAGAATTGATTCTTTTGAACTGTGGTGTTGGAGAAGACTCTTGAGAGTCCCTTGGACTGCAAGGAGACCCAACCAGTCAATCCTAAAGGAAATCTGTCCTGAATATTCATTGGAAGGACTTATGCTGAAGCTCAAACTCTAATACTTTGGCCACCTGATGCAAAGAATTGACTCATTGGAAAAGACCCTGATGCTGAGCAAGATTGAAGGTGGGAGGAGAAGGGCATGACAGAGGATGAGATGGTTGGATGGCATCACTGATTCGATGGACATGAGTTTGAGCAGGCTCCAGGAATTGGTGATGGACAGGAAAGCCTGGTGTGCTGTAGTCCATGGGGTCGCAAAGAATTGGACAACTCTGAGCAACTGAATTGCACTGAAGGTATCTGCAGCATAGCGGCTGCCTGGCTAGCTTATGTATGTAAGAGAAAGAAATGCTTCTCTTGGAGCCTCTGCTGTAGTAACTGACTGCATGTGAAAGAAAGTGTTAGGTGCTCAGTCATGTCAGACTCTTTGAGACCCCATGGACTCAAAGCCCATCAGGCTCCTCTGTCCATGGAATTCTCCAGGCAAGAATATTGGAATGGGCTGCCATTCACTTCTCCAGGGAATCTTCCCAACCCAGGGATCGAACCTGGGTCTCTTGCATTGCAGGCAGATTCGTTACCATCTGAGCCACCAGGGAAGCCCCCTTTCTGTAGCAGCTATTTCTTTCTAGAGTATAATATCACACTTACAGCAAGAACATTGTCGTGGAATATCTTTAGCGGACACCAAACAAAATATTCACTTCTAGGGTTTTTTGATCAGAAAAAAGATAATAGTCAGAATCTTGACACTCCATTCTTTTCCTTCCTTCCTTTCTTTTTTTTTTTTTTTAGAACCATAAGTGTGAACAGAGTGATTTTATTTGAAGTCATGATTTTAGAATCTTAAAGATGGTCATGAGACCCAGATGTGTAGGATTTCCAGATTTAATTCTCAGTCACTTAGTCCCAGTAATTGGAGGACTGACAACTGCAGCCACTCCAAAATGAAGGCAGTTAGGGGGAAATGAAGGCAGTTAGATAGCAAGGGGCTGGTAATGGGATCTAGAATTGGTTGGAGGCAGTCGAAAAGGAGAAGGAGATAATGATGGTGGAGAGGAGGAAGAGGAGGAATAGCAGAAGGTAGCTTGGTAGCACCTGAACTTTACTGAGCACCGTTTGTATACTTGGAACATACTTCTACTAAACATTATTTGTTGTTCATGTGAAATTCAAATGTAACTGGGTGTTCTATTATCAGGCAGCCTGATTTCTATTTCAACCTCCTGCTTCATCGGGATATTTCCTACTTATCCTTGCAGACTCAGCTCACATGTGGATCCCTTAGGGAAGGCGTTCCTGACTCCTAGTCCAGACTGGACCCTCATTACAGCTTCTCCTGGGATTGTGCTTCTGCCCCCAGAGCCCTTATCTCCATTTGACTATTCGATTAGCCTCTTACTTCAAGTAGACTGAGTATCTGATGGTAGGTCCACCCTTGCTCTTGCTCACCATCGTCTCTTCTCCCACCTCTGCACCATGACTGGCACATGGTAGGTATGCGATAGATGTGCAGTGAAATAAAGGCTGGCTGAGGAATTTGTCTTGGGCCAGCCATTTAGCTAGTAGGAGAATTAGGATTCAAATCTAAAGAACAAGACAAGAGCAGTTTAAAGGAAAACGGACTCTATAACCTGGCCTCTACGGTCCTCTGGCTGCTTCTGCAGCCCCCTCTGTGGAAGGCAGCTCAGTGGGTCAGGCAGGGCTTTGGAGCAAGACTGCCTGAGACTGAATCCAGGTTCAATGACTCATTATCTAGGTGGCCATGAGCTAGCCACCTAACTTCTCTGGATCTCAGCTTCTCTTCCTGAAAAATGATGATTAAAAAAAGAGAATAATAGCTCTCTCAAGTGATTGTTGTGAGGATTGAGTCAGTACACCCGGAACCCTTAGAAGGGTGCTAAGTGCTTAGTAAATGTGAGCTCCTTCATGCCATCTCTGCCTTGCTGGCTATCGTCCAGCCACATCCATGGAACTCATTCCTATCCCAGGGCCTTTGCACATGCTGCATCCTCTGCCATGGAAGCCCTTCTCATGCCTTTTTGCCTGGCCAGCTCCTTCTAATTCTATCTCGAATAAATCTCAACTCCCTCTTCAGGAGGTCCTTCTCTTCTCCTACCTCTCACCTCCCTCCCTACGCAGTCTCCTCAGAATCCTGACCACAATATGTAATGAAATGTGTATTTGGTATGTGTCTGGTTAGGGTCTGCCTTCCTCCGCCAGACCATAAGTTCCATGAGGGCAGGGACCTCTTTCTTGTTCCCCACAAGACCCCCGGTGGCCGGCACAGTGCTAGCCACACTGTATGCCGTCAGTCAGTGTTTGGTGGATGAACACGTGAAGACAAAGTCACCAGGATATGGGGGCACCGAGAGTGGGGTGACGGGAGGGTGGTGAAGGGGCCTGGGAAGTGGGGGGCAACTTTGCCTTTACAGGGAGAGACCTGGCCTCTGTTCAGTTCACTGAATGCTTGTCCCGCCTTCTGTCCTTTGCTGTACTTCTCTCCTGTTAGTCACGTACGCTAGTCCATGAAAAACATCTTGGGGCCAAGTTGTACAGATGAAAGCTCTTACGACCTTGAAAGCTATAAATATTTCTGCATTGTGGCTGCCTTAAGATTTCTGTGTGTGTCTAGGATATGGATAAAAATAAGGATAACCATCACTGCCAGAACTACCAATTAAAAAATAAATATTACATAAAAAATTAAAATGTACATTATATAAAATTCTTCTGTAAAATCCCATGAGCTACTCCTCCTCACCCTACATTTTACAGATTGGCTGAGTCTTAGAAGCAATAAGTGATTTACCCAAAGTCGCAGAAAGTAGCAGGACTGATGGGATTAGAACCTTATCTGTCTAGCTCTGAAGCATGTACCCTTAACCTGTCCACCCAACAGCCTCTGAAAAGCTGGACTTGGACGTGATCAGTCTGGCTACCTACCCTCAGCACAAGGCAATAAGGGCCAGTGGGTCTCCAGGTCCGTGCTACAATACCAACAAATTGCATGCCCACCAAGCCCTGCTGTAGGGAAGAGGGGTACGGGAGCAAACTCTAGCTTAATGGTAGCTTGAGTTACTCTAGCTTGATACTCTTTGTTTTACATCCTTTGATCCAGCCTATTCATTCATTCAGTAAAATGAATTGCGCAAGGCAGACACATGCTTAGGAGACTGCAGTGACATGTGACTGCCTGGGAGTAGTCACACTGGGGAGGGTTGACACGTGTTGCCAAAATTCTAGGATTTGGCAATCAGACAAGCTCTTGGATTTCTGGTTTGGGGTCTAATAATGGAGATCCATGGAAGACATCAGCTCGTGTGAGAGCCCCGGGGGCCCAGGCACATTTCACCTCTGGTTAATCTTTGTGTCCTCATAGTCTCAACAAGAAGCAATTGCAATGTGTGTGTGTGTGTGCGCGCGTGTGCATATTCCCTTTAAAAAGAGAAGCCAAGAGAGATTCAATTCAAAACAAGCATCTCTAAAAATATGTCTCCATTGAATGGGGATCAATTAATGATGCGAACAAAGAGGGTACCAAGTCAGAGGTCATCTGTTCATTCAGGAGGCACTCACTGAGGAATCCTGGGTACCAGAGCCTGAGTCTCATGGCTGCACAGCCTAGAGGGTGGAAGGATGATAAAGTGACCACAAGGTGACCCAGGTGCTGGGAGGGGGATGGACGTGGAGCTGTGAGCCCAGGTCTGTGGTTGTAACACATGTCTCACACCCGTCTTTGCTCTGGGTCCTCAGGTCTTTAAGGGTGGGAGACACCTCCTGGTCTTGTCTGTCTCCTTAGGCAAGGCCAGCTAGATGCAAAGCACAAATGAGAGGCCCCCTTTTCAAAAACAGGGGAAAATGTCATCAAAGTCACAAAAATATAAAGCTTCTCTGTGGCCTCTTTCTTGAACTCTCATGGTGTTTTAACAACTTCACCATTTAACAGCAGTCTAAATAAAAGTTATTAGCATGACTTTCATCATTTATCTTTAAATTGTGTGATGCCAGTTTTCAGGGCAAATCTAAGAGCATTTAACTCTCATGCAGAATGTCAGGAACTCCATGCTTGTAGCTCAGATGTGCACATGTGGTTCATCTTTACCGGAACAGGGGAACCTGCCCTAAGTAACTCACCTCTTCTCATTTCACCTCTTGATGTACATATATTCCACCAATGCTCTTAGTCTTCAGCTCACTGATGAGTGAGGAAGGACAGAAAGGTAAAGGAACCATGGGTCAGTCGATCTTTCCTTTCCTTGTATGTCATCACTCTCCGAGTGAGATTGGCTGATGCAGGGAAGTGACAGGAGATGGAAGGGATGTGATAGGATTTCTTGGTCATTAGTGCTTCTTAGAATACCATTGCCTTCTTTCTGAACTTGATACAAGTCCCAGTTACAATAAGAAGCATGGCCTCTGGAGGCTGTCAGAGACCCCTGCTGCTCAGCCATAAATGCAACACGCTTACCTTGAACTTGCTTTGAGTCTTGTTCAACTCCCTCATGGTGGGCGCACAGGGCTTCTGTGCCCATGGGGCCTCATGAATGCCAGGTGTGGATGGTGTGGCAAGGAACAGCAGGCACACGGAGTTGTGTGTACCCCCTCTGCTCCTGGGCACTCGCTATGGCCCCATGGGATTTCACTTATGAAGCACAAGTTCAAAGACAAGAACTTCAAGAAAGAAGAATTTCAAGATGGCGGTAGTAGAGCATCAAATCAAGCCGTGGGTCCTTCCAGATATGGGATCCGTGAAACTGCCCAGGTTCCATGTCCATCAAGCTGGCCCTGTCCCCAGGGCCTTGCTAAACTTTTATCAATGAGTGAAAATCTTGCCCAAGGTGATCAGAGTTGACTCGGGATTGAGTGGCCAAATGGAAATCTCCCAGGCAGAGAAAGGGAGACCTGACAAAGACAGGAGAAGGTACTACGGGATGGGAATCGTGGTCAAATTGGCATGACTCGGGTGTTCTGTGCCAGGGAGGGAGGGGAAGCAAGGAGTCTGAATAGGAGAGCTGGAACCAGGTTGGAAAGGTCTTTGTATTCTAGATTAAAAAACTTGGACCTCTCCCACTGGCAACGGGAGAACACTGAAGACTCCATTAGCTCTTGGGATCAGAAAGAGGGATCTGTTGTAGGGCAGGCAGAATGGGAGGGGAATGGCAATGAGGCTGGCACAGACAGTCAAGGCCAGAGGCAATGGGGTCAAGACATGGGTTGCAGGGCAGGTAGGGAGGATCTCTTTAGGGCAAATATCCAGGTACAACCCACAGAGATGGGTGTGCTTCCTGCTGGAGGCAGGGCAGACAGGTGGAGGCTGGGGAGGGGGAATAGGAGGCGGGAAGGAGGGGAAGGAGGAGAAGTCGGGGCGTTGAGCCTCTGATTTCTCATTTGGGCAGCTGGGTTCTCTAACTTCTAAACCCAAAGGGCTTAGAGATACCACAGGGTCTCCAGACTTCAATCCACAGTCTGCAAATTCTTCCATTTATTATTTCCCCCTGCTGAGGACGAGAGCATTAAAGCACAGAAAGGAAAACAGAGCACAGGGTATGTTAGTTTAGAGAAAGCCCAGGGCACAAATAAAAACACAATATTTCAAGGCTTCGTTTATTTGCAGGGAAGAGACCGTGTCGGCCTGAAGGTTCTGGACAGTGAGCCAACCCCCGCCGGCCTCTGTAAACACTTCTGGACAAAAAATAATAGTAGCACCAGTGTTAAAGCCCCTCATTAGGGTCTTGGCACGAGCACGCTGTGATTTCACGCGTCCCCCTGAGTTGTGTGTGCTTCTCTTGGATTCCAAGGGATGGATCTTACTGCTTGCAGTTCCTAAGCAGAGCAATGGCTAGAGGAAGGTGCAAAGACTTGTTTGCGCCAACAGAAACTTCTTATTGCTGCTGTCACTGTTATTTATGTATTAGGTCTTAAGAAGCATCCATACCTTAAACTTGCAACAGAAAATCCCTTATGCTATTTGATTTTCCTCACACTCCTGCATGGGAGCCTGGAGCCCATTTAATAAATGAGGAAAAAGAGGACTAGCGACTCGCCTAAGGCCATATGCTAGAAAACTCTAGAATCCCTGTGCTTCTTAGTCCAAGTTCCTATTAGATCAGTGCTTCATTTTCTCACCAAAGTACTCATATCAGAGAGAGGTTGTCTTAGGGGTTGTAGAGGGAAGTCTTGTGGACCCCTCGAATAAGGAAAATGTCATCAAGGTCTAATGTCTTCTGTTAATTCATACAAACCTTGCATCTTGTGGTGTATTATAACCAAATACAGTTTTTAAACACAGATATAATGATTTGAATGTCTTATCTAGTAAGATAGATGCTCTGGGAAGACCTGCTACATTCATCTTTTGTCTGAGCCCCTGAGTGGGTCCTTGGCATACTGAAACTTACATTGAAGAGAACTGCATCACACTATAGCTACCACTGTGATCTAAAAACAGAATGAGATGATGTACAAGCTACCCACAATAAAGCTGCATAACAAGTAAGCCTAGGATTTCAGTGACATACAGCAGTAAGCATGTATTTAGCTGAAGGATCAGGGGAAGGTTGGCTGATCTTGACTGGGTTTGGTCATATGTCTGCTGGCCCGTTAGTCTCAGCAAGAATCATTTAGGCCTCTTGGTTCTGCTCCATGTGCCTCTCATCCTCCTCCAGGGGGTGGTGTTCTAATCCAGGCCTGCTCTCCTTGTGACCACAGCACAGGAGCCCAGTCATGCCACGGGTCATATTATACCTGCCAGCTTTCCTTTGACCAAAGCAAGTCACATGGCTGAAACCAAAGTCAAAGGGTAGACAGTATTCTTTGCTTGGAAGGAAAGAACCTTCCAAATGGAACTCATTCATGAAGGGTGTAGATACAGGGAGGGATGAGGAATTGGGCTGTTAAGGAAATCTTCCACAACGACAAGAGGATGGGTCTAATTATTTTGTGTCACTCTTACTAACCTGGGGCTTCCCAGGCGGTACAGTGGTAAATAATCCACTTGCCAATGCGGGAGAAGCAGGAGACTCAAGTTCAATTCCTGGGTCAGGAAGATCCTCTGGAGAAGGAAATGACAACCCACCTGAGTATTCTTGCCTGGAAAATTCCATGGACAGAGGAGCCTGGTGGGCTATACAGTCCATGGTATTGCAGATCGTCAGAAACACACTTACTAATTTGCATCAGGGAATCTGGAATGTTTTACTTTTTTAAAAAATTGAGGTATAATTGACTTATGATATTGTATAAGTTTCAGGTGTACAAAATACACAGTTTTTAAGTGGTAGACTGCATATATAGATACTATACAATGTTGGCTATATTTAAGGAAATCTGGCTTTTAATGGCAGCTCAGCCATGTGATGACAGGTAAGACTTGTATTCTCTCTGAGCCTCAGTTTTCTCATCCATAAAACAGGAACAATCATTCCTTTTCCACAGTGGTGTTACTAAGATAAAATACGATTATAAGGAACAGCACTTTATGAGAAAATGGGATGAAGATACTCTGAACTGTTTCTCCATTGAATGTTTCCTGAGTTGCTCTACTTAGCACCAAAAAATTTTCGACCTCCAAAACAATTAAATTAGGCTACTGAATGCTTTGGAACATGGATATCATTATAAAAAATAATGAAGACAACCACCATCACAGCATCAATGGTAAAATCACAACAGGAACACTTTTTTCTGTTTTTGTTTTTTGTGTGTGTGTGTGTGTGTGTGTGTGTTTTGGCCACACCAGGCAGCATGTGGGATCTTAGTTCCCCAACCAGGAATCAAACCCAAGCCCCCTGCCTTGGCAGCCTGGAGTCTCAACTCCAACAACAGGAACAGTTAGATCTTCACAATCGTCTTTCCTTGTATCTCCAAAACTGACACAAAGCACTTACTCCAACGAGGTTTTGCTGAATGGATGATCAAATCACCAATAACGATCATGCGCTTTAACATTTCTCCGTTTCTAAAATTAGTTTCCAGAGGAACTCTAGAAAAATCTTTGCATGAGAGAGCCAAGATTCACTTGCTTTGAAGAGCAGTGGCTCACCTCTCCAGGTGTATGGTGAATGTTGTCTTCCACCGTTCCCAGCACACCCAGAGAGCCACTTGAAGTGGCTCTACTTTGCAGCCAAGTCAAACAATTCTGGGAGCCCGAATCCTTGTCTTTACTCTCCATGACACAGTCAATCAAACACTATGCCTTGATTCTCTTAGGAAAGAGAAATGTGCATTTCTTGAGGCTCACAGAGGCTTCTCTGGTGGCTCAGATGGTACAGAATCTGCCTGCAATGCAGACTACCCACTCCGGTATTCTTGCCTGGAGAATTCCACAGACAGAGGAGGCTGGCGGGCTGCAGTCCAAAGAGTCATACACAACTGAGCAACTAATACTACTTTCACAGACATGTCAGGCAATTCTGTGTACGCTAATTTCTCTAGTTCTCACTACCTCCAAAAGAGACATTAGTATCCACGATTTTTAGCTGGTACTCTGAGCTCGGAGGGCTTCCCTGATAGTTTAGTTGGTAAAGAATCCACCTGCAGTGCAGGAGACCTCAGTTCAATTCCTGGGTTGGGAAGATCCACTGGAGAAGGGGTAGGCTACCCACATTAGTATTCTTGGGCTTTCCTTGTGGCTCATCTGGTAAAAATCTGCCTGCAATACAGGAGACCTGGGTTCAATCCCTGGGGTAAGAAGAGTCCCTGGAGAAGGGAAAGGCTACCCATTTCAGTATTCTGGCCTGGAGAATTCCATGGACTGTACAGTTCATGGGGTGGCAAAGAGTCAGACACGACTGAGCGACTTTCATTTTCCCTTTCTTTCTGAGCTCAGAGAGGTTGTGGGATTTGAACTCCAAGGACTAGCTTAGGCCCACATTGGCATTAAATACTGGTTGCTTGATTGCCATATCAGTGAACAGATTAGAAGAAGCTACTGCTAAAGTTACAGTCATTTGGCAGGAAGCAAAGTGTGAGACAAGTCGATATGACACCTGTCTGCTGCCCTGCCCTCTGGATGGTGTCCTTTCCCCAGCAGGGCTCAGGGAAGGGGCGTGGTGACTGTCACACTCTCAGGAATAGAATTCTGGAACGGGCTTCTCTTTTTATCAAGCTCAGGATTTTAAATGAGGCCAAGCACGTCCCGAAATTTCTAGGATTCCTCTGGATTTGAAAACACTGATGTGATCCAAACTCTTCATTTTCCAGATGAGAAAACTGGAGTTCCAAAAATGTAAGTGACTTTTAGGGTCACCAGGCTAGTTAGTGGCAGAGCTTGAATTTGCCAGAAAGGACTTTCTGTCTTTGTCTCTCTGCCTCTCGCACACGTGCTTAGCCACACTGGTGCAGGGGTGGGGTGCTGGGTGCTGGCAGCTGCTTCCAGTGAGTAAGAATGCCCATTATCACCTTTCTGAGTGATGCTGAGAAGCTGAAGGCTGAAGGCCTCAACGCCCTGGAGGCCCAGGGAGTCTGTGAACACTTAGCACATTTAGACGTCAGCCCTTCAGACCATCCATCTGTGCAGCTTTCCGTGGGATTGATTACCCCCTCTTGCCCCCTGTGGTTCCATGGGATCCTGATTAGAAGCACGACGGAGCTCCAGAAGCTCCAGGAGGGTTGGCAGGCAAGGGACCCGTTTGAGAGCAGTGACACGGTGGACGGCTGAGCTGTCAAAACAGGAAATGGATTTGCGATGGTTGTTTCGGGCTGGTTGACCGCGTGTGCGAGGGCATCAGCACGTGGCACGAGGGGCTCTGTTTCCAGGCTCTGAGCTGCTGGGGTGGGACTGCGGTCCATCACACATGCTGGGGGCCTTCAGATGGTCCAGATGGCTGCCACCTTTTCCTCTTGGAGTGAACAGCTGGGCTGAATGATTCTGCCTAAGGACCAGCTCTCCTGCCTAAGACAGAGGGCCCTGGGCCAGAGCCCTGCAGTGTATATTCAGCTTCCCCACTCACTGCTGTGGGGTCTCAGGCAAGTCACTTAACCTCTGTGTGCCTCTGTTTCATCCTCTTGAAAATGGAGACAACAATAGCAGAGACTGAATGCAACTTGTGGGTAAACAAATCACCTCTATACCTTAGCAGAACTCAAGGCCCTGTAGGGCTTCCCTGGTGGCTCAGATGGTATAGGATCTGCCTGAGCCTGATTCTCAGTGCCACAGAGGTCGGGAAGATCCCCTGGAGAAGGGAATGGCTACCCACTCCAGTATTCTTGCCTGGGAAATCCCATGGACAGAGGAGCCTGGAGGGCTATAGTCCATGGGGTAGCAAAGAGTCAAAGACTGAGTGACTAACATTTTCACCTTCAAGTCACTGCATTTAATTCACAGTTAAATAACTCATCTACTCACATTAGGGGAGACAGAACTATGTAATTTAGAACTTGGAACATTGCAAACAGAAGGCAGGCAGCAGATGTTGGTCGATGGTCTTCCCATTTCTGACCTTGTATCTTCTGACCTTGAGGTCAATGAAAGAGAGCTCTGGAAGCTTCAGCTCTGTCCAGGGACATTGACCTTGAGATTTTGAACCTAAGCATCCCTACTTTCTTCCTAAAATGAACATCCATCACTAATTGGCCACCGCCTGCCATATGCCTGGCATTGTGGTGGGTACTTGGACACAGAACCTCATTTTATTGCAACAACAAATCTATAAAGTAATGACTCCCAATCTAAAAATAGCCAATGAGGTACATTTGAACATTCAAGGTGCACTGTGAACATTTTATGTATATTAACTCAGTTAATTAGGTTTTAGGTCTTATTTCCCCCATTTTGCAGAAAAACCTGATACTTAGAAAGGTGAGATGAAAGGAAAAAAAGAAAGGTGAGACACACAAAGCAAGCTTCAGATTCCCAGACACCAAAGATCTTGGAAAGGCCCAATTTCCTCTGGACAGAAGTGATTATACATACACACTCTCACACGCATCTGTGTGCAGCTGTGCCCAGAAACTCCATTGCTGGTGATAGGGAAGTGGTTCTGTGTGCTGGTAACAGTGATTTTCTTTGTTTAAGCCCCGAATTCTGATGGGCTTTGTCATGACTGCCCTAGGAAACTAATATCACACGTGGAAATAACTGCTTATTGTCACAGGTCCATCTGTGGCAGAGTCTGGACTCGAACCCAGAGCAGTTTACTCCAAGATCCATTTAGGGTGAAGACTGGCTGATTTCCCCACTCGGTACATCTTTCTTACCAGTTCCTCCATTTTCCTTTTAGAATAAGAGTTGTTCTTTTCTCTACTCAATTTCTATCTACTGCTTCTCTACACAGAGTTGATTAGACCTGGGGAGATGGCGATCCTGAAGAAGAATGGTGACCGGATGCATTAGATCAAGTGGAAGTCACATCTGTTTATCATTTTATGTGGATTAAACTTTTATCGTAGAAACCATAAACCTATATTGACACTATCTGTCAGTAATGAAACTTATCTCCATGACGAAAGCTTGAGTGCTGCATTGGACCAAACGTGTCTGCCTTAACTCCTTTGCATGTAAACCAAGGAATCCCAGTGGACACGTGAGGGGATGATCGATGGTACATTCAGGCCTGAAGACGGCCTCCAGACCATGATGGGTCAAAATGTGGATGGTGGTTCAGAGATGATGGACAAAGACCACTCACAAATCCCAGCTCCACTGGTTTAACCTCAGGCACTGTGATCCATCTCTCTATGAGTCAGTTTTTCATTTAGGGCTTTTCCAGTGGTTCAAGCAGTAAAGAATCCACCTGCAATGCAGGAGACATGGGTTCAGTCCCTGGGTTTGGAAGATACCCTGGAGAAGAAAATGACACCTCACTCCAGTATTCTTGCCTGGAAAATCCTAGGGACAGAGGACACTCCAGGGGGTTGCAGAAGAGTTGGACATGACTTAATGACTAAGCAACAAAATTGATGGAATATTAATAATAGTAGTAATATTCTACTACTATATCCTATGTTACAATACTAGTATAATGATATTGTAATGTTAATAATATAACTATTAATTACAATATTAATAATTAAAGTAACATTTTAAAATATAACATTAATAATGCTATTGGAATAACAGTTGGATTGTTGTTCCAGTTATTACTGGTAAGTCCTCCATCGATGTGGGTTATTGTTTTGGTGTTCTTATTAGTGGTTTTATTGATGGCTCCTGAATGTCTCAACAGGTCAAAAGGGGATGCAGGGAATATTATAAAATTCTAAAATCACTTATTACATCAAACAGTATGTATGTGTATTAGTCTCTCAGTCATGTCCGTCTCTTTACAACCCCATGGACTGTAGCCCACCAGGGTCCTCTGTCCATGGAATTCTCCAGGCAAGAATACTGGCATGAGTAATACCCTCTTAAGGGGGATCTTCCCAACCCAGGGATCAAACCCAGGTCTCCTGCATTGCAGGCAGGTTTTTTACCATTTGAGCCACTGGGGAAGCCCATTAAATAGATACACTTCAAATATTTGACTTTGTATCTTGCTTCCAATCACCATTTATATGGGAATATAAACATTTGCATGACTATACCACTTTCCCTGTGACCACAAGATGTGGCTCATTTCTGAACTGCCTGTGTGCCTGCTTCATACCTCACACGTGTGTCATAACCTCCTCAGTTCAGTTCAGTCGCTCAGTCGTGTCCGACTCTTTGCGACGCCATGAACTGCAGCATGCCAGGCCTCCCTGTCCATCACCAACTCCCGGAGTCCACCCAAACCCATGTCCATTGAGTCGGTGATGCCATCCAACCATCTCATCCTCTGTCATCCCCTTCTCCTCCTGCCCTCAATCTTTCCCACCATCAGGGTCTTTTCAAATGAGTCAGCTCTTCGCATCAGGTGGCCAAAGTATTGGAGTTTCAGCTTCAGCATCAGTCCTTCCAATGAACACCCAGGACTAATCTCCTTTAGGATGGATTGGTTGGATCTCCTTGCAGGCCAAGGGACTCTCAAGAGTCTTCTCCAACACCACAGTTCAAAAGCATCCATTCTTCGGCGCTCGGCCTTCTTCACAGTCCAACTCTCACATCCATACATGACCACTGGAGAAACCATAGCCTTGACTAGATGAACCTTTGTTGGCAAAGTAATGTCTCTGCTTTTGAATATGCTATCTAGGTTGGTCATAACTTTCCTTCCAAGGAGTAAGCATCTTTAATTTCATGGCTGAAATCACCATCTGCAGTGATTTTGGAGCCTCCCCCCAAAAAAGTCTGCCACTGTTTCCATTGTTTCCCCGTCTATTTCCCATGAAGTGATGGGACCAGATGCCATGATCTTAGTTTTCTGAATGTTGAGCTTTAAGCCAGCTTTTTCACTCTCCTCTTTCACTTTCATCAGGAGGCTTTTTAGTTCCTCTTCACTTTCTGCCATAATGGTGGTGTCATCTGCATATCTGAGGTTATTGATATTTCTCCTGGCAAGCTTGATTCCAGCTTGTGCTTCTTCCAGCCCCAGCATTTCTCATGATGTACTCTGCATATAAGTTAAATAAGCAGGGTGACAATATACAGCCTTGGCGTACTCCTTTTCTATTTGGAACCAGTCTGTTGTTCCATGTCCAGTTCTAACTGTTGCTTCCTGACCTGCATATAGGTTTTTCAAGAGGCAGGTCAGGTGGTCTGGTATTCCCATCTCTTTCAGAATTTTCCACAGTTTATCGTGATCCACACAGTCAAAGGCTTTGGCATAGTCAGTAAAGCAGAAATAGATGTTTTTCTGGAACTCTCTTGCTTTTTCGATGATCCAGCGGATGTTGGCAATTTGATCTCTGGTTCCTCTGCCTTTTCTAAAACCAGCTTGAGCATCTGAAAGCTCATGATTCACAACTTCACAGCAATTCTGTGAGTCAGGCAGTCATGAGGTTCATGTCACAGAGCAGGAAAAGCCTCCGAGACTCACCTAATGCTCAGCCTTGGTGCCAGGCAGAGCCCAGGGTCTGACTCAGATTGCTCTGGCTCCAAAGCCCTCCATAGGTGTTATCACTGTAGGACCAGTCCCAGGAGGAGATGATTTCTCATCTCCTTCTTTCAACCTCTGTGGTTCTTTCTGGAGCACTGAGGAAATAGTAATTCCTCAAAAACCCAATGTCTGGATTAAATTAATGAGAAAAGAAAGCAAGGGGACCCACTGTGGCTTGGAATGTTGAAAGTTCAGCATCTTCATGATTTTAATTACTTAAATCAAGTGAAGTTGTGGTAGAGTCTGCATTCAGATTGAGCAATGTGATTCTGCATCTTTGTTGCAGGTGGGTGACCTGGATGGACCTCACCATGGAAGGCTGGAGAGGGGGCTTGGTTGGGGGTAAAAGTTACAGCTTTGCCTCCGTCAAGCCCTTGTTGTGAAGGAGAACAAGGCACCCATGTCTTTCTGTTTCCCCAGGAGGTTTTCTGTGGTTGTCATTTGTTCCTGGGACTAATGGCTCTGTTCTCCCAGGAATAGATTAGAGATGTGACCACCTCCAGAAACTGGGAGGACAGAAATACCTTGGATCCCTCAAGGTCACCTGCTAGGGAGTGCAGGGATGAGATATAATGTCCATCAGTGCCTCAGAGCAACCAGAAACAAATGCATGTCTCAGGGGAACAATGAGAGACTCTAAATATGTACCGGCTGTAAAACTATCATGGAAGTCATGCAGTGCTTATTAAGAATGAGAATTGCTAGTAATGGGAAATGATGGCATGGGCTATGGATTATAGAGGAAGATATAAAGAGTAAATTTAAGGGATTTAATAGCAATGGTAAAGTAACAGCAATTAGGGAGACCAGCTTGTCTTGGGTCTCCTCGAACCGTGTTCGTCTTTTGTTTTTGATTTTTCTTCTGAAAGGCCAGTGTTCCAGAAAGCCCCTCAGTGGTGGTCACCCCAGTAATGAGCATCTCAGGCAACATTTGTTGTTCTGTTTAGTGGCTAAGTCCTGTGGGACTCTTTGCCAGGCTCCTCTGTCTGTGGATTTCCCAGGCAAGAGTACTGGAGTGAGTTGTCATTTCTCTCTCCATCTCAGATAACACGAATTCATTCAAATGAATTAAAAAGGATCCCTTTGCAACACTTTATGGACAATGGCTAAAACACTCATTCTGACTTGTTTTGGGGAGGGACTCTTTGTCATCCTTGGTTGGTGGCACCACTGTGACACCTGGCAAGCCTCAGTTGATTTCAGCCTTGGCCGTCCATCAGAGCCAGCTGCCTCAGGGACCCATCTCCTGAGACCTCAGGACTCACCAGAAACCCTGGCTTCCCCATCATAGCCCCTTGCAGTCTGCAAAGTGATTTGTCACCTACTGTTTCATTTCAGTCTCTTGGAAGGCTAGGGGAGTGGAGGTAGTTGCTGTTTGTTGTTCACTCACTAAGTCGTGTCCAACTTTTTGTGACTCCATGGACCGCAGCACTCCAGGCTTCTCTATCCTTCACTATCTCCTGGAGCTTGCTCAAATTCATGTCCATTGAGTCGGTGATGCCATCCAACCATCTCATCCTCTGTCGTCCCCTTCTCCTTCTGCCTTCAATCTTTTTCAGCATCAGAGTCTTTTCGAATGAGTCAGCTCTTTGCATCAGGTGGCCAAAGTATTGGAGCTTCAGCTTCAGCATCAGTCCTTCCAATAAATATGCAGATTGACTTCCTTTAGGATTGACTAGTTTGATCTCCTTGCTGTCCAAAGGATTCTCAAGAGTCTTCTCCAGCACCACAATTCGAAGGCATCAATTCTTTGGCTCTCCGTCTTCTATATGGTCCTGCTCTCACATCCATACATGACTACTGGAAACACTATAGCTTTGACTATATGGACCTTGTTGGCAAAGCGATTTCTCTGCTTTTTAATATGCCATCCAGGTTTGTCCTAGCTTTCTTCCAAGGAGCAAACATCTTAATTTCATGACTGCAGTCACAGTCTGTAGTGATTTTAGAGCTCAAGAAGATAAAATCTGCCAATGTTTCCACTTTTTTCCAATCTGTTTGGCATGAAGTGATGAGACCAGATGCCATGATCTCAGTTGTTTGAATGTTGAGTTTTAAGCCAGTTTTTTCACTCTCCTCTTTCACCCTCAACAAAAGAATCTTAAGTTTTGGCCATAAGGGTGGTGTCATCTGCCTATCTGAGGTTGTTGATATTTCTTCTGAAAATCTTGATTCCAGATTGTGCTTCATCCAGCCCAGAATTTCACATGATGTACTCTGTATAGAAGTTAAATAAGCACGGTGACAATATACAGGCTTGACTTACTCCTTTCCCAATTTGGAACCAGTCCTTTGTTCCACATCTGGTTCTGTTGCTTCTTGATCTGCATACAGATTTCTCAGGAGGCAGGTAAGGTGGTCTGGTATTCTCACCTCTTTAAGAATTTTCTGCAGTTTGTTGTGATCCACACAGTCAAGGGCTTTGGCATAGTCAATAAAGCAGGAGTGGATGTTTTCTCCGAAATTCCCTTGATTTTTGTATGATCCAGCTGATGTTGGCAATTTGATCTCTGGTTCCTCTGTCTTTTCTAAATCCAGCTTGTATATCTGGAAGTCCACATACTGGTCCACATTCTTGGTCCACATACTGTTGAAGCCTAGCTTTGAGAATTTTGAGATTTACCTTGCTAGAATGCAAAATGAATGTAATTTTGTGGTAGTTTGAACATTCTTTGGCATTGGCTTTCTTTGGGATTGTAATGAAAACTGACTTTTCATCCTGTGGCCACTGCTGTGCTATCCAAATTTGCTGGCATATTGAGTACAGCACTCTAATAGCATCATCTTTTAAGATTTAAAATACCTCAGCTGGAATTCCATCATCTAATAGCTTTATTCATAGCAATACTTCCTAAGGCCCACTTGACTTCATAGTCCAGAATGTCTGGCTCTAGGTAAGTGACCACACCATTATAGTTATGTGGGTCATGAAGATCTTTCTTTGTATAGTTCTTCTGTGTATTCTTGCCACCTCTTCTTAATCTCTTCTGCTTCTATTAGATCCTTGCCATTTCTGTCTTTAATTGAGCCCATCTTTGCATGAAATGTTCCCTTGGTATCTCCAATTTTCAGGATGAGATCGCTAGTCTTTCTCATTCTATTGTTTTCCTCTATTTCTTTGCATTGTTGACTTAATTTAGGCATTCTTAAGTCTCCTTGCTATTCTCTGAAACTCTGCATTCAGTTGGATATAGCTTTCCCTTTCTCCTTTGCTTTTCTTTTCTCAACTATTTGTAAGGCCTCCTCAGACAACCATTTTGCCTTTTTGCATTTCTTTTTCTTTGGGATGGTTTTGGTCTCTGCCTCCTATAAAATGTTACTAACCTCCATCCATAGTTCTTAAGGCACTCTGTCTACTAGATCTAATTCCTTCAATCTATTCAATGCCTTTACTGTATAATCATAAAGGATTTGATTTAGGTCATCCCTGAATGGTCTAGTGGTTTTTCCTACTTTCTTCGATTTAAGCCTGAATTTTGCAATAAGAAGCTCATGATCTGAGCCATAGTCAGCTCCAGGTCTTGTTTTTGCTGACTGTATAGAGCTTCTTCATCTTTAGCTGCAAGGAATATAATCAGTCTGATTTTGGTATTGACCATCCGGGGATGTCCATGTGTAGGGTCATCTCTTATGTTGTTGGAAGAGGGCATTTGCTATAAACTCTTAGTCTTTGCCGTGCTTCATTTTGCACTCCAGGGCCAAACTTGACTGTGTGGCCTGTCAATTGACTTTTTACGTTTGCATTCCAATCCCCTATGTTGAAAAGGACGTCTTTTCATGGTGTTAGTTATAGAAACTCTTGTAGGTCTTCACAGAACCATTCAACTTCAGCTTCTTTGATTTTAGTGGCTGGGGCGTAGACTTGGATTACTGTGATGTTGAATGATTTGCCTTGGAAACTAACCAAGATCATCCTGTCATTTTTGAGATTGCACTCAAGTGCTGCATTTCAAATTTTTTTGTTGACTATGAGGGCTACTACATTTCTTCTAAACGATTCTTGCCCATGGTAGTAGATATATGGTCATCTGAATTAAATTTGCCCATTCCCATCCATTTTAGTTCACTGATTCCTGAAATGTCAGTGTTCACTCTTGCCATCTCCAGCTTGACCACATGCCTTGACTCATGGAACTATATCCCAGGTAGATACGATTAATCTACTTTTCAGTATAGCGAATTGAGATTCAGAGAGATGAAGCCACTTGTCCCAGGTCACATAGCTGCTGGGTGATCCAGTAAGGGCTGATGGCTGGGTCTGTCTGATCCTAAAGTCTATGGTCTTTTACAACTACAGTATGATATTTCTAAATATATGAATGATATAAGAATGATATCACGTATACATGGAATCTAAAAAATACAACAAATGAGTGAATATAACAAAAAAGAAGCAGACTCAGAGAACACTAGAGAACAAACTAGTGGTTACCAGTGGTGGGGTAGAGGGAGAGAGGGACAATATATGGGTGGGGGAGGGGGAGATACAAACTATTGGGGGTAAGATAGGCCCAAGAATATATTGTACAACACAGGTAATATAGCCAGTACTTTGTAATAACTGCAAATGAGTGTAATCTTTACGTTTCACATAAAATTTTTTGGGATTTCCCTGGCAGTCCAGTGGTTAAGACTTCACTTTAACTCAATGGTTGCAGCTTTGATCCCTGGTCAGGGAGCTAAGATGTTGCTTGTCTCGAGGTCAAAAACCCAAAATATAAAATAGAAACAATATTGTAACAAATTCAAAGAATTTAGAAATGATCCATATCAAAACAAATCTTTAAAAATAAATAAAATTTATATAAATTGTTAATTTAAAGACATAATTAAAAAAAAAAACAAGTCTGTGATCCTCTCACTGTAGTATCTATCATTTGTCTGAGTTATTCTCTCATATGAAAAGCCAAGATCTCAGCATCTCATAAGCCAAAGCCAAGACTCCACTTCAGGGAATCTCCAGAACACCGGGCTGAGCTAAACACCCATACACCCGTGCCAGGCCATGGGGACAATGGCTTGGCTCCGGGAACCTCGTCCTCCTGGGCAGTCGTGAATGCTTCATGACACTGGCCAGTGTGCAGGTGTGAGGGACTGGGTGCATAAGAGGACGAGTGACTTTCACAGTGAAGTAGGGCACCACTAAAGAGAACCAATGTATACTAGAGTACTGTCTCCAGTATGGGGAACTGGCTAAGGGTGTAGGTTTTAGGTGCTCCCATCACACCCTTAAAGGAGGAGATATGTTCATGAGTTTAATCAGCTCAATATGCTAATGAGCTGGACTGCGGTTATCACTATGTCTGCATACAGCAGACCACCATGTCACACAGCTTAAATAAATACAAGTTTTACTTAAAATTTTTAAATAGGCGCTCTGTAATGACCTAGAGGGGTGGGAGGAGGGGATATATGCATACTTATGGCTGATTCATGTTGATGTATGGCAGAAACCAACACTTGTAAAGCAAAATATCCTCCAACTAAAAATAAAACTAACAAATAATTTTAAAATAAACTTGCCTCCTCCTTTTACTCACTATGACCCTTGACTTCCTCACCTGTAAAATGGAATTATGGGTGCCTTGCAAGGTGATAGTGAGCAGGAATGGGGTAAAATGTTTATAGAATATGGTACCCACAAGGAACTGGGAGGCACAGTTCATAAAGCCAGATGTGGTTCTATGCACTTTGATGGATGAAGTATTTTAATCCTGAGCACCTCTGCGGGGGAGGAGTAGGCTGGGCCATAGATCAGATATAGCTCAGCCCACAGGGGGCTGGGGTGAACTCGGGCAAGATCAGGGGCTGAGCGAGGTTGCCAGATAAAAATTTTTAATCTGAGTACGTCCACGCAGTACTTGGGCCATAGACTACCTAATTTGATTTTGTTGCTTATCTGAAATGCACATGTAATTGATTGTTTCGTATTTAACCTATTGTCTGACTAAATCTGGTGCCCATAGGTCTGGGACACTGCCTCCAACAAAACCAGTGTGGGTGACTCACCTGGAACACTTCTCGGGCAATAGTGGGTGGAGTATGGGTTGGAAGCTTACATGAACCTAGTCAGGACAGCCCTGTAAAGGTAAACGCACATGCACCAGGCTCCAGGGTCCCCTTTGGGTCTCCTGTGAGCTTGGTTCCTTTACATCTATCCCAAAGGGATCACCAGCGAAAGAGACAGGAATTCAGCTGTAGTTACTGTTTCTTCTAATGCCAGTCAAGTGATCTGTCTAGCCTCCATGTTTTTCTGCTAGGCTTTGCCTACACCCTGCAATTATTTTGAGTATGAATAAGGGGAGGAAATCTTCTCTTTCATTATCTTAGAATAAATGTTTTAGGGTGGTTCTGAAAGTGTGGTCCTAGGACCACCAGCAGCAGCAGCAACACCAAGGAACTTATTAGAAATGCAAATGAATCGGAAACTCCAAGGCGGGGCAGGGAAAAAAAAAAACTGTTCCCACAAGCCTCCAGGGTATGTTGATGCCTTCTCAAGTTTGAGAACCTCTGGTTCAGGGCATCTGCTTTGAATTAGGAAGCAGGAGAGCTTAGATCCCAGCTCCCTACCTCCCTGACTGGGTGACCTTATGCAAATCACGTGGTCTCTTAGACTGTTTCCTTCTGTTGAGGGCAGTGGTGGAAACAAGGACCCCAGAGCCCTGTCCAGCTCTGCTGTGTGTTCTGTCTGCTGCTGTCGAAGAAGGCAGCATGCTGGGGGGTCCCTGGGCACCGTGCCACTGTGGTGGGAGCAGTCTTCTAGGTCTCTGCTCCCTGCCACCCAGCCTGCGGGTCTCCAGCCAAGAACAAAATGACACGTGCTGCCACTTGGCCTGGCAAGGGAGGTGGCCCAGTGCCAGCCCCTGCTAATTGCTAATTTGCACTGAACCAGCAGACAAAGCTCCTCATGTGAATGCCTTGGTTATTTGGTTCTCCCCCAGCCTCTTTTAGCCAGGGGGCTGCCTTCCCCTGCTCCCCACTCTGGGGCCATTCACCCCAGGATTCCTAGAGGCCACATGGCCAGAGGCGCACACCCAGCACCCCAAAGAGCCAGCCTCTCTTGGCAGCTAATTGGAAGGGGGAGGCTTTGCTGTTGCTCTGTTCTTTTTCTCTCCCTTGTTCCTGCCTCACCATGAAGAAAAGAGTACAGTGAATTCTCTCTCAGGGGCACAGAGCTTCAGAGAGAAAGCAAGAACTTCGACTTGTAAACTCGAGATCCTGCCAAGTCTTTCAATTCAGCTAGTCTCCCTTCCCTGCTGTAATTCGGGCAGTCTTGGGCGCCTCCCCAGTACTTGAGACCCAGGTAGGATTGCCTTGAATCCCATCCACTGCCTAAGGCCACACCAAGCCTCCCCAGGGAGCCTGTTAACCTCTGGATTTACATTTTCAGGGCCCAGCCCCTGCCTCCTCATCCTCTCTTATTCCCCCATGACTCCCTGATGCCCACAGCTCAGCTCCACCACCAAGTAATGCAAGCAGGGAGAAACCCACAGGTTCCAGACAGTCCACAGTTTTGTGGCACTGACAGAGAACTGGTGGAGGGTGGAGAGGGTGATGGGGTGAAGGTAAGTGACGCCTCCTACCTTCTGGCTACCCACTCCTGTCCCCCAACTTCATCACATGCTTCCCCGGGTCTCAGAAGCTGTGAGGGCTCCTCAGGACCTCCCTCACCCCGAGCTGACCCATCACGCCAGTCTCCCAGCCAGGAGCTTAGTTCCAAGAGCAGAAACTTTTTTTCACCCTGTTATAACTCATCAGTGACAATGGACTAAGTCCCTGCCCTCTGGGAGCTTAGTGGGAAGAAAAGGGGAGAAAGCAACAAACAGGTAACTATAGATTGTGTCAGGTGGTGAGGAGCCAATATATGTGGATTTGGAGTGATTCCCTCAATTTGTTCCCCCCACCTCGCCCCCACAGGGACAGGACTTCCCAGGTGGCTCAGTGGTAAAGAATCTGCCAGTGCAGGAGACACAGGAGATGCGGGTTTGATCCCTGGGTCTGGAAGATCCCCTGGAAGAGGAAATAGCAACCCACACCAGTATTCTTGCTTGGGAAATTCTTACGGATGGAGGAGTCTGGCAGGATATACTGTCCCTGGGGTCACAAAGAGTCAGACACCACTGAGTGACTGAGCAACAGGATCCACAGGTGTAGAATATAAGCTCCATGATATGAAATTTTTTGTAAGCAGCTTTACTGAGTATAACTGACATAGTATAAACTGCACAGAGTACACAATTTGAGAAGTTCAGACAAATGCACACAGGCGTGAAACCACCATTGTGATCCAGCGAGTGAACAGGTCCATCACCCCCAGGTTCCCTCGTGATCTTTGGCAACTCTTCTGCTCCATTCATCTGTCCCCATCCCCACTGACGGTGGGCAACCACTGATTTATTCTGTTACTACAGATTACTTTGCATTTCTTAGAGTTTTACAGAAATGAAATCCTACTGCAGGTATTCCTATCTGTATGACTTCTTCCACTCACCAAAATAATTTTGGGATTCATCACACGTGTTGTTTTAATCAAGAGTTCATTCCTTTTTATTGCAGAATATATCCCATTGCTTGGGTAGACCACAATTCAGTTGTGCTTTCACCTGTTGATGGACATTTGAATGGTTGCAATTTTTTGACTATTGTCAAAGCCTCTGACTGTATGGATCACAATAAACTGTGGAAAATTCTGAAAGAGATGGGAATACCAGACCACCTGACCTGCCTCTTGAGAAACCTGTATGCAGGTCAGGAAGCAACAGTTAGAACCGGACATGGAACAACAGACTGGTTCCAAATAGGAAAAGGGGTACATCAAGGCTGTATACTGTCACCCTGCTTATTTAACTTATATGCAGAGTACATCATGAGAAACACTGGGCTGGAGGAAGCACAAGCTGGAATGAAGATTGCCGGGAGAAATCTCAATAACCTCAGATATGCAGATGACACCACCCTTATGGCAGAAAGTGAAGAAGAACTAAAGAGCCTCTTGATGAAAGTGAAAGAAGAGGATGAAAAAGTTGGCTTAAAGCTCAACATTCAGGTAACTAAGATCATGGCATCTGGTCCCATCACTTCATTGCAAATAGATGGGGAAACAGTGGAAACAGTGACTGACTTTATTTTTCTGGACTCCAAAAATCACTGCGGATGGTGATTGCAGCCATGAAATTAAAAGACTCTTGCTCCTTGGAAAGAAAGTTATGACCAACCTAGACAGCATATTAAAATGCAGAGACATTACTTTGCCAACAAAGGTCCGTCTAGTCAAGGCTATGGTTTTTACAGTGGTCAGTGTATGGATGTAAGAGTTGGACTATAAAGAAAGCTGAGCGCAGAAGAATTGATGCTTTTGAACTGTGGTGTTGGAGAAGACTCTTGAGAGTCCCTTGGACTGCAAGGATATCCAACCAATCCATCCTAAAGGAGATTAGTCCTGGGTATTCATTGGAGGGACTGATGTTGAAGCTGAAACTCCAATACTTTGGCCACCTGATGCAGAAAGCAGACTCATTTGAAAAGACCCTGATGCTGGGAAAGATTGAGGGCAGGAGGAGAAGGGGATGACAGAGGATGAGATGGTTGGATGGCATCACCGACTCAATGGACATGGGTTTGGGTGGACTCTGGGAGTTGGTGATGGACAGGGAGGCCTGTCGTGCTGCGGTTCATGGGGTCGCAAAGAGTCAGACATGACTGAGTGACTGAACTGAACTGAGACATTTGTGTATCTCTTGGAATAGTTGTATGCTTTCATTTATGCTGGGTAAATACCTAAAAGTAGAGTGGCTGGTTCATATGGCAGATTTATGTTTAACTTAAAAAAACCCTACTAAATGGACTTCCAAAATAATTGCACCATTTTGCATCCTCACTAGTAATGTATGAGTGTTCTAGGTGCTAGCCAAAAGTTGGTATTCAGATCAGATCAGTCGCTCAGTCGTGTCTGACTCTTTGCGACCCCATGAATCGCAGCACGCCAGGCCTCCCTGTCCATCAACAACTACCGGAGTTCACTGAGACTCACGTCCATTGAGTCAGTGATGCCATCCAGCCATCTCATCCTCTGTTGTCCCCTTCTCCTCCTGCCCCCAATCCCTCCCAGCATCAAAGTCTTTTCCAATGAGTCAACTCTTCGCGTGAGGTGGCCAAAGTACTGGAGTTTCAGCTTTAGCATCATTCCTTCCAAAGAAATCCCAGGGCTGATCTCCTTCAGAATGGACTGGTTGGATCTCCCTGCAGTCATTACCAATCTTTAACATTTCAGATGTTTTGATAGATGTGTCATGGTATGGTTACTGAAATTGGAGTCCAGCTGCTCACCGTCTAAAGCCAACACTTGGGAGGTGAGGTTGGTGGAAAAGAAAGTTTGCTTTATTTTGGAGGCCAGCGACCAGAGGAGGGCAGACTCATGTCCAAAAGCAATATGTGGGCAAGCGCTTTTAAAGGGGAGTTTCCAGGGTGTCTAGGTAGAGGGAGGGGGGTACATGCAGAAACAGCGCAGTCAGCTCTGACAGTCATCTGGAAATTGGTCACGCTGTGATCTGATCAGTGTCATCTTGATTGTTTTGAGTACAGTTAATCTTCAGTTCCAGGACTGGTTGTTTTCCCATTTCTGTGAGGCCAGTTCTCAGAATTGTGGCAGCTTGATGTTACGGCAAGAGTCTGGTCATCATGTTAACTTCTTCCACCTGGTGGGAGTTTCAGTCTCTATAAGACAGCTCAAAGGATATGGCTTGGAATATTATGTATAGCCCTTGAGGAGGAACTAGAAGTCCTTGACTTTGTTTAGTGACTAACCTATTATTATTTGGTCTTGATTGTTTTCCTTTGCTTCTGCATTTTCTCGCTTCTCTGATTAAACTTACTGTTTCACTGAGGTTTTTCTACAGACAAAAGGCAGGCAGAGGACATGGGGGTGGCCTTTTCAGTATCTGAATGTGATTTAATTTGCATCAAAGTATTGAACACCCTTTTATGTATTTGCCTTCCAGATATCTTCCTGAATGAAGTGTATGTTCAATATTTTGCCCATTTAAAAAACTGAGTGTTTTGTTTTCTCGTCATTGAGTCTTAAGAGTTCTTTATATGTTTCGGGTGAAAGTCTTGTATTAGACACATTCTTTGCAAAGATATTTTTTCCTGTCTGTGGTTTGCCTTTTTATTCCCAGCATGCCATTTG
Organism: Bos indicus x Bos taurus; assembly: GCF_003369695.1. Lineage (NCBI taxonomy): Eukaryota > Metazoa > Chordata > Mammalia > Artiodactyla > Bovidae > Bos > Bos indicus x Bos taurus. The sequence continues at coordinate 103,781,637 of NC_040081.1, read as the reverse complement.
AGAAGCATAAGCTTTAAATTTTGACAAACTCCAGTGTAGCCTTTTTTTCCTCTTATGGACTGTGCTTTCTGTGTCACATCTAAAACATAACCTAATAAAAAGATCTCAAAATTTTTCTTCATTGTTTTCTTTTAGATGCTTTACAGCTTTAGGTATTACATTCAGGCCTATGCTTTATTTTGGTTAATTATTGTATGTGGTGCAATGTAGAGATCAAGGTTCGTTTTGTTGCATAAGGATATCCGATTGTTCTAGCACTCATGTTAGAAAGACAGTCTTTGTCTCACTTAAATCGCTTTGTGCCTTTGTTGAAAATCAACGGACCGATATATGTATGTCTCTGTATGTGAAGTGAAAGCCACTCAGTCGTGTCTGACTCTTCGTGACCCCATGGACTGTGTAGTCCAAGGAATTCTCTAGGCCAGAATACTGGAGTGGGCAGCCTTTCCCTTCTCCAGGGAGTGTCAGGATTAGTGTAGACATATAATGTCTTGAAGTCAGATAGTGTAAGTCCTCCAACTTTATGCTGAGTTACTTTAGTTGTGTCCGACTCTTTGTGACCTCAAGGACTATAGCCCGCCAGGCCCCTCTGCCCATGGGATTCCCCAGGCAAGAGCACTGGAGTGGGCCACCATCTCCTTCTCTTGGTGCCTTCTCCAACTTTGTTCTTTTTCAGATTTACTTTGCCTGTTTTGGGCCTTTTGAACATGAATTTTATAATTGGTTGGTCAGTTTCTACAGAAGAACTTGCTGGGAATAAATTTGAAAAGAGTTGAACCTATATGTCAGTTTGGGGAGAACTGACATCAAACAAATAGTCATCTGATCCATGAACACAGTCTACTGATCTGCAAACACAGTTTGTCTATTTATTTAGACTTTCTTTAATTCCTCTCAGCAATGTTTGTAGTTTTCAATATATATTCTTGCACACTTTTGACAGACTATCCTGAATAATTATTTATACTTTTGATGCTCTTCAAAATGGCATTCTAATTTAAATTTCTGATTTATAATTGCTGATATTTAGAGACAAAATGGAGTTTTGTATGTTGATCTTATATCCTGCAAATTTGATAAACTCACTTATTAGGTCAGCTTTAAAATTGTTTTCTAAATTTTTTAGATTCCATGAGATTTTCTGTAGAAAGGATCATATAATCTGTGAATCAAGACAGTTTATTCCTTCCTTTTCCATCTGGGTATCTTTCATTTTTTCTTTTTTTTTTTGCTGTGATCAACATTTGATATTTTTATTTATTTGTTTAACTTTTTATTTTTTAACTGGAGTATAGACAATTAACAATGTGATAGTTTTAGGTGAATAGCAAAGGGACTCAGCCATACATATTCATGGATCCATTCTTCCCCAAACTCCCCTCCCATCCAGGCTGCCACATAACAATAAGCAGAGTTTATCTGCTGCTGCTGCTGCTAAGTCGCTTCAGTCGTGTCGGACTCTGTGCAACCCCATTGACGGAAGCCCACCAGGCTCCGCCATCCCTGGGATTCTCCAGGCAAGAACACTGGAGTGGGTTGCCATTTCCTTCTCCAATGCATTAAATGAAAAGTGAAAGTGAAGTCTCTCAGTCGTGTCCGACTCTTAGCGACCCCATGGACTGCAGCCTACCAGGCTGCTCCATCCATGGGATTTTCCAGGCAAGAGTACTGGAGTGGGGTGCCATTGCCTTCTCCGAGAGTTTATCTAGATATCTTGTATTTCCTTTACTTGCCTTATTGTACTGGTTACAATAAAATGTTGACTAGTAAGGATGAAACCAAACATCTTTGTCTTGTTCTAGATCTCAGGAGAACAGCATTGGGTCTTTCCTTATTAATTATGACATTAGTTCTAGGTTTTTCATAGATGCCCTTTATAAGGTTGAGAAAGTTCTATTTTGAGTTTAAGATTTTTAAAAATCAGATATGGATGTTGGATTTTATAAAGCGTGTTTTCTGTATTTTTTATAATGTCATGTGACTTTTTAAAAGCCTGTTAATGTGAATTAAATTAAATGTTAAACTAACCTTGTATTCCTGAAATACTCTACCAGTCATGATGTTTATCATTTTTATAAATTTGTGGAGCCTAAAACTTGAGAAGTTTCTTTGCAACTATGTTTGTGAGGAATATTAGTCTTCGGTTTTCTTTTCTTGCAATGTCTTTGTCTAGCTTTGGTATCAAGGTAATGCTGGCTGTAGAGAATGAACTGGGCAATATTGCCTCCTGTTCAGTTTTCTGAAAGTTTGTATAAAATTCGTATTGTTTATTTCTTACATGTTTGGTAGAATTCACCAGTGAAGGTCCCTGGGCATGGAATTTCTTTGTAGGAAGATATTAAGCTGCAAATTCAAGTTCTCTAAAAGACATGGAACTGTTTAGGTTATCTATTTATTCTTGAGAGAGTTTTGGCTGTCTATTTCTTCCAAGGAATTTGTTCATGTTATCTAAGTTATTGAATTCATTGTCATAAAGTTGTTAATAATATCCTTATTATATTTTTAATATCTGTGGTATCTGTAGTGATGTTTCCTCTCTCATGTTGGTATTTTATATATTTATCTTTTATTGTCTTGATCAGTCTGATTAAAAATGTATCTATCTATTTATTTTTTGGCTGTGCTGGGTCTTCGTTGCTGCCCAGGCTTTTCTCTAGTTGTGGATAGTGGGGGCTACTCTCTAGTTGCGGGGCACAGGCTTCTATAGTTGTGACTGCCAGCTCTAGAGCACAGGCTCAATGGTTGTGGTGCACGGGCTTAATTGCTCCATGGCATGTGAGATCTTCCCAAATCAGGGATCAAACTCATGTCTCCTGCATTAGCAGGTGGATTCCTTAAAACTCAGCAACCAGGTAAGCCCAAGTATATCAGTTTTAGCATGGAACTTCTCAGAGAATCAGCTTTAGGTTCCATTTCTTTTCTTTTTTTTTGTTTGTTTTTCTCTTTTTATTTTACTCATGTTACTGTAATCCGTATATCTTTTTTTTCTGCTTGATTTCAGTTGTTCTTTTCTCCCCTAGCCTCTTAAGGTGGAAGGACATTGATTTGAGACCTTACTCTTTTTAAATATAGGCATTTTGTGCTAAACATATCCCTCTAAGTACTATTTAAATTGCATCTCAAAACTTTTGTTATGTTATTTTCATTTTCATTCAATTCAAAATATATTTTTTAAATGTTATTTCTTCTTTTACCCATGGGTTTCTTAGCAGTGCATTAATTGGTTTCCATGTACTTGAGGGTTTTCCAGATATTAATTATCTTATGAGAGAACATACCATGTGTGATTTGAATGCTCTTAAGCTTGCTAAACGGAGAAGGCAGTGGCACCCCACTCCAGTACTCTTGCCTGGAAAATCCCATGGATGGAGGAGCCTGGTAGGCTGTAGTCCATGAGGTCGCTAAGAGTTGGACACGACTGAGCGACTTCCTTTTCACTTTTCACTTTCATGCATTGGAGAAGGAAATGGCAGCCCACTCCAGTGTTCTTGCCTGGAGAATCCCAGGGATGGGGGAGCCTGGTGGGCTTCCGTCTATGGGGTCGCACAGAGTCGGACACGACTGAAGCAACTTAGCAGCAGCAGCAGCAAGCTTGCTGAAACTTAATTCTTATGATGTATATGGACTATCTTTGCAGATGCTTTCTATGCACTTGAAAGTAACGTGTATTCTGCTGTTGTCCAGCAGAGTGTTCTCAAAAAATCCATTAGGTCAAGCAGATTAATAGTGTTGTTCAAATAATTGATATCGTTACTAACTTTCTGTTTACTTTTTCTAGGGCTTCCCTGGTGGCTCAGAGGTTAAAGTGTTTGCCAGGAATGCAGGAGACCCAGGTTCAATCCCTGGGTCAGGAAGATCCTCTGGAGAATGAAATGTGTATTCTGCTGTTGTCCATCAGAGTGTTCTCAAAAAATCTGTTAGGTCAAGCAGATTAATAGTATTGTTCAAATAATTGATATTGTTACTAATTTTCTGTTTACTTTTTCTATTAATATTGAGGGGTGTTGAAATCTCCACTATAATTGTGGACTTCTCTATTTGTTCTTTCATTTCTGTTAGTTTTTGCTTAATGTGCTTTGGAACTCTGTTATTAGCAGAGCATACGTGTTTAAAACCAATGTCCTCTTTGTGAATTTATTGTCATAAAATTGCTCTCTGTCTCTGATAATATTCTTTGATCTGAAATCTTTTGATTAGTGATAGCATAGGTATCTTTCCTCATCTTGTACTTTTAACTCTATTTGCATTTTTATTACTAAGTTCTTCTTTTGGAGGAGAAGTTATTATTTTTTTTTTTTTTTGGTGGCAGCATATTGTTAAATGTTTTTAGTTTGGTAAGCTTTGTCTTTTAATTGGTGTATTTAACATTTAATTTGTTAATATTATTGGTCTTAATTTACTATTTATTTTCTATTTTTCTCATCTGTTCATAATTAAATGGATTAAATAACTACTTTTACTGATTTATTAGGTAGGACCAGAGATTGCCAGGAGAAATATCAATAACGTAAGATATGCAGATGACACCACCCTTATGGCAGAAAGTGAAGAGGAACTAAAAAGCCTCTTGATGAAAGTGAAAAAGGAGAGTGAAAAAGTTGGCTTAAAGCTCAACATCCAGAAAACTAAGATCATGGCATCCGGTCCCATCACTTCATGGCAAATAGATAGGGAAACAGTGGAAACAGTGGCTGACTTTATTTTTCTGGGCTCCAAAATCACTGCAGATGGTGATTGCAGCCATGAAATTAAAAGACAGTCCTTGAAAGGAAAGTTATGACCAACCTCGATAGCATATGCAGTAGCAGAGACATTACTTTACCAACAAAGGTCCGTCTAGTCAAGGCTATGGTTTTTCCTGTGGTCATGTATGGATGTGAGAGTTGGACTTTGAAGAAAGCTGAGCATGGAAGAACTGATGCTTTTGAACTGTGGTGATGGAGAAGACTCTTGAGAGTCCTTTGGACTGCAAGGAGATCCAACCAGTCCATTCTAAAGGAGATCAGTCCTGGGTGTTCTTTGGAAGGACTGATGCTAAAGCTGAAACTCCAGTACTTTGGCCACCTCATGTGAAGAGTTGACTCATTGGAAAAGAGTCTGATGCTGGGAGGGATTGGGGGCAGGAGGAGAAGGGTATGACAGAGGATGAGATGGCTGGATGGCATCACCGACTCGATGGACCTGAGTTTGAGCGAACTCTGGGAGTTGGTGATGGACAGGGAGGTCTGGTGTGCTGCAATTCATGGGGTTGCAGAGTCAGACATGACTGAGCGACTGAACTGAACTGAACTGAGAGCATCCTTTAGTCTAAAGCAAGTTTCTACCCACTACTGAAGCAAAAGTTTTCTGAATTCTCCACTTGACTGTCCATGAATTATAAGGTTTCCCTTTCTGGCTGGTATGAAGAGGAACTTTTGCTGAACTTGTGTGAGTTCCAGGAATTCTTTTCCCCCCTCTAATCATTTCTGGTAATTCTTTCCCTACCCTCAGATAGCTTTCCTACATGCAGATGCAGATCAATATTTAAGAGAAATGGTAGAAATTGGACTTTAAGTTGAGATTTCTAATCAAAAAAGTAATGCTCTGATCTGATTTCTTTCTGTGGCTTAGAGTAGAATGTGAAAAGAAAGAGGTAAATTAAGGGAAGAATATTAAACTAAAAGGAAACAGGACTTGATAGTCCAGAAAATTCTCAGCCTCTCCAGATTGTAGAAGACACTAAAATTGAGATATTCACTGTCAAGAAAGTATGGTTTAACAACTTTTGGCTAATACTTCTGAAAGACGACAAGGTCAGAACATTCAGTTACACAAAAGGCTCTTTGAAGAGATTAAAGATGTGAGTCTCAGATCTCAGCCATTTCAAAGAAGCCAAAAATAGGTATGAGATTATCTGAGAAGAATCTGTGGAGAATCTTCTTGTCTCATGGGATGACTCCCTAAGACATACATGGGAGACCTATGAGGTTTTTGAGAATTTTATATCAGTAGAAACACTGTCAGTGTTTCCAGTTTTGGCTAGTACGAATAAAGTTGCTATAAACATTTATGAACATACATTTCTATTCTTATTATTTTATCTTAAACTTAGGGCATTGACTAGGGGAAAGTGGGGCCTCAAAAATTAGGTTGTGGATGTATGGGTAGATTCCAGTGATGACCTTGAACCCTTAAACTTTGCCAAGTCTCTTTTACCAGTAGACCAATCCTTCCTCTCCTATCTCAGGAGGTTAACCTCCTACTGCCTGAATCTCCAGTGAGATTTCCTGAAGTAGCTGCCAATCAGGGACTGCTGATCCTTCTCAAGACCTCCTCCAACTACCCCTCATTGTTTCTAAGTCAATAAACACACTCAAATCCTGGCATTACCCAGTGGGCAAGATGTAAAGCATTCCCAGGAGGATACTATACATAATAAACAAATTGTAGGATTCTGTAAATTTATTTTAAAAAACCAACACCCACCAAATTTTTTTCATACTAAGGATTCTGTAAATTTGGTATTAATAGAATTTCGTGTTTTAGAGGGATAGTCTTTTAGCTCCACTCACATGTACAGTTGAATAATTGATTTACACTTGTGATTTTAGTGGGAATCTTATAAGACATATGTGTGTATGCATATAAAATTATTAAATCATTGCTTTTATAAGTTTATTTTACTTGATTTATAATAATTATTTCAGTATTGGGAGAGCTTGCCAGACCATTGAAACACTTAAAAGGAAATCAAGTATAAACAATTTATAAATGTAATTCAAATTTTTAAAGATGTTTAATTATTTCATTTCATTAATAGGATCAAATATTTATTTTGGACCTCTTGTGGGTGATTGTTTAATTTTGCTAGGCATAAAAAGGCCTTGTAAACTCTGGTAGAAAGTGCTAGGGGCTTAATTAAAACCTGCTTCTCTTCTTCCTTGGTGGATGTCATGGTTAGTTGTGGCCAAATGACTGAGTTCTAAAGGAATTAGAGTTCAAATGGAATTGAGCAGGAGTGAGGTGAGCCATTTACAGTCTTGGGCTATGAAAACCTCTCATGGCCTTCATTTCTTCCCACATCCACGGCTGGAATGGAGATGACAAAGGCAACTTTGCAAGTCACCAGTTGGAGAGTCAAAGCCTTGGTCAGCCTGGGTCCCTGAATGATCTCACAGATTATATGCGGCATTCCAGTCTCCCACTCCTCACTTATCCTGCCCCAGCACTGCGGTAGCATGTTCAGTTCAGTTCAGTCGCTCAGTCGTGTCTGAATCATTGTGACCCCATGAACTGCAGCACGCCAGGCCTCCCTGTCCATCACCAACTCCCAGAGCTTACCCAAACTCACGTCCATTGAGTTGGCGATGCCATCCCACCATCTCATCCTCTGTCGTCCCCTTCTCCTGCCCTCAATCTTTCCCAGCATCAGGGTCTTTTCCAATGAGTCAGCTCTTCACATCAGGTGGCCAGAGTATTGGAGTTTCAGCTTCAACATCAGTCCTTCTAATGAACACCCAGGACTGATCTCCTTTAGGATGGACTGGTTGGATCTCCTTGCAGTCCAAAGGACTCTCAAGAGTCTTGTCCAACACCACAGTTCTAAAGCATCAATTCTTTGGTGCTCAGCTTTCTTTATAGTCCAACTCTCACATCCATACATGACCACTGGAAAAACCATACTTTGACTAGATGGACCTTTGTTGACAAAGTAATGTCAACATTTTAATGTTGCTTTTTAATATAGGTTGGTCATAACTTTCCTTCCAAGGAGTAAACATCTTTTAATTTCATGGCTGCAATCACCATCTGCAGTGATTTTGGAGCCCCAGAACATAAAGTCAGCCACTGTTTCCCCATCTATTTGCCATGAAGTGATGGGACCAGATGCCATGATCTTAGTTTTCTGAATGTTGAGCTTTAAGCCAACTTTTTCACTCTCCTCTTTCACTTTCATCAAGAGGCTCTTTAGTCCTTCACTTTCTGCCATAAGGGTGGTGTCATCTGCATATCTGTTACATAAGCAGAAATACACTTCTACTGTGTGGGACCCCTCCATATTGCAACTAATTGTTACCTAGCCTTCTCTAATTAATACATTTACAGAATACTAAAGAAAAGATTATGTGTTCAGCTATTTAACTTCAACCAATTGAAAATAAACTTTGTAAAAAGCAAAACAAACTTCTGAATGGACTTTTCTTGGCATAGGAATCTTTCTTTACAAAGTTTCACAGTAACAATTTTCAGTTGGGAGCTTTTATGTAACAGATCTATTGGAGAATGCCACATTTTTCCTTCTTTCACATTCTGAGCTAACCATTTCCTCCCACGATGGGTCTAAACCCTGCTACAAGGAAGTCCTTAGAAAAATAATAATGTTGAGTATAAGTATAAAAGAAAACTTTTTTGATTCTTGAAAGTAATACACGGTCAGAAATTTTGGAAAATATAGAAAAGGGAGAGAATGTCACAGAAGGAAAATCACTGCTGTTATTCCAGCACTTGTTTTTTCAACCTTACGTCTAATTTTACATAGTTGATATCATGTTACATACATATATTTAATATATATATAATGTATCATAGTATATTCTTATGTTAGGACTAAAGGAGCTTATGTTTGAAAACTTGAGCTTGAAAATAGACTCAGAATTCAGACAGATCTTGCCTAATTGTTGATGGGAGAATTCAATGTGACTTGATTGCTTTAACCAGGCTTGCTAAAGCCTGCTGGAGATATCACCTGCTACTCACTCATCTGTACCCCTTTGAGTCTTCAGAAGTGAGTGAGAGAAGGAAGCTACAGGAATAGTAGCTTTTAATATGTTGGTACACCCATCTGAGGAAAGAGGATAAATGTAGGTCAGATTCTCCCTGAAATAAGGAAGTAGATTCCATTTTTTGATATTTGACTGCTGACAGCTTTAAAGCCTCATGCCTAGCTCTTCTCCTTATCTGGGCAAGCTGATGAGAACATCTGGGTGTTCTCTGCTTTGGCATTGGCAGGAGAGTCAAACCATTCAAGTCCTTCCCCACCCATGGTATGTGGGAATCCTCACTCCAGCCCCACTTCTACCCACAGTACGAACCAGAGCCAGGCTCCTCTCCCTGCGCTCTCAAGCCATTTTGGACAAATTTGAGAGGCTGCCCTGATCTCCCTAGAGGCATCAATTATGTAAGTAATACATCTTTTTATGCTCCTTTAACGTGTGTGTGTGATGTCATCTGTGGGACATTTTGGGTGGAATCCAACTGCCTCTGTAGATGGTCAAAACATACCACCTCACCAATCAGAGAAAACAGTTCTATGCCAGTATGTTATGTGTGTGCACCTATGTCATACGTGTGTTTATGTATATATGTATATTATATATGTTCAAGTGTGTCTGCGTCAGTGAATGTATGTGTTGCTTGTACTATGCCTGGTTGCATGGCATATACGTGTGCTTATGTATATGTGCCTTGTGCTTGCGTGCTTAGTCATATCCGACTCTGCAACCCCATGGCCTGTAGCCTGCCAGGTTCCTCTGTCCATGGAATTTTCCAGGCAAGAGTACTGGAGTGGGTTGCCCTTTCCTTCTTCAGGGGATCTTCCTGACCCAGGGATCGAACCCATATTTCTTGCGTTTCCTGCATCTCCTGCCTGAGCAGGCTGGTTCTTTACCAGTTGAACCACTGGGGAAGCCCATATGCCTTATATATGTGTATATTATTCCTGTGTGTACACATATGCTATGCATATTGTATTTGTATGTTGTGTGCATTATGTTTATGTACTTATCTGTGCCTATATGTATTTACATTATGTATGTTTGTATATTACTCCTGTGTGTATACATGTTATGCATGCGTGTTTATATGTGTTCCATGTGTGTATATGTGTGTTTATATGTTTGTGTGTGTATGTGTATTATACATGTACATGTACGTGTGTGTGTATATGTGTGTACTTATTTTTCTGACACTGCTGTCATCCACACTGCCCATAAAGACTTCCCTGGACTTGGCCATATTCCATTATAATAATCTGTTGGAAGGGGAGTTTCTAGAGGAAAGGGTAAATTTGTTTAAAGGCTCCTCATACACATTGCTGGATAGCTTTTCAAAATGTTGAGACAATTAGTTGCAGGGTAATCAGACAGTGTGGAGACTGTGAGGAGGGGCCTTGCAGACCCCTGACTGCAGAGCGTGTAAAGGCCCAGGGATCATGTGTGCTCTGAGGTTCATCACCATGTCTGGGGCAAGTTGTGCTTTTCCGATGGCTGACTTTGGCTTGCTGCTGCTGCTGCTGCTAAGTCGCGTCAGTTGTGTCTGACTCTGTGCGACCCCAGAGATGGCAGCCCACCAGGCTCCTCCGTCCCTGGGTTTGGCTTGAAGATTCCCCAAAGATCTCGTGGAAGCTTCTTGAGATGGCACAGAGTTTTCATTTAGGAAGCTTCCTCCCACCATCCTTTGCTTTCCCCTTCACTGGGGCAGACTGTATCGCTTTCAGGCAGCTGTCCTAGCCTCACTGGCTCCTCTCATGGGTGGTTCCCCTAAAATATCTTTGTACATTTAATCCTGTCTTGGCATCTGCCTCTTGGAGGACCTAGTCTGACAGATGAGTGGACAGAGCGGTAGCTCTGAGATCCTGAGTCCTGGTCCCAGCTCTGCCCCTCACTTGCTGTGTGGATTTGAGCAGGTGACTTCCATCTCTGGTGCTCAATTTCTGCATCTGAAGAGTGAAGATGTATGGCATGCACTCTACAATGCTACTGTGCAAACTAAATGAAACCATGTTTACGAAATACACACATGCCACCTTGTCTCCTTTCCTAGCTAAGAGAAAGCTTAGCATATTTAAGCATATGCAAAAGTGTACACAATGACACAGGGGCACCCGGGAGCCTAGGACCCCGTTGTAGCCTGAGCTGCCCCTTGTGGGTACTTCCTGATGGGAAACTTTGGAATGCTGCCCTCCAGCATCCACCTTGGGCCAAGCTTAATGACTCACCGGAGCTCAAGCCAGACCCTGCCCAGTGAGCCTCTGCTGTGTGAGTCAGGAAACATAACCTCAGCTCATGGCCTTTGTCTCTGAGCTCATCACCTGACCTGGGGTGGGGATCTAGGAGAGCTTATTTGGAAGAAAAATCTATGCAGCTATAGGATTGAGCAAGTTCCCAAAACCTAAACAAGCAAAACAAGGTAAGCAGAATCTGTATGGAGCTAGGACAAGGAATGGTCCCAAAGACTGATTCTTATCTCCTCTCAGCTGTGTGTGTGTGACCTTTAGCAAGTCCCTCTCTGAGCCTCAGTTATTACATCTGTGTCATGACAAACATTAGTCACTGCTTATTCTCTGTTGTTCATCTCCTTGTTTTTAAGAAGTCCTGGAGTTTTATCTCTAATTGGAGAGAAAGGTCATAGACCAAGAAAACATTTACTAGGCTTGATTTTCCTCTTCATAGCTGGTAGATGTCTGGGGTAAGTGTACCTGCTAATGACCAGAAGGCACCGACATTGACCAAGTGGTCGCAGTGTGCTGGGAGCTGCAGAGCTCAGCCCGTGTACTCTTCACTACAATCCTAGGAGGCAGATGTTCACATCACCCCCATTGTATGGATGAGAAAACCGAGGCTTTAAGAGGGAAAGGAAACAGGCTTGCTATGGATTCAATGTTTGTATCCCCACAAATTTATGTGTTGAAGCCCCAACCCAGAGGTTATGGTAGTAGGAGATGGGGCCTTTGGGAGATGTGTGGGGGTGTGTGTGATGGCATCAGTAGCTTTATAAGAAGGCACTCCTCCTTGGAAGGAAAGCTATGACAAAGCTCTACAGCATATTAAAAAGCAGAGACATCACTTTGCCAACAAAGTTCATGTAGTCAATGCCACAATTTTTCCAGTAATCATGTGCAGATGTGAGAGTTGGTCCATAAAGAAGGTTGAGCGCTGAAGAATTGATGCTTTCTGCTTCTGGTGCTGGAGAAGACTCTTAAGAGTCCTTTGAACTGCAAGGAGATCAAACCAGTCAATCCTAAGGAAATCAACCCTGAATATTCACTGGAAGGACTGCCGCTGAAACTGAAGCTTCAGTACTTAAGCCACCTGATGTGAAGACCCAGCTCATTGGAAAAGACCCCGATGCTGGGGAAGACCGAAGGCAAAAGGAGAAGAGGGCGGCAGAGGATGAGATGGGTAGATAGCATCACCAACCCAATGCACGTGAATCTGAGGAAGCTTTGGGAGGCGGTGAAGGAGAGGAGCCTCGAGTACTGCTTCATGGTGTTGCAAAGAGTCAGACCCGACTTAGAGTCTCAACAGCAACAAGAGGAGACATGAGAGAATTTGCTTTTCACTCATCTGTTTGAGGATTCACTGAGAGGGTGGCTGTCTGTTAACCAGAAAGAGAGCCCTCCAAAAACTGATAATGTCAGCACTCTGATCTTGGATTCCTAGTCTCCCAGATGACAAGAAAAAAAGGCTGTCTTTCAAGCCCACCAGTCTATGGTATTCTGTGATAGCAGCCTGAGCTGACCAAGTGAAGTCCCAAGTTCATGGTCTTTCTTGGTTTTCTTTAGTGGGGCTTCAGTCTTCACGGAGGGTTTCAGACAGGCTACCACCCAGCCATTAGATGTCTGTGTGGACGCTGCTACAGAGTTGTTTATATATTTTCAGAACCAATCCTTTGTCCGTTATGCATATTAAAGCTGTCTTCTTTAAGCTGTGTGCACTTTCAATTTTACTAAATATTGGTGAATTGTTCTTGAATGGCTGCATCAGCTTTCTCTCCCGCTGTTGTGTGAAAGTTCCCATCTGCCCACAGCCCATCAGTGTTGGTATTATCAGATTTTAACATTGCTTGCCTGTCAAGAAACATCAATATGACATTATTATTGTTTGTTTGTGCGCTTTTATGATTACCAGTGAGAATGAGCAACTCCTAAGACGTTAATAGACTATTTGGATTTTCTGTTCTGTGAATGCATTCCCATATATTTTGTCCATGTATTTCTTGTTACAATGTCTGTTTTCTCATAACCATTTTGAAACACTGTATTCAAGTCCTTTGCACATTTTAAAAACTGGGCTGTGTCTTGTGAAGTTGTAGGATTTCTTTACGTATTCTGGAAAGCAATCCTTTGTAAGATGTATGATTTGCAAATATTTTCTCCCATTCCATGGATTTTTTTTCATTCTGTTGATAGGGGCCTTTGCTTCACAAAAGTTATTAAGTTTGGTGAAACTCATTTCATCTATTTTTTTCTTTTGTAATTTGTTCCTTCAGTGTCATATCCAAGAAATTATTGCCAAATCTAATCATGAGGCTTTTTTTACTGTTTTATGTGTTTTAAGATATCCTTACCTGTATTAAATTTATAATATTTTCTTTAAAGTATTTGTTTTATCTTTTGTATTGTAGTCTTTTGCTCAGAAATCAGGTATTTTTATGAATAGAATGAGAAGGAGATTTAATTTTAATTGTTTTTTATTGCTACAAAGCCTTTTTTTTACAAAAATAAAAAAATAAAAAAAATTTCATGGTTACAAAACTATTTCTTGGATGATAATCTCTCTCTCCAGTGATCTGTAATGCTAGTTTTGTATCAGTATATAAGGGCGGGGCATCAACTTCTGGCATTTTCTCTGTTGTCTCCATTAATGTATTTCTTATCTGTGGGCCAACACTGCATTATTTTTATTACTATAGTGTTATAAGAAGGTTTATATCTGGCAGAGTCAGTTTCCCTTTGTACACGTGTGCGTGCAAAGTTGTTCCTGTCATGTCCGACTCCCTGTGACCCCACGGACTGCAGCCCTCCAGGCTCTTCCATTTGCAGGATTCTCCAGGCAAGAACAGTGGAGTGGATTACCATTTCCTTCTCCACTCCCTTTGTACAGAAAAGAGTTAATGCAGCAGGCTTGAGACTGATATCCTAGGCTTGCTTGCAAAGCTGGCCCTGGGTTGGCATCTGGGAACTTGGACTTCAGAAGGTTTCCATTATCTTCACAACTGATAAGAGTGTCTCACCATGTGGAAACCATTTGTACAAACAGAACTGTTTATATTGACCACCTGCTTTTCTTCTGAGAGTCTGGAGTCTCGGTATGTGCCAGGCAGAGAAAGCCTATGTGGCCAGCTCCCCCAGAAATCTTGGGTGTTGCTGTTGTTTAGTTGCTAAGCTGTGTCAGACTCTCAGTTACTCCACGGACTGCAGCAGGCCAGGTTTCCCTGTCCCTCACTAGCTCCCGGCGTTTGCTCAAATTCATGTCCATTGAGTCGGTGATGCTGTTAGTCTCAAATGGCCTTTCCCGGTGGTCCAGGTTCACATGTCCTGTTACAACCTACTTCTAGAGAACTTAAATGCACCCTGCCTGACTCCACTGGAAGAGGAGCTCCTGGTTGCCTCTGGACTCTGCCCTTCTGCCTTTTCCCTTTGCTAGTTTTGCTCTGGATCCTTCCATGTTGATCAATCACAGCCAGGAGGATGACTGTGTGTCAAGTCCTGTGATCCTCCTAGTGGAGGTGATCATGGGAACCCCAACACACCCTTCCTCCTCCCCCTGTTCCTCTACTTCCTCCTTTTTCTTCAATCTTATCTTGATTATCCTTGGATCTTTATTCATCTTTGTGAATCTTATAGTTCTTGAGGATTTAATTGGCATTCCCTTGCATTCAAAGTTAAATCTGGGGGGCAGGGATTGACATCTAGGACCATGCCAATTATTGTGTGTTTATTCCCAGTACCAGGCTAGCCATTCCAGGCTCCTCATTATATACCCAGCACCATGAAGCCTGCAAACTGCATTTTCTAGACTCCCTTGTCCTTAGTTAGGGTCCACCTATGAGCAGTACCAGCATGTAGCTGGAAGAAGGAAGGGAAGGAGTGTGTAATCTCTAGTTCAGGAGGGTATTACAGAGACAGGGTTTTGACTGCAGCTGTGAGCATCCTCCTGAACATCACTCACATCAAAGCCACAGGCATCTTCCTCGTGATCTCTGAACCTACAGAATTCTCAGAAATGCCCTTCCTGAGCTTGGCTCGTACACCTTTCCAAAGACAAGGGAAATCTCCAATTTCTGTGTCACACTGCTGCTTGCTTAAAGTACCTGGATCGGGGGACTTCCCTGGTGGTCCAGCGGCAGAGACTCCACACTCTCAATGCAGGGAGCCCAGGTTTGATCCCTGGTCCGGGAACAAGATCTCACATGCTGCAACTGAAGACCCCTCACACCACAGTTAAAAATCCAGTATGCCTCAACTGAAAGAGCCCACCCACGTGCTGCAACTAAGACCCAGTGCAGCCAAATAGACAAAAATAAATATTAAAAAAGTACCCAGAGTGGTTTCTGTTGTCCCGATCAATCCGTAACTGATTGTAAGACAGCACTGAGCTTTCCCAGTAATTTACATGCTCTCACTTTTCACTTACATAATCCTTTTCAAAATCCTTCAGTGAAGCTTTTTAATATTCTCCATGAAGTCAACTGGCAGAACTGGACTCCTGTTGGCCACCATAGCACCTACAACAGACTCTTGCTGTAGTTTCTCTTCCTTTCTTGTCTCACAGTCCTTGTTTCCTCATTCCTGCTTCCTGGTATTCAGTTCAGTTCAGTTCAGTTCAATCGCTCAGTCGTGTTTGACTCTTTGGGACATGAACCACAGCATGCCAGGCCTCCCTGTCCATCACCAACTCCCGGAGTCCACCCAAACCCATGTCCATTGAGTCAGTGATGCCGTCCAACCATCTCATCCTCTGTTGACCCCTTCTCCTCCTGCCCTCAATCTTTCCCAGCATCAGGGTCTTTTCAAATGAGTCAGTTCTTCGCATCAGGCGGCCAAAGTATTGGAGTTTCAGCTTCAACATCAGTCCTTCCAATGAATACCCAGGACTGATCTCCTTTAGGATGGACTGGTTGGATCTCCTCGCAGTCCAAGGGACTCTCAAGAGCCTTCTCCAACACTACAGTTCAAAAGCATTAATTCTTCAGTACTCAGCTTTCTTTATAGTCCAACTCTCCTGGTATTATCTTCCAAATAAAGGATGTCTGCCTGTCTTTGTCTCTGCTTAGGGAAACCCCAACTAGAATGTCCTTCTACTCAGACATCCTCATAACAAGAGCTGCCATTTCTTTGGCACTCACCATCAGCTGGACACTGAGGTTAGTCTGTACACACACCCTCTAAGTTGATTCTCCCAGAATTCCCATTATACCTTGCTGCTATCATTTATTTTACAAGCAAGCAAACCAAATCCCAGAGTGGAAATGACTTACTTGAGGTCACAAAACGAGGACTTGTGTGAACCCAGAACTCTCCAGTGCCAAATCCTGAGCCGGGGTCCTTCACCATGATGACAAAGGCCAACTCTTTCCATTAACTTGTCGTATGACTTTGATCAAGACATTGAAAACCTCTGAAATTTCCGGATGGAACTAGATGATCTCAAAACCTGTTTCCAGCATTGCAGGCTACAGCCCAGAGACCCCGGGAGCCAAACACTCTTCCAAGCGCCTCTTCCCCAGTGGGCTTGCTTGGAGCCGAGGAGATGGTTCCGCTTGGGCTTCCACAGACCTTGCAGATCACCTGCGCCTTGGCTGGCTGCCCTGCAAAGGCTGGAGCCTGAGCCTGGAAAGCCGCAAGCCAAGCAGAAAGATGGAACGAGCTTGGGAAGAGAGCGTGAGCGCCTTGAGTCGGGCCCAGCAGCACCAGGAGCCTCTGAACATTCCAGCTCCCACTCGGGATGGCTTTCACGCTTTTTGCAGTGGGGCAGACGCTCACTGCGCATAAATGCAGCCCAGTTCAGCATTTATTGCCGCGTGAAGGCTTGGGGGTGCTGTTTTATATGTCTCTGTTTGCACGACTCTAGCATCATAGGGGCTAAAATTAATTCCACGAGACGGGCTGCTCACAGGCAGAGCCAAGAATTTCCTGGGAAGGGTTTCGGTCTGACTTTGGCAGCCACTGTGCACAGTGATAAAGCCCCTTCAGACCGTCTTATATGGCCAGGGGCATCCAAGGGTATTGTATTCTTTGGCCCCAGAGGTCTATTTCTCCCTTTGCCATAAAACTGGGTGTGGAGTACGGGCTTGGAGTCAAGGCAGATCACAGATGAGAAACGAACACTGGCATCCTCTCTGGTCCTTCTGGATGACTTGATCGATAAGGCTAGTGAGGTCCAAACAGGTCAGCTAGCGTGCCTGCCCCAGGGCACTGGAGTCCTTGGACTTGATCCCTTGGCCATTTCCCCTATCCAGACAGCAGACCATGTACTGCTCGTGAGGTGGGTTGTGTCGGTCCTTTGATTTGCGAAGAACTTCCTTAGGTATCGTCTTACCTGAACCTCCCCAGAGCCCTGGAAATTGGTCTATGTGATATTATTACACCTCCTCCTGAACACAGTAATAGTTGTGATGACCAAGCTCACTGAGCATCGACTCTATAGAAGCTCCTGTGGGAAGCACTTGACACCCAGGAACTGTTGCTTTGTAGACAGGTCCCAAGAGAATGAAATGCCATAAGGTAGACAGTCCCCAAGCATCTAGTTCATGCCAGCCACCCTCTTCCCCGGAAATTCCCCGATCCGGCAATACTGCAAAGGCTGCAGTTTGCCATACACATTGTGTTCGTGCCCAAGGCCTTGTGCAACCTCTTCTGTTTGGCAGGCGCTCCCTGGAAAATGTCTATTCATCCTCAAAACACAGATCAGGAGAGGCTTCCTCTAACACGATTCCTTGGATCATGCTGGACTGATTACATTGATCTATTCACTGTCCATGAGCTCACTTTAATGTCCACTGACTGTGGTCCACTTCTCCCTGTTCTGGGCCCAGGAGGCTGACTATGTAGATTGCCCCTCACATCCTCTGCCCTCCTGATGGGTTTGGTCAGTGGGCAACATCAGTGGGAGATGCCAGGCAGGAGCACAGTGAGGGGTGGGCATCTGTTTCCCTGACTCTTTCTCTGTATGGTGTACTAATCATGTCTTTTTTTTTTTTCTCTACTCAGATGCTTCCCTCACCTGGAGGACTGGGCTAGCCCGTTCCTAGAGATAAAAAGCAACTCACTCACAAGTGCACTTTCTGATGCAAACCAAGCAACCCAGAGCCCACACCCTCCAACCACCTCATTTATGGGGTCCACACACTCTGGACCACCTGTCCTAATCCCCAGGTATCAGACAACGGGGGGCAACCTCTTGCCAGAGCCTGATGTAGTCATTCAAAGTAGCCCATCCCAAGGTGGCTTACCCTGCCTCACTGTTCCTTCCCATAGAGACCACAAGAAAGACTCCCGCCCAGGTTCCCTACTCCTCCGGCTCCTGACCGACCCTGGTGCTTCCCTATGTGGCCTGCCATGCTGTGCCTGTCCCTTGTTTTGGGATCTGTGAGTACAGCAAAAAATCTGTTCTCTCCTGATCTGTTGGCCTCACTGTACCTCCATAATAAGGACTGATGCTGAAGCTGAAACTCCAATACTTTGGCCACCTGATGCGAAGAACTGACTCATTGGAAAAGACCCTGAGGCTGGGAAAGATTGAAGGCAGGAGAAGGGGACGACAGAAGAAGAGATGGTTGGATGGCATCACCGACTTGAAGGACATGAATTTGAGTAGGCTCCAGGAGTTGGTGATGGACAGGGAGGCCTGGCATGCTGCAGTCCATGGGGTCGCAAAGAGTCAGACACAACTGAGTGACTGAACTGAACTGAACTGAAAGTATAGTTCTGGGCCTCCCTGGTAGCTCAGTGGTAAAGAATCCGCCTGCCAATGCAAGAGACAGGGGTTCAATCCCTGATCTAGGAAGATCCCTCATGCTGCAGAGCAACTAAGCCCGTGTGCCACAGTGACCGAGCCTGTGCTCCAGAGCCTGGGAGCCGCAACTGCTGAAGCCCACACACCCTAGGGCCCGTGCTCTGCAACAACAGCAACCACCGCAATGAGAAGCCCGCACATCACAATTAGGGAGTAGTCCCTGCTCGCCGCAACTAGAGAAAAGCCTGTGCAGCAATGAAGACCCTGCAGAGCCAAAAACAGATAAATAAACAAGATACTTGTAGTTTCTGTGGACTAGCTGCTTCCCTCTGCTGGAACACCACCATCCCATATCCCAGGCATGCTCCTGCCTCATCAGGTCCAGTGGCCATGCCTCCTCCCACCTTCTGGGTAAGAAGCAGTAGCAGCTCCCCCTGCTACCAGTCCCCAGGTTTTGCACTGTCCACACCTTTATGAGTAGTCTTTGTACCAACATCTTCCCAGTTACATGGTTTGAGAGGGTCTCTCTTGCCAGGACTCCACCTGGTACCTGCGGGACAAACCTGGGGCCAGACAAGGTGAACACTGTCCTCTTAGTCCATCCAACCATCCTGAGATGCACCTTAGGGCCCTTCCTGCTGCCCGGCACCTGCGCTCACCTGTCTCCAAATAGTAATCTCCCTGAGCCGGGCCTCTGCTCCTTGCATCTTGCCCTCCCCCATGGTAGGCACCATCTTGTGGGAAGCTGGCACAAAAACACCAAGGACAGAGTCCAGGTCGGGAAGGTGAAGACTTGTGGCTGGTTGAAGGAGATGTTTTCCTCTATTTCTTTGCACTGATCACTGAGGAAGGCTTTCTTATCTCATTTGAAAAGACACCAATGCTGGGAAAGATTGAAGACGGGAGGAGAAGGGGATGACAGGGGATGAAATGGTTGGATGGCATCACTGACTCAATGGACATGAGCTTGAGTAAACGGGAGTTGGTGATGGACAGGGAGGCCTGGCATGCTGAGGTCCATGGGGTCGCAAAGAGTCAGACACGACTGAGTGACTGAACTGAACTGAACTGAAGGCGATGTGGCAGATGACACCAGGTTTCTAATGTCACCAGAGGCGCTGCCAGGCAGAGCAGTGGGCTTGGAGGAGGGGGAGGTTATCATTCGGGTGTATTGCACTGGGAAGGGGTCCATGGTGCCCACAGGGCCAGTGGGTCAGCGGACAGGGAAGCTATGGTGTGGAGAGCCCCCCAGGGACTGTGTGGAGCGAGACGAGTGGGCCCAGGGGAGTCAGGCTACCTTTGGAATAGGAGTGAGAAGGCATCCCTGGGGGAAGGGGAGGGGGCTGAGAGGACCACAGCGGGGCACTGCCAGAGGGGTGGGAGGGGTGGGCTTCATCGGGGACAGGGACCCAGAGGTATTGGATCTGCCGGCTGCAGTGTCCCCTGGGCCTGCGGCTTTGTGGTGAGCGGGACAGAGGGGAGCCTGCAGGGGTTAGGGTGGCCAGGTGGTGCTGAGCCTGGCCTCACTGCACCCAAGGACAGGATGGTGTGAGGGAGGAGCTCTGGGAGGGACGTCGAGGAGGCACCCAGGTGGGCATCAGGCGCGGGAGGGGCACGGGAGCAGAGAGCTGAAGCATGAGGCAAAGCAGAGTGGATGGTGTGGCCAAAGGGGTGGGAACAGCGTTTCAGGCAG
The DNA here is from genome assembly GCF_003369695.1 of Bos indicus x Bos taurus. NCBI lineage: Eukaryota > Metazoa > Chordata > Mammalia > Artiodactyla > Bovidae > Bos > Bos indicus x Bos taurus. The sequence goes on along the minus strand of NC_040081.1, from coordinate 103,761,228 downwards.
AGGAAACAGCGTGGCCAGAGCTGGACACGGAGGCTGTGCGGTTCGCTTAGTAGCTGAAGAGTCAGGCATACTTTAGGTGTGAGAGTCTGTGAGTGTGTGTTTGAGAGGGTGCGTGTGTGTGTGTGAGTGCATGTGTAAGAGAGAGAATAAATGTGTGTGTGAGTGTGTGTGTGAGAGAGGGGATGAGGGTGTGTGTACATGAGTGTGTATGTGAGTGCATATGTGAGAAAGATTATAAATGTGTGTGTGTGAGTGAGTGCATGTGTGAGAGTATAGATGTGTGTGTGTGAGTGTGTGTGTGTGAGTGAGTGCGTGCATGTGTGAGAGTATAAATGTATATGTGTGAGTGCATGTGTAACAGAGAGTATAATGTGTGTGTGAGAGAGGGTATGAGGGTGTGTGTGCATGAGTGTGTGTGTGTGTGAGTGTGAGAGGGCGTATGTGTGTAAATGTTTAGCGGTCTCTCCTTTTTCTTTCTTGCTGGCCCTCAGGTGCAGGGGTCCAGGCGGTCAGATCCTCACTGCTTGACCCTTGACTTCCTCTGGTTGGGAAAGCCTTTCTTTTTGTCGATTGGTTCTCTCATATTTCACTTCCACTTCTGTGTGTACATATGTGCATGTGTGCATGTCTTATTTGGATGCTGTTATATATGCGTTGTAATTTGTGATGGATATAGTGTTAATGTTTTTGTAACATGTATTGGCTCATAGGTCACCTTTTTTTTTCTTCTCTTCTTTCTTTTTCTTTCTGCCTCCCCCTCCCTCTCCCCCTCCTCCTTCCCATCTCGCCCCCTCCCCATCTCTCCCCCTCTCCGTCCTCCTCCCTCTTTCTCCCTCCCTCCCCACTCTCTCCCTCCCCTCTATCCTTCCCTCCCCCTCCCCTCCCCAATCTCTCCCTCCCCCTCCCCTTTAGCCCTCCCCTCCCTTCTATCCCTCCCCCTCCCCTCCCCTCTATCCCTCCGCCCTCCCTTTCCCCTCCTCCCCCCATCTCTCTCTCCTCCCCTCTCCCCTCTCCTCTATCTTTCCCTCCCCCTCCCTTCTATCCTTCCCCCTCCCCTCTATCCCTCCCCCCTCCCTCTCCCCCTCCTCCCCTCTCCCCTCTCCTCTATCTTTCCCTCCCCCTCCCCTCTATCCCTCCCCCTCCCCTCTAGCCCTCCCCCTCCCTCTCCCCTCCTCCCCTCTCCCTCTCCTCTCTCCTCTCTCCTCTATCTTTCCCTCCCCCTCCCCTCTATCCCTCCCCCTCCCCTCTATCCCTCCCCCTCCCTCTCCCCCTCCTCCCCTCTCCCCTCTCCTCTCTCCTCTCTCCTCTATCTTTCCCTCCCCCTCCCTTCTATCCCTCCCCCTCCCCTCTAGCCCTCCCCCTCCCCTCTATCCCTCCCCTCCCCTCTATGCCTCGGCCCTCCCTCTCCCTCTCCTCTCTAACTCTCCGCCTTCCCCTCCCCCTCCCCCCTCCCTTTCTCTCTCCCTCCCTCCCCTCTATCATTCTCTCCCACTCTCAGCCCTGGGTCTTACTGAGTAGCCATCATACAGTCGTAGGTTCATCCCTTTAGGCCGCTATGTTATGCTCCAGGGGTGCCCACCTTGCCTTTCCCCTCTGTTCCCCCAGGGGTGGACCCCAGGTTGCCTTCATCTTCCTGTCCCAGGGGCTGACTTGTACAGAGTCTGATGAAGAGGGGCAGGAGACAGGAGGCCAGAAGCCTGAGATGGTGGCGACGAGATGGGAGAAGGAGGTACCGAGGCTCTATGTCTGCACGACGCTCCCCGCAGAGAGCAAGAGGGGTGGGTCTGCCAGGTTGGAACGGGCCAAGCCCCCTGGGATGATGGGGAAGGACGAGATGCCAGAGTCTCCCAGACACCTTCCCGTTTCCCCCCAGAGAGTCTGTAAGCCAGAAGGGCCGAAATGATTCTGAGCGGCTGACCAGGCATTTGCTGGATACTTATTTGAAGGGGAGAGGGTACTTATTTTCTGCTAATAAAAATTGCATGCCTCTCTATGTTCAAAATAAGAGATTTATATATACATTTATTATAGTAATTTTCCAAGCCAGACGGCATCTTGGGAGGCATATTTAAAGAGTTTAAAATAAAAGAAAGCCCTCGTTTGGGGGAAGCAGCCCTGCGGAATGTCTCATTCTGTTTCTGGATCTCGGATGGCTGCGATTTGCACCCTCACAGTCTCTCCCATTGGCTGGAGAGAGTTGATGAAGCTCACAGAGGCTGGTGCAGAAGTAGCCAGAAGGGGTGGGACAGCCCCTGAGGGAGGCATGGGCTTATTTCCACTCCAGGCTGCAACCAGCTTGGCAGGACCAGGGCTTAAGTTCCCATTCTGGTGGCTGTGCGTGGACTCCTGTGCGGAGACCTTCAGTAGCTGGCAGTGCTTCCTGATGGATGAGGCTCTTACTGATCTGTGCCTGAAGCAGATGCTCAGCTGATCCCACTTACTCTGCCACTGGAGGCAGCTACTGTAAGCCTCATTTTCCGGCCGAGGGATGATGCTAAGTAACAGGCTAACAGGTCACACAGCTCTTGAGAGATGGAGCTAGGTTTCCACTCGGCGGACCCCACAGCCCCGTTTTCCACTGGATCCCGTGGTGTGCTCACCATGTCTTTTCCGTATTCTGATGCTTCTGCTCCTCGGGTCTTGCTGACCCTGAAAGGACTGCCCCTCCCAGGACCAGCCAATTCCTATAGATAATAATTCACTCACAAGTGTACTTTCTAAATTCAAACCAAACCAGAGCCCACACCCCATCGCCCCTTCCATCCAGTTCTCACATTTGGGACCATTAGCCTCCACGTTTCTCCTCATCCCCTCAGGGTACCAGAGAGCTGGGGACAGACCTGTGCCTTAGGGCCTGCTGATATTATTCCTTCCTGTGAGAACCTCAGTAAATGCTTTTGACCCCCTATTCTGTCTGAGTCCTGACCCACTCTGGTGTTCCTTCAAGTGGCCCTGCATTGCGTGGTATGCCTCATACCTCCAACATAAAAACTTCTTCCCTCATAAGAGCCATTTCTGCATCTGTGTGTCTTACCACACCCATTGAAACAGATACTGGATGCCCTTGAAAGTGAAAGTGAAAAAGTCGCTCGGTCATGTCCGGTTCTTTACGACCCCATGGACTATACATTTTGTGGAATTGTCCAGGCCAGAATACTGGAGTGGGTAGCCTTTCCCTTCTCCAAGGGATCTTCCTAACCCAGGAATCGAACTGGGGTCTCCTGCATTGCAGGCGGATTCTTTACCAACTGAGCTATCAGGGAAGCCCCTTAAGATACACAGATCCCCTAGCAATCACAGCCTGGAGCTCAGATTTTGGCTTTCACTTTACCTTTTCTCTTTTTTTCCAAAGTATAATTACATTCAGTAAAAAGCGCTTATGTGTTATCCCCATCAGTTCCTGCCGCCTCTTAATCCTGCCCATTTTACCCACAAGAGGATTGAATTGCAGAGAGAGAGGTGAGAAAACTCAAGAATAAATCAGTAGCCAAGTAGGGAAGTGAGTCCAGATCTTGTCAGTTCCCGGAATCTCTGATGACCACTGCACACCCTTGCATCTAGCTGGTGCTCCTGATTGAAAGTGAAAGTGAAAGTAGCTCAGCCGTGTCCGACTTTTTGCGACCCCATGAACTATACAGTCCATGTAATTCTCCAGGTTAGAATACTGGAGTGGGTAGCCTTTCCCTTCTCCAGGGGATCTTCCCAACCCAGGGATCGAATCCAGGTCTCCCGCACTGTGGGTGGATTCTTTACCAGCTGAGCCACCAGGGAAGCCCTAGAATACTGGAGTGGATAGCCTCTCCCTTCTCCAGGGTATCTTCCTGACCCAGGGAATTGAACCGGGGTGTCCTGCATTGCAGGTAGATTCTTTACCAACTGAGCTATGAGGGAAGCCCTTTATTGAAGCCTCTACATTCCAACTCAAACACTCGCTCATTCCTTTATCTTGGCCTCTGACTCTAAGCCAAGCAGGGCCTGGGGACTCAGGAGATAGAGAAATGACTGGAATGTGGTCCTCATCATCAAGACCCTCCAGGCCAGGCAGGTGGGGCAGGCAGAACGGCAGCCAAGGCTTGAGTGGGATGCAACAGGAAACACAGCCAGGGGCCCTCCTGACTCCTGAGATGGAGGAACCTGCCGCTGACAAGCCCCTTGCTGGGCTGCAATGTGCCTTTGTAGTCAGAGCTTCCATTCTCTCTCTTGCTGTCATGCATGGAGCATTCCAGCATGTCCTCTGACCTGGAGGCAAAACATCGGCCCCTCTGTCCTTCACCCCTCCCCTCTCGCCCACTACGCCTTGGTCTTCCTTATCTGATCCTGAACCTCCTTTGCTACTGCCCTTCTCCTCCACCTTCTGTCTCTCTGCCCTGACGTCTGCTGGTTGGGGGTGGGGTCTGGCTGTCCCGTTTTCTCTAGGGAGATCTGGAAAGAGACCCCGAGGTGTGTAGGTCTTGAGTTTAGTCCTCACACAGCCGGGCAAAGGGAGTGTAATTAACATGTCCACTTCACCGGCGAGGAAACCGAGACTTAACCCCAAGGCAGGTGGCTGAGAGGGGTTCAAGGCCACGGCATCCTGGCTTTGCTCCACACTGAGAGGCAGCAATGGGTTGATTTCTTAGCAGTTGAGGCCCTTCTGGGGTCCCCGCCATGCTGCCTGTGTAGTTAAAGGGCTCTTGCAAACAAGGACATGTACCTTATTTACGAGGCTGTCCCACTCTGTGTTCTAAACCATCAAAAAACAACACAGACAACCTAAGTAAGTGTCCAACTGAAGGGGAATGGTTAGCAAAAGGCTTGCTGTAGCCGTACAATGCAGCACTCTACTGCAGTTAGAGTTGCTGTCCAGAATATTAACTTGTCCATTGTAATTACTGAGCTAAAAAGAACTTACAAAGTGTAATTTGTATGATGATCCATTTGATACAAATATCTGGCAATGTATGCAGTTGTCTTTGGGTTGAGATTCAGGTGCTTTTAATTTTCCCTGAGTTCATCTGTGGTATTGTCTGTCTCAATAAGAAGAGGCATTGTCTAAAACAATACTTTCATTAGAAACAGTCTCTCTTTAATATCTGCCGAGTCTGTCTTCTCAGGCATATAGATGGCCCTGGAAGAAGAGAGGGCTTCCCTGGTGGCTCAGCTGGTAAAGAATCCACCTGCCAAGGCAGGAGACACAAGAGACATGGGTTCGATCCCTGGGTCGAGAAAATCCCCTGGAGGAGAATATGGCAACCCACTCCAGTATCCTGACCTGGAGAATCCCATGGACAAAGGAGTCTGGTGGGCTACGGTCCACTGGGTCACAAATAGTCAGACTCGACTGAGAGAGCATGCACACACACACCCAGGAGCTGGGGGGGTCTGATTGTCCACCCTGCTCCCTAGGCTGGGCTGGGAACCCTGAAATAGCCTCCTTCTTGGTGTGGGAGATGCCCACACATAGCCTCTGCAGAAGAGATTTATCTGTAAAATAGATGCCATGGTCTTCACTGTCCTTGTATGAGTTATGAACACAGCTATAGACGTGAGGATGAGATGGTTGGATGGCATCACCAACTAGATGGACATGAGTTTAAGCAAGCTCTGGGAGTTGGTGATGGACAGGGAGGCCTGGTGTGCTGCAATTCGTGGGGTCACAAAGAGTTGGACACGAGTAAGTGACTGAACTGAACTGATACACGTGAAGCGCCCAGCCTGGTGCAGAGTAAGAACCACAGTGAGGAACATGTTTGCTCTGTCGGGCTTCCTCTCCCCAGCATCCTGTGCCTCTCCACTTGTCTGTCTCATCTTCCATCACCCTGCCTCTTCTCACCTCTCCCATGTCTTCCTTCCTCCCATAACCTCTCCCTCATTGCGCTCTCAGACAGGAAGGGACTTCATGTGTCGGGGCTTCTCCCAACCTCTTCCCGGAGCTGTTTTTCACCAGTGTCAGCTCATCGAAGCCTCAGAAGCTCCCAGGGAAACAGCCTCATCCTGCCTACTTTATAGGATGATGCTGGGGCACAACGTGATGAGCTGGACGGGGGTGGATCACCGTGATGATAGTGGGAAGACAGCTGCCTCAGTGTAGATGGGGTGATTAGACCTTAACACCAATGACCAGGTTCAGATGGGGCTCCCCGCCTCCTGCCAGTGGTTACCTTCCCCAAAGAAGCTTTTTCCCTCTGCAAACCGGGGATACCAATAGCCTCATGCCCCATGGGCTGTTGTGATGGTTAAAAGTGAAAACCTCCAAAGCACACTCTTCACAGGAGAGCTGGACTGGCAGGAGCAGGGCTCTGGACTTGGAGGCTGGGGCTGGGGGTGGTGCCGTGTTACTGCGGGCAGCAGCGGGGTGGGGTGCGGAGCAACACCTGGGGCAATGAGCCTCCCTGCAGCCCTTCCAGCCTGATGTTGTAGGGGAGGGAAGTGTGTGGGGTTGAGGGCTTCGCAACAAGTTCATTTCCAGTCCACCTCCCAGACCATTCGCTGGCCCCTCTCTCATCAGGACCCATGAAAACCCCGCCACATTTTTCCTTTGCTCCTGATGAACCAATAACCTTGAAAACTTGAAAATAAAATGTCTACGGCCGCACAGCCAACTAAGGCTGCGTGGCTTTGCAGACATTATAAAACATCAAATTAGATGGAAAATTGCCCAGGGTCCCTGTAAACGAAAATTACTCTTTTTATAGGGGGAAAAATGACCCTTATAATAGCAATAAACAATTTCGGGCTCTTCCTTTTATTAGCTGGCTCACATGGAGAACAGGCTTTGTTCATTCCACTGCCCTGGCCCCGGCCAATGTTTTTACAACACTTTGCTTTGCACATTTTCACAGCATTATAACAGGAAAATGAGGTTCTGCCTGTGACTATCCTGTTGGGAGCGGACCTGTTCCCTCCCCCAAAGAGGACCTTTAGCCTTTTGACTGGTGCTGGCTGGATCCAGGCTTGCTGTGGGGCACTGGAAAGAGCCCTGGTAGGGGGATGAGACAAGGAAATCTGCTGTGTGACTTCAGGCTGATTGCTTACCCTTTCTGGGCTACACATCCTTCCTCCATGAAAAGAGAGGGTTGGATTGGCTCAAGGACACTCAATGCTTACAGGAGTTGGCATGGTGATGGCCAAGGGGAAGGCACCACCCCAGGGGCCCAGCCAGGGCCTGTGCCCATCCATTAATGTGCATGTTCTAACATTTAATATTTTTTTTCTTGCTACAGGACCCCACAAGAATATTTTGGGACCAAGGTACAGAGGGAATATACTGCTGGTCCTAGCTTAGTGGTTCTTCAACCAGAGGATGGTTTTTGCCTCCATCATAAGACACTTGATGGGTTTCCCTGGTAACTCAGCTGGTAGAGGATCCACCCATGACACAGGAGACTCTGGTTCCATTCCTGGGTCAGGAAGATCCGCTGGAGAAAGGATAGGCTACCCACTCCAGTATTCTAGGGCTTCCCTGGTGGCTCAGCTGGTAAAGAATATGCCTGCAATGCGGGAGACCTGGGTTCAATCCCTGGGATGGGAAGATCCCCTGGCGAAGGGAAAGGCTACCCACTCCAGTATTCTGGCTTGGAGTTGTCCATGGACTTTATTGTCCCTGGGGTTGCAAAAAGTTGGACACAACTTTCACTTTCAGTCATGTGACCATTTCTGAGATATTTCTGATCCTCAAGAGTGGGTGGTCATCAAGTGATGCTCCTGGCATTAGTGGATGGAAGCAGGGATGCTGCTGAACATCTCACAGAGCACAGGATGGTTACCCCTGACAAAGGATTAACCAGCCCTGGATTAACCAGCTCCAGGTGTCCGCGTGCCAAGGCTGAGACAGGCACCCTTCACAGAGGACTTGAACAGGGATTCGAGACTGGCTGGCCAGGGACTGGTCCCCATCGCTGGACCTGACTCCCCATAGTGCAAACGGGTGCCTGTTGGACCTTACAGGGCTGGCTGTCAACCCCACAAGTCACCACGCCCCACGAAGTGCCTGCGGTCTGACTTCTGTCAGGGGTGAGAGAGCTGTTGCCAGCCACCATGCCCGAACTGAGACCTGGAGAACCAGGAGGGTCAGGTGTCAAGAATGCAGGGCAAAGGAGGGCCGTGGGCGCTGCAAGCTGCTTTTGGTGAGTTCCAGCCCTCTCTCCTCCCGGGTTCCCACATGGGGGTGGTGGGCGGGGGCGTGGAGATTTCAGTGGAAGCACCTCCCTCGTTCACCCTCTCACATCCATTTCTTTCTTGCACATGAGAGGAAATAAACTTATCTTTTAAAACCTCCAAAGTGGAGTCTAAGAAGGCCTAGTGAGCAGAGGCCTGGGCATCAGGACCTTAGGCTCCAGCTCGGGCAGGTGTGATCATGGATGTCCATTCTACTCTCTGATCTCCTGTTTTCCAGTCTGTAAAATGGGCAAGTGGACACTGGCTCCCAAGTCCTGTAGTTCGAAAGGTGTGGGTGTTTCCTGATGCAAAGTACAAATCCAGGTCTGGGGCTGGCATATCTTGTGGGTCCCAGGTACCACTCTGGTCTGCCTACCTTGGGTCAGCTAAGTCATGGATTGTGGACCTGGACTTTGGGAAGTCAGGATTGTCTTGTCCTCCAACAAGGACCTATTGTACAGCACATGGAACTATATTCAGCATCTTATAATAAGCTATAATGGGAAAGAATGTGAAAAAGAATATATATATATATACACACACACACACACACACACACACACACACACATATGTCTTCCCAGGTGGTGCTAGCAGTAAAGAACCCTCCCACCAATGCAGAGACATGAGAGACGTCTATTCTCGGGTCAGGAAGATTCCCTGGAGGAAGGCATGGCAACCCATTCCAGTATTCTTGCCTGGGAAATCTATGGACAGAGGAACCTGGGCTACAGTCCATAGCGTCACAAAGAGTCAGACACGACTGAAGTGACTTAGCTTCCACACATGCATATATATGCGTGTGCACACTAAATCACTATATATATAACTATATAGCTATGTTATATGACTATATACAACTATATATATATATATACACATATAACTGAAATACTGCTGTACACTTGAAACTAACTCTTCAATTAAAAAAAAAAAAATAAAACATGAGGATGATCTACTAAAGGATGAGGCACAGCCCACCTACAACATCCAAACTCCTACTCTGGGGAAATGAAAACCCTCAGAGTTGTTCTGATATAAGGTGCAGTTTCAATACATTGAGCTTTCAACAGTACATGAACCGTGAACTTCCAGATGTTCAAGCTGGATTTAGAAAAGGCAGACGAACCAGAGATCAAATTGCCAGCATCCACTGGATTATAGAAAAAGCAAGAGAATTCCAGAAAAACATCTACTTTTGCTTCACTGACTATGCCAAAACTTTTGACTGTGTGGATCACAGCAAACTGGAAAATTCTGAAAGAGATGGGAATACCAGACCACCTTACCTGCTTCCTGAGAAAACTGTATGCAGGTCAAGAAGCAACAGTTAGAACTGGACATGGAACAACAGACTAGCTCCAAACTGGGAAAGGGGTATGTCAAGGCTGTACATTGTCACCCTGCTTATTTAATTTATATTCAGAGTACATCATGAGAAACGCTGGGCTGAATGAAATACAAGCTGCAATCAAGATTGCAGGGAGAAATATCAGTAACCTCATATACGCAGATGGCACTACCCTTATGGCAGAAAGTGGAGAGGAACCGAAGAACCTCTGAGGAAAGTGAAAGAGGAGGGTGAAAAAGCCGGCTTAAAACTCAACATTCAAAAAATGAAGATCATGGGATTCAATCCCATCACTTCATGGTAAATGGATGGGGAAACGATGGAAATAGTGGGAGACTTTATTTTTGGGGGCTCCAAAATCACTGCAGATGGTGACTGCAGCCATGAAATTAAAAGACATGTGCTCCTTGGAAGAAAAGCTATGACCAACCTAGACAGCATATTAAAAAGCAGAGACATTACTTTGCTGACCAAGGTCCATCTAGTCGAAGCTATGGTTTTTCCAGTAGTCATGTCTGAATGTGAGAGCTGGACCATAAAGAAGGCTGAAAGCTGAAGGATTGATGCTTCTGAACTGTGGTGTTGGAAAAGACTCTTGAGAGTCCCTTGGATGCAAGGAGATCAAACTAGTCAATCCTAAGGGAAATCAGTCCCGAATATTTATCAGAAGGACTGATACTGAAGCTGAAGCTCCAATACTTTGGTCACGTGATGCGAAGAACTGACTCATTGGAAAAGACTCTGATGCTGGGAATGATTGAAGGAGGGAGGAAAAGGGGATGACAGAGGGTGAGATGGTTGGATGGCATCACCAACTCGATGGACATGAGTTTGAACAAGCTCTGGGAGGTGGTGATGGACAGGGAAGCCTGGCGAGCTGCAGTCCACGGGGTTGCAAAGAGTCGGACACAACCGAGGGACTGAACTGATACTGATAATGATTACCTCAAACTAAAAATCTTACGCACAGCAAAATAAACCTGCAATAAAACAAAAGGAAACATACAAAATGGGAGAAGATATTTGCAAATGCTATATCTGATAAAGGGTTGATATCCAAAATATATAAAGAACTCATACAACTCAATAACGAGGAAGGACAGATCAGACCTGCACCTCCATGTTAATCACAACATTATGCAAAATAACCCAAGATATGAAAGCAACCTAAGTGTCCAGCAACAGATGAATAGCTAAAGAAGATCATACACATGCACAGAAATACTACTCAGTCATAAAAAGATGAACTCTTGCTATTTGTGACAACATGTATGGACATTAAGGGCATTATGTTAAGGAAAATAAGTCAGACAGAGAAGTACAAACACAGAAGGTGGAATACAAGCAAACTAATAGACCAAACAGACAAACAGACAAAACCAAAATAAATGAACAAACCAAACTAAGCAAAAACAAACATGCAAATACAGAAAACAGGATAGTGGTTATGGGGGAGGGTGTGCTCTGGGGGGGTGGGCAGGGCGAAGCGGGTGAATTAGGAGGGTCAATGATATAATGACAAATGAACACCAGGTTTTTGGAGGTGAGTGAGTAGTAGGGCACACAGAAGTAGGAGTACAATGCTGTATACATAAAATAAAATGTTACAGGTCAGTGTTACCTCGATTAAAAATAAAAGAGTTTTTAAAAGTAAAATAACCGTTTAGAGTTGAGACTTGGAAAGCTTAGTGACTTTCACTCCAGCTACCTTGTAAGAGGGGCTTTCTGCCCCACTGTCCATCTCCTGTTACCCCATGACCCGGGATGGAGGGCCACCTTCCCCCAGCTTGCTGTGTCCCCACCCCGGTTCCTGGGATGTGTGAGTGATCAGACTCATGCCTCTACTCTGTATTGTCACTCAGCCCCTCAGTCGTGTCTGACTCTTTGTGACCCCATGGACTGCAGCACGCCAGGCTTCCCTGTCCATCACCAACCCCCGGAGCTTGCTCAAACTCATGTCCATTGAGCTGGTGATGCCATCCAACCATCTCATTCTCTGTCATCCCCTTCTCCTCCTGCCTTCAGTCTTTCTCCGCATTAGGATCTTCGGCGTTCATGTGTTTATTTTTACTTTTGTTTCCCTTGCCTGAGGAGATATTAGAAAGATATTGCAAAGACTGATGTCCAAGAGCATGCTGCCCATGTTTTCTTCCAGGACTTTTATGGTTTCAGGTCTTACAGTCAAGTCTTTAATCCATTTCAACTAATATTTGTGTATAGTGTGAGACAGCAGCTCAGTTTCATTTTTAAGACCTAAAAGTATAAGATATTGTTGATAGAAATTGAAGAAGACACAAATAGTTGGAAAGATATTCCGTGCTCATGGATTGGAAGAATGAACATTGTCAAAATGTCCTTATTACCTAAAGCAATCTACATATTCAGTGCAATCCTTACCAAAATCCCAAGGACATTTTTTGAAGAATAGAACAAAAAAATTCATACAGCACCATAGACGATCCTGAATAGTCAAAGCAATCTTGAGAATAAAGCTAGAGGTATCAGAGTCCCTGATTTCAAATTATACTACAAAGCTGCAGTAATTAAAACTGCATGATACTGGCAGGAAAACAGATACATGAATCAGTGGAACAAAACTGAGAGCCCAGAAACAAAACCACATATATGGGCAATTGATTTACGACAGAAGAGTAAAGAACATACAATGGGAGAAGAATAGCCTCTTCAGTGGTGTTGAGAAAACTGGACAGCCACATGCCAAAAGAGAGAGAGCAAGCGAAACTAAATGTTTATTGTAAAAGATGCCCCAGGAAAAGCAGAGCAGGAAATTGTGGCAGGAATCCTAAGCTCAAGTCCTTGTTTCAATGTCCAAATTCTGGGTGTGAGCTGGTTGTTTTACTGTAAAATGCCCAGGCAGCATCTCAAAGTGGCAGGTTTCTCTCAGGCTGCTGTGTGTGGAGGGGGCTGGGCAGGGCTAGGATGGGCAGGGGGCAGCCAGGGAGAGATGCTGGTGGCTTAGTTCGGCGTGGGAGCAGTGGTATGGTGAGAAGGCTTTGGATTTGGGCTGCAGGGAGGTAGTTATGATGACTAACTTCAGCTAGGAGGACATTTAATTTATAGCCCAATGTTCATGAAATGGAAACCAGGAAAAAAAAAGGCGGAGAGGATTAAAAAATGGGCTCAAGGTCAGGGAGCTAAAGGCTATGCATGAATCCATAGTGTGCACCCATCGTGCCCCGAGGCATATGTTTCCTGGGATGGGACATGTTTGACCCACCACGGTGCCCACCCTGAGCACACTGGGTTCTGGTAGGGTCTCCGTGTCATTAAAGGAATTTGGTTGAAGCCTGCAGGGAGCCCTCTGGGCACCGCCATAGTTCATTCTGGCTAGTGACCACTAGAGGGCAGCGGTGCCTTTCCTGCCGCACAAAGTCTCTGGACACTGGCTTCAGCTGAGTTAACCCCCATCTTGTCCAGGTCACCCAGGGCTCGGATACTTTGGGAGGGAAAGGCCCCATCAATGATCATCCATCCACCAACTCCAGCTGTCCGCCCAAGCCAGAGGAAAAGAGCAAGCTTGAGGACCCTGGCGGGAGACTGGACAGGGGCGGCCAAGACCTGAGTAACTCACTCCTCCTCTCCTTGGTCCCCAACTCACATCCCAGAAAGGGAAGACAAGAAGAAGTGACTTGCCCAGGTCATGCGGGGACTGGGTGCCATGTGGTCACCCTCTTCTCTGAGACCTGCTCCAGTGCTTCTCTCTGGGACCCCAGGGGGGGCCTCCTTTAGTCCAGCTGATACTGGGGGGCTGTTCAGAGGGGGTTCAGAGGCACACAATCAAATCAGTGTCCTAAGGAGAGAGAGAGGGCTGGAAGGCCCGTCAGGGAAGAGAGCCCCCTCTGACAGCCTGCTGATCCCACCCTGGTCTCTCTTTTCAGTCCACAGAATAGAAGGCAGTACCACCTGTGAAAGGCAAGCATCATTAAAGTTCTCAACTTCAGTTATCCGGCATCAGCCAAGTGTGGATTGATTTTTTTAAGCATCCACACAGCACTGCAACTAGGCCTTTGAGAATCCTCTATCGCTTCAGAAAGGCACATAGAAAGGTCACAGGGATTGTTTCCCAAATCCCCACATAAATATTTGCTCGGTTGGCTGAGAACCTCATTCGCGTGTGTAAATCTATTTATAATTAACTGCATTTGGCAGGACTTCTTGTCCTCAGCTCAAGGCTAGCTTCGGATGCTCTGGCTTTTCCTGTTGACAGTCGGCGCATCCAGACAAAGCTTTCAGCTTCCTCAAGCAGCGCCCCTTTCCCCTGACTCATATCCACAGAGGGTGCCTATGAAGGCCCCACCCTGCCTTCAGCCCCATCTCCCGCTCAGTGTCTCCTAGTAATGGCAGTTGTTCATATCTATAGATGAACCACTCGTATGCCAGCCTCTTTTCCGAATACTTCCATGCCATCACTCATCAACACACCCTTGGCACAGCCCTCTTCAGTAGGTGTTATCATTAACCCCATTTTACAGATGTGAAAACTGAGGCCAAGAGCTAGGTGTAAAGGACAGAGTTCAGATTGGAACCAGGTGTGAGGCTGGAGAGTGTGTCTCCTTCACCTGTACGTGGTACCCTGTCTGATGCTGAGCCATGTGACAATGCCAGGGATGCTCTGGAGTGGGTCACCCCGCCACACCTCTGCCAGAGCTGTTCTCTCCTCCTGACTGCCCCTAGCCCCCACCTGGCTTCAGCTGGCAACCCCAACTGCTCCTCCACATTTCTCCTTAGACCCTCTATTCCAGAAGCCTTCCTAAGGTCAAAGTTTCCCTGGTAGCTTAGCTGGTAAAGAATCTGCCTGTAAAGCAGGAGACCTCAGTTTAATTCTTGGGTCAGGAAGGTCCGCTGGAGAAGAGACAGGCTACCCACTTCAGTATTCTTGGTCTTTTCTGGTGGCTCAGATGGTCAAGAATCCGCCTGCATATGCGGGAGACCTGGGTTCGATCCCCAGGTTGGGAAGAGCCGGTGAAGGGAATGGCTACCTATTCCAGTATTCTGGCCTGGAGAATTTCATGGACAGAGGAGCCTGGCAGTCTACAGTCCATGAGGTCCCAAAGAGTTGGACAGGGCTGAGCGACTAACACTTTGACTTGTCCTAAGTACCTGTGGGGGAATTATCAGTTTACACCCAGGGTTCGTCCACCAATGGGAGAAGACTGCTTCTCAGCATTGCTTTAGGCCGATCGTCTGTATTCCTTTGCTTCTGTCTCCTCAAGGTTGCCCCAACCCTCTGCGTGATGCTGGGGACAGTTCATGGCAGTGGTCCTCAACCTTTCTGGCGTCAGGGACAGGTTTAGTAGAAGACAATTTTTCCACGGACCAGGAGGGTGGGGATGGTTTCAAGATGATTCAAGCTCATTGCATTTATTGCGCACTCTGCCTCTATTATTATTACATCAGCTCCACCTCAGATCATTAGGCATTAGATCTCAGAGGTTGGGGCCCCTGGTCTATGGGTTTACCCTGTTTGCCTATTCTGGTGGGAGAATCATCAGAGGTGGGGTGATTTCAAAATCAAAACACACCCCACTTTGTGAGCAGCCAGGACATTTCCCGTGGGGCCCCATCAAAATATCTCCCCCCCACCCCTCCTCCCGACCCACAGCCCAGGATGGGTAACATCTGACCATTTCATTCCCCAAACAGGAGCCACAAAAGAATGTTGCCAAATAAGATGTAAAAACATGCAACCATGTAACCAGGAGGAACGAGGATTATTCTACAGCCGAGAGTCTGAGGTGCGGGCTAGAAGCTGGTCACATGATCCCGGAGGGGGAGGGGGGACGGGGGATGGAGGAGCTGGTCCCAGACTATTTCTGCCTGACTCCCTGCCTTTTCAGGTAAGTTAACTCGTCTTTGAAGACTCCCTTTTGTCATCTTAAAGATGGAAGAAATCGTTTTGCTCTAAATGCATCTCGGGTTATTGTTTTTTTTTTGAAACACAACGTGTATCATGGGTCAGTGTGTCCTACGGGCTTTGTGAACTTAAGCATCACAGAGAATAGAGGGGTCATGAGAATGGGGGAGACCCCCAGTTGGAGGTGGGACGGGGAGAGTCGAGCTCCCTCTTCGGATGGATCCCTCCGCCGTATCCACGCTCTGAAGGGGGCACTTACTCCCGGGCCCAGTGTCCTCGGAGGAAGCACAACCTGTGGCCGGAGATAAGTACGGGCTGTAAATCCATTTGATGAAGCCTGGAATCACTGTCCATTCAGGCGGCATCCAGGCGGCAGCGAGGGAGGCTTATCAGCGCTTTCAGGAGGCCTGTGACACCGATAAGGCCGAAACCAGCTCTGTGCGCTGCCTGGGATGCCAGCAACGCCTGTGCTGGGTGCTTGGGAGCCAGGACTCAGCAGGGCCAAAGGCTGTCAAGAGCATCGTTTTAGGGGGGCTGTGGTCCTCCGCCGCCGTCCTCCGTGGATGCCTCTCTGAACAGGGTTTTCAGTTCATCAGCGTGTGACTGAGGGTCCACATACATTTTCCAACATCAAAAACTGTGCATCTGAATTAATTATTCTCTTTTTGTTCATATGTGTCATAACCATGGACCTATCAGAAAAACAGGATTTGACTAATTTTCCAGCAATGAGTCCTTCACTGTCTCTTCCTTTAAATTAAAACAACACCATTCTTTGTCTTATAAACATGTTGCTCCAGGGAGTGAACTTACTGAATCATTCCATTTGAAACTGCAAGGAGAGGCAAGGGGTTTGGGAGGGATGAGGAGTGAGGCGTTGGTGGTTTGGGGCGTCTAAGAGGCAGGAGACCCCACCGGGGACACCTTGTGGGACTCACAGGGGCTGGTGGAGGATTGTGGATTCAGGGATGGGGGCGGGGTGGGAAGAGGAAAGGGGAGGTTGGCTGATCAGCCTGGTGGGAACATTCTATCGAGTCTGTGGGCTGGAGCAGATAATTCTATGACGATGCCAACAAGAAGACGTCCCAGGTTACACTGGTAAAGAACCCACCTGCCATTGCAGGAGACTTAAGAGACACAATTTTGATCCCAGGGTTGGGAAGATCCCCTGGAGGAGGGTGTGGCAACCGACTCCAGTATTCTTGCCTGGAGAATCCCATGGACAGAGGAGCCTGGCAGGTGACAGTCCATGAGGTCACAGTCAGACACAAATGAAGAGGCTTAGCATGCATGCATGCACGCCCACAAGAAGGGAACACACAGAATAAAAAATACGTGGAAGAGAAAGCACAAACTGCCAGAGGGGCATTTGAAAGGATGTCAAAATGGGCAAAGACGCCAGGGACATCGTTTCTGGGTCTGCGACTCTTCTATCTTTATTTTTCCCTTTCCTCAGAGAGCAGGTAGGATAACCTGGTGAAGAAGTCGTGAGGATGTCAGATAGTGTTCGTCCATCAGGAGGCCAGGAGATGGGCATCCCACACAGATGTCCTCTGTACCTGGAATAGATCAGTGTATGGTTCCTATTGGGGCTCAGTGGGGAGCGGGGGAACTAGACCTCCTCCAGGCCCTGGCCAGTAGCTGAGGTGTGAGGTGTGTGGCTGCTCCGCTGTGGACCAGCCCAGAGTACGCAGCTAGGAGTGGAGCATGTAGGCTGTGGAGGGGCGTATTCAGGCTTTGGAGGGTGGCAGTGGAGCAGCTGTGTGTTGCTAGCCAGTCTCTTTCCCTCTCTGAAACTTTTGAGCAAATGTCTAAGCTCTCACTCTGTCCTTTGAGCTCCCATAACACAAGTCTTAAAATGTCCTCCAATAGAGTCCTCTCGGGTAATTCCTGCATTGGTAGAAACAGCAGTGGGCTCAGAGTCTGGAACCTTCAGTGTGAGTACAAATCCTGCCACTTGTTGGCTGGGTCACCTTTGGCAATTTACTAACCCTCTCTGAGTATGGCTTTCTCCCCAAAGATCTCTGTGGTGCTGTGTTAAAGAACAAAGTTCAGCTATACTCTTCACAGGAAGAAGTGGCTAGAAAATCGGAGAGGGGGGTGCAGAGTGGGTAGGAAAGTAATAATTGAATAATTTATTGGGAGATGATTTCAGTTATAATTCTGGAATATTGGAAACATACTGGAAAAAAAAGACGAATTATAAATAAACACCGCAACTCAGATCCAGTAGATGTCAACATTTTGTCATGCATGCTCAAGCTTAACAAAAACCAAAAACATTACTGGGACTTCCCTGATGGTTCAATGGTAAAGACTATGCCTGCCAGTGCAGGAGACTGAGGTTCGATCCCTGATCTGGGAGGATCCCACATGCTGCGGAGCACCTAAACTCGGGTACCACAACCACTGAGCTTGTATGTTTTAGAACCTGGGAGCTGCAACTACGGAGCCCATGTGCCACAGTTACTGGAGTCCAAGCACCTAAAGCCTGTGCTCCACAATAGAGAAGCTGCTGCAGTGAAAAGCCCAGGCACTACAACGGACAGGATCATCTGCTCACTGCAGCAAGAGAAAAGCACACACGGCAACCAAGACCCAGCTCAACCAGAAATAAATAAATAAAATTATTAAAATATCAAACATTACTGGTAAAGTTGAAATTCTGTTTCCATCCCTGTGCTGTGTTCACTTCCCTATTCCCAGAAGCAACCAGTCACATGAATGCAATGTGTTTCCAGTCCATTCTCTTATGCATCTAAAAAGTTTTTAAGAGTCTTGCTGCTGCTAAGTCGCTTCAGTCGTGTCCGACTCTATGCGACCCCATAGACGGCAGCCCACCAGGCTCCCCCGTCTCTGGGATTCTCCAGGCAAGAACACTGGAGTGGGTTGCCATTTCCTTCTCCAATGCATTAAAGTGAAAAGTGAAAGTGAAATCGCTCAGTCGTGTCCGACCTGAGTCTTAAACGTATACAGTTATCCTAGGGGAAAGTCGCTCAGTTGTGTCCGACTCTTTGTGACCCCATGGACTATACAGTTCATGGAATTCTCCAGGCCAGAATACTGGAGTGGGTAGCCTTTCCCTTCTCCAGGGGATCTTCCCAACCCAGGGATCGAACCCAGGTCTCCTGCCTTGCAGGCGGATTGTTTACCAGCTGAGCTACAAGGGAAGACCTTCTAGGGGACATACACTCCTTGTTAGACAATAGTTATTGAAGTCGGTGCTCCTTGAATCATGGGCAGCTGATTCATTCATGTTAACTGCTGTGTAATATTTCATGGAATGAATCTATGAGAATGTATTCATTTTTCTGTAGGACTTTCAGGCTCTTTTTCTTTGTTCCATTATAGCCAATAATGAGGTGGTAATGAACATCCTCGTTTATGTCTCCTTGTGACAGTGTGTCTGAGCTATATCCCTAGAAAGGAAATAGCTTTACCAAATATTTGGAAATTGCTCTTTTTTAAAAAAAATATGCAATTGTATTTATTTATGTGGGGCTGTGCTGGGTCTTTGTTGCTGTGTGTTTCTCTAGTTGCAGTGAGCAGTGGCTTTGCTCTGGTTGCGGTGGCTTCTCTTGTGGCAGAGCATGGGCTCTAGGGCATGGGGGCGTCAGCGGCTGCAGCTCTCAGGCTCCAGAGCACAAGTTCAGCAGTTGTGGAATCTTCCCGGATCAGGGATCGAACCCACGTCTCCTGCCTTGGCAGGTGGATTCTTCACCACTGAGCCACCAGGGAAGCCCCATAAAAACCTTGCATTATATTTATTCATGTTTCCTTTATTGGATGCATTCTTTGGATCTTGTTTAAGAATTATTTCCTTATCCTAAAAATACAAAGAAATTCTGCCATATTTTCTTTTAAATATTTTAAAATACAGTTTTACTTACTGAGTCTGTCATCCTTCTCACATTTATTTTTGTGTGTAAGGAAGAGATCAAATTTCCATTTTTTCCCTAAGCAGATATCCTGTTATCCCAGCAGCACTTAATGTGTTGTCTATTATTTTTCCACTGATTTGTCATGGTTTCTCAGAAATTTACTAAATTTCATTTGTTCTGCTCCACTGGCTATTTTTTTTTATCCCTGCATCAGTACTCTGGCATATTAATTTTATAACATCTTGATATTTTAGGGAAATTCTCCTCCCTTTCTTCTTCTTTTGAAAAATTTAATTAATTTTTTACATTTTTTCTATAAATTTTAGGTTCAGCATATCAAGATCTCTCCTGTTGGGGTGCTCACTGAATACACTGAATTTCAGTAAAGTTGAGATTCATAAATTATGGCTTATCTCTTTATCCATATAGGACATTCTTTTATGTCCTTTAATAAAGTTTTTAAATTTTCTCCTTAAAGTCTGCACACATATTTACTTTTATTTATTTTCAGGTATCTTTTGGGGGTTTGCTGCTTTTGTATATGGAATTGGTTTTTACTTTGCATTTCCCAATTAGTTTTTGATATGACTGCTATTCCTTTTTACTTATAAAATATTGAATAAATAATAACTTATTTTCCTAAAAGACCTATCTTCTGTCCTGAATCTTATTTTGAGCCCTTTCATGAACTTCTTTAAAGCTTTATCCCATATGTTTCTAGCCCCCAAATATATTTTACACTTTGCCTGTTTTCATTGTTTACATAAATGAAATCATTTTGCATGTCCTCTTCTGTTACTTATATTTCCTCCTCACTGTAGGTACCTGAGATTCAGCTGTGTTATTATGTACCATTGTAATATATTCATTATTATTATCATTATATGACTCTACAACAGCTTGTTTTTCCATTGATAACATTTTGACTTCTTTCCAGATTTGTTATTGTAAACATTCTGTTGTGAACATCCTTAGACATATTTGTAAGACACGTGTGCTAGAATTTCCCTAGGGTATATTCTAGAGTTAAAATCGCTGGATCACAGGGCATGCACATCTTCAGATTTACTGTTGCTGCTGCTCAGTTGCTTTAGTCATGTCCAACTCTTTGTGACTCCATGGACTGTACCTTCCAGGCTCCTCTGTCCGTGGGATTCTCCAGGCAGGAATACTGGAGTGGGTTGCCATGCCCTCCTCTAGAGGACCTTCCTGACCCAGGGACTGAATCTGGGTCTCCTGCATTGCAGGCGAATTCTTTACCACTGAGCCACCAGGGAAGCCTACACCAAATCTTTTTCCAAGAATATATCCATGAGCAATGTGTTAGTTGCCTGATGTCCTCACACTTGATATTGTCATATTTTAAATTTTTAAGCACGTTTGTAGAAACAAAGGGCTTTAATTGAAGATTTGCTTTAAAGGTATAGTTGGAAATCATCTGTCCTGATCCACCCATCCTCATCGCTGGGGAAAGAACTAAAGTTAACAAAGGGGGAAATAGACATGAAAACATTTTGTAAATTGCAAAAGGTTCAGCGGTAAAGAATCTGCCTGCAGTGGAGGAGACACAGGAGAGCATCTACCTGGAGCACAGAGGTAGTTTTTTAGGGCTTCCCAGGTGGTTCAGATGTTCAACAATCTGCCTGCAATGCAGGAGACCTGGCTTTGATCCCTCGGCTGGGAAGATCCCCTGTAGAAGGAAATGGCAACCCACGCCAGTATTCTTGCCTGGAGAATCCCATGGACAGAGGAGCCTGGTGGGCTACAGTCCATGGGATTGAACATGACTGAATGACTAACACTTTCACTTTATTTCCACGTAAGGAGTTATCATCATCAATCAATTGAGAGTATCTCAGAGAATCAGTAGACAATGTTACAGCATAACTCCAGATTTTTCTTCTCTCAAGCTTAAGGACTTACAGGCTCAGAATGTCTGCAGAGCTGTGGGCCAGTGGAAGGGTGCCTCTTACGGTGACAGTGATCTAAGCCCATCATCTAAACAAGGAGCATCTTCCAATTTTATAGCATCTTCAGATGGGTTGATTCTGGAGCCTTGGGATCAAACTGCATGTGCTAAGTCGCTTCAGTTGTGTACGACTCCTTGTGACCCTATGAACTATAGCCCACCAGGCTCCTCTGTGCATGGGATTCTCCAGGCAAGAAAGTGGAGTGGCAGTTATTAAAAAGAACGCATTTGAGTCCATTCTAATGAGGTGGATGAAACTGGAGCCTATTATACAGAGTGAAGTAAGTCAGAAAGAAAAACACCAATACAATATATTAATGCTTATATATGGAATTTAGAAAGATGGTAATGACAACCCTATATGTGAGACAGCAAAAGAGACACAGACTGCAAAGAACAGACTTTTGGACTCTGTGGGAGAAGGCGAGGGTGGGATGATTTGAGAGAATAGCATTGAAACATGCATATTACCATATGTGAAAGAGATGACCAGTCCAAGTTCGATGCATGAAACGGGGCACTCAAAGCTGGTGCACTGGGACAACCCAGGGGGATGGGATGGGGAGGGAGGTGGGAGAGGAGTTTGGGACGGGGGACACATGTACACTCGTGGTTGATTCATGTCAATGTATGGCAAAAACCACCACGATATTGTAAAGTAATTAACCTCCAATTACAATAAATAATTTAATTAATTAAAAAAAAGAATACTGGAATGGGCTGCCGTGCCCTCCTCCAGAGGGTTTTCCAACCCAGAGATTGAACCCACATCTTTTTCTGCTCCTGCATTGCAGGCAGATTCTTTTACCACTGAGCCACAGGAGATCAAGGTGAAGTGAATTAAAAAGCAACAACTTGAGCATGGTTCCTTGTCTTTGGGTAGCTGCCAGGAAATCCTTCAATAATAAGCAGTGCTGCATTTTAGGAACTAGATTACAAAAGTTTCTGAAATGTATATCCAAGGCCCAGATAATTCCTGGGATGCTTTCACTCTGAAGGAATGTAAACCTCAGTTATCACTGCTGACTGATGGCCATTTTCTACATACTGTGCTCTTTTTTCCTACTCTTTCTTCTCCTCCAACAGCTAATTAGTTTCAAGGGCAGTTTGCTACTCTCTCTTGCGAGTTCTTTTTTTTTTTTTTTTTTATTTTATCCAAGTATAATTGTGTTAATTTCTGCTATACAGACAAAGTGATTCAGTTATACAGACATATATATAGATAGATAGATATTTTTATATTCTGTTCCATTATGGTTTATTACAAGATACTGAGTATAGTTCCCTATTCTATTCAGTAGGACCTTCTTGTTTATCCATCCTCTATGTAATAGTTTGCATCTGCTGATCCCAAACTCCTAATCCTTCCCTCCCCCTTGGCAACAAGTCTGTTCTCTATGTCTGTGAGACTGTTTCATAGATAAGTTCTTTTGTGTCATATTTCAGATTTCTCGTACAAATGATATCATATTATCCTGGCAGTTCTTGATCTGATTGTGTACAGATCTGAATATTGTGCAAATGCAGAAAATGATTTCACGTTATTAGCACTTTTGCAAATCAACGAGGCTTAAACTGTGAGGATTTTTGCCTAATAGTCCTCAGTTGCCTGACGTCGCCCCTGGGTGTGAAGGTGCAATGCTGTTGTCAGCAAATTTCTCCGAGAGAGACAAGACTGATGACTTAGATTTTAGACGCCTCAGGAAGAAAAGATAAGGGTTCTGTTCAGATCTCTGCTGCTGGCTCCAGTCCAGACAGTCATGTTTTATGGAAGAGCTCACTCAGAGCTCCATGAGAATGAGTGCCCGCCTGCAGGAGGTATGTCTGTTGTGTGTGTGGGGGTGGGGGGGGGTGGGGGAGGGTATATGTGTGTGTGAGACAGAGACAGACAGACAGACAGAAACAGAGACACAATTACAAGAGAGAGTTACTGAGGTTTTGAAGGTGACCAAACAGTAAGAATAACAACAACAACAAAAAAAACCATGGGAATCGGGCTTTCAAGGCTGCGAATATGAATGTTTGAATAGTATTTATTTTATGAAGGGTGGGCATGGACCAACTGGGATTGTTGACTTTTCTTAGTCTTTCCAGTAAGTAGTATCCAGTCTCTATAAACATCCAAGATATATTTACTGTGTATGTGTGCTAAGTTGCTTCAGTCACGTCCAACTGTTTGCAACCCTGTGAACTATAGAGCCCACCAGACTGCTTTGCCCGTGGGATTCTCCAGGCAAGAATACTGGAGTGGCTTGCCATGCCCTCCTCCAGGGGATCATTCCAGCCCAGGGATAGAACCCAGGTGGGTTCTTCATCACTAGCACCACCTGGGAAGCCCTTTACCTACTAAGTGTCAGGCATGGTGCTGGGTGGGGGGATGAAACGACGAAACAAAGTGACACAGTCCCTGTTTTCCTGGAGTGAACAGTCTAGTGGGAAAGACAAAGAATAAGCAAACAAGTACACAAATGGACATACGATCAAGTACTATCGTGTTACAGAATGTTTTGCAGAGACTGGTGGTGTGATGGTCAATAAGGGCTTTGTAGACCAAGAGGAGAACTTCAAATTTCATTCAAAGTGGGAAGCTGTAGAAACTTTTTCAATAGGAGAAGGACAAGATCAAATTGATATTTTACAGCAGATTATTCTGGCTGCTGAGTAGAAATTGGATGGGAGAGGGCCAGAGTGAAAGCTGGGAGGCAACCACAGTGCCAGCTGCAAGTCAAGGTCATGATGACATTGACCAAGATATTGGTAACAGGTATGGAGAAAATTCATAAAGACAGAAAGACAATTAGAGGGGATCAGGGTCAGGAGAAGGCAATGGCACCCCACTCCAGTACTCCTGCCTGGAAAATCCCAAGGATGGAGGAGCCTGGTAGGCTGCAGTCCATGGGGTTGCTAGGAGTCGGACACGACTGAGCAACTTCACTTTCACTTTTCACTTTTGTGCATTGGAGAAGGAAATGGCAACCCACTCCAGTGTTCTTGCCTGGAGAATCCCAGGGACAGGGGAGCCTGGTAGGCTGCCATCTATGGGGTCACACAGAGTCAGACACAACTGAAGTGACTTAGCAGCAGCAGCATGGAGAGAAGAGCACAAGTTCAATGTATTAACCAGGAGTCTCTAGGATCCTGGATTTATTTATATATTTACAGATATAACATTGGAAGGACGGATGGTGAAGCTGAAGCTCCAATACTTTGGCCACCTGATGTGAACAGCTGACTCATTGGTAAAGACTCTGATGCTGGGAAAGATTGAGAGCAGAAGGAAAAGGGGGCAGCAGAGGATGAGACAATTGGATGGCATCACCATTTCAATGGTCATGAACTTGGGCCAACTCCAGGAGATGGTGAGGGAAGCCTGGCGTGCTGCAGTTCATGAGGTCACAAAGTCAGACATGACTTGGCAACTGAACAACAACAACAAAAAATATATAACATATTTATTTAAAAAAGGATTTATTGTAAGGAATTGGCTGACACAATTATGGAGTCCAAGAAGTCCCATGATGTGTCAGTTATAGACTGGAGACCCAGGAAATTTGATGGTATATTTCCAGTCTGAGTACAGAAGTCTGAGAACTGGAAATTTAACAGTAGAAGTTCTGGTCTGAGTCTAAAGGTCTGAGCATTAACAGCACCGATGGTGTG
Organism: Bos indicus x Bos taurus; assembly: GCF_003369695.1. NCBI lineage: Eukaryota > Metazoa > Chordata > Mammalia > Artiodactyla > Bovidae > Bos > Bos indicus x Bos taurus. The sequence goes on along the minus strand of NC_040081.1, from coordinate 103,736,357 downwards.
AGCTCCTGTCCCAGGACAGCAGAACATGGATGTCTCAGCTCGGCAGTCAGGCAGAGAGAACGCTCTCTCAGTCAACCTTTTGTTCTATTCAGGCCTCTGTGGATTGACTGAGGCCCACCAGCATTGTGGAGGGCAATCTCTTTATTTCATCCACCAAGTCAAATGTTAATCTCTCTGGAAATACCCTCACAAACACGCCTAGAATAATGTTTAACATGATATTCAGCCCACTCTCTGGCCTAGTTAAAGTGAAAAGTGAAAGTGAAGTAGTTCAATTGTGTTGGACTCTTTGCGACCCCATGGACTGTAGCCTACCAGGCTCTTCCCTCCATGGGATTCTCCAGACAAGAGTACTGGAGTGGGTTGCCATTTCCTTCTCCAGGGGATCTTCCTGACCCAGGGATCGAACCCTGGTCTCCCGCATTCCAGGCAGATGCTTTAACCTCTGAGCCACCAGGGAAGCCCCATTAAGCCTAGTTAAGATGACATGTAAAATGCTTTGGAGGCAGAAAGTACTGGTTTTGCTGATTAATTGCAAAGGTAGGAGAAAGGTGAGGGGAAAAAATTAGGGGACCCAAGTCCATGTTTTTGGAAGAAGCAGATACTGAACGATGGGGTGACTTTACTGAGGCAGGAAAGACCAATGGACAAGAAAGGCAAGACTTACCTTTAGAGAAGTCAATTTTGTGATACTTGTGGTGACTCTAAGAGAATATATGGGGCTTATCTGGTGGCCCAGATGGTAAAGAACCTGCCCCCAGTGCAGGAGACCCAGGTTTGATCCCCAGGTTGGGAAAATCCCCTTGAGAAGGGAATGGCTACCCACTCCACTATTCTTACCTGGAAAATTCCATGGACAGAGGAGCCTGGTAAGCTACAGTCCATGGAGTTGCAAAGAGTCAGACACACAACTAACGCACACACAAGAGAATATATAGCAACAAGGTAGTTGAAAAATTAGCCTAAGCTTCTTGGGAAAGTCTGAATGGGAGTTGTGAATTTGGGGGTTATTTCTCTAGGTGGGTTAAATCAGTTGAAGAAAGAACCTAGGCTCTAACAATTAACAAGCATATGAGGGAAAAAAACCCTTCTGATGGGGGAAGTCTCGGGAAAGGACCAGTGATTGCCAGAATCTCACTTGGGACAAAAAGAGCCAATGGTGGGGTAAGGATCAGGGGACCAAATTCTCACCTTGATCTCCGAAGCCCTTATTTAGCATCAGCAGCATTAGTCTCTGCAAAGCATCCTATAACTTTACAGTTCCCAACCATTAGCTCCATCCTCCATGAGAGGGACAAAGGTTTGGATGCCATGTTCTGAGAAGGTTCTGAACTAATATTGAGATGGTGAAATTGGAGAAGTCAACAGATGCAGAGAAGATGGGATTGACCTGTTGGCTATAGAGAAACAAGGGCTTTTTTGGTGGCTCGGACAGTAAAGAATCTGACTGCAATGCAGGAGACCCCGGTTTGATCGCTGGGTCAGGAAGATCCTTTGGAGGAGGGAATGGTTACCCACTCCAGTGTTCTTGCCTTGAAAACTCCATGGACAAAGGAGAACTGGTGGGGTACAGTCTGTGTTGGGTCACACAGAGCTGGACATGACTAAGTGACTAACACACCCAACAGAGAAAGAAGGAGAAAGAGCCCAGGCTGGTGCCCAAACATCTGGCTTGGCAATGGGCTGGTTCACAGTGGAGGAGTCGTGTCCCCATTTTGTTAGTTTTGAAATTCAAAGCCAAGGGACTTTCAGAAATTGATAATTTCCTATCATTAGGTCCCAATCTTTCTGCCCAGAAAAGGATTCTTCTTTATGTGACCCTGATTATTCCACAACTAGGGTGATGACAGACAAGCTCTGCCTGCATGTCCCTGGCAGCCTCCCGTGACCCACACCATTCTGACCCTACTACATTCTCAATTCCACTTCCCGATTTCCAACTACGCCACCATTCACTTCAGTCTCCATGCCTTTGGATCCACTCCATCTTCTGCCTCCTTTTCATCTCACCAAGTTCCTAGTTATGTCTAAAGACCTTGTTCAAATTCTGAATCCTCTAAGAAACCTTTCTGCCTCATCTCATGGAGCCTTATTTGTAATGTCTTTGGTTTTGCATATGCCCTCTCTGCTAAAAAAGAAGAATTCTTTACTTTGCATCTCAGTATTTGCTGAGTTCATAGTAAGCACTCAGTCAGTATGGAAGAAATGAACAAACAAGTAAATGCCTGGAATGTGTAAATTAGTCTTTGTCTTCACTGGTTTACTGTGCTACCTAGAATTAGCTAGGTATTACCTAGAATTAGCAGAGCTGTGGGCTTCCCTGGTGGCTCAGCTGGTAAAGAATCTCCCTGCAGTGTGGGAAACCTAGGTTCTATCCCTGGCTTGGGAAGATCCCTTGGAGAAGTGAATGGCAACCCACTCCAGTATTCTGGCCTGGAGAACTCCATGGGGTCGCAATGAGTTAGACACGACTGAGTGACTTTCACTCACTCACAGAGCTGTGAAATGAACACTTCTAGTGCCTATTTATCTGGAATCTCTTTGCCACTCTTTATCAGCTGTCTGGGAAAATCACTTAACCTTTGACCCCAAGGGCATGTCTTACATTGTAAATTGGGTTTGAGAACACCCAACCTGCAGCAGCATCATTGTGAAGGTTCAGGGGGCTAGTGTGTGCTGGGTGCCTGGCACCCACGTTTAGCCTCTGGCAGGAAGTGGTAGATGGTGGTAACAAAGGGTTAGTTTGCTGCATAATTGTCCTTTGTGACAACATTATCAGTTGAAAGACTGACTATTGTGGGTTGAATTTTGTCTCCCCAGAAGACACCCTGACATCCTAACCCTTCAGATCTATGAATGGGACCTTATTTGGAAATAGGACAGTTTATCCTAAACTAATAATTGGCATCCTTGTAAGTGAAAGGTTGTTGTTGAATCACGCGAATACACCGGGATTCTTGGCCCCCGGAGGAGAAGAATTCAATCCGGGGCCAGAGATGATCGTTCAGAGCTTTTGTGTAATAAAGTTTTATTGAAGTATAAAGGAGATAGAGAAAGTTTCTGACATAGGCATCAGAAGCGGGCAGAAAGAGTACCCGCCTGCTAGTCTTCAGCTGGATGTTATATAGTCACTAGCAGTCTGTTAATGAAAGAAAGGAATGTCTTAAAATTCAGAATGGCACCAGGCCCCTCACCCATAAGATGCATTTGGGGATAGTTTTGGCGCCAAATGGTTTATCCTGGGCCATAAAATGATTAACTTGAATCTTGAAGAAGGGCAGACCACCATACAAATAGTTTCATTTACATAGATTAGGGGAACAATATCTGAGTATAACATACTGGTTTGTCAAGTAGGTTCTGGACCAAGAGGTGGAACCGACTTGGAGACAGAGTTTGGGGTAAAGGCATAGCACATTAGCATAGCTTAAGACAAACATTTCCATAAGAAAAAGGCATTGGTTATCTCTAGGCTCGAGAATAGCTAACTTCAGGCGAAACCAGGTGTCATTATGGCCACACAGTATTTTAAGAGAAACCTCCCTTTAAATTTGTATAGAGAAGGAAAAAATATTGCTAGTTTGTTTCCTCCTGCCGCTTAAGAGAGATAAAAATGTCTGACACTTGCAGGCTATTTCCTCCATTTGGAGAACCCTGGCCTTCCTGCCTGTTACCCTCTCATAAGAAGAGGACATTTTTGTTTCTTTTGCTTTTTTTTTTGGCTTTATAGAGGTATGATTTTCAGATAAAACTGTCTATATTTAAAATCTACAGGGTGATGATCTGATGGAAGTTATACTTGGTGAAAGAACTCCTACAGTCTAGTTAATGATCACATCTATCATTTCCCGTAGTTACTTATTTCACTTGTGTATGGTGAGGAACGCTTAGAATGACCAAATCTGCTACCAAATTTCAAGTCCACAGCACAATTATTAACTACAGTCTCCATGCTGTACATGACATTCTCAGAGATTATTCTCTTATAACTGAAGTTTTCTGTCCTTTGACCAGTATCGCACCATCTTCCCCACTCCCCAGGGCCTGGTAATGAGCATTCCACTGTTTTTATGAGTTCAACTTTTTTTTTTTTTTCAGGTTCCATATATAAGATTCTACAATATTTGTCTCTGACTGGCTAATTTCACTTAGCATAATGTCCTCTCAGTTCATGCATATTGTTGCAAATGGCAGGATTTCCTTCTTTCTTGTGGCTTAATAATAATCCATTATATATAGCCATAAAATTCTTTATCTGTTCATCCATCAATGAACATTTTGATTGTTACCATATCTTGGCTTTTGTGAGTAATATTTCAGCGAAGGTGGGTGTGCAGATATCTCTGTGGGTTCCTAATTTTCTTTCTTTCAGAGATATCCTCAGAAGTAGGATTGCTGGATCACATAGTAGTTCTATTTTTAATTTTTTGAAGACCCTCCATACTGTTTTCCATAATGACTATACCAATCTACACTCCTGCCAACTGTGTTCAAGGATTCTCTTTTCTCTGCATCCTTGCAAAGCTTGTTATCTGTCGTCATTTTTATAAAACCCACCCTAACAGATGTGAGGTGGTGCTTCATCAAAAACCACTAAATGGTTTTGATTTCCATTTCTCTCATGATGCATGATGAGAAATGATCATCATTCAGATGATCTTTTGCCCCTTTAAAAATAAGATTGAAAGTGAAAGTGAAGGTCGCTCAGTTGTGTCCGACCTCTGCGACCCCATGGACTATAGTCCATGGAATTCTCCAGGCCAGAATACTGGAGTGGGAAGCCTTTCCCTCCTCCAGGGGATCTTCTCAACCAAAGGATCAAACCCAGGTCTCCCTCATTGCAGGAGGATTCTTTACCAGCTGAGCCATTACTTGGAACTTTTTGCTATGAGTTGAAAATTTTCTTATATACTCTGGGTATTAACTCCTTATCAAATATGTGGCTTGCAAGGATTTTCTTTCATTCGTAAGTTTCCCTTTCATTTCGCTGCTGGCTTCCGTTGTTGTGCAGAAGCTTCTAAGTTTGATATAGCATGACTTGTTTACTTTGCTCTTGTTGCACGCATGCTAGATTGCTTTAGTCGTGTTCAACTCTGAGGGACCCTATGGACTGTAGCCTTCCAGACTCCTCTGTCCATAGCATTCTCCAGACAAGAATACTGGAGTGGGTTGCCATGCCTTCCTCCAGGGGATCTTCCTGACCCAGGGATCGAACCCAGGTCTGCTGCATGGCAGGCAGATCTGTTACCATCTGAGCCACCAGGGAAACCCATACCTGTGCTTTAAGTGTGATAACCAAAAAATCGTTGCTGAGACCAATGTTAGGGAGCTTTTCCCCTGTGTTTTCTTCCAGTAGTTGTATGATTTCAGGTCTTACACTTCAGTTTTTGATCTATTTTCGTGTGTAGTGTAAGATAGGGGTCTAGTCTCATCCTTTCCTTGTGACCAATTTTCCCAGCACCATTTATTGAAGAGACTGTCTTTTCCCTACAATGTATTCTTGGTGACCCTGTCAAAGTTATGCATGGGTGTATATCTGGGCTTTCCATTCTCTTCCACGGTTCTATGTGTTCTGACCCATGCGCCTGTACCATACTGTTTTGACTATAGCTTCTAGTATAATTTGCAATTAGGTTGGGTGATGCTTTGAGCTTTGTTCTTTCTCAAGATTGTTTTGGCTTGAGAAAACAAGCCAAACTACATATGGCTTGTAGTTCCATGTGACTTTTATGATAGTGTTGCCTTTTCTGTTTCTGTGAAAAATGCCAGTGGAATTTTGATAGGGATTGTCTTGAATCTGCAGATCACTTTGGGTGTATGGACAAGATTTTTGTTTTAATGGTGTTAATTCTTCCAATCCATGAAAATGAGATAACTTTTCATTTATTAGTGTCTTCCTCCATTTCCTTCATCAGTTCTTATTGTTTTCAGTGTACAGGTCTTTTACCTTCTTGGTTAAATTAATTCATATGCATTTTATATTTTTTGATACTATTATAAATGGGATTTTTTAAAATTTCCCTTTCTGAAAGTTTGTTGTTAGTGTGTAGAAATGCAACTGATTTTCATATATTGATTTTCTCTCCTGTAACTTCACTGAATTCACTTATTAATTTTAACAGGTTTTCTTTGATGAGGTGTTTAGCATTTTCTGTATTTATGATCATGTCATCTGCAAACAGAGAAAATTTACTTCAGGAAGAGGGGATTTTGGACACAGAGACACAGATGCAGGATACACAGCACGTGTTGACGGGGGCAGAGATTGAACTGATGTGTCTACAGGCCAAGAAATGCCAAGGGCTGCCAGAAACCACGAGAAGACAGGAAGAGACAAGGAAGGACCCTCTATCCTAAAGCCTTCAGGGAGAGGAGGACCCCGCCAACACTAGATTTAGGAACCTCTAGCCTGCAGGACTATCAGACAATGCATTTCTCCTATTTAGGCCCCAGTCTGTGGTACCCTGTTACAGCAGCCTTGGGACACTAGGACAGTTATTCTCTGCGCTTGTGCTTCTAAATGGAAAAGCATAGCCTGCTAAACCATTCTCATAGATCACCTAAGTCAGAGACACGAAAGACCAGGAAAGGAAAGTATGGCCCACGTGTACAAAAGAAAGGAGAGAAAACAAAAAGACCCCTGGTGTGGTATGTGAGCTTTTAAAAAATCAATATTTGGAAACCTTTTCAGCAATCCAGTTACTTAACCGTGATGATACTGTTGATTTCATGAATTTATTAAGCAAGCATCCTTCACCTGCAGAAAACCAGCCTGGGTCACTGGGGAGAGTGTGGGCTTTGGAGCCCCTGAGTTCAATCCAGAATCCCCACTTACCAGCTGCTGACCTTGGGCAAGTTACCTAACCAACACGAGCCCCAGCCTCCTATGATGCCCATGTCTAGGTTTGTGATGAAACCTCGCTGAACCGATGTTTGTGAAATGTCAGGTACCGCACTGCCATGGATACAATGCAGGATACAGTCTTCCTCAAACATAAACTGCAACATCTTCTGATACTTTGAAAACAGATTTACACAAGTGGCTTGAAACAGACCAAGAAATACCTATGCTCGATGGAAAGAGGGAGAAAGACGTATCTTGCTAAAAGCAGCGACTTGCAGAAAGGGCAGGAAATAAACACCCTGACACCCACCTTGGATGGAATACAGCAGGACAGGTGTTTCTCACTGTAATGATAGTCTTTATTTGATTTTCATCACCTTTCAATGAAAGAGTGGTTCCCGTCAGCACTATGTCATTACAAACCTTACAAATACATCTTACAGGCAGTGAAATTTCTTCTAAAAAATGAAAGCTAACTGTAAGGAACATTTGCAATTGGAGAAGGTGTAAAATAGAAGCATGGTTAAATGTAAGTTGGTTTCTATCAAGAGAGAAAAATGGTACCACTACGCCATTGAAGTAGTACTACAAACATACTATTTTGCTTGTTTGGAAGCTGACCGTTCATATGAGAGAAGCTGATTTGCTCTTTTCTTCTCAGTGACCAAATCAAATGCTTGCATATCTAACCATCCTGGCAAGACAAAAACAGGGGGAATGAGAAGCAAAGCTTCTAATTATGTTCAGAATTGACTTCAAGGGTTAGGGAGCACAAGCTGTGGTTTTCAGAAGGTGAAGACAAACTCGTGACAGTTTCAAGGAGAGCTATGGGGGCCACGGCTTTAGCCTGTTGTGTCTGGGCAGCTGACATAACTTCATTCGCCCAGGTTCTGTCTCTGGTCTGAGCTGCCTTAGCTCTGATGATCCGGGAGGACTGTGGTTACTAGGACTGGGTATTCTAACGCATTGCAGTCATCCGTCAGGAACACCAAATCCTGAAAAAGATGTGCAATAAACAGGAACATCACTAAAGGTGGCCACAGAACTCATGCACAGCAATAGGGCTCCTGCTTATCCTCAAAGGCTGTTCAGTTGTTCCCCTTTGTGTGAAAACTTCACCCATTGAATCTCATATTCCTTTGTTATTGAATTCACGTGTGTGTGTGTTGGTTGACCAGATGGATGGATAGATGGGTAAAGAGCAACAACTCTGGGGCCAGGCACTGGGGATACCAGGAGTAACAGCAGTAGGTCTCACCCTCAAACACTTCAGAGTCAATAGTAGCATTCTCAGATTGTATTACAATTATGTTTTCCTCCTCTCTCCCCAGCACCACCAAGCAGAGAGAGGAATGAAGAGGGAAGTGGTGGAGTAGGAAATGCATGTCTCATCCCCGATGCAAAGTAACAAATACATCTTTTAAAAATATGTATTTATTTTTATTCTTTTGGCCATGCCAAGTCTTCTTTGTGGTGTGTGGGATCTAGTTCCCTGACCAGGGATCAAGCCTAAACAAATCTTAATAAAACTTAAAGCTAGAAATCTTAATAGCTGAGTACTAAAGTTTCCTGGGTCAGGCCTGGTGCTCGGCATTCTATGTGTAGTTACCTTCTTTATATGTTTAATCGCCTTGCTAGAGATCTTATTACCAAGGAGTTACTGCAGCGCCCAGCACACACATGGTCAGGGTGTAAGTATTATTATCCTACCAACATAATATCCTTCAATTATTATGAAGACAGGGGCTCAGGTCTGCCTGATGCTGAAGCTTGTGCCCCTAAGACCACATGACCCAACTTTCTATATCTAACCAGTGCTGATTCTCTGCTCTTCCTGTCTCCTTCCCCTCTGATGCGGACTCTTCCCATCACAGAGCACACCCAAAGCCTCTCCCCTAGAAAGTCTCCTCTAACCTGCTCTCCAGGACACGGGAGTTCTCAGAATTCCGCAGTTCTCATCCCACCCCATTTGACTGCCGGCAGAATCTGTTCTATACGATTTTCATATGGTCCTGGGTGCTGCAGGTGGGGCTGGTGGAGGTGGGGAGCCTTGTCCAGAGTCCCCAGCACTTGGCAAGAGCAACGGGGTTGAGGAAGGGCTTTGTGAACTGGAAGCACCCCATAAGCTTTTCTCTTTCTCCTCCTGATTCCCCTGTTCCTCTAACCCGTCTCTTAATTTCTTGACCCATAACAAGTAGGAAAAGAATGTTCAACGCGTCACTCACTCTCCTGCAGAAGGAGTTCATGATGGTGTACAGCTTCCGCACTTTGTCCTTCAAAGCGTCCACCTGGGCCAGCTTCCAGCAGTGGGGTGATGCCACGAAGTCCCGAAGCTTGGCCAACACGCAGTAATTCTGCGAGTGGATGACAGGGAGGGGTCTCGTGGGAGAAGTCAGTAGTCAGAGGGCCAGGAGCTGGGGCCGGCTGGTCCTTCTTCACCGGATGTCTCCCGACCCCCCACCCTGCCCCCCAACCCCCTGCGGCAGGCAGACCGCTCTTACGTGTATATCCAGATACAGCCTGGGCAGGTATCTCACACACGCCTCCTGTGGAAAGGGAAGTGGCTTTCTGGGATGCCCACAGGGACACACCCCTGTCACAGAAGTCTCTGTCAGCCCCCAGGCAGCTGGCCCAGCCCCAGGTCCCCAGGGACTTCCTTGATGCCGACATGCACATACACTCTTGTGCTGTCTGCCACATTCCCCCAGGGTCAACTGCTCTTCTAGAATTTAGAATGCAAACTTTATGTCATATACTATGAGTTAGGGAACTGTTTCATATATGCGTGTAGAGAGAGGGAGATGTACATAAATATGTAAGTGTGTATATATATATATATACACATAGAACATGTATATATACAGTTATAACTATATATATACAGTTCTATATATATAGTCTGGGGGCTTCCCAGGTGGCTCAGTGCTAAAGAACCACCTTGCCAATGCAGGAGAGGCAGGAGACGCAGGTTTGATCCCTGGGTTGGGAAGATCCCCTGGAGAAGGAAATGGCCACCCACTCCAGGATTCTTGCCTGGAGAATCTCATGGACAAAGGAGCCTGGCAAGCTACAGTCCACGGGGTAGCAAAAGAATTAGACATGGCTTAGTGACTGAACATGCATGCACGCATAACTGTAATCTAGATATAGTAGTACATGTAGCATATGCTATAGGAATAGAAAGCTGTATATATAGTTATATTTTTATATCACTCTGTTTTAGTTTTGCTTCTGTGCTGGCCCGAAACCCGAAAACCCAGATTCTGGTCTTTTCCAACCAGTAAATTCCCTGTTGCCGGGGATAGATCTCCTTCTTTTTGGTGACTCAGTTTCCCAGTTGTGAGGCTAGAGAGTTAGAACACATAATCTCTCCACTTCCTTCCAGCTCTGAATCTATGCATTTTAAGTTTTAAAATCATGTTTTTTTTTTTTTTTTTTTTTAAAGATGATTGCTCTACGTATTTGGGCTTCCCAGGTGGCACTTGTGATAAAGAATCTGCCTGCTAATGCAGGAGATGTAAGAGACGAGTGTTCGATTCCAGGGTTGGGAAGATCCCCTGGAGAAGGGCACGGCAACCCACTCTAGTATTCTTGCCTGGAGAATCCCATGGACAGAGGAGCCTGGTGGGCTATAGTCCGTGGGGTCGCAAAGAGTCGGACACGACTGAAGAGACTTAGCATACATGCACGCTCTATGCACCAGTGCTCGACACATCTAATAGCAAGGAATCTGTGGATAAATTAGGGTGCTTCAGAACAACCAAGTGCTGTTTCAAAGGAATATTATTTTGACGGCATTGTTAGAAAGTAAATTGCAGAACTGCTGTGCTGTTTGTTTCGATTTGTCTATACACACACACACACACACACACTTGGATTGGATACCTATGCACAGATCAAGAACTGAAATCCTATCCTCTGAATGTGATGGCAGCAGGTCACCTCTAGGTGGTAGGATTGCAGTAATATTTATTTTCTTCTTTGTCTTGTGCCTTTTCCAACTGTTTTCAAGCTGTATGAGCTTCATAACTTACGAAAAAATACGCATTATTTAACTTTCAAAAAGAAAACACGAAGGAGGTGTCAAGGTACCATAAGCCCCACATCTGAGAACAGTGCATCTTATGTGAAGGGTTCACAAGTGGTGAAGGGACACTTTTAAATTTTGCCAGAGCTTTGAAGTTTAATTCAGTTTGTATCTACACTGGAAGAGTGGTCAGGAGGCCAGATTTTAGCTCTGGGTGGCCCCTTAGAGACTCTGGGTTCCAAGCCCCTGCGTCTTCCGCTGAACAGAGCAGTGAGAACAGTGGCTGAAGTCCAGGGTTGTTTACACTGGGCAGACTGTGTCTGCATTCCAGTTTGCAACCCTCCAGCTGCCCAAAGTGTGTCTCACAGCTCAGGATGCTGAGATTCTCTGATTCGGCTAGATAATTTGCTCAGGTCCCATGGCAGGTGAGAGGTGGGGCCGGTTCAGGAGTCACCCCATCAGCTCCTACTGGTTAGTGGGGAGAATAAACAAGCTGAACTCCTTGGCCCTCCTTAAGTTGGGGTTCTACACTCTATGGGAACTTTTCTCCTCTCTCTCTCTGTCTGTCTGTCTTTAGATTTTAAAACAGATGCTCTGATATTTGCTAGCTTGTTGCTCTTCAGTCGCTACGTCGCGCCCGACTCTTTGGGACCCCATGAATTGCAGCACGCCAGGCTTCCCTGTCCTTCACTATCTCCCTGAGTTTGTTCACACTCATGTCCATTGAGTCAACTAGTTATAAACAAAAGTTTTGATGTCTTGGATTGCATTTTCTTTGTAGTAAAGAGGAAGCAGAAACGATGGTCATTTAATAGGATGGGACTAAAGCACAAATACCCTGGGAATTAACATTGACTGGAAAAGGAAAAGAGCATTTCCCCCCCACCCCTGGTCCCCTTCTAGCCCCCAGTCCAAAGGCAAATTTTTGAGAACTGGGTCTGCATGGACCTCCCATCCTCATTCAGGTGGGGGCTGAGGGCACTCACCGAGGGCTCGGTGGCCTGCAGGCTCTGGAAGTCAGAGGTGATCTCCCGGCTCAGGGCCAGCATCCGAGAGTAGCAGGTCGGGGGAGTCGGCCGTGTGGTGGGGAGCCCAGCCAGGAGCAGCAGCAGCAGCAGCAGGGGGAACACCTGGGCTGTCATGGTGCAAAGGCGGCCTGACTGCAGCCCAGGCCAGCCTCCCTTTTAAGCAGAGGTCTGGGGGTGGTCCTCCGAGACTCCTCTGTTTCCTGTGGGGCCCAGCCAAGGCCAAGGCCACGCCCACCTGGCTGGGGGACACTGGAGCCTTTCAGACCTGAAGCCCCCACCACCCCTGTTGAGAGAAGAGGCTGTCTGGACTGGGGTGCCGGACACTTGGAAGGGAAGTGGGGTCTTTCTCTCACACAACGTGCAATAGAATTTTCTCTCTTGGCAGGCGCTCTTCCTGAAGTGGCAGGACTGGTAGATGAAGGGAAGACGAGAGAGAGACAGGATGGATGAGTGGGTGGTTCAACCCTGGGGCAGTCAACCCTTTCAGTTAGAATGGGGACTGTTTTGTTTTTTAAACTGACTGATCTCTTGGAGCAGAACTGGATGGAATGGGGCTAAGGGACCAGAAGTGATGGATCGAGCATCAGTGATCCAGAACTTGGGATCAGGCAGCTGGGTATCACTATCCACCCGCCACTGACTGGCCAGCTGCCCTCTGAGCAGCTGCATCTCTGCATCTGGAAGATGGGCTCATGCTAGTATCTGAGGTAGGGGTGCGGGAGCATCCCCCAGGCTGGTCCACGCCAGGCTCCTGGCACGAGCCCTGGTACAGAGCAGACCCTCGGGAAGGGTGGGTTCTCCAAATGTCTCTCTCTCTTTTGTTCACTTGACTGCACCAGGACTTAGTTGTGGCATGCAAGATCTAGTTCCCTGACTGGGGATCGAACCTGGGCCCCCTGCATTGGGAGCACAGAGTCTTAGCCACTGGACCAGTAGGGAAGTCCCCTAAATATGTCTCTTTTAGCAATGATGCTCTGCAGGCTGCTCTCCTGTAAACATAGGAGCGTGGGTACCGGTTAAAGGAGTAAGCGCTGCGCTTAGGTGCTCAGTGGATCGAGTGGTCACCAGCTTCTTTGATGATCTTGGGCAAGTTTCTTAACTCTTCTCTCTTCTTAACTAGGGATGATAAGAGCGTGGTGAGGAATAAAAGATGCTGAGCTATTATCACAGCCGGAGCTAATGTCACTGTCTCGTTTCCTACAAGCGTCCCTGGGAGGCAGGGACAGAAAACAGTCCCATTTTCCAGGTGGGAAAATCGAGGCTCACAGAGTTCCAGCAATATGCCCAAGGTCGTAAAGCTAGAGGCAAATGGATCCCATGAGGCTCTGTGTTTTACCTGTTTCCCATTCTCCCACCTCACAGTGTGGAACTGGGGAGGAGCAGGATTCTTGCTGTCAGGGACTGAGCTCTTGGGCTGCCCAAGACCAAGGAACAAGCTGGGAGAAGGAGCTGTCAAAGGAGAAGGTTCTTCTTTAACACCGAGCATTGAATATGCACCAGCATGAGGCATCAGCCTAATTTATACCACTACACAGATGTTGTCACAAATGTCACGAACCTTACAGAAAGTCAGTAAAGTGGGTGGGATTATTCCCATTTCCCAGATGGAAAAACTGAGGGTCTCAGGGACAATGAAACTATCTGAGGTCACAAAGTCAATAAGGAGAGACAAAGCTGTAGACCTGTGTTTGCCTGTCTCCAAAGCCTGTCTCACTGCAGGGGGTGCAAAAGAGGGGTCAGTTGGGCACACATTCCCGGAAGAAAACAACCCATGGGGAGGACCAGAGGGTTAAGGGAAAGGAGGATGGTGTCCTGGATGTGGGGCGGCATCGAGGATCAACAGCAGGGATGAAAGTCCAGCTCCAGCCCGTCCTTGTCTCTGTTTGCCCTGAAAAATCACTTCCTGACCCTGGTGCCCATCCTCTGTCCATAAACAGAGCAGCACCTCCTGGGGCAGTTGGAGGTCCTTTCCCACCCTGACGTTCTATTTTGCTACTTCTCTGTGTTCAAGCCCCAGGCAGGGATCACAGCTTTCCCTTCCTGTTTGGTTTAGAGCCTGTTCTCTAAACACTTTAAGTGAGAGGGCCTGGGGACTGCCTCTTGGGTGCCCTCTCAGACTGGGCAGAACTGTGTGTGTTCTGGAGGTCCAAGTGGCAAACACAGATGTGTTTTCCTTCTGAATGAAGGGGTCTCCTCACTCCCTCCATGGTGGGGCCTGGGGTGTGGGCGTCCCTGGCAGACAAACCAGCCCCAGACGGGAATTCCAGTCTGCTTTGAAACGCCCCAGGGCTTCTGGACGTGCTCATCGAAGGAGCTTTAAACTCAGGACAGGGAAGAAAAACAAACCCATGCAGCAAAACAAGTCCTTGGACCGTCCGATCAAGGAGACGTCGCTGTGCTGGCAAACAGGCGTTTCTGCGCGCTTGATGGTGAGATAAATGTGTCGCAGGGAGACCCTGTCTGGTTCCACCCTGGACACGTGTGTTGCTGTTGATGGGGCTCCTTGGGCAAATCAGAAGCACCCTCTGCACCCTGAGCACCAAACATCCTGCTGAGCGGATCCTGTCTGTCTTCCCACGCGCCATGTGCGCCTTCTGCATCTTGGCTTGTCAGCACCCAGCACCCAGCTGGGCAGAGCGGATGCTCAGGAAAGCTTTGCTGAATTAACCTGGTGGCTGTTAATTTTGTTACTCAAAGCGAGGCACAAGTTCATTAAGAAATGCATAGAGCACAGCCTGACTCAGCTCCCCTGGCAGAGAGGCTAGACCCTGCCTGGATGCCAGTGGTCCCGGGGTTCCCCCGTGTGTGTCTGCTCACAAAGGTCTCCTGTGACACTGCCCTGCCTCCTATAGCCAGCCCCCTTCTCCGGCCCCTTCCCCAGCCCCTTCAGCATCAGGTTATACCATCTGGAATGTGAATGTTAAAAATCCAGGCTGGAATTTCCCCACAGACTAAAGCCTTTGTCTTCTTCCAAAGGTTCCTCCCAACTCCCTTGATGCAGGTGAGGAACAGAGGTCCCATCACAGGGACTTCATCATGCCAGGAGAGCTGAACAACCACAGCTAATGAGGGTGTGAATGCTTCTCAGCTAGAATGGTATCTTCCAGGCATTTTCTTTAAAGGGATTCTTCATTCATTCTCCGGACTCTTCTTTATTTATTGAGAATCTAGTGTGTGCAAGCCTGAGATGGACATTAGGATAAGAGTGGATGATGGGAATGCTGTCCTCAGCAAGGAGAGGGAAGACCAATTTACTCACTGAACAAGGGAAAGGGGGTGAAAATCCTGGTGTCCCAGGAACCACTCCCTGGTGATGGCTCCATCTGTGAGGAGTGTTGTGGGGATGTGGGACAGGCATGGGTGTGAGGGATAGGGGAGTGTGAGACAGTGAAAGAGAAAGGGAATTTGGAAGATGCTATGCTGCAGGCTTCTTTGAAGACAGAGGAAGAGGCCACAAGCCAAGGAATGCAGGAAGCCATGAGAAGCTGAAAGGGGGAAAGAAAAAAAAAAAAAGATCGTTCCCTAGAGCCTCCAGACCCAACTTCTGCCCTCCAGAATTGTGAGATAGTCAATTTCTGTTGTTTTAAGTCATTCCGTTTATAGTGATTTTGTTACAGCAGCAACAGAAAACTAATATACTGTCTCTCTGGGGTTCTGTAGGAGAACAGAGATCAAGGCTGCAAGGAACTTGGAAATGATCTGCCTCAACCCGCCTGAAGCTTGTGCTTCTTTTACAGCTTCCTTGTCAAGCATTCATCCAGAGTCTGCTTGTATACCTCCCTGGATGGGGAGCTCATTACTCTTTAAGACTCTTTTCTGTGATCTAAAACTCCAGTACCTTCTATTACAGAACAGCCCTGGGTGGTTCTCAGCCCTCTGTCTGTCTGTCACCGCTTGTCCCTGTCCCTCAGCATCGACTCTTTTTCTAAGCAAGCAATTTCATAAACATTTTCCCATGGGCAATGACTTCAAGATCCTTTTCCACAATTACATCTACATCTCTATTACCATCTCTCTGCCCAGGGTCCTTTCTCCTTCCAGTAGCCATTCCAAAAGCAGAAATTCATGCTGGCTGGCCTCTGTTTCATGTTTTCCCCTGGTTCCTTGAGGCCTGGAAGATTGTCTGAGGTCTGTGGCCTGGTCCACGCCAAGCTCTTTAGCCATCTCTGCCAGTCTTTCCCACACTTTTTATCAGGTACTGACAATGACAATGATGCAGTAATGATGGTGATGATAAACTAATCCTGGAATGCTGCCTTCTTCCAAGTCCTGTGCAAGGATTAATGCATTCGGTCTAGTCTCATCATTCAAGGGCACTGAGGCACAGAAAGGTAAATTTAGTTGAATCACACAGCATTAGCAATCCCTAGGGTTTGTGGTTACCGCGTGCAAGTGATCTTTGGCCTTCTTATGTGCCATTCTCTTTTCTTGCAATGTCTTTCCCCAGCCTTGCTTGTTCCTGGTTTGTTTCTTCTTACCTGCCAGACCAAGCTGAAATGTCACTTTCTCCAGGAAGCCTGCCTTGCTGGATTAGGTTCCTTCCACTTGCTCACACAGGCTCCCATGGCCCCTTCACTCTCCTTGGCTTTGACATGTCCACTTGTTCATCTATCCCCTACAGGCAGAGCAAATCTCCTATCTGTCTTTTTGTCCACAGCAAGGAGGCCTGTAAACATCTCCCCACTAAATGGTAATGACTGTTCCTTTATCCATCCTGGTCTGTATCAATGTGTCTCCCACTAGCTGGAATCCAGATTGGAACCCAGCCCTCTTTGAAAGGTCTGCTCAGAACTATCACCTCCTTTGTTTGGGCCCCTCTTGTGTCAGTTAGGACTAAAAGTTGTGAGTTACAGAAAACACAGCTTGAGATACCCATGGCCAGACTTTTTAAAATATTCAACTGAAACATACTGGCAGTAGTGTGGAGCTCAGGAATGGTTTGATCTAGGAACTCAAAGAAGTCACCAGGAAATCATCTTATTCTGTGTCCCTATTCCATGCTATGATGGTCTTTTGACATGTCAGCTCTTCCAGACTAAAATCCCTGGTTATTCAACCACATGCTACTCCAGATGTGAAGGTATTTGTAGATGTGATCAAAGTCTACACGCAGTTGAATTTAAGGAAGGGAAATTATTCTAGATGTTCTAGGTGGGCTTGATTCAATCAGTTGAACAATGTTAAGAGTAGAGCTAAAGAAGAAGAACTTCCCTGAAGGAGAAGAAATTCTGTTTATGGAATAGATTCAGTCCATCCCTGTGAGTTCTAGCTAGCCCTTCCTCACAGCCTGCCCTGATGTTTTGGACTTTCGTGGCCATCCACCACAACCATGTCAGCTGATTCTTTAGGGTAAAATAATCTCTTATAATGTCTCTGCTTCTGTTTCTGTGATTGAACCTGAACTGACACATATGTGACTGACTGCATCCAGGTGTCTGTGTGGTCACAAAGTGGCTGCCAGTAGAGTCTATCACATATGCTATCCCATCCCTGTCCAGGGAGGACACATGCCATCTCATCCCCTGACCACTGAAGGAAATCCTAAGCTTTGTGCTGCTAGTAGAGCCTACTGTGTCTGTCTTGTGATCTTGTGTTTTCATAGTCTGGGACTCCTTTTTAGTACTTCTAGGTAAAAAGCTCTCAACTTTTTCCTCCTGGCTGTTCAGACTGGCATATTCCATAAGTGATGCAGGTAATGAGGGAAATACTTGTGTTCTCAGCCCTAGGGAGTTGTGGGAAATTCCTGAACAGACCAGAAGAAATAGGAACTCTTTGTTACTTGGCTCAGACACAGAATCACACCTTTTCAAGTGTTCTGTGTGTTCTTGCCCTATACCTGTTTATAATGGCAGTCGAGGCTGAAATGGCCATGGCCAATCTCAGATCTCTGTTGCCCAAATTCCAGCCAGTAGCTGTTTTTGCCAGCCATTGGAAGAGCCTGGTGGCAGTTTCCATCCTGTGAAAAACATTACTCTAGACACACAAGGAGTCTGAGATGCTGACCTTAGGGGCTGGTGGTGGAGGCCACTTCTCTAGCAAAGAGACCACCTCCGGGTCCCTCCTTCCTGCCTGCATTCTGAGGTTAGAAACTAGGGGCCAGTGATGCCTGTGCCGTCCTAACCCAGCAGGGACAGCTGGGAGGTATTTGAGGGAGGGGTGTAGCTTGAACAACTAGCCTTAATGTTGCCTCCAGGGTTCCTGTTGACAGCAGTGTTCCTTTGGTTAAAAGCCTCACGTATCCCCCTGTTTGTGTGCTATATTTTGAGCTTGTTGCTTGCGCTCTTGGCAAACCCCAGTGGAAAGTTGGCCCACATGGTCCAGAGTGAAGGAATGAAGACAAACACCGAGGCCGGGTTTTGCTTTGGGGCAGTAATTCCGAAAATAATCCCACACTTTAGAATAGAGACCCCTCTATAAGCCTCAAAACATAGGTTCAAATTTTAATAGGGAACAGTGTGCAAGACAAATTCTCCCAAACGTTTTCTTTGGGTCTGTTTTTGCAGAAAAGACTCAGAACAAGTCCTTCAAGAAAAATTCCAGTTTGGCTTTGCAGAAAGAGTGCAGACATTGGAGGGATACAGACTTTAGTTTAAATCTCACTTCTGTTATGTAATGGTGCAAATCTTGTCACCCTTTGGTTTCCTCTGAAGAGTGGGGTTTATAACATTTATCGCCCAGAGTTCCTGTGAAGATGAAATAAACATGAAATGGCTGGAATGACTGCGGGGGCTGTGGTTTTCATTTCTTTATTTTCATTTTTCCTGCCCCACCCCTCCCCGCCCCCAGTTATGGACCTTGGTCATTCACTCCATCTTAAGCCAGTTCTTCCCTCCCCACCATGGTAATGGTGATAGCCCATGCATGCTAAGTCACTTCAGTCCTGTCTGGCTCTTTGTGATTCCATGGACCATAGCCCACCAGGCTCCTCTGTCCATGAGATTTTCGTAAACAAGAATACTGGAATGGGTTGCCATGACCTTCTCCAGGGGATCTTCCTGACCCAGGGATAGAACCCGTGTCTCTTCTCCTGCATTGGCAGGCAGGTTCTTTACCACTACCAGCTAGCATCCTTCCCTGGGATGAACTGATGGGTGAAGGAAGGAAATCATTCTCATTCCACCAGTGTTCCCACGTGGTTGCCAGTAATTATGTCTCCTGTGCTGGAGTAGCTGCTGTGCTGGAGGCACTGTCAAGACCAGAAGCAGAGCTGGGAGATGGATGGAGAACTGGGAACCTCAGTCATACAGTCATAAGGAACTGGGTCTGTCAGTAACCTGAATGAGTTTGGAGTCTGAATGAGTCCTGATGGAACTACCTCCCTGATTCTAGTCCCAGGGGCCCAGTCCTGGAATTCCCCCATGGACTCTGTAAGCCATCCTGGGGTCTTTTCTAGCTACAGACCTAGGGTTTCTTTTTGGTTAGAGCTGGTTTCAGTGAGGTTTTTTTCTCTGTCTTGCAAAGAAAAAGGTCCTGAATGATATAGTAACCAGCAGAGTGCTCACTGGAGAACTGGTGCTCACAGCCATTGCCTTCTCTTTGATGATTCACCCTTTGTGGCAATCACTGGTGCTCGTCATCAAATACATCCAGTTTCCTCTTTCCTGAACCCATGCCAGGATTGAGCTTCCCTGGCCCCTTGAAATTATGTGAGGCCACCTGAGTTATTTTGTGCAATGATACGTAAGAGGACATGATGGGTTTTGCTTCCAGGCAGAAGCTTTAAGAGCCCGTGCATGCTTTGCTACTTTCCCTTTCTCTCTGCGATGCGACCACAGAGTCAGAGATGGTGGCTGAGATGAAGACCTGGAGCTGTACCCCAGCCCACCTGTGGTGTGGACTAGGGTTTGTTTGTTATAACAGCAGAACCTAGCCCAGCCTGACTGTGGTAGACAGAATTCGACCATGCCCTCCAGACCCCTGTAGAACCTCATCCCCTTGAGTGTGGGTGGAGCCCATATAGGATGGAACATCACTTCAGTGGTTTGGTTAATTATATGGCAAAAGGAATCTTGCAGATGTCCTGAAGATTACTAATCAGTTGACTTTGAGTTACTTAAAAAAGGGAGATTACCCAGGGGAGCTGATTCAATCACACCAACACTTTAAAGGCAGGGAGTTTTCCCAAGTTGGTAGAAGAAAGGGAAGTCAGAGAGACTCCAAGTGTAGAAAGGATTTGACTTTCACTGCTGGTTTGAAGGTGGAGAGGGCCACACAAGAAGGAACGGGGCAACCTCTAGGAGCAGAGAGTGGCCTTGGCTGGCCTCCAGTCCAGAAATGGGAGCCTCAGTCATACAGTCATAAGGAACTGGGTCTGTCAGTAACCTGAATGAGTTCAGGAGCAGATCCTTCCCCAGAGCTCCCAGACATGCAACAAAGGCCAATGCAACCCACAGCGATGAGCCCAGCTGACTGCATCCAGACATCAGCCCTCCAGGGCCAATAGCTAATAAATGGGTGCTACTTTACCTTTCGGGTTTGTGGTAATTTGTTACACAGCAATAGAAAACAAATACAACAAGCAATACATTTTACTTGAAGATATTCCTTGAGGATTATAATTTTTCAATTTAATAACACATGTGTAATACTCCCCAGGCTGCCCTTCAGTGGTTTATTTACCAGTGTGTGTATCAGACTCAGGATTTCCTGATGGAGGAACTGTGTCCCCAGGCTGAGCAGAGACCCTGGATGGATGCTCTAAGATGAAGTAAAGGCGATAAAAGTTGTCGCATCCCACCAGGCCTGGTCTGAGGACCTGGAAACTGACAGCGGCCAGTATGGGTGCAGAGCTCGCTGAGCATCTAGTGCTGTTGTTAGGGCACTGTGCACACGAGCCACGGCAACCCTCAGAAAACCCCAACCAGGTGACCACTGGTACCGTCACATCCCTGCTTCACAGGTGAGGCACTAGCAAGGCAAGAACTTGAATAACTTGCTCAAGGTCACACAATTAATTAGAGTGAAGCCCAGGTTCAAACCAGACAAGCTGGCTCAACTCTCTGTTGCTAATACCCCACTACCCTGCCAACTAAGAGAAAGAACTCAATAAAAATTTGTTAAGGGACAGAGTGAATGGACATGAGTTTGAGCAAGCTCTGGGAGTAGGTGATGGACAAGGAAGCCTGGTGTGCCACAGTCCATGGGGTTGCAAAGAGTCGGACATGACATGACTGAGAGACTGAACTGAACTGAAGGGCCAGAGTGACGGCAAGTGGGAAGAAAATAATTTCTTTTTATGCTAACAAGCTGTGTGATACTAGGCAGCTTGCTACCCTATCTCTGAACCTTAATTTCCTTAGAAAATGACGGGTGACTATTATTTAAGGTGATGTTTTGGATTTTTCTCCATGCTCAATGTGGTTATTCATTGCTTTTAAGGCAGGGGTTCCCAACCTCTGAGAGCTAATGCCTGATAATTTGAGGTGGAGCTGATGTACTAATAATAATAGAGATAGAGTGCACAGTGAATGCAATGTTGTTTGAATCGCCCTGAAACTAACATCCCTACCCCAGTCCGTGAAAAACTGTCTTCCATGAAACCGCTTCCTGGTGCCCAAAATGTTGGGGACTGCTGTTTTAAGGCATCGGTCATGGACACAGTGCGTCCTCTCTGCCCTGGGCAGGACCAGTCTGCCAGCCACACAGCCTGAGTGTTGGCTCACGGGCACCCTGGGCTCTGAGCCACCCCTTTGCAGTGTGCTTTGATCCCTCGGATTTCAGTGCCCCGAGGCCCCTCACGGGGAGGTGGCTGTGAGGACTGAAGTGGGGTAGCTGGTTCAGGCAGAATGGGGGATGCTCACTCAACAGTAATCTCCCTTCCCAGACCCTGGCTCCACGGCACCTGGAAAATTCCCTGATTGTTAGCAGATACATGTTGTGTTAGAGATAGTATTCAAAGATGCTTTTCCCCTTTATTTTGTTTACAGGATGTTAAATGATTCACTTAACTGATTCTTTTCAATAAATTAACAGAATTGGTTTAACTCAACAAACATGCTTGTTGCATTAGAGTCATGCATATACAACCAGAGTTCTTTTCAGGTTAGGACCTGAGACCAGGAACTGGTTTTGGCTCCTAATCTATGAAAAATCGGTACCACTGTTTCCATCTTTAATTATTTCTTTTATAATGAAAGATGATCCATTTCTCCTGCAGTGTCCTAAGTATTTCTAGAGCTATGCTATATTCCCCTGCACCTATGAAAAAAAGTTTATTGTGGTAAAATATACATTAAGTATTTTTTTAAACGTTTAATCTGTTGAGTGTCAAGTTCACTGGTTTAAGTACATTCACAATGTCATGCAGCCATCACCACCATCATCTCTAGACCCTTTTCATCTCCACCAACTGAAACTCTGTACCCCTTAAAACGCTAACCCCCCCTCTTCCTCTCCCCCAGCTCCTGCCCCGCACCATTCTGCTTCCTAGTGGCGGGCCAGCTTGATTTTGGGGTTTCAACTCGAACCAGAGATCTAAGTCACCTTCTTGCTGGATGAGTTCTCTATTTCCTTACCTGTAAAATGGAGACAATGCTGGTGATCACCCTTCTCATGCTCAGGGCTGAGAGAGGAAGAAATGGTTGAGACATGTAAAGCCCTTCGACCAGCCAGTGCCTGGGGTAGGGACAGCACTGTGGGCTTGCTGTTATTATTATTTATATGATTTCCAGGGCCTTCCCTGATGGTCGGGTGACTGAGACTTCGCCTTCCAATGCAGGGGGTACTGGTTCTGGGAACTGGGATCCCACATGCCTTGAGGCCAAAAAACCAGAAAATAAACAATAGAAGTAATATTGTAACAAATCCAATAAAGACTTTAAAAATGGTCCATGTCAAAAATATCTTAAAAAAAAAAAACCCATATGTGTGTGTGTGTGAGTGTGTGTGTGTGTGTGTATGTGATTTCCATCCCCCAAAATACATTTTCCAGCCCCATCTCCTCAAGTCACTGGACCCTGAGCGGTTTGGGCCCTGGGACACACCATCATTATCCCCAGGAGCTGGCTGAGGGCTTGGACCTGGTAAAAGGACTGAGAATGTGGGTGGAAGAAATGAATCAACAATGCCCTTGTCCCTTTTCCTCCCATAACATGAAATCCTGGGAGGCCTTGCTGCAGCACCGCCACCATAAACAAGAGCCTCTGAAACCTCCATTCATCGTCCTGGTCCTGCGGATTCCAGCCTTTGCGAGGTTAAGGCTTCCTCCCTCGGGAAGCGCTTTGAGTGTTTTGGCCTCCGTCCTTTCAGGAAGCCTCGAAGCCAACACACACCCAGGGCAGGAAGTGGGCAAGAAGGACTTAAACCTTGGGTGGAAAACATTTCGCCTCTTCAGGAACCATTTCAGAAGCTGGCTGTGCGTCCACATTGCTGGCACGAAGATTCGTGTTAAGTGTGACCTACTATGGTTTTTTTCTTTTTTCTTTGAATAGTTCCTTTTTCCCTTCATGAAAAGGCCATAGTTTCTGAGAGGGCGGCTAGCTTAAGGCACAGAATCAGGAAGGTAAGGAGGGCAGAAATGGGTTCGGAGCATTTTTAGCTGTAGCTCTCAATACTTTCTGAGCAAACATCCCAAGAGTTGGGTATAAATCCTCATTTTACTCTTGAGGCTCTTAGGTTCAAAGGAGTCACATGTCTTGCCAAAAATATGCTGCTGCTGGAGGGCTTCCTTGGTGGCTCAGACAGAATATGCCTGCAGGCTGGTAATAAAGCCTAGATCTTCTGGGTCCCAGAGCTGATGCTCCTCACCGTTTGCTCCTCACCTTCATTGGCTGGGGGTATCCAAATATGCCAAATACACGCACATAGACTGTATTACTCACCATAGACTTTCAGATTATTTTTCACACTGGACTGAATTCACTGATGCACAGGAGATGTAAGACCCTAAAGATATTACAAAATTATGGAGGAGTATCGCATACATTTCCAGGTAGGTCATGCTGATTTCACGCCTGTTACTTTTAGGTCTTCCTAATTCTGTTTCAACTAAATCTCTGCATTCTTATTATTTTCTTATTCATCTGTTCAGCAGAGCTTTCAACAGCAGCTGGGCCTCCTACATCTACAGAATTAGTCTTGAAAAATGAACCAGAAGATATATGGAAAGTAATCAAGACTTTCTCAACAACTACACTATTAACAATAACCTCTTATGCATGGGAGTCACATATTTGTAAAACACGTGCCCCTTAAAAACAAACTTATATACTAAACAGAAATAGACCCATAGACATAGAAAACAAATTTATGGTTACCAAATAGGAAAGCAGAGGAGAGGGACAAATTAAGAGTTTGGGATTAACATATACAAAACTACTATATATAAAATACATAACCAACAAGGACATATTGCATAGCACAGGAAACTATGCTCAATATTTTGTAATAACTTATAAGGGAAAAATTATATGTATATGTATGTATGTATGTATAGGCTTCTCCAGTGGCTCAGTCAGTTCAGTTCGGTTCGGTTCAGTTCAGTCGCTCAGTTGTGTTCGACTCTTTGCGACCCCATGGACTGCAGCATGCCAGGCTTCCCTGTCCATCACCAACTCTCAGAGCTTGCTCAAACTCATGTCCATCAAGTCAGTGATGCCATCCAACCACCTCATCCTCTGCCGCCCTCTTCTTTTGCCTTCAATCTTTCCCAGCATCAGGGTCTTTTCCAATGAGTCGGCTCTTGGCATCTGATGGCCAAAGTTTTGGAGTTTCAGCTTCAGCATCAGAATATTCAGGACTGATTTCCTTTAGGATTGACTGGTTGGATCTCCTTGCAGTCCAAAGGACTCTCAAGAGTTTTCTCCAACACCACAGTTCAAAAGCATCAATTCTTTGGCATTCAGCTTTCTTTATAGTCCAACTCTCATATCCATACATGACTACTGGAAAAACTATAGCTTTGACTAGATGGACCTCTAATAATGTCTCTGCTTTTTAATATGCTGTCTAGCTTAGTCATAGCTTTTCTTCCAAGGAGCAACTGTCTTTAATTACATGGCTGCAGTCACCATCTGCAGTGATTTTAGAGCCTAAGAAAAGAAAATCTGTCACTGTTTCCATTGTTTCCTCATCTATTTGCCATGAAGTGATGGGACCAGATGCCATGATCCTCATTTTTTGAATGTTGAGTTCTAAGCCAGCTTTTTTACTCTCCTCTTTCACCTTCATTAAGAGGCTCCTTAGTTCTTCTTTGCATTCTGCCATAAGGATGGTGTCATCTGCATATCTGAGGTTATTGATATTTCTCCCTGCAATCTTGATTCCAGCTTGTGCTTCATCCAGCCTGGCATTTCTCATGATGCACTCTGCATATAAGTTAAATAAGCAGGGTGACAATATACAGCCTTGATGTACTCCTTTCCCAAGTTGGAACCAGTCTGTTGTTCCATGTCTGGTTCTAACTGTTGCTCTTGACCTGCATACAGATTTCTCAGGAGGCAGATAAGGTGGTTTGGTATTCCCATCTCTTGATGAATTTTCCAGTTTGTTGTGATCCAGTGGCTCAGTGGTAAAGAATCTTCCGGCAATACAGGAGACACAGGAGATGCAGGTTCGATCCCTGGGTCGAGAAGGTCCCCTGGAGGAGGAAATGGCAACCCACTCCAGTATTCTTGCCTGGGAAATCCCATGGATAGAGGAGCCTGGTGGGCTGCAGTCCATGGGGTCACAAAGAGTTGGACATGACTGAGTGACTGAACACACACACAGAGACACACACACACGCATATAAGCATATGTATAACCGGCTCACTGCAATATACCTGAAACTAACACATCATTGTCAATCGGTTACAATCCAATAAAAATGTGCCACAAACGTGTCATTTTCTCTATGATGCCTGGGCTTCTGAGCACACTATTCACATGCCTGGAACACCATTCCCTGCTCCCAACCCTAATGCAATGAGGCTCAGACTTCTGGTGGTTGGACTGTCTGTTCCCTGACAAAGCATTTTCTGATTCCAGGCAAGAGGAACCACTTGCTGTGTTCTCTCCCCTAGCTTCTCATGCTTCCCTGTCCATTTCCTGTTCTTTTTTGTACACCTTCTGTATTACTCCGAGCTGAATCCTGAGCACCCAGCACAGCAATTGAGTCCAGAAATATTGCTGCTATTCTCCCTTGGATTTCATGAATGAATGACATATCGAACACATTTGCTCAATAGCCTTTGTAAATACCACACTCCTGCAGTGTGTCCTGCGACAGATTTCTTATCGTTGCTATTGCTGTCAAAATGACAGTTTTGTCCCATGTTTTGCAAAAAAAAAAATCAATCTGCACACTTAAAAACACTTTGCCTGTTGTGTACATGTCAGGTATTTTTCAGAATAATCTTCATGTTTTCCTGCTTGAACTATTGTTCAAAAATAAGCAAAATATCGAGCAGAGCTCCCTGTCCTATATACAGTACGACTTTTTCATTACCATTTTAAGTATAATGAGTGTCCATGTCCATCCCAAATTCTCATGTTATGTGGCAGCCAGGACAGGAGGGGAGTTTGGGGGAGAATGGACACATGTATACGTAT
The DNA here is from genome assembly GCF_003369695.1 of Bos indicus x Bos taurus. Lineage (NCBI taxonomy): Eukaryota > Metazoa > Chordata > Mammalia > Artiodactyla > Bovidae > Bos > Bos indicus x Bos taurus. Next base: position 103,709,929 of record NC_040081.1, on the reverse strand, counting down.
GGCTGAGTCTTTTTGTTGTCCACCTGAAATTATCACAACATTGTTAATCAGTTATAGTCCAAAAAGCTTTTTAGCATCGTTACACTCATTCAGCTGATTCTTCAGTTGGTCTCAGCCCTTGAGTAAATTTGTCAGGTGGCTTGAGGAGCATCTTGGGCTCTTCTCAGGCTCCATCATCAGACAAGGGTTGCAGATGCATTTTTGTGGCAGTCTTGCCACGGAAGTCCTGCAAGAGTCAGGGGCAAGAGTCTTCATGGAATTCTCTATTGATGGCTGATGTCTGCTTTCCCTCCTTGGCCATCAGTGACTTCCTTTGAATGATAATAAAAATGCATTTTTGTGGTTAAATATAAATTTGGTTCCAGAGTCCCACAGATGTTTGGAAAACTCTGCTTATATTTGCAGACTCACCTGGGGGTGGGAGTGGATTTTAGTACATGGCTGAACACTCAGAGATTAAAGCCTGACCACCTCTGCTGGATATGCTGGGCTCAATCACTCACCATTGACATCATTTCACAACCACACAACTTCATATCACCATTAAATTATCTGTAACATACTTCCTTCCTTCATTTTATTTCTAGCACCCAATAGCAACCATTACATAGGAGTCTTGATAAGTTTCATCAAAGAAATGAATATATGAATCTGTCTCTGAGCCTTTACTGTTTGGATATTAAAAAGAAAAATAATCTTTTAGGATGATTAAAATAAGTGATTGTTTGTAACATGCTTATTATACTAATAAGCACATAATTGCTCAATAAATGGGCAAATGGTGACTGAAACATTCCTAGTCCTTGTAGGGGCTGGAGGAGGGATTGGCATATCATGCAGACAGGAGGAAGGGGCTATGAAAAGGACAATTCATTGAACAATAATGCTTCCTTCTCCAATATTTCAGGCAAACCCTTCCCACGTATGTCCTGCCTGAACAGGGGATGCCCTACTGCCACAGGAGGGTAGAGGAGGAACACTTGACTTTGTCAGGGTTGGGCAATAAGTGGGGTTGGGGCTGGGGGGGTGGGAAGGGTGGGGGGGCAGTTGGGGGTTATTTGCACATAAGGAGATGACTGAGCTGGACTCTAGAGGCTTGTCAGGGCCGCCCCCCCCAGGCAGGGAATAAGAGCCGGGCATCCCCAGAAAAAACTTGGACTCATACTCAGAGAGCTAAAGGGTCTTTGAGAACATTTATATTCAAAGTTAGTAAACTTAGAATGTATTTGCCTCAGAAATACAAATTAAAGTAATTGTAAAATTAAAAAAAAGTTAATCTATGGCCATACGACCCTGAACGCATCCCGTCTTGTCTAATCTCAGAAGCTAAGCAGAGTCGGGCCTGGTTAGTACTTGGATGGGAGACCGCCTGGGAATACTGGGTGCTGTAGGCTCAAAAAAAAAATTATTCTTCATGGATGTTTTCAAAAAAATTTTTCTTCTATCATATTCAAAATTATGTTTTAAACTAAAAGGCAGAATATAAATTATCACAGAATATAAAATATAATTTAAAAATTGCTCATTTGTGTTTTAAAAAATATTTTTCTTCTAGAATATTCAAAATTATTAAACTGAAAGTCAGAATATAACTTATCACAGAATATAAATTATTAATAATAATTACTAATTATGCATTATAATAGAAGAGAAATTAAAATGAAAATACTTTAAACCAATGAAAAAGGATTTATTACTTTGAAAATGTGAAGAAGTGTCATGGACTATTCTTATGAAATACTGTAAAATTTTCCATTCCAGTGTTCAATGTCGACCCAGTTGCTAATATAAAGAATCTGTAGGACTTCTCTGTTGGTCCAGTGGTTAAGATCCAGAGCTTCCCCAAAAAAACGTGTGGGTTCAATCCCTGGTCAGGGAAGTTCCACAATATTGGAGCTTCAGCTTCAGCATCAGTCTTTCCAGTGAATATTCAGGATTGATTTCCTGTAGGAATGACTTGATCTCCTTGCAGTCCAAGGGATTCTCAAGTCTTCTCCAGCAAAGAATATTTAGTAATGCAAAATATTCCTCAGCCATCCCATGCATTCTTGCCCACTCTTGAGTGTCTCTGGATCTGCCTACCAGAACCAAATGAGAGCTAGAAATGGGTCCTCAGGCCAGCAGGGAAACAGTACTCTGTTATGCAGGAATCTGATGGTTAAGGAATTCCAGAGGAGGGGTACCATGTGCTAGATCATTTGTCTTTTCTTGTAAATAAATCCTTTGGCTGTTCCAATTCTCTTTAGTCTTGGAAGCAGTGTCTGTCTCTAGTATTAGCAGTGAATCAACTTACAAATCTTGGAAGCAGTGGCATGCAGCCACATTTTGTTTTTAGAAGATAATGCCTGAGATGCTGGGAAGTGTTCCTAGGTTTCTGAACCGTCTTTAGGATTATGGGACGTTGCGTGCTAGCTCCCTTGGGATGGAGGCCCCCGGAGTTCTAACAAGCTGCAGGTGTGTTGATGATTTGCCAGGCCAGCTAAAAGCGGGGGTGGGGAGGGCAGTGCAGAAGAAGCCCCTCGTGCTTTGGTCTAAGAAGAACACACACTCTTTTCTATTAGATTCTGATTGAGGGTAGTTACTGCATCCCAAATCAGTTTATTTCAGTTTGAGTTAAGGGCAATTTTAATTCTTCAGAGTACTGGTCACTTCCAGTGAAATATTTTGTTTAAAAATTTAAAAAAACTTGCTTTCTTGTCTGTCTTTCATCTTGGAATGTAAACTCTGCAAAGGGAGATTATTTTTTCTGTGTCCTGCCTTGCCTTGAGCAGCATGTAGTAAGATCTTGAAGAATATATAGAGAACAACTGCAAAACTGAAAAAGGTAGCTTGATGGCCCACCACATGCCAAGGTGGAGGGGCCACTTAGAAGCTCGCACAGAGCCTGGCATAGCAGAGGACAACTGATTCTAAAACAGATTCAGACCTGCTTTGCCTGCCCTTGAATCGTCGGTTCACTCACTCACTCAGTTCAGACTGACCTTGAGGACTTGAGTAGTCTGTGTGGATCAGGAGAGAGCAAGCCCTGTGGGGTCCCCTCTCCTGTGTGGGGGCTATACTTTTCACTTCCCAAGACCAGAACCACTTCTTTTTTTCAAAACTGTGTATTCCATCCTCACAGTGTATCTCATATCTTTTGGTTGTCGTTGTTGTTGTGTTAGTTTCCGGTCTATAACAAAGAGGTTATACGTTAACTACATATGTATATGCTCTTTCATATTCTTTTCCATTATAGTTCATTGCAGATACTGAATGTAGTTCCTTGTGCTCTGTGTATAGTAGTTTGTTTCTGCAAATCCAAAACTCCTAAATTATCCCTCTCCCACCTCTTCCCCTTTTGCAACTCTAAGTTTGTTTTCTATGTCTGTGAGTCTGTTTCTGCTTTATAAATCAGTTCGTTTGTACTATTTTTATATTCCACGTTTAAGTGATACCATATGATACTTGTCTTTTCCTCTCTGACTTACTTCACTTAGTATGATAATCTCTAGATCCATCCATGTTGCTGAAAATGGAAGCAACATTTATTTCATTCTTTTTATGGCTGAGTATCTTAGTGGTAAAGAATCTGCCTGCAGTGCAGGAGACACAGGACGTAGAATTTCAATCCCTGGTTTGGGAAGATCTCCTGGAGGAAGATATGGCAACCCACTCCAGTATTCTTGCCTAGAAAATTCCATGGACAGAGGAGCATGGCGGGCTACAGTCCATGGGGTCACAGAGAGACAGACAGGACTGAAGTGACTGAGCAGTACTCCATCGTACACATGCACCACATCTTCATCCATTCATCTCTTGTTGGACCTTGAGGTTGCTTCCATGTCTCGGCTGTTGTAAATAGTGCTGCTATGAACGCTTGGGTGCATGTATCTTTTCGAATTATAGTTTTGTCTAGATATATGCCCTGGGATGAGATTGCTGGATCACATGGTAACTCTATTTTTAGTTTTTAAAGGAACATCCATACTGCTTTCTCCATAGCAATTATGCCAATTTACATTCCTACCAACAGTGTAGGAAGATTCCTCCTTCACACCAGAGGGACTCCTACTTCCAGTGAATGACTCCGAGGTGCTGGGCTGGCATTCCCACACAAGTGTAAGAGCTGGCACTGAAATCCATGTTGGTGCCAAAAAGGTTAAATTATCTGTCCATTTGAAAAGTTTCCATTTTGGCTCTCCTGCATAAAAGGAGAGCAATAGGGGCAGGGTCCCTCCACTGGTAGACTTGAATATTACCTTCGTGGAAGACATGGTTCTACCCATCAAGATGAGTTGCCTAACCTCTCTGGACACACTGTCCTGTTTGGTTAAACACGGATGATAATAAGGCCAACAGGAATAAATGCTAATACATCCATGTCACATTCTTAGTCCAGACCCTGCCATATATTTTTCACTTAGTAAATGGTGACTGGGATTATTAGTGAGTAGAAGGGATGAACCAGCGAGGCTAGAGCCCTGGGTCTACCAGATGACCTCAGATATTTCTAAGTCTTTGCAATAAATGGGCTGCTTTTACAGAGATGGAGGTCCCAGTGCTGTCACTTACGTATGTGACTCAGAGAAATGTCACCAACAACAAAGAAAAACTTGAGGTTTCCCCAATTTTAATTGAGAAATGGGACCCAAAAGAGAAGATCTGGAGCTAATTCCCATATATTCCCAGAGGAATAACTAGGGTTCTCATGGAGAGAAAAAAACATGGAATATAGATCAGAGAGGTCAAGGTTTGACTCTCTATCCCTCATTTACTGGCTACATGCACTTGGACTGGTAATACCCCTGAACCCTGGTGTCTTCCCTTCCTAGCTCCTCTCTCCCATACCTGTGATATTCTTGTCATTAATCTCATTATCCACATATGATAATTACCCAGTACATTGATACTCTTATTATTTTAAACAGCATTATTTTCAGAACAATGAAAAATAAGAAGAAAAAAAGATTGTATTTTATCTGTATTTGTTCTTTCTCTCATCACCGACTCAATGGACATGAGTTTGAGTAAACTCCGGGAGTTGGTGATGGACAGGGAGGCCTGGTGTGCTGCAGTCCATGTGGTAGCAAAGAGTTGGACATGACTGAGTGACTGAACTGAACTGAACTGAACTGTTCCTTCTCTAATCGTCTCCCTTCCTTTATATAGATCCAAGTTTCTGACTTACAACATTTTCCTTCTCCCCAAAGATCGTCTTTCACCATATTTTTGTAGGGCAGGTCTGAATTCCCTCAGTATTTGTTTGAGAAAGTCATGTTTGTCCTTCATTTTAAAGGATAATTTCACTAGATATATAATACTAGGTTGGTGGGGGTGGGAATAAAGAAAGGCAAATACAAGTTGGAGGCCATTATTGCAATAATCTACCTACTTAATCCACTAATGGTCTATGCCTTGCTTATCACACAGGATTTGGGGCTCTGCATCGTGGTTGCTCTGCGATTGGACATATGTCATTATGGTGGCCGCCCATTATCTTTTTTTGAAAGAATTTATTCATTTAGTTTTTGCTGTGCTGGGTCTTTGTTGCTGCATGGGCTTTTCTCTAGCTGTGGAGCGGGGGAGCGATTCTGCAGTTGCTGTTTGTGGCTTCTCATTGTGGTATCTTGTCTTGGTGTGGAGCACTGGCTTCAGGGAGGGTGTGTTCAGTAGTTGTGACTCCCAACCCCTAGAGCACAGGCTCAACAGTTGTGGCATATGGGCTTGGTTGCTCTGTGGCATGTGGGATCTTCCCAAATTGGGGGACTAAACCTGTGTCTCTTGCACTGGCAGGTGGATTCTTTACTACTGATCCACCAGGGCAGCCCTGCCCTTTATCTTTTGAATGAGCTTTTTATTTTAGGGAAGGAAATTTCCACTTTGTGAATCCTGCTTACCTCTGCAATGCAGAACCAGAATTCAATTTTCCTAGCTTCCCTTGCAGCTAAGACAAAGGACGTCACCTAGATCCCACCAATTAGAAGCAACTAAAGGAGAATTGGCTTCAGAAGAGAAATTGATGGTCACGTTGCACCTTCTGTTCAGCATCTCCAATGCCAGTGCCAAGAAGCAGTGGGACTGGGCCTGCAGCCTGCTCAGTGGGGAGCTATGATCTTGGTTACTGGCTGCATCATGTCCTATTCGATTCTCTGGCCATCCCAGGGATTGTGTAAGCTAACAGATATCCTTCAATACTATCCCTTTATGTGTATGTGACTTAGGACTCATTTTGCTGTTTGCAACTTAGAATCCTAATTATGCACTTGTCTGTAAGTGTAACTTTCTCACCTCTAGCCACTCCCATTCCTGCCTATTTCAAAGATTTGTGCAAATATAATAATATATGCTAAAGCCATCTGAAAGCAGCGAGGTGCAATTAGCATGGGGGCTGTGTTTATTTTATTTCCCACTCAGTGCCCAGCACTTAGCATTTAGTTTATTTCCCATGAATGCCCAGCACTTAGCATTTAGTGCTTGGAATGTAGTAAGTGCTCAATGAATGTTGGCTGGAAAAAAACACTCAAATCATCACAGCTTATAGTGGTAATCACCATCATCAACATCCCACTCCTTCTCCACACAGCAGGCCCCTTATGGTTCTGATTATGAGGATTGCATGCCTCTGAAGTCAGAAAATAAACTCCAGAATTGCCGACCAGACTAGAAGATGAGGCTGTTTCCTGATGAGTAATCAAGTGGAACTGAGCAAGTTGGATCAGGTTCTGCCAGCAGCAATTCATACGTGGATAGAAGGAACTCAAGCTTGCGCTGCTGCTATTTTGAGACAAAGTTTCCAGAATTCCAGCTGACAGTCATAGAAATATTGTTTTATAATTATATATTAAATACCAATGCAAGGTGGCATTGTAAATTGCATACTATAGGTCTCTAGCAAGAGTTTGAATGTGTCACGTTGAAGTTGGTATTTTGATGGACTAGAGCACAATCTCCCAGCATTGACACCATTGACGTTTGAGAGGGATATTTTTTTTCCTTGGGGGGTGTCTTGTGTATGGTAGAATGTTTAGCAGCTTCCCTGGTTCTTGCCCATTAGGTGCCAGTAGCTCTGCTTTTCCCCCACACCATTCATGACCATCAAAAATGTCTCCATACATTGCCAAATTTCCCCTGTGTGGGAATCACCCCGACTGAGAACTCCTGGGCTAGAGCAATATTTCTCATGCTACCAAATCAGTATCTATTCACCTGCATGGGAGCCCTTGGTAGACAGCAGGCCCTCTGTTGGGTCCTTTGCTTTGAATTTCACAATAACACTATGAAAGTGAAAATCTCTTGGTCGTGTCCAACTCTTTGTGACCTTATGGACAGTAGCCTGCCAGTCTCCTCTGTCCGTGGAGTTCTCCAGGCCAGAATACTGGAGTGGGTAGCAATTCCCTTCTCCAGGGGATCTTCCCGACCCAGGAATCGAACCAAGGTCTCCTGCATTGCAGGCAATTTTTTACCAGCAGAGCTACCAGGGAAGCCCTTGGTAGCTTCCACTATAACACTAAGACAGGAAAAATTATCCCCATTTCACCAGTGAGGAAATTGAAAGGAAGCCTGTGTGAGCGGAATGACTGGGTAATGAACGAGTGGTCCAACAGCCACGGTGGGTTCTGATCACAATCAGCTCTTCTCACTCACAGGCTGGAACTTTGATCCCTCCAGAACTCCAGGTTCATTGCTAATCAATCTCAATTACTCTGCAGGCAAAGGAAGTGGACCTACAGTGAAGATGCCTTGAGCACTCTGAGAACTGGCTCAGACAGATGAAGTTCCCCAAAGCAAATCAGGAACTCCTGATGGTGCTGAAGTCAGTAGGGATAAAGGTAGTTCTTTTTTAGAGACCAGCTCTGGAGATACTCAAAGATTAAGATGTCTCCATGTTTCAACCTGTTTCAGCTTCCACAGCTCTGGTTTTCTTTACCCATTGCCCCCTTTTCTGCATTGGCCTGTGAGGGTTGGCATGTGGACTTGTTCATTTCTGTACCCACTGGTGCCTGGCATAAGGCAAGCACATGTTTGTTGAGTGAATGAATAAATAACTGAAAGGGGGCAGAGCAGAGTGAAGGGGTGAGTGTGCATTATATCTCCTTGATCCCTCTTAGAATCTCCCCTCCCCATCCTTTATTTGGAAGACAGTTAAGACGATGCCAGTCACTTCCATGTTCCCAAATGAACCTCAGTTCTGAGAAGCATTAGGACAGAATTTTAGTATTGGAAGGATACTTAGACATGATCTTATCCATAGCCATAGACATGAGCTTATCCATAGCCAGTCCAGTTCATGAATTATCTCGATCACATTCCTGATATACCCATTAAGCCCATTCATTTGTTCATTCATTTTCTCACTTTGCTGGCCCTCTGTTATGTGTCCATTTGCTCTGGATGTAAGGGAAGATGATGGTCTTGGCATTCATCCAATCTGTAATAGTTAAATACTGGGCTAAACTGCTGCACCAAAGAAACAATGATAACTATGGTGGTTAACTATGATAGTATGTTATGGAAATCAACCCTGAATATTCATTGAAAGGACTGGTGCTAAAAATGAAGCTCCAATACTTTGGCCACCTGATGCAAAGAGTCAACTCATTGGAAAAGACCCTGATGCTGGGAAAGATTGAAGGACAAGGAGAAAAGGGCAGCAGAGGATGAAATGGTTAGATAGCATCACTGGTTCAATGGACATGAATTTGAGCAAAATCCAGTTGATCAAACCAGTCAATCCTAAAGGAAATCAACTCTGAATATTCACTGGAAGGACTGATGGTGAAGTTGAAGCTCCAGTACTTTGGCCACCTGATGCGAAGAGCTGACTCATTGGAAAAGAGTCTGAATAGAGGGCAGGAGGGGAAGGGGATGACAGAGATGTTTGGATGGCATCACTGACTCAAAGGATGTGAGTGTGAGAAAACTCCAAGAGACAGTGAAGGACAGGGAAGGACGGGGAAGCCTGGTATGCTGCAGTCCATGGGGTTGCAAAGAGTTGGACACAACTGAGTGACTGAACAACAGCCAGGAGATAAGGGAGGACAGAGGAGCCTGGTGTGCTATAGTCCATGGGGTCGCAAAGAGTCAGACGCAGCTTAGCGACTTAGCAACAACATCCCCTCTTAACAGTCCAGAGGTCAGAAGTGTGTTAGGGCAGGTAGTCCAAGGTCAGAAGGGTGTTCTGTCTGAGGTTATCCAGGGACCTGGGCTCCTTCTCTGGTTAGTCTGTTCCTTCCTAGGGTGTGGTCCTCTCCTTCAGGGTGGAAGCAGCTGCTCACTCTTAAGTCCCTATCACAGTCTATACAGGTGGGAACAGTCACTATACAGATCATTTCTCACATCCCATTTGCTGGAACTTAGTCACATAGCCACTCCTATTTCCAAAGGAAGCTGGGATATACAGTCTCTAGCCAGGTAGTCATGTGCTCAGCTAAAACAGATTCTTCACATATTCTGTTATTAAAAGGAAAGAAGGGACAAATTAATAGCAAAAGTCAAGTTGTAGTCTTTGCCACATAGCTCAAATCCTTTATTCTTTTAGTTTTACAGATAAGGAAACTGAGGCCCAGGGATGGGAAGTAGTTTATCTGAGATCACATAATGAGGCAGTGACAATAGAATTTTTAAAATCTGTCTTCTGCCTCCTAAGTCATTCTTAGGTCAAACACCTTCCATCTCAATACATGATGCCTTTTATTATTAGTGCTACTTCATGTGACTTCTTATGTAGACTAAAAAACCCCCATGCAACCTAAAAGTTGAGGGTTATGTTTTATTCAGTGGACAAAACTGAGAACTTGAGCCTGGAACACAGCATCTCAGCTAGCTCTGAAAGACTGATCCAAAGAGGTAAGTGGGGAGCCATGGTTTATAGGAGTTTTTACAGAAAAGGTGACATAGTCAAAACATCAAAAGATTACTATTAAAGAAAACCAAGTATCTCAAGTTAAGGAATTTAGCGTTTTTCTATATGTGGGAAGATACAAGAGTCTGGGCTCATTGAAATCTTTCTTTTGAAATATTACTCAGCCATAGAAAGGAATGAAATTGTGCCATTTGCAGAGACATGGATGGACTTAGAGACTGTCATACAGTGTGAAGCAAGTAAGGAAGAGAAAAACAATTATAGTATAATATTGTTTATATGTGCAGTCTAAAAAAATGGTACAGATGAAATTATTAGCAAAATAGAAATAGACACACAGACATAGAGAACAAATTCATGGATACCAAAAGGAGAAGAGAGGGACAGGATGAACTGGGAGATTCAGCTCAGTAATGACTCTTTGTAACCCTATGGACTGTGGCATGCCAGGCTTCCCTGTCTATCATCAACTCCTGGAGCTTGCTCAAACTCATGTCCATTGAGCCAGTGATGCCATCCAACCATCTCATCCTCTGTCATCCCCTTCTCCTCCTTCAATCTTTCCCAGCATCAGGGTTTTTTCCAATGAGTCAGTTCTTCACATCAGGTGGCCAAAGTATTGGACATCCAGCTTCACCATCAGCCCATCCAATGAATATTCAGGACTGATTTCCTTTAGGATGGACTGGTTGGATCTCCTTGCAGTCCAAGGGACTCTCAAGAGTCTTCTCCAACACCACAGTTCAAAAGCATCAATTCTTCTGCACTCAGCTTTCTTTATAGTCCAACTCTCACATCCATACATGACTACTGGAAAAACCAGAACTTTGACTAGATGGACCTTTGTTGGTAATGTAATGTCTCTGCTTTTTAAAATGCCATCTAGGTTGGTCATAGCTTTTCTTCCAGGGAGCAAGCGTCTTTTAATTTCATGGCTGCAGTCACCATCTTGCAGTGATTTTGGAGCCCCCCAAAATAAAGTCTGACACTATTTCCATTGTTTCCCCATCTATTTGCCATGAAGTGATGGGACTAAATGCCATGATCTTAGTTTTCTGAATGTTGAGTTTTAAGCCAACTTTTTCACCCTCCTCTTTCACTTTCATCAAGAGGCTCTTTAGTTCTTCTTCCCTTTCTCCCATAAGGGTGGTGTCATCTGCATATCTGAGGTTACAGATATTTTTCTTGGCAACGTTGATTCCAGCTTGTGCTTCATCCAGCCCAGTACTTCACATGATGTACTCTGCATATAAGTTTAAGCAGGGTGACAATATACAGTCTTGACATACTCCTTTCCCTATTTGGAACCAGTCTGTTGTTCCTTGTCCAGTTCTAACTGTTGCTTCTTGACCTGTATACAGATTTCTCAGGAGGCAGAATAAGGTGGTCTGGAATTCCCATCTCTTGAAGAAGCAGAAGATATTAAGAAGATGTGGCAAGAATGTACAGAAGAACTATACAGAAAAGATTGTCATGACCCAGATAATCACGACAGTGTGGTCACTCACCTAGAGCCAGATATCCTGGAATGTGAAGTCAAGTGGGCCTTAGGAAGCATCACTACAAACAAAGCTAGTGGAGGTGATGGAATTCCAGTTGAGCTATTTCAAATCCTAAAAGATGATGCTGGGAAAGTGCTGCACTCAATATGCCAGCAAATTTCGAAAACTCAACAGTGGCCACAGGACTGGAAAAGTTCAGTTTTCATTTCAATCCCAAAGAAGGGCAATGTCAAAGAATGCTCAAACTACCGCACAATTGCACTCATCTCACACACTAATAAAGTAATGCTCAAAATTCTCCAACTGAGGCTTCAACAGTACGTGAACTGTGAACTTCCAGATGTTCAAGCTGGATTTAGAAAAGGCAGAGGAACCAGAGATCAAATTGCCAACAACTGCTGGATCATCGAATTGGGAGATTGGGATTGACATATATATGCTAGTATGTATAAAATAGAAAATTAATGAGAATCTACTGTACAGCACAGGGAACTCTACTCAGTGCTCTGTGGGGACCTAAATGGTAAGGAAATCTAAAAAAGAAGGGATATATGTATATGTATATATGTATATGTATATATGTATAGCTGATTCACTTTGCTATATAGCAGAAACTAACACAACTTTGTACTGAAATTATACTCCAATAAAAATTAATAAAAAGCAAAGCATAACATAAAAAGAAAGTATTCCTTTGATATACACCTCAGCTATCTAGGGTCAGTATCCTGTGTTTTCTCATCCTGAACTTCCTCAGGGGGTTTAGGCTGGGAGGGGACACTACAATTTGATGATTTGAGGGGAGGGCAAGTATTTCGTCTCCATCCTGAGTTCCTTAAGAGCTCACCAACACCATCCAGAGTGGCTGTAGTGGCTGATAGCTACAACATCACTGGTGTGGTTCACTGATAGGGCAGGCGGCATTTTTAGTTCACAACTATTCTACAGATCCGGAGAAGGCAATGGCACCCCATTCCAGTACTCTTGCCTGGAAAATCCCGTGGGCGGAGGAGCGTGGTAGGCTGCAGTCCATGGGGTCGCTAAGAGTTGGGCACGACTGAGCGACTTCACTTTCACCTTTCACTTTCATGCATTGGAGAAGGAAATGGCAACCCACTCCAGAACTCTTGCCTGGAGAATCCCAGGGATGGGGGAGCCTGGTGGGCTGCAGTCCATGGGATCGCACAGAGTCGGACACGACTGAGGCAACTTAGCAGCAGTGGTTCTATAGATCAGTGGTTCTCAGTCCTTTTTTTTTCAGCAGAGGAAGACTCGGGGAACTTTTTAAGGAACAAAGAAAGACTTTTACTCTCTCCCCACTAAAATACTGAAACATGCTTGCATGGGCACGCACACACATACATAAGTCCACACAAGTTCAAGTGCAGTTTGCGGTATTCATTCCTTTAAGCCCCTAAGAACTCCTGTCAACCCAGGGGGGAACACAGTGTTACACATTCCATGAATGCTGCTTTTGGCAGCTACTAAGCCTTCCTCCTGACCCAGCCTGGTTCACATTACAGCTAGAATTTCCCTCCAACACTTAATTAATTTGAGGTCAACATGGAGCTACTATGCAAGTTGTTTTAATAAAAGAATGAGGCGCTCAGAATTGCTGGACTACCCAGGAAAAGCAGTTACACCACCACAGTAGCAAGTGACAGACCCTTCTTTTAAGTAAGCTGTTGTGCACACACACACTCACCCACAAAGGCTCTTAACAATAAAAGGTTACTCTTTGAAATTACCATTTAAAAAAAATCTTTAGGGAGATTTTGCTACCCGAGTGAAGTGATTTTCAACAACGAATTGGCTGTACAAACCATTCCTTATCTTGGCGTGCCACAAAACAGCCTTTCTTCTTATTTTTTTTTTTTTTCTTTATAATGTACAACGCTGCCAAACAGAATATATTGAAAAAGAATGCAAGCAGACGGTATTTACTCTAAGTGAACCAGAATCAAGTTTTAAATAAAATAGGCTTAACAGAAAAGATAACAAAAGCTGATCTAGCAGACTAAAACAAACAAACAAACAAACAAAAAACGGTTTGGCACAGAAGACATCCTACCCCGGAGAATTATATGAGCCTCCTCAGCATGACCGTGCTACATAAAATTACAGGTTAAATCTGCTGGAGTTTATAGCTTTAAATGCAAGTCTGGTGAATGCTTAATCATTCTCTCTGTGATAGGAGCAGCAGCCCCGAGAATCTACTCAGGAAAACTGAAGTCAGAAAAAGCATCCCAGTTCTTATTTTCTGTGCCTCTATTTGGTATTCGAGACGCAACACAAAATCGTATTCTCAATCCCTTGTCAGATTCATAGGAGCAGCCCTAGACTGTAACTTCCCTGGTTTATCCACAGTTAACCTTCTGTGGACAGAAGACAGATCCTCTCAGGGCAGAGAAGCAGATGGCTTTTATTTTATTGATTTATTTTGCAGGGAGTCAAAAGACCGCACAAAGCCTTACCAGCATGTGAGCCAGGCAAGAGAGCCAGATCTGTAAGCTGGCTTTGTCTAGAACATGGCTAACATCAAGTAGCTCAGCCACTCTCATTCAGGAGGCTGAGTGACACTCCACATTGTGCAGGAGAAAGGAGAGTGAGGTATAATACTTACTTCAGAATAATTCAGCTGGCAGTACAGGACTGATTCCTGCAGCCACAAAGAGTCATGAAGAGAGTTTCTGGAGGCTTCCCAGCCTCAGCTGTCTGATAGGGACAGCAGAGTGATAGAGCACACCACCTTGTCATCTGTACCCCATTTCCACATCTGGAGGTCTTCCTGGTTGGAAATGAGTCTTGGTGGGGAGGCTGGGGTGGTCAGATTAAACACCTGACTCTGTCTCCTTGACCAAAGGCCTCACCCAGACCCGGTAGGAGAATGGAGTTCTTATCTGTCTTCTTTGGGCAGTGGGCTTCTGAAGACAAGGGTCCAGTGAAATTTCCTCCGTCTTTCAGCACCTGAAAAATCTTTTTTGGTAAAGAATATTTTATGGAGTTGTAAGTAGGAAGAGTTAAGAGCTGACCTTCTATGTGGAATGAAAACATAAACCTCTACTTACCTTTGAAGCATATATACTATGTATTAGCCTTAATTATGCATATGGATTCACTTACATCTCTTCTAAATCTATAGCTGTGTAGCTCACATAATCCTTGGGACAAATGATAATTTTATAGATGATGAGACACAGAGAACAACCACAAATCCTCTGCTCTGCCTCCAGGACACCCTGGACAGCCTTTTATCATAGCAGGTGTCAGGATGCATTTTTACTTGCTGGTCTCCTTAATGCTCCTAGCGCAGCATCTGATATAAAAGACAAGCTCAGGGCATGCTAATTAAAGGACAAAATGACAACAGGGAAGAAGTCTTTTGCTAGAAGCTGTTTGGACATCCCCTCTAACCAAGGTTTTATCAGGTACACTTCTTGTATTGAGGGCTTCCCAGGTGGCTCAGTGGTAAAGAATCCATCTGTCAATGCAGGAGACGGGGATTTGATCACTGGGTCAGGAAGATTCCCTGGAGGAGGAAATGGCAACCCACTCCAGTATTCTTGCTTGGAAAATTCCATGGACAGAGGAGCCTGGAGGACTATAGTCCATGGGGTCGCAAAGAGTCGGACACGACTGAGTGACTAAGCACAGCAACAAAAGACAGAGGAGGAGGTGAGTAGAAAAGACAGAAGGTTGCGTGAGGATGGCAGCAAGGATGGGGTCCTACAGCCTTGAGGCAAGGAGGCAGTCCCTGGAGCCATCAGAAGCAGGAAGAAGCCTGTAACTGAGCCCTACCTCAGAGACTCCAGAGGGAATCCACTGTGCAGACAGCTTCATTTCATATTTCTGACTTCCAGAACAGTGAGGAAATATATGTCTGCTGCTTTAAGACACCAAGTTTATGCTAACTTTTTACCATGGCCATAGGTGGCAACGGTGGCATTAAGGGCAAGCTACTTGACTCTCTGAGCTTCTTTTTAACCAAAATGAAGGATTTTGGATCCCCTGCAAAATGGGGATTTCTTAGCACTGCCTCTTGACACATAGTAACTTAGGTATGAACCATGAAATGTGCCTTACAAAATCAGGTGTGGATTACTGTCCACAAGTTTTTTTGAAAATGAAAATATTTCTCATTGTTTTTGCCGATTATTAAAATATTGATAGTACAGAAAATAATATAAAACTACTTTAAAAAGAAAATTAAAATGATCTGAATTTCACAGCCACTATTCCCTACACCGTTTCTTTACGATCTGATACCTATGTTTCAGCTGTGGACTGAAACCTCCACCACTCTGCAACCATTTGGACTCGGCTTTAATCTTTCTATGCTTTTGTGTCTGTCAGTACAGGGGTTACGGTCAAGCCCACTGGCCAGGTTTGTTGTGAGGATTAAAAGGGGGTGATCCATGAAAAGCACTGGAAGTAACAGGCCTGGAATAATATCTATAAATGGGAGAGGATCCAGGGAAGAGGCTGCTTGGAGGGCCATGCTTCCTGCAAATGGCTGGCACGGACCTGGAACCCAGAGAGCGCTCCATACGATGTGTCACAGATGCCATCCTGACCACCCCTGTGCTCCGACACTGCTCCAGCCTCCTGGAACAGCCGAAACCCCCCTTACTCGGCTTCAGTACTTTACCCAACTACCCCTTTTTCCTCCCACATGGCTGACTCCTTCTCGTCCTTCTGATCTCAGCTCACACACCATCTCCCTCCAGTTGGCTTCTTTGTGGATAAGGAAGAACAAATCTGACTCCATCTTGGATCTGTTTCCTTTACTTTAACCTTTGTGTTTGTTTACTGCTTTTGCTACCAGTTAAGAATGTTGAGACTTCCCTGTGGTTAAGAATCTATGCCTGCACTGCAGGGGGTGTGTGTTCAATCCCTGGTCAGGGAACTAAGATCTCACATGCCACACTGTCGCAGGCAAAAAAATATATGATAATATTGCCTCTAGCATGAGATATTGATTCATGGGGTCACAAAGAGTCAGACACGACTGAGCGACTGAACTGAACTGAACTGAACATGAGATATACAGGATAGCCCCTTCTCAAGGCCCTGATCTTCAGAGGTATAACACTTTTCTGTTTATACAGAGATAAAAAGTTGCAGAACAAGGAATAACATTTGCCATGTTGAAGGTTTACAGAAACACTGTGGCCTGACCTAGTGGATAACTGCAAGAACAAAGGATTCTGACACCAGGCAGTTTGGAACAACCAACCACACCCCTTCCCCTTTGAGTAAAAGAGAAGCCTGAATTGTAACTTGGGAAAGATGAAGGTTCTTTTTAAGACACTAGTCCACTATCACCTTGGTCTGCTGGCTTTCCAAATAAAGTCCCTACTCCTTTCCCCAACAGCTTGTCTCCTGATTCACTGGCCTGTCTCGTGGCGAGTAGCACAGACTTGGACTCGATGACTTGAGGGGCCTCCCTGTGTGTGTTGCCCTTGTCCTGCACCAGCCTTCTAAACTTCAGGTTCATAGATCCTATGTTATTCATCACAGGGTCTGTCTTTAGCACCCACCCCAGGACCTGACCCACAGTAAGTGTTCAGAAAACGCTTGTTCAACAAAGGAGGAAGTTCAGTCAGTTCAGTTGCTCAGTCGTATCCAATTCTTTGCAACCCTATGAACCACAGCACGCCAGGCTTCCCTGTTCATACCAACTCCTGGAGCTTGCTCAAATTCATGTCCATGGAGTCAGTGATGCCATCCAACCATCTCATCCTCTGTCGTCCTTCTTGAACAAATGCTCATGACTTCTTTCCGTGGGACCCTGCACCTGCCCAGACTCTCAGAACTGGGACAGGGGCTTCCTGTATTCTCACAGCCTCCTAGGGTTCCTTCCACACGACACAGTTTGCAGTTTTAGCCTTTGCATGCATGACTGTTAATTGAATATCTGTATTCATCAGCTTTTTCCATGATAATGCTGTGGAACAGCACTTCCCCCCAATCTCAGTGGCTTACAAGAACACTTAATTTTCTTGCTTGTAAGCTTGTAGCTGTTGAAGCAGTCAACATGGGATGGAAAAGAGTTTCCAGACACAGAGCATTTCAGAAGGGAGCGAGTTTATTAAGAATAAAGAGCAGAGATAAAGTGGGCACTGTGAGCACAGTGGGCCAGCCTCCTGACAGACCACGGAGAATTGATAGTTTTTCTGGATTAGTAGCCAATTTTAATAGCCTTGGGACAAAGAAAATCCCTGCTGGAAAGTTGGCATTAGGTGACTGGGTAGGGTGCTATAGGGTGACTACTGAGGTGGGCATTTTTGCCTAATATTGGGTCAAAAAGCCTGCTGGTGCTGATCAGGGGGGCTTTTGGAAATGGTTACAAAGGGGCTCAGTCAGCTTTGGAGGTGACCTTGGTTCTGTACTCTGCTACTATGGCTTTGATACAAACCACACCTCACACCCGTGGCCCTGGGGCAGGACTCAACAGCAGCTCTGCTTCAGATTACATGTGGGGTTCAGAGGCTACCCAAGACCAGCGCTTCTCATGGTGGATGGCAGAAGGACAAGAGAGCTGAAACATGTGACATCTTAAGGCTGTCACTCAGAACCGGTACACCATCACTTCCTCCCATAGACCAGTGGCCAAACTAAGTTCAATGGCATGCTCCATGTCAGTGGTCAGAAAGTAAGAAATGCCCCCTCATCCCAGTGAGCCATGTCAAGGACAGGGAGAGAAGAACTGTGAGCCCAGAGCACAATTTACACCATAGCTCCTTATGGAAGATAATACTAACACCTGTGTTGTGTTTATTGTGTTCCACGTAGCAACATCATTTATTCTGCATAACAACCCTAGGAAGGGTGAAAATACCATTATTATCATACCCATGTTATGGGTGAACAAACTGAGGCCAGCAGAGGTTAAGTAATTTACCCAAGTTAGCCTGCTAGACAGTGTCAAAGTCAGGTGAAATCTGGGAGGAACAGGACCCAGTGCTCATGCCTGTCACCATCCCTCTTCCTGCCTTGATCTGGGGGCTGTACCTGCTTTATCTTAGTTCATTATATTGCTCGCTATAGCCTGGCCACTCAGCCAATGCTTGTCAGTAAAATGAAAAGCAAGAAATATTTATTCATCATTGTTATGTCCCTGGGCCCTGTTACCCACTTTTATAAATATGATGTGATAGAATCCTCATAGCAATGCTGGGGAGTTAATACCAACCTCCCCATTTCACAGATGGGAACTCGAAGTTGGAACTGCACAGAGACTGTAAGTGGTGGGAGCAGTTCTGTGAATGAGGCTTGTCTGACCCATGAGGCCTAGTGGTTTGGGCCAGTCCTGAAACTTTGGCTGGATGGGGCTGGCTCCCAGGGCTCACTCACCTCCCATCGTCTCCGGGAGGTTTCTTGTGATGTTAGAGAACCATCTCACCCATCCATAGTCTCCTTCTCCCCCTCGTCTCCCAGAGAGAGAGACAGAGACAGAGGCAAAACTAGGGGGCTGGGAGAAAGGATGGGGAAGTAAAAGAACCGCTGCTTTCTATTAATACGAAGCACAGACGGTGGCTGAAGACGCCCAGTAGATGGCAGGATGTGGCCAACGATCCTGGCTGCCTGGCGCGCTGGGCTGGCGGGACTGCACTGCGCGGGTAACCTGCGGGTCCCTCTGAGAGTCCGCGCTCGCCCCAGGAGAGTCTTGGGGCGCAAGCATCGCACCCCCGTCTTAAGCATCCCCGTCCCTTTTGCTAACAGGCTTTAGTTCAGTTTCAGGGGACTCCCGAGGCCCATGCGCAGCCAGTCCTAGGGAGAATGATTTGGAGGCAAACTCCGCCCCCTTTGGGACTCAGTTTCCCCCGTAGAATGCAGGGGAGAAATTGAGTCCGAGAGGGTCCAGACTCATTGCTAAGCTAAGTCACTTCAGTCGTTCGTGTCCGACTCTGTGCCACTCCATAGACGGCAGCCCACCAGGCTCCCCCGTCCCTGGGATTCTCCAGGCAAGAACACTGGAGTGGGTTGCCATTTCCTTCTCCAATGTATGAAAGTGAAAAGTGAAAGTGAAGTCGCTCAGTCGTGTCCGACTAAACATTTAGAAAACACCAAGAGGAAAGATGTCTGCTGCAGAATTGCCTGGGACTCTGCTCAAGTGGGCAAATAAAGTCAATGGGGCGTCCGAGGGGCTTCCTCCGCAGCCAGTGCCGACTAACCGAAGAGCTCCTTTACCCCTGAACCTCAGTCTACCCAACTCTAAAATGGGCAATAGTGGTTTTTGGAGGTGACAGAGGATTGCGCTTCTAAAGCGTTTGGCTGGGGCCCGGCGCACACTAGATGGCTCACGACTTGCTTAACGCCGGGAGGTGAGCGCCCGACTCCTCTGGGCGGACCCGGCGCTCAATTCGAGTGCCCGCGTCGACTCTTCCTAGACCCGCTGGCCCCCAGCGCCCGCCGCGCCCCCTCCTCCAGGCCGCCCTCGGGGCTGCGTTCGCGCGCCCCCTCAGCGCAGCCCGCGCCCATCGCCTCCTTCCCCTCCTGTTCCTCCTCCTCCTCCCGCGCCGCCTCCGGTCTCCAGTGAGGAGCGCGGCTCCGTGCGGCCCCGGCGCTGGGAGCTCCCGCGTTCTCGGGTGCGTGCGGGCGCCTGGAACCCGGCCCGGAAGACGAGCTAGCGTGGCCGGGGCGCGGCGGGAACGCCGGGAGAGCGACGCCAGGGACAGGGGGACGCCCGGGAGGAGGGGGCGCGGTTCCCGCCCCTGCGCGGCGCTCGGCCCCCTCCGGCTCGGCGCGCGGCGGCAGCCGGGACTGGACGCTCGCGGCGCATCCGCACCCCGCGCGGCGCGCCCCGCATCCCGGCGGCCGGGCATGTAGCAGCGGCAGCCGCCGCGGCGGAATATGGGCGGGAACCACTCCCACAAGCCCCCGGTGTTTGACGAGAATGAGGAAGGTAAGAGGGCTTCGGTCGGGCAGCCCTCCTTTCCCCGTTACCCTCGGCTTGAGCGCGGGCTGCGCGCCCGACCCGTGCCGGGCGCTGGGCTTTCCTCCGAGGCAACTCCTCTGTTTCGGCGCCCCTTTAGGGGGGCCCGGGAGACGGCGCCCAGGGAGGGCCGGGCGCGGATTCCTAGGGAAGGGAGAACGCCGAGGCTTCACTTGGGGAGACAGGAGGGACAAGTGGACTTCGGAGGCGAGTCCGGATGTTGCTCGGGCTCCGGGGAAGCCGAGGTCCCCCCTTAGAGCCGGCGGCTGCAGAAGGCGGTGTTGTGTGTGTGTGTGTGTGTATGTGCGCGCGTGTGTGCGCGCGCGCGCGTGTGTGTACTATGCATTTGGTCTGGTGCACCGGCAGGTTCCATGCTGCCCTGCTCGTTCTCCCAGAACAGCCTGGGGAAACTTTTCCTGGTTAAACTCTTGAGGCCGGGCGGAAAGCGTCCCGCTGTTGGCCGCCTCCCAGGTGAAGGAGTGTTGTAGGCGGTCCAACCGTGTCGAAACTCCAGAACTGGGTTCCTGCGGCTCAGGTCGGTGGAGCTTGGTGTTTGGACCAGCAGAACCCTTTCCCAGCGCTGTGTCTCTGTGGGGCAACTTCCTTAACCTCTCTGAAACCTTCCTTTCTTCATCTAGGAGATAACTTATGATAACCGCCCTCTACCTTAGGGGATTGTTTGAAACTTAACCACTGGTAGTCCATGTGAGAAGTGCCTTGTAAATAGAATCAGTACCGAGGTCTGCACATAGTGTTGTTATCTGGTAACTCTGCCTGTGAAAGCTCCGTTTCCTATTGCACCGGTTTCTCCAGTCTCTTGTGCCCTCAATAAGAGCCAGGACTACTGAACACATTTCATGTACCAGACACTGTTCTAGGCTTCATATGTCCTCACTCAGGCCTCATGGCAACCCTAGGAGGTGGGTACCTTTGTTGTACTATTTTACAGGTGAAGAAAGGGATGTGTCACTGCTGGCTTGGAGGCTGGACACTCTTGCCCTGGAGACAGTAGGCCTTTGGGCACTGGTCATGGTCTCTAGATCTTCCAAGGCTGTACATGCATGCATGCTCAGTTGTGTCCGACTCTTTGCAGCTCTAGGGACTGTCACCTTCCAGGCTCTTCTGTCTGTGGAATATTCCAGGCAAGAATACTGGAGTGGGTTGCTATGCCTTCCTCCAGGGGATCTTCCCAACCCAGGGATTGAACCCACTTCTCTTGCATCTCCTGCATTGGCAGGTGGATTTTTTGCCTGGGAAGTCTGAGGTTGCGGATGGTAGTCAAAAGCTCACCCCACAGTCCCTCTGAGAAGAATACCTGAGTACAGTCAGTGTAATTGAGTCAGGCCCATCTGGCCCTTTCTTAACAGGAGTTCCCAGTCTGGTGGCACTGAGGACCATGCTAAGGGCTTTAAGTGGGGCCAGCGTAGGATGTGGGGACCCAAGGAGGATTGATCCCTTCCTGTTTGTTATTCTGGAGCACAGGTAGGTGGGGAGCCAGGAGTGGACAGAGAACAGGTAAACAGGTGGGTGGGGGAGGCCCTTGTGTGTTCCAGAAAGCATTCAGACACTGTGTAGCTAAACACTTTCCCCAACCAAGCTCACAGTAACCCTAAAGTGCTCTATGGAAAGCAAAGTGATCTCGACACTGAAATCGATATTTAAATGTGTGCTCTGCTAAGGACATCTTGCTTGAGGTGGACGTGGGGCAGGCCTGTTCCTCTGGGAGCCTTTTTGTCCTGTGAGGTTACATTCAGAGCTGCTCAGACCCTGTGAGAAGATACAAACTCATTGACAGATGGAGAGGATGACTTGGGTCAAAACCTTTCTATTTTCAACAAGTCAAAAGTTTCCTGTCTATTTTAGGGAAGGGACCAATGCTGGTCTTCTCAGGCTGCTGTTACTATAACAAGATACTACAGATGCTTAGACATTAGAATCTGTTGGTGATGGTGGCTTGAACAACAGAAATTTATTTTCTTACTGTTTTGGAGACTGGAAGTCCAAGATCAAGGTGCCTTCAGGGTGGGTTTCCAGCAAGGGCTCTCTTCCTGGCTGGTAGACAGCCTCCTCCTTGGGTCTTCACATGGCCTTCCTGTGTGTGCTCCGGAGATAGAGATCTCTGGTTGCTCTTCCTCTTCTTATAAGAACACCAATCCCATAGGGTTAGGGCCCCACCCTTATAACATCACTGACTATTAATTATCTCCTTAGAAGTCCTCTCCAGATATAGTCATATTGAAGGCTGAAGCTTCAGCATCTGAAGTTTGGTGGGGACACAGTTTAGTCTATAGCAGGATACTTGGATAAAAGTCATGGACTCCTTTCCAGAGAAAAGCACACAATTTTATCACTCCCGATTTTAGAGGTTCATGGTACTAGCCTGGGTCAAAGGTAATTTAGATAATTTTCTTAATGTCCTTCTTTTATTTACAGAGGAAGTTTTTGTCCCTTATATTGACAACTGTCTTTTTTCTTTATTCCGGGAACTTTGCTTTAAAATATTTATTGGCGAAATAGTTATATCTAGCAGAGCCACCTTTTGATTTTCCTGCTATTCCTCATTCTGAAAGTGGTCAGGCTCAAGGTCAACTGGTTAAAGCCCAAGGTTAGGACTCTCATTTTACCAGTTTCCAGCTCAGTGAAACATTAACTTGTTTGGTTTTGCCAGTCTATTTCTCAACACCTGTGCAAGTTGATTCATTGATTTCATAGGCATTTACTGATCATCTTTTCTGCACTCACCCCTGTGTTGGGCAACAGGACTATGAGGAAGGTGGAGGTAAGCTTCTAACCCTCAGGGAGCTTGCAGGGCAGATAGCTAGGATGATGCAAGGAGCTCAAGGGACTTTGGTATCTTGCAAGAGGGACCCTAACCCTGGGACAGGGAGGAGGGGTCAGAGGAGACTTCCTCTTAGACTAAGCCTTGCAGAAATGGTATGAGTTCCCAGGAAGGAGAGGTTGGTAGAGAGGGAAAGGGTATTTCAGAGGGAGGGAGCAGAATATACAAAGGTAGATCAGATCGGATCAGATCAGTTGCTTAGTCGTGTCCGACTCTTTGCGACCCCATGAATCGCAGCACGCCAGGCTTCCTTGTCCACCACCAACTCCCAGAGTTCACTGAGACTCATGTCCATGGAGTCAGTGATGCCATCCAGCCATCTCATCCTCTTTCGTCCCCTTCTTCTCTTGCCCCCAATCCCTCCCAGCATCAGAGTCTTTTCCAATGAGTCAACTCTTCGCATGAGGTGGCCAAAGTACTGGAGTTTCAGCTTTAGCATCTAAACATGGCTCACTGGGGAGATTGTAGGAACTTTAGTACTCTTGCAATGTGGTGTGTGAGGAGGGAAGCCTCAGGTCCTGAGTGCTGGGCTGATCTTAAAGGACCCAGTGGCCATGTGTTTCGAATCGACCTTAGGGGCACCTGTGGTCATGGAAGAATTTTAAACAGGGCAGTGACATGGTCCAGCCAAAGAACATGCTCTTGCAAACCAGAGTTGTTGGGTTGAAGATGCAGATACCTCCTCAACTGGAACAAACCTGGTTTGTAAGTAATTTAAAGCTAAACTCTAACTGGAAATTTGTCATTGCATCATTGTACCATAACCATCTTGTATCTAGGTAATATTAAAAACTCTAGCTTAGTGATGCATTGTGTGGACTCCTTTTCATACCTAATTGGGAATCATTATCACAGCTCAGCCAGGGAGGTCTCTGCACCTGCATTTTACTAGAGGGGTTACAGAGCCCTCCAGAAAACTCACTAAGGTCCCATGGCCTGTGTGGGAATGGACTCACCCCCAGGCCTCTTTACTCCAGCGTCTGGTACCTGACATTGTTCCCTGTGCCACTTCTGGAGACCTACAGGAAAATTCATCTCTAACAGATATGTAGGGCCAATGCAGAATGAGACTAGCACATGCATCACAATATGATAGCGGTCTCTTCATGCAAATGTCTATAGGAAGATAGTAACAATACACCTTGAATGCACTTGATCATTTACAATAATCAGCTACCATCTTCAAAAAACATTTTGTTGAGCAGTCATATCATAATACACATTCTGGGAATGAAAGCAAAATCATCTCCCTTTCTAGATTTGTGGCAAAATTGTTTTTACTTTTTTTTTGTTTGTTTGTTTGTTTCATTTACTGTCCTTATCTATGTCTAGACGTTTTTACATAAGGATACACTTGTCACAATAAAATGCTTTTTGCTTTTTCTCTTGGCATCGTATTTTAAGTAGATTATGTTGTTATAATGTCTTCAAAGTTAATATTTTAATGGGCTGTAATATTCCATCTGATGGAACTATCATAATTTACGTAAGTCTTTTCTTGTTGTTAGACATGCAGGCTATTGTCAGTTTTTCATCTTTATAAGTAAGTTGATTGAAAATTTTATACATAAAGCATTCCTCCTTTTTAAAGTGAATTCCTTAAAATTAGATGCAAGGAGTGAGATTATTAGATCAAAAGAATTGAATACTTTCTAGGATTTCAGAAACATGTTCTTAAATTATATTTCTAAAGGGTTTTTTAAAAATCAATGTTGTATCAACTTATGGCCTGCACCCACATTTGAAAGTATTGATTTTACAACCTTGTAACCAGCTGTCGGTATTCTCATTTTAGATTTTCAGGAGTTAAAGGGACATTTAAAAGGAAATGTTATTTCTTTTTGTAATTACTGGGTTATAATTATTGGGTCAGGTAACTTTGCATGCAGCCTAGAACGTGAAAATATCTTCTTTGTTTAAATACATATACGACAAAAGTTGTTTTTCTCTGTGCCTGTTCAGATGATGAAGGCAATTAAAAAAAATCACTCCCTGAAGTTGCAATCATGATTCACTTAGACAGTCTTTTAAACCCGGGGTGTCCTTGTCATTGTGATTCACAAAGTGACTGAGATCTCTAATGCTGCAGGATTCACTCCCAACTTTGTCTTCAGTCTTTTAGCGCTGGAGCAAGCTCACTTATGTTATACATTGCTTTCCATCCTTGTATTTATACCAGTTATGGCTTGTGCAAAAGGTGGAAGTGAAAAATATTCTGAGGAACCTCAGAATTGCTTTGAATGAACTTTGCTTTCATAATGTGGAGAGATGCCATGTAAGGGATGTGGACTTATGGGCTTGGTGTCCTTATGTGTACCAGGCATGTGTGTGTCTAATGCAGGAGTCTAAGATGTGAAAATTACATTTGAAGATCTATGCCTCATTTAAAAATTCATGTTGATTCCTCTTGTACGTGGGGGATTAAGAAAATGGCCATGAGTCAATCTGAGAGGTGAAGTAGAAGTGAACTGTCAGATGCGTTTATACCTTTCAGCCCTTCTAGAAAGTAAGCATGGTTTTCATAAGGATAAACCACGTTTCAATCATCTCTATAAAATCAGACAAATGTGTACATACTATTGGATTTCATTGACTCTAAGGCACACATTTCCCTGTGTTTTAATATTTCTGAAATTGGGATGTGCTTTATGATGACTGCTGATCATGGTGGTACTTGTGATATAGTTTTATTATTTGCATGTGCTGTTCATAGTTGTTCCTACTAACATTCATAAAAGGTCTAAAGGAGCTCTTTCAAGGGATGTGAAAGAATCACACCATCGGCTAACTGGCAGCATTTCTTCCTTCTTGGTGGTGCGTAAAGTGAGTGTATTTAATGTGGATGGAATCTGAAACGAGATGGAATAGGGCATGCCAGCCTCCATCAGCTGCAAGTGACCGAAAAGCAGCATGAGTTCCTTTGAAAGCAGTTAATTGGCTCTGGTTCCCTCTCAACGCTATTATTCTGGTCCAAGCCAGGGTCACCTCTCTTGCTTAGGTTATAACAATAACCTCCTTACTTTTCCTCTTCCTCCTTTTCAGTGGCACCTCCATGCAGCAACTCGAATGATCCTGTTAACATGGACTTCATTTTTTTCATGCGTTGTCTCCTCCTAAGGAGTTATAAAGAGTTGCAAAGAGTCAGATCCGACTGGAGGACTGAACAACACCACCACCACAAGGAGTTAAAAGCTCCTTAAAGTAGGGATATGGTGTGATTGATTCACTGTTGTGTTCCCGAGGCCCAGAAGAACACCTGGCACATACCAGATGCCCAGTACACGTTTGATGGATGGATGAGTGAACCAGTGAAAGGAGGTGTAAATCTCATCAGTTGTGGCTGGACCAGGTTCCTGAATAATATCATCAGAAATCTTCCTTCTTGAATTCTGTCCTCTGTGAGGCTCCAAGTGGGCTTAGAGGAGCTAAGCCCCCGTGGAGGGGCCCTTACCACCCCCAGGCTCACAGCCCCACAGCTCCAAGTGTGGGAAGGGGATATCTTTTTCACCATCATTGCAGAGAACATTCTAGGGTTAGTTCTGATGGAATCTGATAAGGTCCTGGGTCAAGGCTGTGAACAGGGAGGCTCTAACTGGTTGAGCTGGATCACATATCCACCCTTGGATTCAGGGGGTGGCATTGGTTCCCTTTGAGGCATTTGGATTAAGAAGATTAAAACAACAACACTCTTTCTTCTGTATTAGAGTATAGCCGATTAACAATGTTATGATGATTTCAGGTGGACAGGGACCCAGCCATACATATATATGTATCCATTGTCCCCCAAACTCCCTTCTCATCCATGCTGCCACATAACATTGAGCAGAGTTCCCTGTGCTACACAGTAGGGCCTTGTGGGTTATCCATTTTAAATACAGCAAGTCTACATTTCCATCCCAAACTCTCTAACTATCCCTTCCCCCATCCTTCCCCCCTCTCCTGACACCAGCAACCGAAGGTCTTTCTCTGAGTCTGTGAATCTATCTCTGTTTTGTAAGTAAGTTCATTTGTATCATTTCTTTTTAGATTCCACACATAAGGGATGTCATACGATATTTTTCCTTCTCTGTCTGACTTATTTCAGTCAGTATGACACTCGCCAATTCCATCCATGTTGCTGCAAATGGCATTATTTCACTCTTTTTAATGGCTGAGTACTATTCCATTGTTTCTATGTACCACATCTTCTTTTGGATTGAGATTTATGAAGAATATTCTCAATGGATATTGGAGTATCAACAGAAGAAGGGAAGTGGGTCCTGGGGCAGGCAGGTAAATATAAGCAGAAGCATCCACACCAGTGCTTATTGTTTTTGTGTTCTGTGAACCATGGTTTGGAAGCCTTTGGCTTACCATATTTCATTGTTTGGTTGCATGTCCGCTTCTGTGCTAGACTTCATAAACAGCAGCAATTCTTTCCTTTTTCCTTTGTGTTTGCAAGGCCTAGAAAGGGGCCACTGAAGGCCCTTGGCCACTCCTTGTTGACTGAGAGATGAGAGTAAGCATTTACTGGGGGCCAATTTCTTACATTCTTCTGGGTCCAGAAACTATTGGGAAACAAATGGAGAAATTCCAGACATATTATCAATGAAGTTGGTTTGGAAAACTGACTTGGATTGGAGTCTAGAATGGTCTTTCTATTCTTGTCCCTTAATTTCAACCTTGACACTTACTTGAGTAGAGAACTGTCTGTAAAGTTTGCTCTGGGACTATAATTCTCAATTTCAAAGAACTCCCATGAAATTTCTAAAAAATGGCAACCAGCAGTGATCAATGGGTATCAGATTCTTGCATAAGGTGATTTGGGCTGTCATTTCTCTTCCCTTTGAGTCAGAATGCAGAGTTTTCCCCTACTGCTTTCTGGGTGAGACAAACTTCCTGCTTCATGGGACATAAAAGGATGGGTTGAGTGGAGATGGCTCTCAGGATATGATCTGGAGTGAATAGGGTGTTAAGATGGTGACAGGATTTGTTTCGAGTCTTGAGGGAAGTGTTTGAATGCCTTGAGAGAAAAAGGATCAGTATTTTAGGAGGATCAAACAGCCTAAGCTAGCACTGAGCTTAGGCATTTTCCTGAGAGAATTGGAAGGAACAAAATATTCTTAGCAATACTCAGTTGTCTAAAATCTGGACTCTGAGCAATTGCAGACAGAGACAGAGAAACTGTCCTACAGGAAACAGTGAAGGTTCATCGAAAAAGCAAGAGAGTCCAGAAAAACATCTATTTCTGCTTTACTGACTATGCCAAATCCTTTGACTGTGTGGATCATGATAAACTGTGGAAAATTCTTCAAGAGATGGGAATACCAGAGCACCTGACCTGCCTATTGAGAAATCTGTATGCAGGTCAGGAAGCAACAGTTAGAATTGGACATGGAACAATAGACTGGTGCCAAATCAGGAAAGGAGTACGTCAAGGCTGTATATTGTCACCCTACTTATTTAACTTATATGCAGAGTACATCATGAGAAATGCTGGGCTGGAGGAAGCACAAGCTGGAGTCAAGATTGCCGGGAGAAATATCAATAACCTCAGATATGCAGATGACACCACCCTTATGGCAGAAAGTGAAGAGGAACTAAAGAACCTCTTGATGAAAGTGAAAAAGGAGAGTGAAAAATTTGCTTAAAACTCAACATTCAGAAAACCAAGATCATGGCATCCAGTCCCATCAGTTCATGGCAAATAGATGGGAAACAGTGGAAACAGTGGCTGACTTTACTTTTCTGGGCTCCAAAATCACTGCAGATGGTGATTGCAGCCATGAAATAAAAGACGCTTACTCCTTGGAAGGAAAGTTATGACCAACCGAGACAGCATATTAAAAAGCAAAGACATTACTTTGCCAACAAAGGTCAGCCTAATCAAAGCTATGGTTTTTCTAGTAGTCATGTATGGATGTGAGAGTTGGGCTATAAAGAAAGCTGAGTGCAGAAGAATTGATGCTTTTGAACTGTGGTGTTGGAGAAGACTCTTGAGAGTCCCTTGGACTGCGAGGAGATCCAACCAGTCCATACTAAAGGAGATCCGTCCTGGGTGTTCATTGCAAGGACTGATGTTGAAGCTGAAACTCCAGTACTTTGGCCACCTGATGCAAAGTGCTGACTCACTGGAAAAAACCCTGATGCTGGGAAGGATGGAGGGCAGGAGGAGAAGGGGATGACAGAAGGTGAGATGGTTGGATGGCATCACCGACTCAATGGACATGGGTTTGGGTGGACTCTGGGAGTTGGTGATGGACAGGGAGGCCTGACGTACTGCCGTTCATGGGGTTGCAAAGAGTCGGACTCGACTGAGTGACTGAACTGAACTGAACTGATGCCCTAAAGGGATATTCTCCTGCAAACAATTACAGGACAAACAGTTCAGGGTACCAGAACTACCCAAGAAGAGAAAACCAGGCTTCTTAGCCAGAGCCAACCAAGGAACAAGTGGAGACCAATGTTGTTACCGGACCTGGAAGCTAACTCTTTTCAGCACTTGGTTTTTATGACCTCCTTGCAGTGTCCTTATTCTTTGAGGATTCTAGCCTCTGGTCATCTCTCTGTGAAGTCAGGGATATAAAGGCCCCAGTTCTCTGGATGTGGGGCTTTAGCACTGTTCCCCCACATCCCATCCCTCTTTATTTCCTTGCAGACAAAGAGTTACCCTTCCCTGTCCCCTTGAAGTTATGTGGTACCATGTGCCTCGCCTTGGTCATTGTGAGCAGAGGTGATGCATGTCAGTTACATCTTAGAAAAAGTGCTTATGAACTAGATGTCACTTAGTATGTACCTAGCTCTGGGCAAGCACGATGTTCTGGATGGTGGAACTTACTTCAGCCTGGCTCCCAGAGTGAGTGCGACTTGAGACGGAGCCACACCAGTCACCAAGTCACCTGACCTGGGACATGGCATCAGTGAGACAGGAACTTCAGCTTTTTGAAGTCACTGAAATTCAGGGCTGCTTGTTACTGCAATGTAACTGAGCCTTTTCTCCATCTGTTGAGATAACACGTGGATTTTCTCCTATTTCTTTTTTTGGCCATGCTGTGTGGCTTGTGGAATGTTCGTTCCCCAATGTGCTGTGCTCAGTCGTGTCCAACTCTCTGTGGCCCCATGGACTGTAGCCTGCCAGGCTCCTCTGTGGAATTTTCCAGGCAAGAATACTGGAGCAGGTACCCCAATCAGGGATCAAACTTTGGCCCCCAGCAATGGAAGCCTGGAGTCCTAACCACTGAACCACCAGGGAATTCCCTCCTTTTTCTGACTAGGTGAAGAATCAAAATTTTAGAGTATTTTTGAATAGTAAATCCACCTTTCATTCTTGGCCTAAAGCCTAGTCTCTTATGGTGTGGTGTATTATTAGACTTGATTTGCTAATATTTTGTTTATAAGTTTTTCATGAGAAGATTCTATGAACATTATGCCAGTATATTTGAAACTCGGATAAAGTAACTACTTTGAAAAACACAACCTAACCAAAAATAATACAAGGAGAATTTAAATATTAGAATAATTTTCTATCTATTAAGGAATCAAACCTATAATAGAAGCTTTCTTATAAAGGAAAGTTTCTAGGTCTAGATGTGTACATAAGTGAATTCTTCCAAATGTTAGACATAATAACAATAATAACCCTCCACAAACTCTTGTAGAGAAGAGTAAGAAAGAGCACACTTTTAATGTCATTTAAAAAAATTATTGAAGTATAATTGATTTACAAGGTAGTGTTAATTTCTGCTGTGCAACAAAGTGCTTCAGTTATACATGTGTATATTCTTCGCATATCCTTTTCCATTATGGTTTATTACAGGATATTGATTATAGGTCCTGTGCTCTACAGTAGGACCTAATTGTTTGCCCATCTTACACATAATAGTTCGCATCTACTAATCCCAAACTCCCGGTACGTTCCTCCCCCACTCCCTTAGTGTCTTTGTTAGTTTTTTGTACCAAGATTATAGTGGCCTCATTAAAAGAATTTGGAAGCATACCATTTCTTGCAGTTCTCAGTAAGAGTTTGTGTAGGACTGTTATTTCCAAGTTTCAAATATATTGGCATAATATTCATAAGATCCTCTTAATCTTTTCAGTATTTGTAGGCTCTGTGATGTTACCTCTCTTTTAATTCTAATTTTGGTAATTTGTGTTTTCTTTCTCTTTTATTTACTTTTTGGTTGGTCTTGCTTGGGTTCATTCATTTTTTTTAAATTTAAAAATAGCCTTGGCTTTCTTATTATTTGCTAATGATTCACTGATTTATGTTCTCATTTTAATTTTCTCCTATATACTTTTTGGAATTCCCTGTAGCTCAGATGGTAAAGAATCTGCCTGTAATGCAGGAGACCCGGGTTCGATCCCTGGGTCAGCAAGATTCCCTGGAGAAGGAAGTAGCAACTCACTCCAGTATTCTTGCCTGGAGAATTCCATGGAGAGAGGGGCCTGGTGGGCTACAGTCTATGGGGTTGCAAAGAGTTGGCGGACATGACTGAGCGACTAATATACACAGACATGTACTTTTTGGTTTAACTTACTGTTATTTTTCCAGATTTTTGAGATAGGATCTTAGATCATTGATTATGTTTATTCACATATTTCGCTCATTATTTCTTCCTTCACTTGGAAGTTTCCATTAGAATTATCTTCATTTTGCCTGAGGCATTTTCTTTAGCATTCTCTTTAGTGTATGCCTTCTGGTGACAAATCTCACTTTCTATTTGTCTGAAAATGTCTTTATTTAAACTTTATGGGCTTCCCAGGTGGCATTAGTGGTAAAGTACCTGCCCACCAGTGCAGGAGATGCAAGAGATGTGGGTTCGATCCCTGGGTCAGGAAGATCCATTGGAGTAGGGCATGGTGACCCACTCTAGTATTCTTGCCTAGAGAATCCCGTGGACAGAGGAGCCTGGCAGGCTACAGTTCATAGGATTGCAAACAGTCAGGCATGACTGAAGCAACTTAGCATGCATGCATGCAAACTTTATGAGTGATTATTTTTCTGGATTTCAAATTTTATGTTGGCAGCTTTTTCCTCCAGCATTTTGAATATATGATTCTGTTATATAGTGGTTTTTGTTTCTGCTTTAAAAGACAACCGTTGGTACTATTTTTTTTTGCTCCTTTTCAGCTGTTATATTTTATTTGTCTTGCTGCTTCTGAGAATTGTATATAAAATCTAAATCAGAAATTAAATTAGAAATTTAATTACAGTGTGCATAGGTCTGGTGTTCTGGCCATTATGTGCTGGGGCTCTTGCTTCTTGTATCTGTGCTTGAATGGTACTGTTATTTTGCAGGATTCTTATTTTGTCTTCTAGTATCACTTCTGACATTTTCTCTTTCTCCTCACATTATCAAACTCAAATTACACAGATATTAGGCCTTATCACTATGGCCCGTGTGGCTCTGATGATATTTATGTACTTATAAAATTCTTTCGTTTTTCTTTGTTTTTAGTCTGAATAATTTCTTCTAGCCTGTTTCTTCTGTAGTCACTTCAGGTCTGTCTCTCAGCTGTGAAGTATAACTTTCAGGTTCTTAATACTCATTGTTGCACTTTTCAGTTCTATCATCACTGTTTGGTTCTCTTTTATGACTTTTACCTCCACTGAAATTCTCAAAACCTGCATTTTAATTACTTATGGGGTCACGAAGAGCTGGACATGACTTAGCGACTGAACAACAATACATGTCGGTCATGCGTACTTAGAAGACGTGTTTGGTAACTCTGTTATTTGGCAACCTCCTATTTCTATTGCCAGTTGTTTTCTTTTAGACATCTTGTTTTCTCATTTACTTTGTTGTTGTTGTTACATTCTAGGCATTATTGAGGAAACAGTAGAGAAAATAATGTGAGGCTTGGGATGATGTTATGTTTCCTCAGAAAGGTATTCTGTCTGCTTTTTGGAGGCAGCTAAGTTGGAGTCATGAGAAATCTGTATGCAGGTCAAGAAGCAACAGTTAGAACTGGACATGGAATGACAGACTGGTTGATAATTGGGAAATGAGTACGTCAAGGCTGTATGTTGTCACCCTGCTTATTTAACTTATATGCAGAGTACACCATGCGAAATGCTGGGCTGGATGAAGCACAAGCTGGAATCAAGATTGCTGGAGAAATATCAATAACCTCGGATATACAGATGACACCACCCTTAGAAACAAAGACTAAAGAGGCTCTTCATGAAAGTGAAAGAGGAGAGTGAAAAAGTTGGCTTAAAACTCAACATTCAAAGAGCAAAGATCATGGCACATGGTCCCATCACTTCATGGCAAATAGATGGGGAAACAATGGAAACAGTGAGAGACTTTATTTTATTGGGTTCCAAAATCACTGCAGATGGTGACTGAAGCCATGAAATTAAGAGATTTGCTCCCTGGAAGAAAAGCTATGACCAACCTAGACAGCATATTAAAAAGCAGAGACATTACTTTGCCAACAAAGGTCCATCTAGTCAAAGCTGTGGTTTTTCCAGTAGTCATGTGTAGATGACTTCCCTGGTGGTTCAGAGGTTAAAGTGTCTGCCTGGAATGCGGGAGACCCGGGTTCAATCCCTGGGTCAGGAAGATCCCCTGGAGAAGGAAATGGCAACCCACTCCAGTACTCTTGCCTGGAGAATCCCATGGACGGAGGAGCCTGGTAGGCTAGAGTCCATGGGGTTGCAAAGAGTCGGATACGACTGAGCGACTTCACTTTCACTTTCATGTGTAGATATGAGAGCTGGACTATAAAGAAAGCTGAGTGCTGAAGAATTGATGCTTTTGAACTGTGGTGTTGGAGAAGACTCTTGAAAGTCCCTTGGACTTCAAGGAGATCAAACCAGTCCGTCCTAAAGGAAGTCAGTCCTGAATATTCATTGGAAGGGCTGATGCTAAAGCTGAAGCTCTTGGAAAAGACTCTGATGCTGGGAAAGATGGAGGGCAGGAGGAGAAGGGGATGACAGAGGGTGAGATGGTTGGATGGCATCACCAACTCAATGGACATGGGTTTGGGTGGGCCCTGGGAGTTGGTGATGGACAGGGAAGCCTGGCATGCTGCAGTCCATGGGGCTGCAAAGAGTTGGACCTGACTGGGCAACTAAAGTGAAGCTGGAGTGCCAGAAATTGCTTTAGATCTCAATCTTCATGGAGATTGAGATGATGAGATGTCCTGTAAAGACCGTTCTCATCCATTTCACACTCACTCCTGAAACAAAGCCCTTGGGCATCCTTACGGGATATGCAGGGTTTACCAGGCTTCTTCCTTGTTGGTAGAGTTTGATTTTTAGCGTGTGTGCTATCCTTAAATCCTATCAGGGCTTCCAGACCCACAAGCCTATTTGGCTTCTTAGCCTCCTGAAAGCTGCTTTCAAATGTGGCAGGTGCTTCTTGAGAAAGAGTGACCCCAGTACTAGTCCCATCTATTTGGGCTCCTTTTTTATACTCAACTTGCATCTCCTCACTCCTTTCATAGCTCTGTGAATGCCTCAAATAGATTTAAAAAAATATATTTTGTATAGTTATTCTAGTTCTTATTAGCAGGAACGTTTACATGAGTCAACCAGAAGCCAACGTCTTCTTCTCAGTGTTTATCTGTGCGTGAAAGAAAGTGAAAGTGAAAGCATTAGTCGCTCAGTCATGTCCTACTCTTTGTGATCCCATGGACTCTAGCCCACCAGGCTCCTCTGTCCATGGGATTCCTTAGACAAGAATACCCGAATAGGTAGCCATTTCCTTCTCCAGGGCATCTGCCCAGCCCAGGGATTGAACTCGGGTATTTTGCATTGCAGACAGATTCTTTACCTTCTGAGCCACCAAGGAAGCCATAGCTATGCATGTTTTCTATTTTAAAAATAAGCTCTCCCTGGTACCCATGTCACCTTCGGCCTACCACCCCACATGCCTCACTTTCACAGCCATACTTGCCACCAAAATTATCTTCAGTTGGTGTCCTGACTTTCTTGTGATAACTCATTCCTCCACTCACTACGTTTGGCTGTATCATTTTAGCGAAATAACTCTGACTAGGGTCATTATGATCATTTGATTCTTAAAACTAGCATATGATTGTAAGTCTTTTCTTTCTTGGAAATAAGAAAATGAGCTCACCCATAAACTCATGATCCAACTGAGGAGAGCCTGTCCTGTTCTTTTGAAGCTCCCTGGGCGTGTTTTCCCGACTCCATCCCCTTTCCTATGCTTTCTCATTCCTAACTGCTGCTGCTGCTGCTAAGTCGCTTCAGCTTCAGTTGTGTCTGACTCTGTGTGACCCCACAGACAGCAGCCCACCAGGCTCCTCTGTCCCTGGGATTCTCCAGGCAAGAACACTGGAGTGGGTTGCCATTTCCTTCTCCAATGCATGAAAGTGAAAAATGAAAGTGAAGTCACTCAGTCGTGTCCTACCCCCAGCGACCCCATGGACTGCAGCCCACCAAGCTCCTCCGTCCATGGGATTCTCCAGGCAAGAGCACTGGAGTGGGGTGCCATTCCTAACTATACAGTGTTTAAATGTTATTGCTTTGCGAAATTTATGAAAATGGTACCACGTTTTCTGTATTCTGGTGTACTTTGTGGTTCTTGCTCAAGACTGAATCTCTAAGATCCGTCTGTGCTGGATATAGCTGTATTGTCTTCATTTCCATTACAGGATAATGTTCCATCACGTGACTGTACCACGCATTCTCTCCCTGTACTCTGTCTAATTTTTGACTATTATGAACAATGCTGCCACGAACAATTCTGTATATATCTCTAGGTACACATGGGGGTTCCCAGGTGGTGCTAGTGACTGGTAAAGAACCCTGCCAATGCAGGATACATAAGAGATGTGGGTTCAGTCCCTGGTTTGGGTAGATCCCCTGGAGGAGGGTATGACAACCCACTCCAGTATTCTTACTTGAAGAATCCCAGGGACAGAGGAGCCTGGCGAGCTACAGTCCATGGGGTCACAAAGAGTTGGATGCAACTTGGCACTTGGTGCCCATATTCAGGAGTTTCTCTGGAATGTATACCATTAAGAGAATGGCTGGGTCATGGAACAGGCATTTGTTCAACTTTGTAAAAATAATAGCAAATTGTTTTCCAAAGTGGTTGCCTAATTTATACTCTGATCACCCACATATAGATACTTGCATTGTTCTACATCAGATTAAATCTAAAGAATTATGATGAATTCCACAAATACAAGCCACATTTGTAATTTTAAGATTTCTTCTCATAACATTAAGAAGATAAAAAGAATTAGGTGAACCTAATAAATATAACTAAATATTATAATTTCAGTATCAAAATTATTTAGGTATTTTACGTCCTTTTATTCATACTGAGTCTTTAAAATTAGGTATATATTTTACACTTAGAGCATGTCTTAATTTGGACTGGTTGTTGTTGCTGCTGCTGCTACTGCTAAGTCGATTCAGCCATGTCCGACTCTGTGACCCCATAGACGGCAGCCCACCAGGCTCCCCCGTCCCTGGGATCTCCAGGCAAGAACGCTGGAGTGGGTTGCCATTTTCTTCTCCAAAGCATGAAAGTGAAAAGTGAAAGTAAAGTCGCTCTGTCGTGTCCGACTCCTAGCGACCCCGTGGACTGCAGCCTACGAGGCTCCTCCATCCATGGGATTTTCCAGGCAAGAGTACTGGAGTGGGGTGCCATTGCCTTCTCCAGGACTGGTTGTTAGCTACATTTAAAGTGTTCAGAATCCACATGTGGCTCGCAGCTACCCTATAGGACAGCACACTTTTTCTTCCTTGCCATTATTTGCTGTTATGGACATTTTCATATTTGCCAGTTGAATGAGCGTAAAATGGCATCTTGCTTTTGTAAATTGCATTTCCTCCTTAACACAGCTGAGGTTTCTTCATATATTTAGATTCGAGTTTTGTTAAGTGTCTGTTTATAGCTTTGTTCATTTTTCTACAAGATGTATGCCTATAAATCTTATACAAGATGTGGATTGATTTGTGGTTCTTTACATGTTCTTTGTCAGTTATATGTGTTATTAATATTGTCTCCAGTTTGGTGATTGCCCATTTTAAGTCCTTTGTGATGTTTATTGGCTCTTCCTTCTCCATCTTTTTTGAACAGTCAGCCTCCTCCTGCTTGCAGTAAATGTTAGAATTCCTCAAGTCTGAGCCCTCAGATCTCTTTCTTCCTTAACCATCTGGACTGTCTCCCCAGGTTATCTTGTCAACCCCTCTATGTTCAGTCATGTACAGTCTGAGTGCAGTCAAGAGACCAAAGTAATGTCAAAAAGGGAAATTGTAGTACAAAGAACAGTTGAGAGTTAGATCATAAAGAAGGCTGAGTGTGAAGAATTGATGCTTTTGAACTGTGGTGTTGGAGAAGACTCTTGAGAGTCCCTGGGGCAGCAAGGAGATCAAACTAGTCAATCCTAAAGGAAATCAACCCTGGATATTCATTGGATGGACTGCTGCTGAAGCTGAAGCTCCAGTACTTTGGCTACCTGATGCAAAGAGCGGATGCATTGGAAAAGACCCTGATGCTGGGAATGATTGACAGCAGGAGGAAGAGGGAGCAACAGAGGATGAGATGGTTGGATAGCATCACTGACTCAGTGGACATGAATTTGAGCAAACTCTGGGAGACAGTGAAGACAAAGGAGCCTGGTATGCTGCCGTTCACAGAGTTGGAAAGAGTCTGACACTACTTAACAACTGAACAGGAGTACAAAGAACTGTCATCTAGTCAAAAGGTTTAGCTGAAAAGGAGTCAGGTCTCTAGGAGGTCCAGAAGTAGCAACTCTAGTAAAACAGCTGCTCCTGCTTGGGTTGAGGGTGAGTGAACAAGGAAAGGACTCAGAAATACCTAGAAGATAGCCCCCTTCTGCATCTAGGCGGTGTTTCAGATCTCTTTGTCAAGGGTGTGGCCTGGTTGTCAGAGGAACAGGCATCCTACTGGGTGGCATAGAAACTTGCCAGAAGATGCTGCCTGCAGCTTGTTCACGAGGACCTCTGAGATGAGGGCTGCCAGGCCCATGCATGCTGACCTACTGCTGCACCCGGAAAGCAGCACACGGGAAGAAAAAGGGACATCCCTTCCTCCCACTCCGGTCTGGCAGCATCTCTCTTGCGCCCTCTGTTGGCCATGCCGAACATGAAACCAGCTGGGAACTGTCTACAGGGTCCTGTCCAGTGTCACAAAGCAGTGGATCTGTGGCTGAGAGATGGTATATGAATACCTGGTGCCTATTCCTCCACAACTCATTAGAAGAAGACCCTGAAGATCCAGCTCACTAGAAAAGACCCTGATGCTGAGAAAGACTGATGGCAGGAGAAGAAGGGGATGGCAGAGAATGAGACGGTTGGATGGAATCACGGACTCAATGGACATGAGTTTGAGCGAACTCTGAGAGAAGGCAAAGGACAGGGAAGCCTGGCGTGCTGACGTCCATGGGATTTCAAAGACTCGGACACGACTGAGCGACTGAACAAGAACAATTCCTCTACAGCAGTGACTCAGTAATTTCTTTAATTCGTGTTTTTACTCTGGTCTCCTGATCTGTGTGCCTGTGTATATATTTCCACTTAGATGTTGCGTGTTGCAAAAGAATTAATACCTCAGATTCAAAATGACCTCAATCAACCTCATATTCTTTCAGAGTTTCCCAGCTTAGTGCACTGAACCATCATCTACCGGGTCACAGAAGCCAAAATCTCTGAGGTTTTCCTTCATCCTTCCATCTCCATAAACCCCCGCAAATCCAACGAGGCACTTGGCTATGCTGATTTTAACTCCCAAATATCTCCCCAATCTATGCCTTCTTTTCAGCCACACCACCACTATCTCCATTCAACACCCCCTCATGGGATTCCAAAGCTGCCGCCTCCCTCTCTCCTTTCGAGTACGTCCCCCATCCGACCGCCAGAATCACAGCTTTATATCACGAATATGACCATGTTGGTCCTGCTTAATGGTTTTGCCCATCTTGGGATTAATATTGGGAATGTAATATGGCCTCCAAGGTTATATGGTCTGGAATCTGTCCACCTCTCTCATCTCATTTCATCTCGCGTGAGTTCTATTCCTCGTGTGAGTTAAATAGCTCAGGGCACTTAAAGGTCTTAGAATACCTGACGTGTGGTCACTGTTGTACAAAGTTAGTCACTCTCTAAGTCACTCTTAGTTCCCCTAGGATGTCATTCTTCCTATAACCAGTGCTGTTATTTATAGCCACGTGAACATTCTTTCAGATTCCTGTAAGTTCCATACCCATTCCTGTCCCCAGGAACGAGTGGGTATCACTTGTTCTGCTTGAAATGCTCCCCTCCTCCCCATTTGGCTTAGTTACCTCCCACTCATCTTTCTTCAAAGTGCCAAGATCTCCAGGGACACCCCCCTCCCCCATCAAATTACCATGTGCCCCTTAATGACATTTATCATGGTTGTAGTTCTCTGCTTTTTCATGTGAATCCTTCCTTAACGCCCTCAGGAGGTTGCAGGCTCTGTGCTGACAGGCCTGTGACTCGTAGTGGCTTGTGTGGGTCCCACTGCTTTATAAAGTGTCTGTCCTTGTGTTGCTGGTTAATTTAAGGTTCTTGCTTCGTTGTGAAAGAATTTGCAAAGTAATAGATAAGAAGTCGGTTTATTTAGAGAGAAGCACACTCCGCAGACAGAGCGTGGGCCATCTCAGAAGGTGAGAGAGCTTCAAAATGTGCTGTGGTTATTTTTTTTATGTGCTGGATGATTTCATAAGCCAAGCCTTTGACTGTGTGGATCACAACTGTGGAAAATTCTTAAAGAGACAGAAATACCAGACAACCTGACCTGCCTCTTAAATCTGTATGCAGGTCAGGAAGCAACAATTAGAACTGGACATGGAACAACAGACTGGTTCCAAATCGGGAAAGGAGTACGTCAAGGCTGTATATTGTCACCCTGCTTATTTAACTTATATGCAGAGTACATCATGAGAAATGCTGGGCTGGATGAAGCACAAGCTGGAATCAAGATTTCCGGGAGAAATATCAGTGACCTCAGATATGCAGATGACACCACGCTTACGGTAGAAAGTGAAGAAGAACTAAAGAGCCTCTTGATGAAAGTGAAAGAAGAGAGTGAAAAAGTTGGCTTAAAACTCAGCATTCAAAAAACTAAGATCATGGCATCTCATCCCATCACTTCATGGCAAATAGATGGGGGAAACAATGGAAACAGTGACAGCCTTTATTTTCTTGGGCTCCAGAGTCACTGCAGATGGTGACTGCAGCCATGAAACTAAAAGACACGTGCTCCTTGGAAGAAAAGCTATGACCAACCTAGACAGCATATTAAAAAGCAGAGACATTACTTTACCAACAAAGGTCCATCTAGTCAAAGCTATGGTTTTTCCAGTAGTCATATATGGATGTGAGAGTTGGACCATAAAGAAAGCTGAGTGCTGAAGAATTGATGCTTTTGAACTGTGGTGTTGGAGAAGACTCTTGAGAGTCCCTTGGACTGTAAGGAGATCCAACCAGTCCATCCTAAAGGAAATCAGTCCTGAATATTCATTGGAAGGACTGATGCTGAAGCTGAAGCTCCACTACTTTGGCCATCTGATGCGAAGAACTGAGTCCTTGGAAAAGACTCTGATACTGGGAAAGATTGAAGGCAGGAAGAGAAGGGAACAACAGAGTATAAGATGGTTGGATGGCATTGCCAACTTGATGGACATGAGTTTGAGCAAGCTCTGGGAGTTGTTGATGGACAGGAAAGCCTGATGTGCTGCAGTCCGTGGGGTTGTAAAGAGTGGGACACGACTGAGCGACTGAACTGACTGAGTTATACTTTCTGAATAACTGGAAAGCTCTTTCCCTCATGGTAATCTTTCTCAAAACTCAGCCATTTGCGTCCAACCTGTGGAATTATTTTTTTACGTCAGCTGTGTATTACCTGTACTGTTGTTTACTTGATACTCTTCTGTGTCTTGACTGATTTTACTTTAATAGAACTTTTTACAAAGGCAATTTCTATCTCTAGCTTAAATTAAGAATGGGTTAAGACTTCTACAAATAGGAAGAAAGATAAAGTTGTGAGAAGGTAGGATAGATACACAAGGAGGCTATCCAGTGCAACAAGATATCATTAATCTTTTGAGAACCCTTCATTTGTGACCTGCTCAGTAGATGTTTTTGGAGTGGATTTGTAATGACTGAACTCCCAGCAGCCCTGGGGAGCTGCTGTGTGGATGCCGGGTTGGGTCATGGGGAGGTCTCCACAGCAGACGTTTGCGTGTTAGCTGGAAGAGGAGGGCAGGTCCTTGAAGGGAAGTGAGCCCCGTACTTTGCTACCAGTGTTGGAGCTGCAGCTTGACACTCTTTCAGTCACACTCCAGCTTCCAGTCCTGCTTAAAGATAATATATTGGCCTCTGGGCTTATGTGTCTCTGGGAGACAGCAGGTGCCTTGGCAGGTCCACCCTAGAGTCTTCCAGCAGGAAAGCCCCTTCCACAGCACAATGGTTGAGTACAGACCCTAGCATCAGGCTTCCTGGAGTTCCATGGAGTTCTGCCACCCACAAACTGAATGACCTCATGTAAGTTTCTTCTCCTCCCTGATCCTCACTTTCCTCATCTGTAAAATGGGGATTCAGTGATACTTACTTCATAAACTGTTCTTGAAGAGTAAATGACTTCAGTTAAGTTCAGTTGCTCAGTCGTGTCTGACTCTTTGCGACCCCATGAATCGCAGCACGCCAGGCCTCCCTGTCCATCACCAACTCCGGGAGTTCACTCAGACTCAGGTCCATCGAGTTGGTGATGCCATCCAGCCATCTCATCCTCTGGCTTCCCCTTCTCCTCCCGCCCCCAATCCCTCCCAGCATCAGAGTTTTTCCAATGAGTCAACTCTTCGCATGAGGTGGCCAAAGTACTGGAGTTTCAGCTTTAGCATCATTCCTTCCAAAGAAATCCCAGGGCTGATCTTCAGAATGGACTGGTTGGATCTCCTTGCAGTCCAAGGGACTCTCAAGAGTCTTCTCCAACACCACAGTTCGAAAGCATCAAACTGCTTGCTATGTAGTCTGGCACATAATACATGCTGTATTGTTGTTGCTGTTCAGTCACTAAGTCAGTCCCACTCTTTGCAGCCGCATGGGCTGCAGCACCTCAGGCTCTTCCATCCTTCACGATCTCCCAGAGTTTGCTCAAATTCATGTCCATTGAGTTGGTGATGCTATCTAACCCTCTCATCCTGTCACCCTCTTCTCCTTTTGCCCCTGGTCTTTTGCAGCATCAGGGTCTTTTCCAGTGAATTGGCTCTTTGCATCAGGTGGCCAAAGTACTGGAGCTTCAGCATCAATATCAGTCCTTCCAGTGAATATTCAGGGTTGATTTCCTTTAGGATTGATGGTTTGATCTCAAAATTAGATTGTTTTGTGACTGAAGAAAGTCATGCATAGGAGTTAAAAGGGAAGGTTTTAGGGAATTACACAGGTTTAAACCCTGATATTTCTACATATTAACTAACGATGGGGCTTTCCTGGTGGCTGAGATGGTAAAAGAATATGCCTGCAATGTGGGCGATCTGGGTTCAATTCCTTGGTTGGGAAGATCTCCTGGAGAAGGAACTGGCAACCCACTCCAGTGGTCTTGCCTGCAGAATCCCAATGACAGAGGAGTTTGGCGGGCTGTAGTTCATAGGGTGGCAAAGAGTTGGACATGACTGAGTGACTATATGACAGAACTGTGGAGCAGTGCCTTAACCTTCCCAAGCCTCAGTTTCTTCCTCTGCAGAATGGGATGCATTCTGACACAGTTGCCATGGGAACAGAATGAGATGATGCTTCTTAGAGTGAGCAGTGCTTAGGAGGGCACCTGACAACACCAGGCAGCATGAAGTACGTGCAAAGAAAGAGGTGAGGGCTGCTGCTTCATTCAGCCTGAAAAAGAACACGGTTCTGACTCCCTCCTGCTTGCAGCCTGAATCATCAGTAGGGATTCCTCATTTCCATTCTCCTGGGAAACAGCCCTGAAGTTCAGACAGACTCTGCCGTCAAAGCTTCTTTGCCTGAGTCCTCATTGCAGCTGTCAGGAAGGCTAAGGTTTGCTTTCAGAAGACTGACTCTGGCAAGGTGTGTGGAGCCAGTGTGCAGGAAATAGCCATCCTCTCATCGGTGGTTGATGCCACAGACATGTATCAAGCCAGCTTTCAAGTCTTTTTGCTAAATCTCTTGGCAGCCCCCATGGAGGGCTTGGGGGCTGGAGTGGGATTTTAGAGAGGATTAGATATTGGGCCCTTGTCTTTTAGAAAATGCCCATTATTGAATCTGTTACAATACTGCTTCTGTTTTATGTTTTTTTGGCCCCAAGGCATGTGGGATCTTAGTTGTCTGACCAGGGATCAGATGTGCACCCCTTGCGTTGGAAGGCAGAATCTTAACCACTGGACCTCCTGGGAATCCCTCATCTTAGATGCTTGAGGGGACTTGTAAAATAGATAGCAAGTGGTAAAACAGGGAACTCAACCCAGCGTTCTGTGACAACCTAGAGGGGTGGGATGGTGAGGGAGATGGGAGGAGGATTCAGGAGGGAGGGGACATAGCTATACTTGCGGGTGATTTGTGTTGACATGTGGCAGAGGCCAACACAATATTGTAGAGCAGTTGTCCTCCAATAATTATATTTTGTTCTGTACCTCTCAATATTGTACAATTATAATCTTTGATAATCATTAGTTAAAAAAGAAACAGAAAAAATAATTTCTGGATGCCTGGTGTTGTGGATTGAATCGAATCCCCCAAAATGAGTATGCCACAGCCTCACCCCAGTACCTCAGAATGTGACCTTATTCGGAGACACAGATGTAGGTAAGTTAAACAGAAGTCATTAGTGTGGGCCCCTGCTGCTACTGCTGCTAAGTCACTTCAGTCGTGTCCAACTCTGTGTGACCCCATAGACGGCAGCCCACCAGGCTCCCCCGTCCCTGGGATTCTCCAGGCAAGAACACTGGAGTGGGTTGCCATTTCCTTCTCCAATGCATGAAGGTGAAAAGTGAAAGTGAAGTTGCTCAGTCAAATCCAACCCTCAGCGACCCCATGGACTGCAGCCTACCAGGCTCCTCTGTCCATAGGATTTTCCAGGCAAGAGTACTCTCCCCTAAACAGGAAACTGGAGCACAAAGACAGACACACAAGGAGAGTGCCTTGTGCACGGGAAGGTGCAGGTGGGGTAGTATGGCTGCCAGCCGAGGCACCCCGACACCTGGATGATCTGCCAGGCGCTGGGAGAGAGGCACGGCTCAGCGTCTGCCTCACTGCCTCAGAGGAGACCCTCCCTGCTCACACCTCCATCTTGGACTTCCAGCCTCAGGGCTGTGAGGAAATACGTGTCTGTTGTTTTAAGGTCCCCAGCTGTGGTACTTTGTTCGGGTGGCCCTAGAAAAGGAATTCACCTAGTTTTACTATTAGATAGTAACT
The DNA here is from genome assembly GCF_003369695.1 of Bos indicus x Bos taurus. Classification (NCBI taxonomy): domain Eukaryota; kingdom Metazoa; phylum Chordata; class Mammalia; order Artiodactyla; family Bovidae; genus Bos; species Bos indicus x Bos taurus. The sequence continues at coordinate 103,665,436 of NC_040081.1, read as the reverse complement.
TCAATGCAACATTCCGGAGGAGGCCCCAGATCAGCTCTGGGAGGTGTCTCCAGAAAAGGCAATTTCTGAATCCAGTCCTGAGGGAGGGACAGGAGGCATTGAAAGGGAGGTAATGTGTGAGGGAAGGAGAAGACCTGAGAAGGTGGGGCTGGGGAGGCCCTTTAAGGTTGGGGGGCGGTGGCAGCACCATGCAGAGGTGAATGAATGGGTGGATAGGAGGGGTTCAGAGTGAATGAGGGAGTGGTGTGGTGGGGGAGCGGACATGGGGAGGGAAGCTATAGAGATGGGACTGGAGCCTTAGCCCGGAGCTGGGCACTGAAGGCCCTGGGCTGTCATGCTGTGTGTCTTGCTCGGCTTGGGCCACCACAACAAATCCCACAGGCTGGGTGGCTTAAACAGCAGACATTTATTTCTTATAATTCTGGACCCTGGAAAGTCCAAGGTCAAGGTGCTGGTGAGATCTTTATTCTGGTTTGCAGACAGCTGTCTTCCCTTCCTGTCCTCATCTGGTGGAGGGAGAGAGAGCTCTAGTCTCTTCTTCCTTTTGTGAGGACACTAATCCCATCATGGGGCCCCACCCTCCTGACCTCATCTCAACACACTGTCCCTCACAGACCTCACCTCCAAATTCTGTCATCTCACTAGGGGTTAGGGTTTCAATGCATGAGTTTTGGGGGGGCACACATACACACATGTCCATACACTAAGGAATGTGATTTTTTGTTCTTAGCTGGTAGAACTGACTCCATTATGCATGAGACTTAGTGCAAAATAAAAAGGTGTGGTCCTTCATTCCAAAACGAGAAGAAATGCTGTTAAAGGTACTAAACTATATAACTTTGCTTTCATGGTCTTTCTCTTTCTCTTGGTTTGTCATGGTGTTTTTTACCTGCTTTTTGATAGCAGTCTAGATGAATAACAATAATTTTAAATTATTAGCAAGAATTTCACCATCTCTGTATTGTGCAGTTCCAATTTCAAATACAAATGCAAGAGCATTGAACTCATATGAAGAATCATGGAAATGGCCCAGTTCATACATCAAAATGCATGGATGCACATGTATCTTGTTCTCCAGAACAACAGAAACATGGAAGAAAACAGACTCAGTTCTTTTCTGTTCGCTCCTTCATGTGTGCACTTTCTACCAATGCTGCCTGCCTTGGACTGACTGATGAGTGAGGTGAGACAGAGGGGAGGACAGGCTATGGTTGTCTTGTCTTTCCCTTTCCTCCCGTGTCATCATTTCAGCATCAATGATTTGCTGACACAGGGAAGTAGCACATGAAGGAAAGAATATGACTAAGGTTCCTTGGTCATTACAGTTTCTTAGGATACATTTGCTTCTTTCTGCATTTGGAGCAAGTTGGTTCTGGTTGGAACAGAATCCTTAGTCTCCAAGGGCGATCAGTGCCCCCTGCTTACTCTTGTGTAGACAAAATACACTTCCCTGGGTCTTGCTGAATCTCCACACTTTGTGGGTCCACCAGAATTCTGTGCTTGTGGAGCATTACAAATACCATGTGGGAGTGAGGGACACACAAACTGAGTGTGTAGCCTCTGCTCACGTGTACGCCCATTGTTCAGTTCAGTTCAGTCGCTCAGTCATGCCCGACTCTTTGCAACCCCGTGGACTGCAACACTCTAGGCTTCCGTGTCCCAGACCTTGTTCAAACTCATGTTTTGAGTCGGTGATGCCATCCAACCGTCTCATCCTCTGTCGTCCCCTTCTCCTCCTGCCTTCAGTCTTTCTCAGCATCAGGGTCTTTTCCAAGGAGCCAGCTCTTTGCATCAGGTGGGCAAAGTATTGGAGCTTCAGCTTCAGTATCAGTCCTTCCAGTGAGTATTCAGGACTGATTTCCTTTAGGATGGACTGGTTGGATCTCCTTGCAGTCCAAGGGACTTTTAAGAGTCTTCTCCAACACTGCAGTTCAAAAGCATTAATTCTTCGTCACTCAGCTTTCGTCCAACTCTCACATCCGTACATGACTATGCCTATTGTGATCCCTTACAAAGTAACACTTCTAGGGTGAAAGATATCAACTCCAGAGCGTTAAGCTGAGTGCAAGGTGCTTCTGAGCATAGCACTCTGTATGGTTGCATGCCCCCAAAGCCAGCCCTCTTAGTAGAAGATGATGTGACACTAATGGTTTTCATCTTAAACATCTCTTTGTCTTCTGTGTATGTTGAAAGTCCTAGTCTCCGTACTTGACACCATTGAAGTGTCAATCGCTGTTCCATGTGGTCTTGTCTATCCTAATACTCTTGGAAATCCTTGCTGCCAATGTGGGCACAGATCAAGCACTAGACCACTGGGGCCCTCACCACGGAAGTCTCCTCTTGTCCCCTGGAAGGACCAGTCAGTCACAGGCCAGGGTAGATGGGCACTAGGCACTCTGCGGATGTGTTCTGGTAGGCTTCGCCCTTTCTTTCTCACTTAGGTGTTGAGAAAACTCACAGTACTGCGGGCTGGCTGAAAGAGGAGGGCAAGTCCAGGCTCTGTCCTTTCTTTCTCACTTAGGTGTTGAGAAAACAGTCATAGGACTGCGGGGCTGAAAGAGGAGGGCAGGTCCAGGCTCTGCTGAGTAGGGATGGCCAACTGGAAAGAGATGATGTGATCAGTTTCCATTTTAGAATGGTCATCCTGCAGACTGAAGGATGGGTTGGCAGGGGGAGAAATTGGTGGCTAGGAAGACAGTATAAAACATCCACAAAGAAAGGAGGAAGGCTGTAAATGCCCATAATTGGATATCGTGGCATATGTGTAGACAGTCACATTTATCACTATATATTGATGTACAGATAAGCACAAATACACCTACCGGTGTTTTTACAAATCTAGTCCCTTTACCCTGTGAATAATTCCAGTGAGCTCCCACTTATAGGCAATATAACTTATCAAATTCAAACAAAATCGTGGCACAGTAGAATTTTATGCAGTTCACTTAAGTGGTGTAAGGTGTTTATAAATCCCATTTAAAATGTAATTAATCTTAAGTGCACTTTTTAAACAAAATCACAAAATCGCTGCATGTCATATTTAATAAGTTCCAACACAGTTTCTTAGCCTTCCTTTCCGGAGTATAATTACTCCATCAATCTTCCTGGAGAATCAAAGAGAGCTTAGCAGAACACACCTTTCACGCGTGAACCAGAATTGTGCTTTCGAGTTACATTTGAAAGTGATTTGCATTGGCATTTTATTTCTTCCAGAATATAACAAATGTTTTTCATCTTCCTGAGGTATCTTCGTCTTAAACTGAGGTTATAAATCTTTCAGAGCTTCTGTTTACCAGTTCCTTGAATTTCTGTGGTGTAAAGGATAGGAAAAGAAACAAAGCTATAATATATGACTCTTCTTTCTTAGTCAGCAAGTAAGACACAAGATCAGGTCCTGGTATGCAGATTAGCAATTTGGTTTGCGTTTTAGCTTATGCTTCTGAGTTTTCCCCGATGCAGATGTACCTACTCCCCCTCTTTCTGTGTTTGCTAAGTTGCTTCAGTTGTGTCCGACTCTTTGTAATCCTATGGACTGTAGCCCACCAGTTTCCTCTGTCCATGGGGTTCTCCAGGCAAGAATACTGTGTTGCCATGCCCCCTCCAGGGGATCTTCCTGACCCACTGATCAAACCTGTGTCTCTTATGTCTCCTGCATTGGCAGCGGGTTCTTTACCCCTAGTGCCACCTGGGAATTCCAAGAAGTGTTTTATCTGTTTGTAAATAATAGGAACATTGTGTTAGATTTTGATATAAATTCCTGACTCAGGTCTGTCAGGTAGAGGGTCTCAAATATGATGTTGGTTTGAGGTGTAATAGCTATTTAAATGGAGAAGGCAATGGCAACCCACTCCAGTACTCTTGCCTGGAAAATCCCATGGGCGGAGGAGCCTGGTAGGCTGCAGTCCTTGGGATCTCAAAGAGCTGGACACGACTGAGCGACTTCACTTTCACTTTTCACTTTCGTGCACTGGAAAAGGAAATGGCAACCCACTCCAGTGTTCTTGCCTGGAGAATCCCAGGGACGGGGGAGCCTTGTGGGCTTCCGTCTATGGGGTTGCACAGAGTTGGACATGACTGAAGCGACTTAGCAGCAGCAGCAGCAGCAGAAGCAGCAGCTATTTAAAAAACCCACTAGTATAGTACTGGGGCTTCCCAGGTGGCACTAGTGGTAAAGAACCTGCCTGTATTCTCGCCTGGAGAATCCCATGGACAGAGGAGCCTGGCGGGCTATAGTGCATAGGGTCACAAAGAGTCTAACACGGCTGAAGCGACTTAGCACATACACAGCATAATATTTGCTGACAACCCCATCATTTTTTTTATAAATACAACCTGTACCCTACAGACTTAAATTTTTAATTGCCAATCCAAAGGTTTTATGTAGATATCTGGTAGGAATCTCAGTCTTAGTGCCCCTCTGCCCGATCCCTAAATCTGATCCTTCCCATCTTCCCTACATAGGCAAATAGCAGTTCTTGTCTTCGGTAGTGAAGGCCAAAACTTTGGAGTCACCCTGACTTTTTTTTTTCACGTGGCATCTACCCTCTTAACTAGTCCTGCCAGTCCTGCCCTGTCTTTCACACCTGCCATTTCAACAGCAAACACTGACAACTTTGGAGCAAGTCAGCTCTCTCATTTGTGTCAGACTCCCATTCCCCGTTCTGTTTATTTTCAGTCTTTCAGAGATTATTGAAACTGAAATTTGGTCACCTTGCCATAGCCTCTTGGAGGGAATACACACCCCATAGTGATCGGTGTAGTGTTCTATAAATGTCACTTGTAGTTTAGACACTAAGTCCTGTCTGACTGTCCATGGGATTTCCCCAGCAAGAGCACTGGAATGAGTTGCTATTTCCTTCTCCAGGGGATCTTCCTGACCCAAGGATCAAACCCATGTCTCCTGCATTGGCAGATGGTTCTTTACCACTGAGTCACCTGGGAAGCCCAATAAATGTCACTTAGGGATGTTCAAATTTCCTATATCCTTAATGAGTTTTGCTGCTTAAAAAAAATGGTTACTGAGAAAGGAGTTTTAATATATGTATTTGTTGGTGAATTTTTCTGTTCTTTTTAGTTTCGTCAATGTGTACATATTTTGAAATATGTTACTAATATGCACATTTAGGATTATTTTGTCTTCTTGATGAGTTGACACTTTTATCATTATGAAATCATCTTCTTTGTCTCTGGAAATACTGCTGCTTTGAATTCTACATGGCCGCATATAGTCATACCAGCTTTTTAATGCTTAGTGTGTGCATAGTAGGGCTTCTCAGGGGGTGCTAGTGGCAAAGAACCCACCTGCCAAAGTAAGAGACATAGATGTGGGTGAACCCTGGGTTGGGAAGATCCCTTGGAGAAGAGCATGGTAACCCACTCCAGTGTTCTTGCCTGGAGAATCCCATGGACAGAGGAGCCTGACAGGCTATATAGTCCATAGAGTCGCAGAGTCAGAAACGACTGAAGTGACTTAGCACACATGCACATATGTTTGCATGGTAAATCTTTTTTCCAGTCTTTCACTTTAATTTACTGTGTCTTTGAATTTAAGTATCCCTTTAAACAGCATATAGCTGTATCTTCTTTTTTTGCTTTGTTTAAAAATCTTTGCCTTTTAGTTGGAGTATTTAGTTCATTTATGTTTAGTATAATTTTTGATGTGTTGAGTGTAGTTCTGCCTTTGCCATTTGTTTATTTTTTCCCTCTGTTCTTTGCTCCCTTTTTTCCCTTTTGAATTTTTATAAATCTAATATGTTTTAATATTCCATTTTATTTTGACTATTGGCTTTTTAGCTAAGCCTCTATATTTTTTAAAAGTTACTGTACAGATTATAATATGTGTTCTTAGTTTATCACAGTCTGCCTTGAATCAGTATTATACTACTTCATGAATCATGGCAGACTCTTAGTGTAATTTCATTCTCCTATTTTTGTCCTTTTGTGTCATATTATTTTTATTCCCATATAGGATATACTTTGTTATTATTTTTTCTTTAAATTTCAGTTGTCTTTAAGGAAAAGCATTATATTTACTTACATGCATTGAGCTTCCCATGTGGCTGTAGTGGTAAAGAACCAACCTGCCAATGCAGGAGACATAAGTGACGTGAGTTTGGTCCCTGGATTGGGAAGATCCCCTGGAGGAGGGCATGGCAACCCACTCCAGTATTCTTTTTTGGAAAATCCCATGGACAGAAGAGTCTGGCGGGCTACAGTCCATAGGGTTGCAAAGAATTGGACATGACTGAAGTGACTTAGCATGCATGAACACATATCTATTATAGGCTCTTAATTCATTTTCAGTGATTAACCCTTTTGTCCAATTTTATTTTCTTCTTTTGAAAACAATTATCATTGGATAAATTGAATGATAAACCAAGTTTAGTTCTAGTACACTCTTTTTGTTATTTTTATAGTTAATAATCTCGTTTATTAGACCTGGAAATCACTTAGCACACATGGAGCCACACAGCATGGTCACAGGTGAAGGATGTGGACCTGGGGTTCTGTTTTATTGAGGGTGGAGGCCTTGGGGTTTGTGGGTTCACTCTTTATTAGTGAATTTAAAACATAAAAGCAGGAATTTAAAGTATCGGAAGAGAAATAAATGAAGCATGTGGCCCAAATAGTCGTTACCAAAATCAACCAAGATCTTTAAACAAAGGAACCTCAGTCAAGGGAGGAAGCCTGGCTCTTTATCTCGCCATGTGGCTGGCAATATGTTTGTTTGAGATAGCCGTCTTTGAAGTGGGTGCCTTTTTGAAATGGATGTCTCAGCAATCAAAGCTTAAGTCAGGCACTTGCGTTACAAAAAAGAAAAAAATCCCAACAACTATCAGGCTTTACACTACACTAGTAAATACTGCATTTTGACAAGGCTGATCTATACTGACAAAATCTGCATTTTGTATCTTACCAGCTAATGCGGTGGGAAAATGTGCTAAAAAGATGTTGAATTTTAAGTTGATGAACTGTGTACATGGTAATTACAGGTTGCAAGATGGTGATGATGATAAACTCGGCACGTATAAATCTTTGCCATGGTTACAGTGGCCACAATTATAGGAAAAGATATTGATATGGTAGGCTACTTGGACCTTTTTGTAACTAAGTGTAGGTCAGAAGGAAGATTTTTATTTCTTCGCTGTGAAATTTTCCTGGGCAGTGTTTTTCTTTCTTTAAATTGTTATGGAAGGGCTGGGTCACTGGGGGAAGGAGGGCAAGGAGATAAGGGAAAGGGGAGCTTCCTGGCTCAGGCCTCACCATCTGCAGTGATGCTCTTAGGATGGGCTGCTCTGTCTAGCTAGGGGACTGCTGAGTTTCTGAACTGTACCCTGGAGGCAGTTGACCTCATTTGTGTGGACTTCATCCCCCATGTTTCTCTCTATATACTCAGGAACTGGAACGTGGCATGGTACAATGTGCAGAAGTCCCCATGGTATATTTGTTGAAAGAAGAAATGAACCTCCTACCATTTGTTACGTTGAGTGGCTTTCCTCATGTCAGTTTATCAACCGCATGGAAATTTCATGACCATGAAAATAAGTTGAATGCAACAAAAATATTATGTTTCACTACCCTGTCTCACCACCCTGTCCACCTCCCTCCTGCACACAGTCATGTCCTTTTATAGTCCAGCCCTCTTGTTAGCCCCTCTTTATCCTCCAATCTCACCCCAGCCACTAAGATGTCATTGCAGTAGGCCTGTTTGCCCATTCAACTGTGAAGGCTTGTATCATTAACTCATCATGAACCATACCCACTGAGCCCAGTCAACTTCAGAATACTCCTGGAGGCACCCCCAGTAGCTTATCTCCAATGACCAGAGCAGGCACTGGAGGTGAAGCCTCTCCCTGGTTGACCTGTTGTTCAGCCTGTGTACCTCCCTTCCATCTTTCCAAGACTGCTTCTTGTCTCTTCCACTCAAGGTTAAATGATCGAAATAGCTCTTGCCTGTTTCCTTGCCTAAGACACACCTGGCAGCTTTGTACAACAGCCCAAGTTCCATGTAATTCTTTGCAAGGATGCTCTGCTAGAAAGGCAGGAGATTGGGATCCCTTGGTAACATCACAGTATCTTAGGGCCCCAGAGGACCTACACCACTGTAATACTTTCAAGGCTACTTTAAGACAGATTATATGTCAGGAGGTTATATTGTTAAAGAAAAGAATTATTCAAGGACACTTGCTACTTGCTAAAGTGTGGTAAGGAAGACATTATTCAAGGAGAGGGACATTTTGAAAAATGTAAGGGCCACTGCGGTGGGGTCTGGCAGTGGAGGAGAGAGCTCAGATTCAACTCTAATATAGCATGGGCAATGGGAAATTATAGTCAAGGAGAATGGTGGGGATCATGGGATGGAAAATTATTTGTAGGTATGTCAAGATTAAGGGAGAATTCAGAAGAAACTGAACTAACAGAATTCTTGCTGAAGACAGGCCAGGGTGATTAGACATCACCTGGAGGATGGTAGAGGATGAGGAACCCAATTAGATATTGAGGGTAATCAGATATGGAGAATCAGTTCAGTTCAGTCAGTTCAGTCGCTCAATTATGTCTGACTCTTTGTGACCCCATGGACTTCAGCACACTAGGCCTCCCTGTCCGTCACCAACTCCCAGAGCCTACTCAAACTCATGTCCGTAGAGTTGGTGATGCCATCCAAATGTCTCATCCTCTGTCATCCCCTTCTCCTCCCACCTTCAATCTTTCCCAGCATCAGGGTGTTTTCCAATGAGTCAGTTCTTCACATCAGGTGGCCAAAGTGTTGGAGTTTCAGCTTCAACATCAGTCCTTCCAATGAATATTCAGGACTGATTTCCTTTAGGATGGACTGGTTGGATCTCCTTGCAGTCCAAGGGACCCTCAAGAGTCTTCTTCAACACCACAGTTTAAAAGCATCAATTCTTCGATGCTCAGCTTTCTTTGTAGTCCCAACTCTCATATCCATACATGACCACTGGAAAAACCAGGCTTTGCCTAGACAGACCTTTGTTGGTAATGTGTCTGTTTTTTAATATGCTGTCTAGGTTGGTCATAGCTTTTCTTCCAAGGAGCACGTGTCTTTTAATTTCATGGCTGCAGTCACCATCTGCAGTGATTTTGGAGCCCAAGAAAATAAAGGCTGTCACTGTTTCCATTGTTTCCCCATCTATTTGCCATAAAGTGTTGGGACCAGATTCCATGATCTTAGTTTTCTGAATGTTGAGTTTTAAGCCAACTTTTTTACTCTCCTCTTTCACTTTCATCAAGAGGCTCTTTAGTTCTTCTTCCCTTTCTGCCATAAGGGTGCTGTCATCTGCATATCTGAGGTTATTGATATTTCTCGCAACAACCTAGATTCCAGCTTGTGCTTCATCCAGCCTGGCATTTCACATGATGTACTCTGCATGTAAGTTAAATAAGCAGGGCGACAATATACAGCCTTGACATACTCCTTTCCCTATTTGGAACCAGTCTGTTGTTCCATGTCTGGTTCTAACTCTTGCTTCTTGACCTGCATACAGATTTCTTAGGAGGCAGGTAAGGTGGTCTGCTATTCCCATCTCTTAAAGAATTTCCACAGTTTGTTGTGATCCATACAAAGACTTTGGTGTAGTCAATAAAGCAAAATTTGATCTCTGGTTCATCTGCCTTTTCTAAATCCAGCTTGAACATCTGGAAGTTCACAGTTCACATACTGCTGAAGCCTGGCTTGGAGAATTTTGAGCCTTACTTTGCTAGCATGTAAGATGAGTGCAGTTGTATGGTAGGTTGATTTATGTAGGGGGGACCTTTCCCACTAGCCATCTGTTGGGAAATTCTGGGAGTCTGGAATTCTGGAAGTCCTAGGTCCAGATTTCATTTGTCACTTCCTGGCTTTTGTCCACTCTGGCTTAAATATCACCTGGGATGCCTCCTGACATCAGATCCAGGAAGAATATTGGGTTCTGGGGAGTAATCCTTCACCTCTCAGCTTCTCAAGTCAAGATGGCTAGAATTTCAGTGACTGACCTCAGTCCCCTGCAACTATCTCCACCACTCATTTCTTCTAGATGGTTCAACTCTTTCATCCCTTGAGAGCAAAGGCCAGCACAAGGCAGGGAGCATTATATTGGGATTGGTGTTAGCACAGGTTGAAGTGTGTTTCATTTTCCATCACTACATGTGAGAGTAGAATAGCCATCTCCAATGAAAATAAAATTGTTTTTCTTCATAATGTTAAAATTAAAATGCTTTGAAAAAACTGCAATTAGAAGAAACAAGTGTTGTCAGCACCCAGGGACAACTGTGATGCTTTAGTAATTCCTTGCCAAATCTTTTTCTTAGTATTCATTTTTTTACAGCATATTATACTGTATTACACTGTGTATTGCCATTCCCTTTAAAATCTTTGTTTTAACAATTTATGAAAATTTTTAATGGCTGTGCAATATTCTGCTGTGTGTGTGAGTACATAATAGTATTTCAGCTGTATCTCTATTGTTGGATGTTTGGGCTCCTTTCAGTTTTTCATTTTTAGAAATAAGACTGGAACTGCATACATAAATCTTTGCCTGTACTTTTTTGCTATTTTTCCTAGAACAGATTATTTGAAGGGAAATTTTAACAGGGTGAAATTTATGAATATGGCAAGGAGTCTTGATTTTTATTCCCAAATTATTTCTCGGAAAATGTATGCCACTGCTTGGCTTACTGCATCCTAGTCAACAAGGTAGGTTCTCATATTTTACATCTTTGCTAATTAAAAAGGCAAACATTTAATCTCATTATTTACACTGGGATTGCTTTGCTTAGTGAGGTAGAAGATTTTACACATGGTTGTTCGCTCTGTGTCTAAAATTGAAATCTTGATTTTTTTTCCTCCTGAATGGCTCCTGCCAGGGGCTCATGGATAATCTGTTCTTTATATAATCTATTCTTCAGGTCGAAATTTTGGTCAAGTCATCCTTGACTGTTGTGTTTTTCTCCCACCTCTCACCCCTCACTGTCTGCAGCAAGCCCTCCTGCACTCTGCTCCCAGTTGGTCTGTGCATCTTCTCTAAGTCATTGTAGCAGCCTCCCGATTGTTCGCATTACACCCGGATCTTAATGCAGTAGCCAGGGTCATCCCATTACATTGTAACTCAGATCACAGTAGTCCAGTGCTCAGAGCCCTCTGTGGCTTCCCACTGCAGTCACCGAAATAGCCAGAGATTCGAATTCTACAAGGCCCTTCATGATCAGACCTCCAGCTACCTCTCGGATACCACCTTTTCTTCTACTTCCCCATCACTTTCCTGCTGGCCCTTGCATTTCCCTGCCTCAGGCCCATGGCTCTTACTGTCTGCTCCTGCCACGTCTGCTGTCTTGCTTTTCCTTTAATACTCCAGCATAGCCTCAGGACCTTTGCACTTGCTGTGCCAACTCCCTGAAATGCTGTTTCCCTAGATACGTGAGTGACTGGCTTCCTGCTTCCCTTAGGTCTTTTCTGAAATTTTTTTTTTTTTTGTCAGTGAGGCCTTCTCTGATCTTTATTTTTAAACTTTCCATGCATCTTGATGTTTCACTTTGCCGTTACTGCTATCTAGCTATTATATGTTTTATTTTTTCAGTCTTAATTGTTTACATCTGCACTAAGATTAAACTATACCTAGGTGGGAGTTTTTAACTTTCTATTAATAATTCACTGCTATATCCCAGCATGCATCAGTGCGTGCTGGGAAGGTCATAGCAGCTCTAATATGTGCATGAATGAGTACACTGGTCTTTATTTGCTTGGAATCCCTATTAGTTTTATTCTCTCATAAAACTGATACAGGATAAAAATTAAGAAGAGTTCAGAAATCATTACTGTGGTCCTAACTTTGAGTGGAAACCAGTATTAAATTTTTCTTTACTTGCTAGAACACTTTCTTTCCCTCTCTGCATAAGTACTTTTCAAATGCATGCCTTGTGCAGTAAAATTTTACATTCAACTTTTCCGCTATGCATTATGGTTTGTTTGTATTTTTCGTGTAATGATAATTTTTTTACATAAAATTTTTAGTGATTTCAAAATAGTACACTAAATAAAATTACTTTATTTTCCTTAGTATTGGCTCTTTGTATCATTTTCATTTTTTTGCTATTGTAAAATGGTGCTATGATGAACATCCTACTACATACCACATGTTCTGCCTTTCAGATCATTTTCTTGGACTAGATGTTCCAAAGTTAAAAAATGTTTATGAGTAGTTTTAAAGCTCTAACATTTTGTCACCTTGAAGACTTCTCTTGGAGAGTCCCTGAGATGGCTAAAATTCAGCTTCAATTAATATTTGCTTTCAAAATATATTTAGAAATCTGTGTTCTGTTGACTTCAAATGCTTTTTGAGATGTTTCCATCTCTGTTCATGGAATTCATCAAAGAGGAAATTTGTCAAATTTCCACATGGTACTGCGGAAGGTCACAGACCCTGGACAGAGATAATTTTTAGTTCTGGTTCAGTTACTTGTTGCTGGAGGACCTGGGGCAGGTTACCCAACTTTTGAGCCTCACTTTCCACTTTAGTCAATTGCATATAATTGTACTTGCTTTGGGGAAAGGGCTAAATGAGGTGGAGTAGGTACAGCCATTTACATAGACACAGGCATACAGCACATGCTCAGTGAGTGGATGCGGGCACCACTAGTGTTTCAAATGATTAAGGGCTAGAATCATCTCCAGTGCCCACTACATACAGGAATAATCACTAGAACGGTGGTTATTCATCATGTATTTAAACAGCAGAAGGAGGGGAATAGTCTCCATTTTGGTTCCTTAGCTACAGATTGCTCCATTTCCGTTACCTGGTTCCTTGAACTTTCCATATCTGTTTTTCTCTATAAGACCATGCTTCTCAGTAAAAGCTGCCCCTCTAACTTCTATTTTAAAACCTTGTGATTTTATTAGATGTTTCATGTTGTAGATACAGTTTTCTTTGCTAAATTTGTGGATTCATTTCCACTGATCTCTTACTGTTTCACATTTATCCTTTCTTCACATCACTGTGGCTGGAGATGGTAGCCTGTTGGTTGACATGGTTGTGTGTGTGTATTTCACTGTAACTTCTACCTGGACCAACCTTGGTGTGTAAGATTATTGTCATCGTTCAGTTGCCAAGTTGTGTCCAACTCTTTGCAACCCCTTGGACTATAGTCCACGAGGCTTCCTTGTCCTTAACTATATCCTAGAGTTTGCTCAAACTCATGCGCATTGAGTCAGTGATGCCATCCAACCATCTCATCCTCTGTTGTTCCCTTCTCCTCCTGCCCTCAGTCTTTCCCAGCGTCAGGGTCTTTCCCATTGAGTTTGCTCTTTGCATCAGGTGGCCAAAGTATTGGAGCTTCACCTTTAGCATCAGTCCTTCCAATGAATATTCAGGATTGATTTCCTTTAGGATGGACTAGTTTAGCATTTTGTGATCATCCAGAGCTGTTTATCACAGAATCATTTAAAACAGTGAAAGATGAGCAACAACCTAACTAGTCAACATGAGTGGAAAGATTCTGTAAATTATGATCCCTCCCTGGAGTGGAATGTTTTGAAGGCTTGCAAATAAAGATGTTTATGAAGAGTTTTAATGGCATGAAAAAATAATTATAGTAATAAAAATTATATGTATGGCAAGATTCCAAGGATGAAAAGAAAACAAGGTCCTCAAAATGCTAGAAAGAGCTACGTTGACAGAAATTGCTTCTGAGAGGAAGAAATTAAGATTTTTATTTTCTGTTCCTTTACATAGTTTGGGTTTCTTTTCAAATTTTCCTATGCTGAGAACAAATTGCCTTCTTTGCTGGAAAAAATAACTCGTGCAAAGAATTGAAGAAAAACAAATCTTTAAGGTGGAGCCCGTTCATTTAGTTCTGCTATGACTTCATAAATTCAAATTATATTGCTAATTTCTGCCTCAGGATAGAATCTCCTGGTTTTGGTTTTGTTATGGTAACCTTTCACGCCTGCCCCCGAGGAGACACTTAAAATTCAGAAACTCCTATGTGTTGATAGTCTATAGGTTGACGAGCTCCATGTTCCATTCTTCAATCAATATTTAATGTGGTAGCCAGGGTCTGTGGCATGATTTATGACAGCGAAAGTGTTGAGAAAAACACAAACTGGTTTCTTGGTCATTAAGTGTGCTTTAGCCTAGCGTTTAACAGAATGTATTCTGAGACATGCTAGTTTTCCAAGATTCTCTGTGAACAAATGTTTCTCTGACCAAATTAAGTTAGGAAATCCTGCAGTGTGGTGTATTGACTTAGGGCAAAGGCTATAAAACAACTTTGATTAAATTCCCAACTCTGGCAATTCCTAGTTGGGATAATTTACTTAAACTTAATGTGCTTCAGTTTCCTTGCCTGTAAAGTAGGAATAATATTTTATGGTGGTATGAATCAGATGAGATAATAAACAGAAGCACCGAACATAGTTTTCTGGCCCACAAGTTACCTGCTGTTGTTTTATTTATACTGTATATTCCCTTGAAGGTGTACAGCATCATTAGGGTAGCGATTATGAATTCTGAGAAATCCTGTGGTAAGGAGATATGTGTAACTTCAACATGTGGATTACAAACTTATTTCAGCACAGAACTATCACACCAGTTGTCTCCCCATGGAACTCGTGTTCTGGAGAATGCACACTGGAAACGTAGCTCAGGATAACTCCAAGGGAACACATTGTAAAAATCAAGAGCACCCTTGCTGCTGCTAAGTCACTTCAGTCATGTCCGACTCTGTGCGACCCCATAGATGGCAGCCCACTAGGCTCCCCCATCCCTGGGATTCTCCAGGCAAGAACACTGGAGTGGGTTGCCATTTCCTTCTCCAATGCATGAAAGTGAAAAGTGAAAGTGAAGTCGCTCAGTGGTATCCAACCCTCAGCGACCCCATGGACTGCAGCCTACCAGGCTCCTCCGTCCATGGGATTTTCCAGGCAAGAGTACTGGAGCGGGGTGCCATTGCCTTCTCTGAGAGCACCTTTAGTCACATCCAAAACAAACATCAAAAGGATATTAGTGAGATTGGCAGAGCAAGGAACTCTGAAATTCTGGAAAAAAAAAAAAAACTGGCAAAAATGGTCAGAATGAACATTTTGAAACTCTGAAAATTAACCAAAGGTCTACAGAAACCCAAGGAGCACTTCTTCAAGAAAAACAGCTGAATCTCAGTAAGAATAGCAAGCTTTGTAATATTTTAACTCACCTTCATCCTATTTCCCACTTCCTATCCCAGTAATAGCCTTGAAAATAACAGCTCATATTCCACGTGCAAGAGGTAACAGCCTGGACCTCACTCACAAAGAATAATCCTTATTAGATCAGTCTATTGTCTCTCTGGAAGAAGACTGGCTGGAAAGGTTTATCTTTATTTCACCTGAGTTGGAACTGTCCCACTGCTGTCTGTGGGGTTGTTGATAAAAATTACTTACAGGCAAATGTTTTAGTGATCATTGCATGAGACAACAGATAACAGTGGGAATGAATAATGGGTGAAAAGGCTGGAGAATGAGATGCTTTGGGTAATAAAGACTTTGAGTAGTTTCACCATATTCCTGGGGTATCACATGAAGCTCTGTGAACATGCTTAAGAAAAACATGTGAAAGCCCTAGGATCTCACCTCTGGCTCACCTTGAGGGTCTGTACCAGCAGGAAGTAAAGGTTAAAGCTGTGTTGTCACTTCATAGCTGAGCATTCAAAGTGTGCTCCAGTACACTCACAGAGCCCCTTTGCAAACATGGGGAAGATTCTTTTCTGTACAGAAATGTAGGGAAATCTACGGCTGTTAGCTGAAGAAGTGGAAACAGTGACAGATTTTCTTTTCTTGGGCTCCAGAATCACTGCGCATGGTGACCTCAGCCATGAAATTAAAAGACGCTTGTTTCTTGTAAGAAAAGCTATGACCAACCTAGACAGTGTATTAAAAAGCAAAGACTCACTTTTCTGACAAAGATCTGTATAGTTAAAGCTATGTTTTTTCCAGCAGTCATGTACAGATGTGAGAGTTGGACCCTAAAGAAGGCTGAGTGCTGAAGAATTGATGCTTTTGAATTATGGTGCTGCAGAAGACACTTGAGAGTCCCTTGGACTGCAAGGAGATAAAGCCAGTCAATCCTAAAGGAAATCAACCCTGACTATTCATTGGAGGGACTGATGCTGAAACTGAAACTGCAATACTTTGGCCACCTGATGCAAAGTACTGACTTATTGGAAAAGACCCTGATGCTGGGAAAGATTGAAGGCAGGAGGAGAAGGGGACGACAGAGGATGAGATGGTTGGATGGCATTACCCACTCAGTGGACATGAATTTGAACAAACTCCAGGAGACAGTGAAGGACAGGGGAGTCTGGTGTGCTGCAGTCCATGGGGTCACAAAGTGTTGGCCATAGCACCTGAACAACAAGGATAATAAAAAAGCTAATGAGACTTCAGTGGATACATATAATAAATGATACACAGTTTGCAGAATTAGTTCAGAAAAGTCATGAGACAAGCA
Organism: Bos indicus x Bos taurus; assembly: GCF_003369695.1. Lineage (NCBI taxonomy): Eukaryota > Metazoa > Chordata > Mammalia > Artiodactyla > Bovidae > Bos > Bos indicus x Bos taurus. The sequence continues at coordinate 103,648,961 of NC_040081.1, read as the reverse complement.
ACAACTACAGGAAACCCTGAGCTGGGGGAAGAAAAGAATCTGATTTTCAAGATTGCCACAATGTAATATCCAGTGTCCAGTTTTCAACAAAAAGTTGCAAGGATTACAAAGAAAGAAGAATGTATGGTTGTTCCATGGGAAAATAAATAATACAGACTGTACCCGAGGAAGCCAAGAGATCGGAATTTCTAGGTGAAGACTTTCAATCAGGTATTTAAAATATGTTCAAGAGCTAAAGAAAACTACACTTAATGAACTAATGGAAAGCATGAGAACTATATCTCAGTAAGTAGAATATCAGTAAAGAGATAAAATTATAAAAAGGAACCAAATACAAACTTTGGAGCTGAAAAGTATAATAACTACAATGAAAAATTAAACTATAGGGGCTCAGCATCAGATTTAACTAGGCAGATACAAATGCAGTGAATTTGAAGATAGGTCAATTAAGATTATCCATTCTGAGGAACAGAAAAAGAAAAGGATGAAGAAAAATAAAGCCTCAGAGACCTGTTAGAATGTCATTAGATATATCAACACAGGCATATGATGGGAGCCTCTCAATGAGAGGAAGGGGCAAAAATGGCAGAAAGAGTATTTGAAGGTATAATGGCCAAAACTTTTCTGAATTTGATCAAAATGTTAACCTACACCTAAGAGGTTGTAGCTCAGTGGTAGAGCGCTTTCTTTGTACCTACACCTACACAGAGGTTGTAGCTCAGTGGTAGAGCACTTGCTTTGCATGTATGAAGCCCTGGGTTCAATCCCTGGCATCTCCAGGTCTGATCTTTCCTGTTGCTCAGATGGTAAAGAATCTGCCTGCCATGCAGGAGACCCGGGTTTGATCTGTGGGTTGGAAAGAGCCTCTGGAGAAGGGCATGGCAACCCACTCCAGTGTTCTTGCCTGGAGAATTCCATGGGCAGAGGAGCCTGGGGGGCTACAGTTCATGGGGTCACAGAGTCGGGCACCACTGAACAACTAACAAGACGCTCAACAAACACCAGATAGGGTAAACTCAGAGAGACCTAAGATAAACTACTGCTGCTGCTGCTAAATCACTTCAGTCGTGTCTGACCCTGTGCGACCCCAGAGACGGCAGCCCACCAGGCTCCCCCATCCCTGGGATTCTCCAGGCAAGAACATTGGAGTGGGTTGCCATTTCCTTCTCCAGTGCATGAAAGTGAAAAGTGAAAGTGAAGTCGCCCAGTCATGTCCAACTCTTCACGACCCCCTGGACTGCAGCCCACCAGGCTCCTCCATCCATGGGCTTCTCCAGGCAAGAGTACTGGAGTGGGTTGCTATTGCCAAACTATCAAAGGTTGAAAATAAAGAGAATCTTTAAAAAAGAAAAGTTACTGATCACATGGAAGAGGTCCTCAATAATATTAGCATTTGTTAATATTAGTAATATTAACATCTCATCAGAAATCATGGAAGCCAGAAGACATAGACAAAATGAAAGACATACACAAAGTGCTAAATATATGTATAGATAGTTGACTAAATATTGTGTATCCCACCAAAAATACCCTTAGAAATGAAGGAGAAATTAAGACATTCTCAGAGAAGCAAAAGTTGAGATGGTTTGTTACTAGCAGACCTGCCCTGCAGGAGATGCTAAAGGGAGTCATGAAATGAAAGGACACAGGATATTAACTGAGACCCACGTGAAGAAAGAAAGAACACTAGCAAAGGCGGCAAGGCAGGTAAATACAGAGGACAGTATAAATGTATTTTTGTTTTTAACTCTTTTTGTTCTATCTGTGAAAGTTGCTCAGTTGTGTCCGACTCTTTGCACTCTCATGGACTGCAGCCTGCCACGCTGCTCTGTCCATGGGATTCTCCAGGCAAGAATGCTGGAGTGGGTTTTCATGCCCTCCTCCAGGGCATCTTCCCGATCCAGGAATCAAACCTGGGTCTCCTGCATTGCAGGCAGATTATTTACTGTCTGAGCTACCATTTTATCTGTGCTAAAAGATGAGTTTGTAAAGCAGTTATAAATCTTTCTTGATGGACACACAATGTTTAAAAACTAATTTGTGGCAATAACAACATAAAGCTGGTCAATGGAGATATATGTGAGATAAGATTTTCTATATTTGAAATTAATTGGTATTAATCTAAACTAGATTCTTATAAATTGTCAGTTACAGTACCCTGGGCAACCACTAAGAAAATAACTGAAAATTATATAGGAAAAGAAATGATCAGGAAATTGAATAAGGTGCACTAGAAAATCTCCTTAACAAAAACAAGGCAGTAATGGAGGATCTGAGGAATAAAAAATATATAAGGAACATAGAAAACAAATATCAAAATGGTAGAAGTAAGTTCTACATCGTCAGTAATTATATTTAGTTGAAATGCATGGGGCTTTCCAGGTGGTGCTAGTGGTAAAGAATCTGCCTGCCGTGCAGGAGATGCTGGTTCAGTCCCTGGGTGGGGAAAATCCCCTCCACTTCAGTATTCTTGCCTGGAGAATCCCATGGACAGAACCTGTCCAGGGGCTTACAAAGAGTCAGACATGACTGAACACACACACACTCACACACAGAGAGAGAAAGAGAGAAATAGATTAAACTCTCCAACTAAAAGGCAGATATTGGCAGAGTGGACAAACAATATGATCCAATGATCTGCTGCCTACTAACGATCTACTTTAAATCCCAAACACAAATAGGTTGAAAGTAAAAGAGTCCATCCATCAATAAGATGTAACAAACATTTATCTGAAAGAGAAACCCAAGATTCGTGAAGCAAAAACTGGCATAATTGAGGGGAGAAATAGACACTGAGCAATAATAGCTAGAGACTTAGATACTCCATTATCAATAATGGGTAGAACAACTCTTGTCGTTCAGTTGCTCAGTCATGTCCGACTCTTTGTGACCCCATGGACTACAGCATGCCAGGCTTCCCTGTCCATCACCAACTCCCAGAGCTTACTCAAATTCATGTCCACCGAGTCAGTGATGCCATCCAACCATCTCATCCTCCACTGTCCCCTTCTCCTCCTGCCTTCAATCTTTTTCAGCATCAGTGTCTTTTCCATTGAGTCGGCTCTTCGCTTCAGGTGGTCAGAGTACTGGAGCTTCACCTTCATTAGTCCTTCCAATGCATACTCAGGATTAATTTCCATTAGGACTGACTGGTTTTATCTCCTTGCAGTCCAAGGGACTCTCAAGAGTCTTCTCCAGCACCACAGTTCAAAAGCATCAATTCTTTGGCACTCACCCTTCTTTATGGTCCAACTTTCACATCTGTCCATATCTACTGGAAAAACCATGGCTTTGACTAGAGAGACCTTTGTTGACAAAGTAATGTCTCTGCTTTTTAATATGCTGTCTAGGTTGGTCACTGGAGAAGGAAATGGCAACCCACTCCAGTGTTCTTGCCTGGAGAATCCCAGGGACGGGGGAGCCTGGTGGGCTGTTGTCTCTGGGGTCGCACAGAGTCAGACACGACCGAAGCAACTTAGCAGCAGCAGCAGCAGCAGCAGCAGGTTGGTCATGGCTTTTCTTCCAAGGAGCAAGCATCTTTTAATTTCATGGCTGCAGTCACCATCTGTAGTGATTTTGAAGCCCAAGAAAATGAAGTCCCTAATTGCTTCCATTGTTGCCCCATCTACTTGCCATGAGTGATGGAACCAGATGCCATGATCTTAGTTTTTTGAATGTTGAGTTTTAAGCCAGCTTTTTCACTTTCCTCAAGAGGCTGTTTAGTTCCTCTTCACTTTCTGCCATAAGGGTGGTGTCATCTGCACATCTGAGGTTATTGGTATTTCTCCTGGAAATCTTGATTCTGTCTTGTGCTTCATCCAACTACATTTTGCATGATATCCTCTGCATATAAGTTAACTAAGCATGGTGACAATATATAGGCTTGATGTATTCCTTACCCAATTTGGAACCAGTTTGTTATTCCATGTCTGGTTCTAACTGTTGCTTCTTGACCTGCATACAGATTTCTCAAGAGGCAGGTAAGGTGGTCTGGTATTCCCATCTCTTGAAGAATTTTCCACAGTTTGTTGTGATCCACACAGTCAAAGACTTTAACATAGTCAGTGAAGCAGAAGTAGATATTTTTCTGGAACTCTCTTGCTTTTTTGATGATCCAGCAGATGTTGGCAATGTGATCTCTGGTCCTCTGCCTTTTCTAAATCCATCTTGCACATCTGGAAGTTCTTCGTTCACATAGTGTTGAAGCCTGGCTTGGAGAATTTTGATCATTACTTTGCTAGCACGTGAAATGAGTGCAATTGTGTGGTTAAGTTCAATCGCTCAGTTGTATCAGACTCTTTGCAACCTCATGAACCGCAGCATGCCAGGCCTCCCTGTCCATCACGCCAGGACTCCCTGGACTCCTGGAGTCCACCCAAACCCATGTCCATCAAGTCGATGATGCCATCCAACCATCTCATCCTCTGTCATGCGCTTCTCCTCCTGCCCTCAATCTTTCCCAGCATCAGGGTCTTTTCCAATGAATCAGCTCTTCACATCAGGTGGCCAAAGTATTAGAGTTTCAGCTTCAACATCAGTCCTTCCAATGAACACCCAGGACTGCTCTCCTTTAGGATGGACTGGTTGGATCTCCTCACAGTCCAAGGGACTCTCAAGAGTCTTCTCCAACACCACAGTTCAAAAGCATCAATTCTTCGGTGCTCAGCTTTCTTTATAGTCCAACTCTCACATCTATACACGACTTCTGGGAAAACCATAGCCTTGACAAGACAGACCTTTGTTGGCAAAGTAATGTCTCTGCTTTTGAATATGCTGTCTAGGTTGGTCATAACTTTCCTTCCAAGAAGTAAGTTTCTTCTAGTTTCATTGCTGCAATCACCATCTGCAGTGATTTTGGAGTCCAGAAAAATAAAGTCAGCCACTGTTTCCACTGTTTCCCCATCTATCTGCCATGAAGTGATGGGACCAGATGCCATGATCTTAGTTTTCTGAATTGTGTGGTAGTTTGAACATTTCTTTGGCATTGCCCTTCTTCGGGATTGGAATAAAAACTGATCTTTTCCAGTCCTGTGGTGAAGGCTGAGTTTTCCACATTTGCTGGCATATTGAGTGCAGCCCTTTCACAGCATCATCTTTCAGGATTTGAAATAGCTCAGCCAGAATTCCACCACCTCCACTAGCCTTGGAGCTCCACAGTGCAGAACAACTGTACAGAAGATCAAAAGTAAACTGATTTGAACAGCACTAGAAAACAGCTACACCTAACAGACGTACAGAAAACTTTTCACTCAACAGTTTGTTGCTTGGTTGCTACGTCTGGTTTGACTTCTCTGCGGCCCCATTGCTCTGCAGTGTATTGCCCACCAGGCGCCTCTGTCCATGGGATTTCCCGGGCAAGAATACTGAAGCAGGTTGCCATTTCCTTCTCCAGGGGACCTTGTTGATCCAGGGATCGAACCCATGTCTTCTGTGTTGGCAGGCAGATTCTGATTTTTTTAAAATTATTTTTTAATATAAATTTATTTATTTTAATTGGAGACTAATTACTTTACAATATTGTATTGGTTTTGCCATACATTGACATGAATCCGCCACGGGTGTACATGTGTTCCCCATCCTGAACCCCCCTCCCGCCTCCCTCCCCATCCCATCCCTCTGGGTCATCCCAGTGCACCAGCCCCGAGCACCCTGTATCCTGCATCGAACCTGGACTGGTGATTCATTTCATATATGATATTATACATGTTTCAATGCCATTCTCCCAAATCATCCCACCCACTCCCTCTCCCACAGAGTCCAAAAGACTGTTCTGTACATCTGTGTCTCTTGTGCTGTCTCGCATACAGGGTTATCGTTACCATCTTTCTAAATTCCATATATATAGACAGATTCTTTATCACAGAGCTCTCAACCAACAGTGAAAGTGAAGTCGCTCAGTCGTGTCCGACTCTTTGTGACCCCGTGGACTGTAGCCCACCAGGCTCCTCCGTCCATGGGATTTTCCGGGCGAGAGTACTGGAGTGGGTTGCCATTTCCTTCTCCAGGGGATCTTCCCAACCCAGGGATCAAACCCAGGTTTCCCACATTGCAGGCAGACGCTTTAACTGCTGAGCCACCAGGGAAGCCCGCAGTAGCAGAATGCATATTTTTCTCATTCACTATGGAACACTTTTCCAGGACAGGCTATATATTTGGATGTAAGACAAATCTCAATAAACTTAAAAACATTCAAGTCATGGCTTCCCTGGTGGCTCAGTAGTAAAGCGTCTGCCTGCCAGTGCAGGAGGCCTGGTTTTGATCTCTGGTCTGGGAAGACCCCACATGCCATGGAGCAGCTAAGCCTGGGAGCCACAGCTATTGAGCGTATGCTCTAGAGCCCAGGAGCGCAACTACTGAGTCCATGAGCTGCAGCTACTGAAGCCCATGTGCCCTAGAGCCTGTGCTCCAGAATAAGAGAAGCCGTCACAGTGGGAAGCCTGCACACTGCAGCTCAGGAGTAGCCTCCACTCATGACAACTAGAGAAAGGCCCAGCACAACCAAAAATAATAAATAAGATTGTTAAAGATATTTAAGTCGTATAAAATATGCTCTGTGACCACAACAGGATAAAATTAGAATTCAATAAGGAAAATTTGGAAAGTTCACAAATATATGAAACGTACGCAACACATTGCTAACTAAATAATAAAAGCCTGTAAAAAAAAAAAAAAAGAAAGTAGTTTGAGATGAATGAAAAGGATAGCACAATGTACCAGAACTTATGGGATGAACTGAAAACTGTGCTCAGAGGGAGATTTATAGTATACGTCTACAGTTAGAACTGGACATGGAACAACAGACTGGTTCCAAATAGGGAAAGGAGTACATCAAGGCTGTATATTGTCACCCTGCTTACTTAACTTACATGTAGAGTACATCATGCGAAATGCTGGGCTGGATGAAGCACAAGCTGGAATCAAGATTGCCGGGAGAAATATCAATAACCTCAGATATGCAGATGACACCACCCTTATGGCAGAAAGCGAAGAAGAACTAAAGAGCCTGTTGATGAAAGTGAAAGAGGAGAGTGCAAAAGTTGGCTTAAAACTCAACATTCAGAAAACTAAGATCATAGCATCCAGTCCCATCACTTAATGGCAAATAGATGGGGAAACAGTGGAAACAGTGTCAAACTTTATTTTTTGGGGCTCCAAAATCACTGCAGATGGTGATTGCAGCCATGAATTTAAAAGATGCTTGCTCCTTGGAAGAAAAGCTATGACCAACCTAGATAGCATATTAAAAAGCACAGACATTACTTTGCTGACAAAGGTCCATCTTGTCAAGGCTGTGGTTTTTCTAGTAGTCATGTATGGATGTGAGAGTTGGACTATAAAGAAAGCTGAGCACTGAAGAATTGATGCTTTTGAACTGTGGTGTTGGAGTAGACTTGAGAATCCCTTGGACTGTGAGGAGATCCAACCGGTCGATCCTAAAGGAAATCAGTCCTGAATATTCATTGGAAGGACTGATGTTGAAGCTGAAACTCCAATGCTTTGGCCACCTGATGCGAAGACTGACTCATTTGAGAAGACCCTGATGCTGGGAGGGATTGGGAGCAGGAGGAGAAGGGGATGACAGAAGATGAGACGGCTGGATGGCATCACTGATCAATGGACATGGGTTTGGGTGGACTCCGGGAGTTGGTGATGGACAGGGAGGCCTGGTGTGCTGCAGTCCATGGGGTAACAAAGAATCAGACACGACTGAGCAACTGGACTGAACTGAATATTAGAAAAAGGAGAAAAATCTCAAATTAATAGCCTAACCTTTGACTTTAAGAAGCATTGCAGGCAGATTCTTTACCAACTGAGCCATCAGGGAAGCCCTTAAGAAATTAGATAAAGTAACAAACTGAACACAAGCAAACACAATGGAAATAAATGAAATAGAGAATAGAAAAATAATAGAGAAAATCAACAAAACAAAAAATTTGTTCTCTGAAAAGAACAAATAATAAAGTGCAGTAGTTAAGACTTGGGCTAGACTGACCAGAAAGAGAGAGAGAGAAAGAGAGAGAGGGAAGACTCAAATTACTAAAACTGGGAATGAAAGTGAAGATATTACTGTTGACCTTACAGAAAGAAAAACGATTAAGGGCAATGCTGTGAACAACTGCGTGCCAACTAATTAGATGATTTCAATGAACTAGGCAAATCATATGTTTGATAAGGATCTAGTATACAGAATATGTAAAGAACTCTTTAACAATTCAAAACTAAAAGGACAGCTCAACTGAAAAATGGACAAAGAATTTGAATAGAATTTCTCCAAAGAAGACAGACAGATGGTACATAAGCAAATGAAAAGATGCTCAAAATCATCTTAATTATTAGAGAAATGTAAATCAAGACCGCAGTGAGATAGTATTTCATACTCACTAGGATGGATATAACAATAATTTTTTTTTAATGCAAAACAATAAAGCTTGACAGGAATTGGAGAATTGGAAATTTCATACCTTCTGGTGGGAGTGTAAAATGGTGCATGCATGCATGCTCTGTCGCTTCAGCCATGTCTGACTCTCTGAGACCCTATGGACTGTAGCTTGCCAGGCTCCTCTCTCCATGGGATTCTCCAAGTGGGAATACAAGACCTTGAACTGACTGTGACTCTGGTCATGAACTCCTTATTGCAAAATTCAGACTTAAATTGAAGAAAGTAGGGAAAGCCACTAAGCAATTCAAGTATGACCTAAATCAAATCCCTTACGATTATGCAATGGAAGTGACAAATAGATTCAAGGGATTAAATATGATAGACAGAGTGCCTGAAGAACTATAGATGGAGGTTCATAACATTGTACAGGAGGCAGTGATCAGAACCATCCCCAAGAAAAATATATGCAAAAAGGCAAAATGATTGCCTGAGGAGGCCTTACAAAGTAGCTGAGAAAAGAAGAGACACAAAAGGCAAAGAAGGAAAGGAAAGACATACCCATATGAAAGCAGAGCTCCAAAGAAGAGCAAGGAGAGATAAAGCTTTTCTAAGTGAACAATGCAAAAAATAGAGGAAAGCAGTAGAATGGGAAAGACTAGAGATTTCTTCAAGAAAATTAGAGATACCAAGGGGACATTTCATTCTAAGATGGGTACAATAAAGGACAGAAATGGTATGGACTTAACAGAAGCAGAAGATATTAAGAAGAGGTGGCAAGAATACACAGGAGACCTATACAAAGAAGATTAGTGGCCGGGATAACCACAGTGGTGTGATCACTCACCTAGAGTTAGACATCTTGAAGTGTGAAGTCAAGTATACCTTAGGAAGCATCACTGGGAACAAAGTTAGTAGAGGTGATGGAATTCCAGCTGAGCTGTTTCAAATCCTAAAAGATGATGCTGTGAAAGTGTTGCACTCAATATGCCAGCAAATCTGGAAAACTCAGCAGTGGCCACAGGCCTGGAAAAGGTCAGTTTTCATTCCAACCGTAAAGAAGAGCAATGCCAAAGAATGTGCAAACTACCGCACAATTGCACTCATCACATGTGGTTAGGACTGAGTGGCTGAACAACAATAAATGGTTTTACAATATTGTAAGTACACTTAAATGGTGCATTTGTGGTATGTAAACTATATACCTCAATAAAAATACTGTAAAATATAGTAAAGCAAATGTGGCAGTTAATTTCATGGCAACTTGACCGGATCACAGCATGAGCGGATATCTGGGTAAACATTTGTTTGTCGGGGTCAGTGTCAGAGTTTCCAGATGAGATCAGCATCTGAGTCAGTAGACTTGAGTAAAACACATTGATCTCCCCAGGTGGTGGGCAGTATCCAATCCACGGAGGGCCTGAATGGAATAAAATGATGGTGGTAGGGAGGATTTGCCCTCTGTGCTACAGTGAGACATCAGTCTTCTCCAGCCCACAAGGTTCTAGGTTATCGTACCTTCAGACATAGACTGGAATCCATGCCATTAGCTCCCAGCCCTTCCAGTGCTAAGGTCTTCCTGGGTCCCCAGCTTATACTCGGAAGATTGTTGGACAGTCTCCATAACTTCATGAACTAGTATCTTATAATAAATTGTATAGTTATGGATAGAAGATTCTTGAGAGTCCCTTGGACAGCAAGGAGATCAAACCAGTCAGTCCTAAAGGAAATCAACTCTGAATGTTCATTGGAAGGACTGAATCTTTCTGGAATTTTATTTACGTATTTATTTTTGTTTGCCCTGGGTCTTGGGTGCTGTGCGAGCTTTTCTCTAATTGCGGCGAGTGGGGGCTGCTCTTTAGTTGTAGTGCTCGGGATTCCCATTGTGATGGCTTCTGTTGTTGCCCATCACGGGCTTCAGCTGTTGAGGGGCATGGGCTCAGCAGTTGAGGCTCCTGGGCTTTAGAGCACAGGCTCAGTAGTTGCGGTGCACCAGCTTAGTTGCTCGGAGGCATGTGGGATCTTCCGGGATCAGGAATTGAATCTGTGTCTCCTGCATTGGCAGGCGGATTCTTTGCCACTGGACCACCAGGGAAGCCCCAGAAGGACTGATTCTGAAGCTGAAGCTCCCGTCCTTCAACTTATCAAAGTGCTGACTCGTTGGAAAAGACCCTGATGCTGGGAAAGATTGAGGGCAGGAGGAGAAGGGGGTCACAGAAGATGAGATGGTTGGATGGCATCATCGACTCAATGGACATGAGTGTGAGCCAACTCTGGGAGATAGTGGAGGAGAGGGAAGCCTGGTGTGCTGCAGTCCATGGGGTCACAAAGAGTCGGGACACGACTTAGTGATTGAAAAACAACAGAATAGATGGAAGGGCTATAGGTTTTATTTCTCTGGTGAATTTTGATTAATACAGCCAGAGCAAAGGAAAAATGTCAGTGAAAACCATGTACTTATTTTCTGCCCCTAGTTATTTCAGAATCAATAGTGCAATCTTAGGTCAAGTCGTGCAATTAATTAGTTCATCCCAGCCTGCTTTTACTGCACACACACACACACACACACACACACACACACACACACACACACACACACAACTAGTAGCTTCCAGCCCTGAGCTGGGTACCAGGAGTGCAGAAAGGAATGGGACTCTGGCGCCCCCTTGAGGAGGCAGGTGAGACCGAGGTTGTCTAATAGTACTGAGGGGCAGGTTCTGCTGTGGACAGTGACCATCTTTGCTTGGAAGAAGACAGCTGTGATAATGAGAGCTAGAGACATTTTCATTAAGAGGGCACAGTTGGAGGATATATCAGTGGTGTGGTTGGGGTCCAGGCAGAGGTGGCCCAGGGCACTCTGGAAAGAGATCAGACCAACCTCAGATGCCAGGCTGGGGTTTGGATAGTGACTTAATGCTAAGGCTGTAAATATGGCTTTAAGAAATAGCAATAGAAATTACATTCTAAAAATATAACAGGATTCATTCATTAAAGCAATATGCATTGTTCCAGGCCCTGTACTTGATTCTGGGGAAATGTTGGTTCTTAAAAGAGATGTAACTGCTCACATGTCCCTTTAGTTGTGCAATTAGAAATCTTCATGGTGGCATAATTCATGATGGAGAACACGTATAATTTCAATGTTCAGTTTTCAGAGAATGGCTAAGTAATTAGTGGGTATAATATGATGAAATGTTACCAATCTCACAAAGTTAACGTTTGTTGGTAATTTTGATGGGAGATGTTTAAAACTTAAGTGAAAAAGCAGCTTGAAAATATGAGCTGAAAAAATTACTGCTGGGAATTATAATTCACTAGGTGGTAAAATTAGAAGTGATTTTCATTGTATTCCCACTACTTTTCTACATTTTCTAAGCAGGAAAATATTTTCTACAATAAGCATGTGCTTTAACGTAGTAAAGAATTGTTTAATATGCTTTAAGAATACTCCTAAAAGAGCTAAACATTTGGGTCTACACCAAAATATCTTTTTAGAATTTTCAGACAGCTGGTGTGAGGGATAAAGAGAGTACTGTCTTAGCACTTTAGAATTTTTGTACTTTCCTATTAAAAAGAATAATAAAACATCCGCTTCTGTCTCAGCATGGTTAGCCGCTTGTGATGCTGGAGGAGCCAGCGGGCGATCAGCATTTCTGCACACCCACTGTTGTGAGTGACCACGTAATCCAAGAAAATTGAGCTCCAGGTTTACTTCACTCCAGATGGCTTTTTGACAACACAGATAAAACATTCACGCAGTCACAGCACACATCCTGCTCAATTAGACTCCCTCAGCTCACCCTGGATCTGTTGGAGGGGCTGTTTTTGTTTTTCTAAACTTCACTTTGAACTTGAGGAGTGCCTTTTATCAGGCTGTAAGCCTCAGAAGCATTTTATTGTTTGGTAGCTTTTAGATACTTGAAGTCTATGGCAACTACAGAATCCATTTGGGAATACCCTGAGGTTTACCAGAGATTATGGGAAGGGGGAGTGTGAAGTATGTGTATGTCAGCCCATGTTCAAAAACCTCAGTCCCCTTTGGAGATAGGTACTTCGGTGCTGCCATGTAAGGAACCTAGATAATTGCCTGTGGGCAGAAAAATAGGAGCAAATATTAACACTCACAGCAACCAGGATTTGTAAATAGGGAAAGGACTAACATTTATTGAGCTCCTGCTAAGTGCCAAGCACATTCCATGTGGAAACTCACTCAACCATCACAGTGACCTTAGGAGGTAAGTGTTTTTATTCCCACTCTGGAGAAGATGAAATTGAAGCTAAAAAAATAAGGAACTTACCTAGCTTGTAAGTGACAGAGCAGAGATTTGCACCTCAGTCATTCCAGTTCTTAAGACCTTGTTTCTTCTTCTTGTCCTGGCTGTGTGTTATGTATATGAAGTCTCATTTAATCAAACTGGCTTCCTTGCCCATGGTACTTTTATTGTAGGCAGGAAAAGGGAACATGAAAATGATTGTTATGCTAACTAGGAAACATATGTATGTATGTATGTGTGTATGTATTTAATTTGATTGTTACGTGGATACTTAACATGAGATCTACCTTCTAACAAATGCTGTTGACTGTAGGCGCAATGCTGTACAGCAGGTCTCAGAGCTTATTTGTCTTACTTTACTAAGACGTTATGTCCATGGATTACCAACTCCTCATTCTCTCTACCCTCTGCCCTGATCAACCACCATTCCACTCATTTTATGAATTTGACTATTTTAGATATCTTATAAGTAGAATCATGTAATATTGAGCATTCTGTGACTGGCTTATTTCACTTAACATAATGTCCTCAGGGTTCATGCATGTTGTCACATAATACAAATTCCCTTCCTTTTTAAGGCCGAGTAGTATTCCACTGTAACTATATACCACATCTTCTTTATCCATTCATCTGTCAGTGAACAATTTAGGTTGTTACCACAGCCTGGCCATTGTGAATAGTGCTGTGATGAACACAGATGTGCTAATACCTCTTTGAGCCTGATTTCCATTTTTTTAAGATAAATAGCCAGAAGTGGGATTGTTGAGTCACGTGGTGATTGTATTTGTAATATTTTGAGGAAACTTCATATTGTTTTCCATAGCAGCTGCACCATTTTATGTTACCACCAACAGTGTGCAAGAATTGTGATTTCTCTACATCCTTGCCAATAATGGTTGTCTGTTTTGTGCTGTTTTATCATAGCCATCCCAACAGTTGTAAGATGATATCTCATTGTGGTTTTGATTTGCCTCTCCCTGATGCTTACTGATGTTGTCTTTTTCTTATACCTGTTGGCCATTTGTTATGTCTTCTCTGGAGAAATGTCTACTCAAATTCTTGCTGTTGTTGTAGTTCAGTCGCTCAGTCATGTCTGACTCTTTGCAACCCCATGGACTGCAGCACACCGGGTGCCCCTGTCCTTCACCATTGCCCAGAGCTTGCTCAAACTCATGTCCATTGAGTCGGTGACGACATCCAACCATCTCCTCCTTTGTCATCCCCTTCTCCTCCTGCCTTCAATCTTTCCCACCATCAGGATCTTTCCTAATGAGTCAGCTCTTTGCATCAGGTGGCCAAGTGTTGGAACTTCAGCTTTGGGTCTCCCGCATTGCAGGTGGATTCTTTACCTACTGAGACACCAGGGAAGCCCTTCAAATTCTTAGTCCATTTTTAAAATGGGGTTATTAGTTTTTTTAATTAGTTTTCTTTAGTTGTAGGAATTCTGTATACTTTGGAAATTAATCCCCTATCAGATATATGACTTGAAATATTTTCTCCCATTCTGTAAGTTTATTTTTACTCTGTTGTTTGTTTCCTTTTCTGTGCAGGAGCTTTTTATTTTGATGTACTCCCTCTTGTTTACTTTTATTTTTGTTGCTTGTGCTTTTGGTGTCACACTCCAAATATCATTCCCAAGATCAACATCAAGCAGCTTTTCTACATTTTCTTCTAGAAGTTTTACAGTGTATGAATTAAAGACATAAAAAATCATATTTGTGTCATTATTCCATTTTGATTTTTGTGTATGATGTGAAATCAGTGTCCAATTCTGTTCTTTTTCATATAGATATCTAGTTTTCCCAACACTGTTTATTGAAGAGACTGTCTTTTCCCCATTGTGTATTCTTGGCTCTCTAATCGAAGATCAGATGACCGTATGTGTGGATTTATTTCTACTCTCTCTATTATGTTCCATTGGTCTATATATCTGTCTATATGCCAGTAAAATATATTTTGATTACTGTATCTTGATATTCCCTCATGGCTCAGATGGTAAAGAATCTTCCTGTAATGCAGGAGACCTGGGTCAGATCTTCGATCCTTGGGTCAGAGAGATCCCCTGGAGAAGGGAATGGCAACCCACTCCAGTACTCTTGCCTGGAGAATCCCATGGACAGAGGAGCGTGGCGGGCTACAGTCCATGGGGTTGCAAAGAGTTGGACATGACCGAGTGACTAACACTTTAATATATTTTAAAAACAGGAAGTATGATGCCTCCAACTTTGTCCTTCTTTCCTCAAGATTGATTTGGTTGTTCATGGTGTTTTGTGGTTTCATTTGAATTTTGGAATTATTTTTCTATTGATGTAAAAAATACTATTTGGAGGAATTGGATGGTATCATGTAAATTCCACAAACGGGAGTAATGTCAGCAGGATGTTAGAATAGGAAACCCTAGATCCCAGATCTTGCTCTTTCAATAGGAATCTCTGCACATCAGCGAAGACAGTCCTTGCCTGCTCCTCAGCAGACTGTTATGGTCTTGCCAAGCATCCCCTCTTCTTGCCAGTCCTGTGCTGTCATTGTTGTTCTGGACATCAGGCACAGAAGGGGATCCAAGAGGAATAATATTAGGGCTGGGACTCTTTTCATGAAGTGACATGTGAATCTTTGTCTCTAACTTGCATAACTGATCTGTCTCTTCAGAGGAATCATTTTTACAGTTTCTAAAGGATGTAAAGGTTAATACTCAAACAGCACCCTCATTTCTCACCCATCGGTCACCTGGATATGTGATTCATAGGTCTCTGTAAACACTAGTGAGTAACAAGGGGATATGTATCAGTTGGCTAAATTGCTTCATAACAAAGTACCTTAAACAGAGTGGTTTAAAACAATAAGCTCTTATCATTGTTTATGAGTCTGCAAGTCAGCTGGGCACTTCCGCTGACCTGCACCGGGCTCAGCTCATCTCGGCTGGGTTCACTGAGCTGTCTGCAATCAGCTATTGGATCAGCCAGGCATTGGCTGGTCTAGGATGGCCATGGCTGGGGTGGGTCATCTCTGTTCCACGTGGCCTGTCATCTGCCAACTGGTTGGTTTGTGCTTGTCGATAGGTGGTGGCAGGACACAAGAGAAAGGGCATACTTGTGCAAGGCCTCTTGTGACCTAAGTTTGGAACTGGCCCACCATCCTCCCGTCACATTTATTTGGCTAAATCAAATCTCCAAGCCAGTCTGGATGCAGTGACTGGGGAAATAAACTCCCATCTCTTGAAAGAAGATGCCAGAAAGTTGTCGTGCAAAGGGTGTGGTATGAAGATGGGTGGAAAATGAGTGTTAAAGTCAGTGACTTAAAGTAGAGAGCTGTTATCTTCACAGTAGTGCAGTGGGGGAAATGGAGTGTTAAGATCTATATGTTTTATTCATGTAACAGAAGGACCCAGGGAACAAGTACACCCCGGGGCTAACACACCTCCCAAGCATTTCTTGGCTGAGAACCAGAGCTCTTTCCTAGGTTACAAAACCCAGTGTCAGCAGCAGACTGGGTTGAAATGCCATCCTAAGAGTTTATAATGAGTTTGTGGCACATATGAGTATGTATGTTCTAGACATTTCAAATCTCATCTGTGTACCAGTTCTTTATCTCAGTAATTCTGGAAGGAGGTACTGTTATCCCTGTTTCATGGGCAAGGAGACTGAGATTTATCAGAGTGAAAGAACTTCTGGTTACTGTACCTACTGAGTAGAGGACCAGGATTCCAGCCTTCATCTTCTAAAGCCAAAGCCCTATACTCTTCCCGTCTTCTGTCTTTTCCAAGCTGGTTTCTCATTAGGAGTTAATTGTGTGCCCTGGTGACTCAACTGTGTAGGGTGAGAGATGATGCATCCTTGTCCTTAGGTGATTCTGGGATGCAGAGAAAGAAGATGCTGTCAGATTCAGTATCTACAGGCATATATTGAGCACCAACTGTATAAAAAGAGGGTATATTAGATTCCTATTTTTGCCCTAACAAATTACTATCACCAGTGACTTAAAAGAATCCAATTCTCCTACTGGAGAGCACTGGAAGTTGGGAATCTGGAATGGGTTTTAGTGGGTCAGTAAAACAGTGGAAACAGTGACAGACTTTATTTTTGGGGTTCCAAAATCACTGCAGATGGTGACTGCAGCCATGAAATTAAAAGATGCTTGTTCCTTGGAAGAAAAGTTATGACCAACCTAGACAGCTTGTTAAAAAGCAGAGACATTACTTTTCCAACAAAGGTCCATCTAGTCAAGGCTATGGTTTTCCAAGTAGTCATGTATGGATGTGAGAGTTGGACTGTGAAGAAGGCTGAGCACCGAAGAATTGATGCTTTTGAACTGTGGTGTTGGAGAAGACTCTTGAGCGTCCCTTGGACTGTGAGGAGATCCAACCAGTCCATCCTAAAGGAAATCAGTCCTGAACATTCATTGGAAGGACTGATGTTCAAGCTGAAACTCCAATACTTGGGCTACCTGATGAGAAGAACTGACTCGTTTGAAAAGACCCTGATGCTGGGAAAGATTGAGGGCAGGAGGAGAAGGGGATGACAGAGGATGAGATGGTTGGATGGCATCACTGACTCAATGGACATGGGTTTGAATAAGCTCCAGAAGTTGGTGATGGACAGGGAAACCTGGCATGCTGCAGTCCTTGGAGTCACAAAGAGTTGGACACGACTGAGTGACTGAACTGATCAAGGTATCAAAAGGACTACTTCCTTTCAGAGGCTCATAGGGGAGAATCTATTCCTTGCCTTTTCTGGCTTCTGTGGGTTGCCTTCATTCCTTGGCTTGTGGCATCCTTCTGTTTTCAAAGCCAGCAATGGCCAGCTGAAGCCTTCTCACTGTACATCACTCTGACTTCTCTGCTTCCCTCTTCAATACTTAAGGGTCTTTGTGATTATATTGGGCCCACGTGGATAATCCAGGAAAATCTCCCCATCTACAGGTCATCTGATTAGCAACCTCAGTTCGGTCTGCTCTCTTAATCCCTTTTTTTTCACCATGTAATATAACATTTGCAGGCTCCAGTGATTAAAAAATGGACATCTTTGGGGATGAGGTGTGTTATTCTGCTCACCAGAGATTGTGCTAAATTAGGGAATACAGATGAATTAGGGCCTCTATCCTCAAGAAGTCTGATATGTGTGTGTGTGTGTGTGTGTGTGTATGTGTGTGTGTGTGTGTGTTCACAGCTAAGTGGACTAAAAGGAAGGATCTGAAAAGGGACATGGCAGGGTTGAGTCTAGGAATTAGAGGAAGTAAGAGGAGGGGGACTTCTTCAGATTGGGGAGCAGGGGGCATGGAAAGAAGCTTTTTGGAGGAGGTGGTCTTTGAACTTAGCCTTGAGGGATGGGGAGAATTTCAATGGGCAGAGTTGGTTGGGAGAACATGCAGAGAATGGCCCAGAAACACAGAGGTGTGTATGTTGTGGTCCCCAGCTCTGTTGCCTCCAGGGAGCAATACTCACCCTCTTCCTTTCTGGCTTCTGGGTTTTCAGGAGGGGAGGGTCCCAGCCAGAGTGGGCAGTCACCACCCAACTCCAGCATAGTGTTCCCTGCAGGAACCTGGGCCAGGGCAGTGGCCAGATTGTTGCCTTTCTAAAGAAGCTGGAGATCTGGATTATTATATGAACTATTCAAGTTTTAAAAGTGAGTGTCTAATTCAGTTCTTAAAAAAACACCAAGGACTTCCCTGGTGGTACCATGGTTAAGACTCTGTGCTCCCAATGCAGGGGGCCCAGGTTCCATTCCTACTCAGGAACTAGATCCCACAAGCCACAACTAAGACCCAGTGCAGCCAAATAAATAAATACTTTAAAAAGAAACCCACACAGAATAGGCCAAAAGTCAGAGGGCTTCCAGCAGTAACGCATGATGTGAGGTGCAGAGAGAGGGAGTTGCTGCCCAAGGCGATAGGACAAAGTCAGAATAGTCAGTGATCCCCGAATTCTTGATCACATGCTCCATATTCCTTGGTCATTGTGAGCATTCTCTGGAGAGGCGAATGGACAGCTGGCATGGCCACAGGAGGTGTTGAAACTGGGAGAAGATGGCCACTGATCGGCGAGATGGCCTTGGAGGAGCATTGATGCAAGAGGATAAGATTTCTTTCAACCCGGAGCTGCTGTCACTCCAGGAAGATTGGGGACACGGCATGTGACTTCCCAGGAGGGTCTGCACTGTTCCACAGCAGATCTGGAACAGTGATTCAGGAATGTATGTCCTGCAGTTGTTTTTCTGAAAGAGAGAGGTGGGGCGGGGGGAGGGAGGGAGGAAGAGAGAAAAGAAGAAGGAGATTGGAAAAAAAAAAAAAACACAAGAAAAGAAAAACTAAAATTACCTCTTTTGTTTATGCTGAAAGAAGAGGCATTTGGCTCACAAAAAGGGGATGGATAATTAAGATCATTATTGATATGAAGGTTCATTGGAAACTCCGTTATTTTTTTTTTTTTCAAGAATGGAACGATAGAAATGATTCCTTTATCATCATCTCTGATAGAATGGAAATTTTATCCCATCTTGTACCCCAATTACAGACAATAATGACTTAGTCTTCTGAAAGAATTTTTTTTTTTTTTTAATACAAAGCATTTCTTTAATTTGCAATTCTACCCTCTGGGTCTGAATAACAGGCTGTGTAATGATAACACTGCAACTGAAAATTCCTGTCTTCTGGAAATTGCTGTAGATTTACACTAAGGGGCCTGCTTTTTCAGCGAAAGCCCCTTGTAAGTACATTTCAGTTTCCCTGATGCGTCGTGTGCAGTGTTACCCAGTGATTAAGATCCCAGCCGTCAAGCAGAAGGCCTGTGTTCATTCATTCAACAGATATTGGTAATAAAGTCACCTTTCTTCCCAGAACTGCACTACTTTTCCAGAGCCCCCTTAATTTTTTTGTTGTTCAGTCGCTCAGTTCTGTCCGACTCTGCGACCCCATGGATTGCAGCATGCCAGACTTACCAATCCTTCACCATCTCCCGGAGCGTGCTCAAACTCATGTCCATTTGAGTTGGTGATGCCATCCCACTATCTCATCCTCTTTTGTCCCCTTCTTCTCCTGCTTTCACTCTTTCCCAACATCAGGGTCTTTTCTAATGAATCTGCTCTATGCATCAGGTGGCCAAAGTATAGGAGCTTCAGCTTCAGCATCAGTCCTTCCAATGAATATTCAGGATTGATTTCCTTTAGGCTTGACTGGTTTGATTTCCTTGCAGTCCAAGGGACTCTCGAGTCTTCTCCAACACCACAGTTCAAAAGCATCAGTTCTTTAGTGCTCAGCCTTCTTTATGGTCCAACTCTCACGTCCATACATGACTACTGGAAAAACCATAGCTTTGCTGGCAAAGTGATGTCTCTACTTTTTTGTATGCTGTCTAGATTTGTCATAGCTTTTCTTCCAAGGAGTAAGTGTCTTTTAATTTCATGGCTGCAGTCACCATCTACAGTGATTTTGGAGACCAGGAAAATAAAATAACATAATAAAAATAAATTATGTCACTATTTCCATTGTTGACCCATCTATTTGCCATGAAGTTATGGGGCTGGATGCCATGATCTCAATTTTTTGAATATTGAGTTTTAAGCCAGCTTTTTCACTCTCTTCTTTCACTTTCATCAAGAGGCTCTTTAGTTCCCCTTCACTTTCTGCCATAAGAGTGGCATCATCTGCATAACTGAGGTTATTGACATTTATCTTGGCAGTCTTGATTCCAGCTTGTGCTTCATCCAGCCTGGCATTTCTCATGATGAACTCTGCATATAGGTTAAATAAGCAGGGTGACAATATACAGCCTTGACGTACTCCTTTCTCAATTTTGAAGCAGTCTATTCTTCCATGTCCGGTTCTAACTGTTGTTTCTTGACCTGCATACAGGTTTCTCAGGAGGCAAGTAAGGTGGTCTGGTATTCCCATCTCTTTCAGAATTTTCTACAGTTTGTTGTGATCCACACAGGCTTTAGCATAGTCAATGAAGCAGAACCTCCAAGACCTAAGACTGTGATCTTATTTGGAGCCAGTGTCCTTACAGAGACAATTGGATTAAAATGGGGGTCATCAGGGTGGACCCTAATCCAGTATGGCTGGCGTCCTTATAAAAGGGGGAATTTTCTGACACAGACACACACATAGGGAGAACACCATGTGATGATGAAGGCAGAGACTGGGGTGAGGCTTCTACAAGCCAAGGACGCCAAAGATGTCCAGAAAGCTACTGGAAGCTGGGGGAAAAGCCTGGAACAGATGCCCTCCCCCACCCCCAGACGCAGCAGAAGGAACTATTCTGCTAACACCTTAATAGACTCACAAGAGAATAAATTTCTGTTGCTTAAGCCACGCAGTCTGTGATAATTTATTACAGCATTTCCTGGGTACTGACAGGCCTTTCCAGAGGTCACGGTGTTCAGGCAGGTGTTTCTGGGTGAACAGGAGCATTTACACTGGTGGGATGTATCTGTGTCACTTGGCTGGCATCCCTGGGGGCTGGCCCACGCCTTTATCTTAGATATGGACACCTTCAGAGCCCCATTGCAGCCCATTCACTTATTATGAATCCAAATCAGCATCTCAGTGTGACAAAGAGGAGATGAGGCTCCAGAAGCATGTTTTGAGGGAAAAAGAAATGCAAATGGTTGTTTTCCAGAGGTAAGTGATACCCCTGGAACAGCTGCAGGGGGAAGGGAAAAAATTGGCTTCAAACCACAGATTTGGGGTTGCAGACACACAGCTGCTACAATGTGTACCTTAACCATTTCAGGCTTCTGTTTTCTGCCATGGTTCCACTGGCTACACTGACCAACTCACAGAAGGAGAGAAGTTCAAGTCTGCCACTGACTCTCTCTATACTTGTGGGGAAGTTGTGACCTCAGGTATAACCTCATACCACTGACTGTTGCCATTTGCAAGCGATATATCTAGAGTCCTTTGTGGATTTGGGGATTCATGACTAGGATCAGTCTTTCATTAATGATTTTTTTAATGAAATATGTGAAACATAGACAATAATACAATGGAAATAATACAGTGTCCACCAGCATATCCTTCCCCAGTTTAAGAAAAGAGGCATCGTAGATACAGTTGAAGCCTCTTGTCTATCACACCATAATCCTTTCCCCTCTGCAGAGATCACAAACATTTCTATGGTTTTTTTTTTTTTTTTAATTTTGCCTAATGTTTTGTAACCCAAGGAGTAAATCCTATTCTTAAACTCTACCAAAATGAAATCAGATCATTCTGCAACTTGCTTTTCTCAGTCCCCATTTTTAATGTTTATTCATATGATGCAATTCATTTATTGTAACTGCTCTACAGTGTTGCCCAGGAGTATACCACAATTTATTAACTTATTTCCATGTTGATATAGATGTGAGCTTTCTTGTTTGGCTTTCCTTATGCAGATTTCTGGGAAGTTCTATGGGGCACATTCTACAAAATATGCACTGAGAAAGAGTGGATTTGCTGGGTCATAGGGTTTGCCATCATGGAATTTATAGGAAACCAACAGATTACTCCCAGAGGAGTAATTTGCATTCCAACCTGGAATCTTAATAGTTCCTGTTTATCCACACCTAGGCAACATTCAGTATTATCAAGTTTTAAATTTTTGCCAGTGTGATGAATTTTTAAAATTGTGTTTTCTGATACTAGTGAAGTTGAACCTCTTTGAAATATTTATTGTCTATTCTGGTTTCCAAAATAGGAATGAAATATTTATTGTCTATTCTGGTTTCCAAAATAGAAAAGGATGTTGCCTATTGTTTCCCAATAGGTTGAATTCTTGAATAGCATCAGTAAGAGAGGGCATCCTTGTCTTATTTTTTACTTCAGTGGAGATGCTTCTCAAGTTTTAATATTAAAATTATGACTGTTTAAAGTTTTAGATTGTTACCTATTTCTTCAAGAAAATTTACAATATTCCCAGTATTCCTTTAGAGGACTTGCGGTTTTCTTATTCACACTCAGATATATAACCTACTTGGAATAATATGCCTTTGTAGATTGTTGAAATTGAGATCCAAACAAGGGTTTTCTTTAAACATTGCTTTTTAATGCTACTTACTTGTTAAAGAAATGAGCTGTCCTGGAAAATATCTGATGTGTAGGGTTTTATTATTGCTTCTTTGTGGTGATATTTAATTTGCTCTCCTAGCCCTTATGTGTCCTGCAGATCTCCAGTTAGACGTTAAGTGTGGATTAGGTTTACCTTTAATTATTTTTGGCATGGATTCTTCTCTAGTGGTTCTTGCCTCATGTACAATTTTGGGTTGTCATGTTTAGTGATGCTAAGATTGGTAAGTAGGTTAGGTAGTGACAGTCTTATTCTTTCCTTGTAAAATCTCACATCAACTTTCCACCTAATAATTTTAACATCCATCAATGACCATTGTCTGAACCAGTTATTAACTGAGGAATTGCAGAATGGTAAATTTTAGTTCTACCATTCCTTTAGTATTTAGTAAGTGAGAGAACTTTACCTCATGTGATAAGGGCATAATAAATGTGTAACTCCCTTTATCACATTTCAGAGAAGTTGTGTCTTTGCAAGACCCAGTATTATCCATCCAATGAGTTTTTTTCTCTCATTTTTTTAATTGAGGCTAATTATTAACTCATTGTTTTCCATATATTCCATGTATCTTAGTAATTATGGTCTAGTTTTTGTGAATATTTTTATTGAGGTACAATATACATATAGATGACTATGTGAATTGTTCACGTGCAGCTTGAGGTGGTCTTCATAATGTGGTACCTGTATGACCACAGCTTATATCAAGAAATTAAAAACGGGAAGTCTTCCTGTCTTCACAGATAGGAAAACTTAATAATGTTAAAATGTCTATGCTGTGCAAAGCAGTTTACTGATTCAGTGCCATCCCTATCAAAATCCCAATGCTATTTTTTACAGAAATAGAAAAAAAATTCTAAAATTCATATAGAACCATAGGGACTACAAATAGCCAAATAAGTCTTGAGAAAGAAGAACAAAGCTGAAGTCATCACACTTCCTAATTTAAAGTATATCACAAAACTATCACGGTCCAAACAATATGATGCAGGCATAAAGGTGGACATACAGACCAATGGAAATTAATAGAGAGCCCAGAAGTAAATTTATGGATCTAAGGTTAACCTGTCTTTACTAAGAGTTCCAAGGATATGCAATGGGGAAAGGATAGTCTCTTCAACAAACTAAATATCCAGGTGTGAAAGAATGACATTGAATCTCTATCTCACACTACACACAAAAATCAACTCAAAATCGATTGAAGACAAATAAAAGACCTGAAACTGTAAAACTTCTAGTGGAAAACATAAGGGGAAATCTTTATGATATTGATCTTGACAATGATTTCATGGAGATGACACCAAAAACACAAGTAACAAAATGAAGAGTAAGCAGGACTGTGCCAGACTGAAAAGCCTGAAACAGTCAATAGAGGGAAAGGGTGACTTACAGAATTGGGGAACGTTTTGCAAGTCATATATCAGATAAGGGGTTAAACTCCAAAATATATAAGGAACTCCTACAACTCAATAATAAAAAGAACTAATAACCCAATTTGAAATGGGCTAAGGACTTGAATAGACATTTCTCCAGAGAAGACATAACAGATGACCAACAGGTACAGGAAAAAAAAATTGAAGTCACTAATGTTCCATTTGATTTGCAGGGAAAGGCAAATTTAAAACAGTGAGATGCCACTCATGCCTGTCAGGATGGCCATCATCAAAAAAGCAAATGACAACAAGTGTTGGCAATGATACAGAGAAACTGGAGCCCTTGTATTACTGTTGGTGGTAATGCAAACAGTGCAGCTACTGTGGAAAACAGAATGGAGGTTCCTCAAAAAATCACACACAGAACCACCCTATGATCGAGGAATCCCCCTTCTGGGTATTTATCTGTGTTCATTGTAACTCTATATGTAGTAGTCAAGATGTTGTAACAACCTAAGCATCCATTGATAGATGAATAGAATACACACACACACACACACACACACACACAGATACACACATGTACATACATACATTGGAATTCTATTTGGCCTTGAAAAGGAAGGAAATTCTAAAATATATAATAGCTTGGATATATTTTGAGTACGTTATGCTTAATGAAATAAGCCAGTCACAGAAAGATAAATATTGCATGATTCCTTGTATATGAGTTAATCTAAAATGATCAAATTCACAGAATCAAAGAGTGAAATGGTAGTTGCCAGGGGCTGGGAGGAGGTGGAAATGGGGAATTACTAATCAGTAGGCATAAAGTTTCAATTAAGCAAGATGAGTATGCTCTAGAGATCTGCTGTACTAATATTGTACATATAGTGAATAATATATTGCACACATAAAAATGGGTTAAGAGAGTAGATCTTATATTGAGTGTTCTCACCATAAAAAAGTAAAAGTAACTGAGTCTCTTGCAGAAAAGAAGGAAAGAAAAAAAAGAAGAAAAAAACTACTGACCTCAAGGACCACAGCCCATGTCTCTCCCAGACCCCAGGGTTTCTCCCACTCACCTGCTCCTAAAGATAGCCATTGCCCTGACTTCATCCACTTCATTTCTTCCCCCAGGTTTTGAACTTTAAGTGTAGACCCATGGTGTATCTTCTTTTGCATGTGACTTTTTCATTTGACATTGTATTTCTTAGGATTACTTATATTGTTTCATGTAGTTGTAGATCATTTATTCTAATTGGTGTTTATATTTCAGTGTTTGATTATATCACAGTATATCCTTTTGGCTATTGATGGAATTTGAGTTGTTTCCAGTCGGGACTGGAGTAAATCTTGTATATATGTCTTGAACATGTATTTTGGGTGGTACCCGTAAGTTTGGGGTTATGTACTTTGAAGTGGATTGCTAGGTTATATGCAAATGGTTTGCTCTGATTGGCACTGTCAAATCGTTTCCAAAATGTTTTTACCAATTTACATTTGCACTGAGATATATGAGAATTCTAATTTTCATGCATCTTTGCCAATACTCAGTACTGTCATTCTTTATACTTTTAGAAATTCTGGTGAATGTGCAGTGATAATCCATTTTATGTTTTCAGTTTATATCACCCTGATGTCTGATGATATTGAGAGCATTTTCATCTGCATATTGGCTATTTTGATACTCATTTTATGAAATAGCTTTACTGGTCTTTTACCAATTATTTCTCAAATTGGGTTCTCTCTCTTCTTACTGATTTTTAGGTGTTCTTGATATATTTTGAAAAATTATCATTTCTCATGTAGATACATTGCAGATATATTCTTACACTTTGGCTTTAATTCTCTTTCTGGTATCTTTTAGTGAACAGGAATTGTTACTTCAATGTAGCTAACATAATAAGTGTGTCCCTTATAGAGTTAGACATATTTTGTTCCCTGTTTAAAAAAAAATCTTTATAAGTCCCAAATATTTAAAAAATATTTTTAAAATTCTTTTAAGAATTTTCTTAAAATTCCAATATTCTTAAAGAAATCTTATAAGTCCCCACTATTTTTTTCCTATGTAACCTTTGAAGGTTTATATTTTTACCTTTTGATTTTCCATCCATCGGAAGTTAATTTTATTTATGGGGGAAGTGGAGGAGGGGATAATATTTATTTCTATGTGTCTTGAAAAGGCCGTTGTGAACAGTTTTCTATTACTGT
The DNA here is from genome assembly GCF_003369695.1 of Bos indicus x Bos taurus. Taxonomy (NCBI): domain Eukaryota; kingdom Metazoa; phylum Chordata; class Mammalia; order Artiodactyla; family Bovidae; genus Bos; species Bos indicus x Bos taurus. Next base: position 103,622,690 of record NC_040081.1, on the reverse strand, counting down.
ATAACAAAAAATATCAAAATAATTTTAGTAACTTAAGACAACTGCCATTTATTTTGGTCACAATTCTGCATGTCAGCCATTTGGGCTGAGACTCACTTATACATCTGCAACCAAGCCCTGGGTGGGCTGGGGCATCTTTTCCTGTGGTTTGTCATCTTACAGCAAGATAGGCTGGCTGGTTCATATGCTGTCTAGGTTCTAAGAGGGAAGAGAAAGTCATAATGTGAAAGGACTTTTTAATCTCTGTGTATGTCACATTTCCTATCATTCCTTTGGCCAGAAGAAGGCCAATGGTCAACCCCAGACTTGTGAAAGGGGACTTCCCCATGTCATGGATATAGGGTAGTGGGGTCATATTGGAATCCATTCTTCAATAACCTGCAAAAAGCATGTCTTAAAGGATTTGACTGTATGTGTATCTGTCTGTTTTTGGTGTCACACTCTATTTCATGGCTCTGTTTGTCAGTCTGTATGCCAATAATGTATTTCCTTAATTCCCCTAACTTTGTAACTTTAGATAATGGCATTTTAATGTTTCTATCATTCTTTTACAGGATTGCCTTGTCTAGTCTTGGTCCTGTGTAGTTCCATATGATCATAGGAACAGGTAGTCTGTTTTCTTTTAAAAAATGGCTGGGATTTTGTCAACTAAATAGGTAAATTTGGAGGACCATTAGCATCTTCAAAATATTGAGTCTTCAAATCCATGAGCATGATGTAGCCCTCTATAGTCATTCTGTTTCTCTCAGTAGGACTTGTAGAGCTCTTACGCATGTTCTAGATATGCAAAAACCTGTATATAATTAAACATTCTAGATGTTTAATTGTATGATTACAGATAAGCATTATAGATGTTCAAGTGTATGATGCTCTTTGAATGTTATTTTTAAAATGACACATAGGTGAAAGATTTATGCGATTACAAAGAGAAACCAATGGTGAAAAATTGAAAGCATTTCCCCTAAAGTCAGGAACAAGACAAGGGTGCCAACTTTCACCACTACTATTCAACATAGTTTTGGAAGTTTTGGCCACAGCAGTCAGAGCATAAAAAGAAATAAAAGGAATACAAATTGGAAAAGAAGAAGTAAAACTCTCACTGTTTGCAGATGACATGATCCTCTACATAGAAAACCCTAAAGACTCCACCAGAAAATTACTAGAGCTAATCAATGAATATAGTAAAGTTGCAGGATATAAAATCAACACACAGAAATCCCTTGCATTCCTATACACTAATAATGAGAAAATAGAAAGAGAAATTAAGGAAACAATTCCATTCACCATTGCAACAAAAAGAATAGAATACTTAGGAATATATCTATGTAAAGAAAATAAAGGCCTATATATAGAAAACTATAAAACACTGGTGAAAGAAATCAAAGAGGACACTAATAAATGGAGAAATATACCATGTTCATGGATTGGAAGAATCAATATAGTGAAAATGAGTATACTACCCAAAGCAATCTATAGATTCAATGCAATCCCTATCAAGCTACCAATGGTATTTTTCACAGAGCTAGAACAAATAATTTCACAATTTGTATGGAAATACAAAAAACCTTGAATAGCCAAAGCAATCTTGAGAAAGAAGAATGGAACTGGAGGAATCAACCTGCCTGACTTCAGGCTCTACTACAAAGCCACAGTCATCAAGACAGTATGGTACTGGCACAAAGACAGAAATATCAATCAATGGAACAAAATAGAAAGCCCAGAGATAAATCCATGCACCTATGGACACCTTATCTTTGACAAAGGAGGCAAGAATATACAATGGATTAAAGACAATCTCTTTAACAAGTGGTGCTGGGAAAACTGGTCAACCACTTGTAAAAGAATGAAACTAGAACACTTTCTAACACCATACACAAAAATAAACTCAAAATGGATTAAAAGTCTAAACATAAGGCCAGAAACTATAAAACTCCTAGAGGAAGACATAGGCAAAACACTCTCCGACATACATCACAGCAGGATCCTCTATGACCCACCTCCCAGAATATTGGAAATAAAAGCAAAAATAAACAAATGGGACCTAATTAAACTTAAAATCTTCTGCACAACAAAGGAAACTATAAGCAAGGTGAAAAGACAGCCTTCAGAATGGGAGAAAATAATAGCAAATGAAGCAACTGACAAACAACTAATCTCAAAAATATACAAGCAACTCCTACAGCTCAATTCCAGAAAAATAAATGACCCAATCAAAAAATGGGCCAAAGAACTAAATAGACATTTCTCCAAAGAAGACATACAGATGGCTAACAAACACATGAAAAGATGCTCAACATCACTCATTATCAGAGAAATGCAAATCAAAACCACAATGAGGTACCATTTCACGCCAATTAGAATGGCTGCGATCCAAAAGTCTACAAGTAATAAATACTGGAGAGGATGTGGAGAAAAGGGAACCCTCTTACACTGTTGGTGGGAATGCAAACTAGTACAGCCACTATGGAGAACAGTGTGGAGATTCCTTAAAAAACTGGAAATAGAACTGCCTTATGACCCAGCAACCCTACTGCTGGGCATACACACTGAGGAAACCAAAATTGAAAGAGACATGTGTACCCCAATGTTCATTGTAGCACTCTTTATAATAGCCAGGACATGGAAGCAACCTAGATGTCTATCAGCAGATGAATGGATAAGAAAGCAGTGGTACATATACACAATGGAGTATTACTCAGCCATTAAAAAGAATACATTTGAATCAGTTCTAATGAGGTGGATGAAACTGGAGCCTATTATACAGAGTGAAGTAAGCCAGAAAGAAAAACACCAATACAGTATACTAACGCATTTATATATATATATATATGGAATTTAGAAAGGTGGTAATGATAACCCTGTATGCGAGATAGCAAAAGAGACACAGATGTGTAGAACAGTCTTTTGGACTCTGTGGGAGAGGGAGACGGTGGGATGATTTGGGAGAATGGCATTATAATATGTATAATATCATATAAGAAACTAATCGCCAGTCCAGGTTTGATGCAGGATACAGGGTGCTTGGGGCTGGTGCACTGGGATGACCCAGAGGGATGGTACAGGGAGGAAGGTGGCAGGGGGGTTCAGGATGGGGAACACGTGTACACCCATGGCGGATTCATGTTGATGTATGGCAAAACCAATACAATATTGTAAAGTAATTAGCTTCCAATTAAAATAAATAAATTTAAATTTAAAAAATAAAATAAAATGACACATAGGAATACAGTTGCTTTTTGTATATTGATGTTATATCTGGTGTCCTTTCTAAAATTACTTATTAAGTATTTAAGTTTTTCTGTAGATTATTTTTTACTTTCTATGTATCTAATTGTGTTTTCTGTGAACAAAGATGTTTTATATATTTTTTTCTAAACCTTGTACCTTTTGTGTCTTTCTGAGGCAAAGAAATTATTTGGGACCTACTAGAGGTTGAATAGAAATGGTGATAAGCATTTTGCTTCTTTCCCAATTTATATAAATATTTAACCATTAGGTATAATTTCTTTTGTAAATACTCTTTATCAGATTAAAGGAACTTTACTTCTAAATTTACTGTGTTTTGTCATGAATTGGTATTGGATTTTATCAGATGCTTTTAATGCATTAATTAAAATTATTTCAAGTGCCTTTTTTTCTCTTCATCTGTAATGTCTTTAATCTTACATTTCTGAGATAAACTGAACCTGGTCCTGTTATAGTAACCTTATAGCAGGATTTAGTCAGTTAATATTTTGTTTATGATTTTTGCATCTATGTTTGTGAATCAGATTGACTTGTAATTTTCCTTTCTTATAATGTTCTTCTTATATTTTGATGTCAAGATGATGCTGATCTCATGAAACATATTGGGAAATGTTTTCCCTTTTTCTGTTTTTTAGAAGAATTTACCTAATTTTGGTGTTCTTCCATACTTCAGTGGAAGAGGCCATTGGGACCTAAAGACTTATTTGTGACAATATAGTTAATTGTATATTCTACTTCCTGAGATATATAGGCTTCTTTAGACTTTCTGTTGAGTCTTTTATATGTCAACAAGTCAAGTGACTTGCAGAGTGAGTGAATCAAATTCAAGTTCATTTGGTATTACGCATGTTTTGTTTTAAGTCAGTGGACTTTATTCACACTTTATCAGTTGCTCCACTAGTGTCTGTCATAACGTAAGGACATGGTGAATATGGGATCTGTGTGGCCTTTTCTATATGGATATTTTTCACTAAAGATGGTTTAAATGTTTATTCATGTTTATTCATGATACTCAGGGTTCCATTCGAATCGGTCCAGGGGCATCAGGCCTTATCTCGAGTGGATGGGGAAATCAGTGTCTTTGGGATTGTGGCATGACCCACGAGGGTTCCTGTCGAGTTTCAATGTGAGACTGGCTTCCTCTTGAGGTGCGACGGGAACGTCGGGATTCCTTTCCAGACAAAGCAAGAGAATCGACCCTCATCTCGAGATGAGGAGGGGCAAAGGGGCTCAGATTGAGGTAAAAAAACTTCACAGTTCAGGAGCCCGTTCAGAATTACATATTGCATTTAGTTGTCATGTGTGTTTCTTTAAAAATTATATAAGTTGCTTTTTACTTGGTAGTGGCCTATGCTTTTATTCATTCATTTCCATTTCTTGCTATTGTGAGTCAGTGGCTTGCAATTTAAAGCTTTTCTCCCCCTGAGAATTATAACTGTTTTTTAAATGACTAACAGATCTGGTGATGGAAAACACAGAAGTCCACGCACACCTGGATTTGAAGCCCAAACCTACCATTTTTAGATGTGGGATCTGGGCAACTGCTCTACCTCCTGAGCAGCAATTTTCTTTTTTTTTTTTTTAAATGAAACTTTATTATTGTTATTTTTCGTATGTACAATATTACATTTCTACTTCTGTAACCACCACAGCATGCTTTGGGATCACCTGCAAACCTTAAATCTGCCGATGCTGAGGGTCGTTGACCCCAGGAAGTGGGCTCATCGTTCTCCGTCCTAGACTCACAAGTGGAAATCAGGGGGAAAAACAGGAGAGTGACTAAAACAGTAATTAGGGGAGAACAGTTATGTTTAAATCTGAAACACTCATTAGTCTTGAAGAATGGAAACCTTAAAAGGCAATTTATATGCAAACACTTCCAATGTTCTTTCTGCACCAGGCTGCACTCTGTCATTAGCTTGCCAAAGACCACCTCTAAGAAAGATTTTTCCCTCTGCCTTTTTCTTCTTTCTTAATTGCCATGCTTTCTCCAGCTTCCTTGTCAAATTAATGCGGACTGAAGCCACGTTCTTACCCAGAGCCTTGTCCGGCAACAAAACCGTGCACTTCATTATCCCGCCAGCCCCTGATGGCTCTGGATCTCAGAATGTAAAGCCAGAAGCAGCCTTCCAGGTGCCATGCACAACGGCCTCACTTTCCTAGTGAGGGAGCCAAGGTCTGGGCAGGAGAAGGCACATGTCCAGGGTTAGTTCCTTCCTTCATCTTTTATCTGACAGATGTTATTAAATATTTATTGAACAACCAGTTCACACTTGGCACAAGGGAAATAAAGATAGTCAAGTGCACTTATTACAGACGAGACAGTGAGCTAACAAATGAATGCATAAAAAAATGAGAGAATGTGATATATGCCAGGAAGGAAGCATACAGGGTCCTGTAATAGAAAATGATGTGTGTGGACCTTCTTGATGGGGTTTGTCTTAGTTTGGGTTTCTAGAAGTTGAGCCTGAGGCAAGGATCCACGTGCAAGCAGTTTGCTTTGAAGGCGAATCCAAGAAACATGGAGGGGAGGGCACGTGAGGCAGGGAAGGGAAGGCATCCAGTAAGGCTTGTGTTATCCAGTGAATTGCCTCTGTGGGCACCTGTAGACTTTAGGAAGTGGTGTATAACACACCTTAGTGTCATCCCATACCTGTATCCAAGGCACATGGGGTGTTGATCCACCCATGCTCATCAGTCATTGGTTGAAGGTTCCCCCCCGGGTGCTTTCAGTTTGGGGCATTTACCAGCTGCATGCAGGGCAGAGCAGAGTCCGATAACCAGGGAAAGCCCTCCATCAAGGATATGTAGGTGTTTTCAGTGCATACATTGTGATGGTAAGGAGAGAAAGATGAGTAGGGTACCAGTAATGTCAGCTATAGTGTTGTATTAGTCAAGGAATACAGAGAAACAGAAGCAATAGGATGGGTGGATGGGTAGATGGTTGGCTAGATAAAGGAGTGTGTTATAAATAATTGGCTCATGCAATCATGGAGGCCCGAGAAGTCTCAAGACCTGTCATCAGAAGACTGGAGACCCTGGAGAGCTGATAGTATAAGTTTCAGCCTGAAGGTTAGCAGACTTGAGGTCTAAAAAAGCTGATGTTTCAGTTAATGTCTGAAGGCGGAAAGACTGATTTCCCAGCTCACAGCAGTCGATTCGAGTGTTCTCCTATTTCTCAAAAAGTTAAGATTTTTGTTCAGTTCAGGCCCTCAACTGATTGGGTGAGGCCCACCCACACTGGGGAGGGCAATCTGCTTTATTCATTCTACCAATTCAGCAGTTACTTTCATCCAAAACACCCTCACAGACACACTTCCAGAATAATGTTGAACAAAATATCTGGGTATCTCACACCCAGTCATGTTGACACGTAAAGTTGACATCATGAAGGTAGTCTGAGAAAGCCTCTCTGTGAAGGTGAGGTCTGCGATTGGAAAAAGTAACCACGAGTGGGGTTCATAAAGGTCTGGGGAAGAAAAGTCCCTGAGTAGGGAAGGAAGACTCTTGGCTGGCTCTTGGGGATGATGGATGATTGTGACCGACTGAAGTGTTCAACATTCATTTATTCAAAATTTGTGGTTGAATAAATGCTTTTTGCATGCTGGGCCCTGAGGAGAAGGGAGTGGACTAAACAGACAGATATGCTGGTTTCAGGAAAGAGAGAGACAACCAAAGGAGTAAAATACGTAGTAGTTCCGATGGAACCTCAGTCAGCCTGGGTCCCTGGGTGAGCGCAGTAGAGGGGGCTATTGGCTGATCTGTGTGGACAAGTAGCATGAGTGACAAAACAAACATCTTTTGTTATAACCCATTGAGTTTTGGGGCTTACTTGTTACACAGCATCGGCTAGCCCTGTGATGGATGAGCCATCTTGCTAAGATCATATCTCCCCTCCTTCTAAGATACACATGCACACACACACACACACACACACACACACACAGTCCCCCTCTGCCTCTCAGAGCCCTGTAGGATCCCCACTGCCCTCAGGATGAAGAATAACATCTTTATCCAACCTTAGAAGCTCAGCATGGCCTGCTGCTGCCTCCTCTCCAGTATCATCTTTAACCTCTGCTCCCCTCACCCCCATTTCAGCATCTTTGACCTTGCTCTTTCATTTGCTTGGGATAACCTCTCATACTCTCCTCCTTCTTCCACCCCTCCTGCCTTTCCTCCCAACATTGCCCAACCCCTGTGCCTCCTCTGGTCTCAGTGTCAAGTTCACTTCCTCAGAGGAGCCTTCCCTCCCCCCAGGTATATTCTTTAATGTGATGCCTCTTCATGTAGCCTCCAGCATTTGGGCCCAATACAGGTGAAATTCCTGTTGAACGTCAGGTTCCTCTTAGATTTTAGGCTCTTGGAAGACAGGGATGCTGTCTGTCCTGTTTGTTCCTGTGTCTCGACACACAGCACTGACAACATCAAAGAATAAACTCCCTGTAAGTATATAACTGATGAATAGATAACAGATGTTTCTGACATCTTTCCACTAGAGTGTTTTTTATTAAACGTCAGGTTTTCTTTTAAAAGGAGTTCCTCATAGAGGCATAGGACTCACTTGTGTGAGTTCCAGTCTTTTCAAAGAACTCCCTCCTGTCTTCCAATAAACAGAGACAGGAAGACAGAGGAAGCGCGTCTCCTGTAGAACACACCGTGCCTCCTGCAGAGCCGGCGGCTGGAGGGATGTGACGCCCTAATTGGGAGCAGCGCGGGCTCATTATTCCATGAGCAGAGGGTATGATGCATGACCCAAGTTGAGCCTGGCATTTCTCTGGGATTACTCAGCAGCCCTAGCTCTTCCACACCCCTAACCTTACATTAATGAACCAAGTCGGGGAGATGTGACCTGTTCTCACTGCTTTATGAGGTCATCAGTCAGTCAGTCAGTTCAGTCGCTCAGTCATGTACAACTCTTTGTGACCCCATGAATTGCAGCATGCCAGGCCTCCCTGTCCATCACCAACTCCTGGAGTTCACTCAAACTCACGTCCATTGAGTCGGTGATGCCATCCAGCCATCTCATCCTCTGTCATCCCCTTCTTCTCCTGCCCCCGATCCCTCCCAGCATCAGACTCTTTTCCAATGAGTCAACTCTTTGCATGAGGTGGCCAAAGTACTGGAGTTTCAGCTTTAGCATCATTCCTTCCAAAGAACACCCAGGACTGATCTCCTTTAGAATGGACTGGTTGGATCTCCTTGCAGTCCATGGGACTCTCAAGAGTCTTCTCCAACTCCACAGTTCAAAAGCATCAATTCTTCGGAGCTCAGCTTTCTTCACAGTCCAACTCTCACATCCATACATGACCACTGGAAAAACCATAGCCTTGACTAGACGAACCTTTGTTGGCAAAGTAATGTCTCTGCTTTTCAATATGCTATCTAGGTTGGGCATAACTTTCCTTCCAAGGAATAAGCGTCTTTTAATTTCATGGCTGCAGTCACCATCTGCAGTGATTTTAGAGCCCAGAAAAATAAAGTCTGAGACTGTCTCCACTTTTTCTCCATCTATTTCCCATGAAGGGATGGGACCAGATGCCATGATCTTCATTTTCTGAATGTTGAGCTTTAAGCCAACTTTTTCACTCTCCTCTTTCACTTTCATCAAGAGGCTTTTGAGTTCCTCTTCACTTTCTGCCATAAGGGTGGTGTCATCTGCATATCTGAGGTTATTGATATTTCTCCTGGCAATCTTGATTCCAGCTTGTGCTTCTTCCAGTCCTGCGTTTCTTATGATGTACTCTGCATGTAAGTTAAATAAGCAGGGTGACAATATACAGCCTTGACGTACTCCTTTTCCTATTTGGAACCAGTCTGTTATTCCATGTCCAGTTCTAACTGTTGCTTCCTGACCTGCATATAGGTTTCTCAAGAGGCAGGTCAGGTGGTCTGGTATTCCCATCTCTTTCAGAATTTTCCACAGTTTATTGTGATCCACACAGTCAAAGGCTTTGGCATAGTCAATAAAGCAGAAATAGATGTTTTTCTGGAACTCTCTTGCTTTTTCGATGGTCCAGCAGATGTTGGCAATTTCATCTCTGGTTCCTCTGCCTTTTCTAAATCCAGCTTGAACATCTGGGAGTTCACAGTTCACGTATTGTCATAGGTTGCTGGAAACCTGTCCTCCATGGGAGGGGGTGGGTAGCTGGAGGCTACCTGAGCTGGATCGTCAAGGCTTATGGTGAAATCATGGTTGGATTTGGTTAGAGGTGCTGGGATTGGGGGATGCTCTTGGGTGGTCCTCTGTGAGTGTCACATCTCAGGCTGTCCTGTGTCATTGGTTAGCTTTTTGAAGTTGCTTTACCTTCCAAATGGGAGACCACATCACCCCCCATCCCCACACCCCTCTCATCACCCACCTACCCTCCACAATGCCTTCCCCATCCACCCACACCCCCCTTCCTCATCCGCCCACACCCCCCTTCCTTAGGATGCCCCCGGGGCCTCATGCGCTGGTCTGCACACACTTGGCCAGTTGAGCCCAACCCAGTTCCACCCCTTGGCCCCATCAGCTTTCCCAGACAGCCCCTGGCCCTGAGAAGGATCAGAGCTGGTGAGGGAGACACGTGCGTGTGAGCTTGAAAAATTGCTTTCCTTCACATGCAAGGAAAGATGTAAGTTGTCTTGGCCGGCACTGGAAGTATAAGAAGGCAGCACAGATGAAAATATGTGCAACGACAAGGAAGGAAAGCAGGGATGGGGCAGAAACAGCGCCAGGGCGAAGGCAGAAGTGTGTCCCTACTAAAGCCCCCATGCAGATCTGAGTTTCCTCATGGCCAATTCAAAAAGTGCAGCCAGACCCGTAACCCATTTCCAGGTGTGTACAGAGAAACTGGGCCCAGTGTGGAGGAGCAGAACTAGGACTCCTGGTCCTGAGGGGTGGCTGTGGACCAGTCAGGTGGGCTGGTTCCTACTATGGTGCTGGGGCTCGGCTGGTTGTAGGAACTTGGCCAAGACACTTGGCTCCTATTAAATCAAGGAGAAGCGTCTCTGCTCTCTACTTCTCCCTGGGTGCTGTGAAGGTCAGACAAGGATGAAATGCTTTTTGAACCAGCAAGAATGATGCAAGCATGAAGCATTAATATCTGTGAGAAATTGACGGTATTAATTAATCTCTCTGAGCTTTAGTTACCTTAATTGTAACATTGAACACAATAGCAGTCTCACTGGAGTTTTGTAAGAATGTAAATTGTCTGGTGGCAGGACTTGTCTGATCTTAATCGTCTTCCTTTGGTTTTCTCTCATTAAGCCAGAGAGACAAACTGTCAGATTGAAATGGAATGGATTCCAATGATAATGACATAAATGTTCTGCTTCAAACATTTATTGCACACACACACACACACACAAGCACACCCAGTGTGTTCTCCACCCATTACTGGCAAACAAGGCCAGCGCCACGGCATGGGACCTGGGCAGTTGTTCAGGGCTGCACCCTCAGAAGGGCTCCACACTTGGTCTGATGCTCTGTCACCATCTTGAAACGTTTAATAATATTTGAACAAGGGATCATGCGTTTTCACTTTAGACTGAGCCCTGCAAGTTCGACAGCTCGTCCTGTCCTGCCTGCAAGCATGGCCAGCTAGTACCTTGCAGGAGGATGGGAAGAGACTTTTAGAGCCGGAATCTCAACTTTTAGAGCCGGAAGCTCAGCTTTGGGAGCCGGAAGCTCAACTTTAGGAGCCGGAAGCTCAACGTTTACAGCTGGAAGCTCAACTTTAGAGCTGGAGCCTCTTTCTTTTTTTCAGGAAAGCTGAGAGGGCTGTCTTACTTACTCTGGTGTCTGTGCCAGAGACCCTCAGAGACGGGGGCTTCCACCTGCTTCTGGAAGAAGAGGGCTTGTGGTGGGGGTGTCCCAGTGTGGCTGGTGCTTGCCGTTACTTTGACCTTCACTTGTGCCATTTCTGTTAGTTCCCACTGGCCTCTGATCTCTTTCTTTTCCCGGATGCCATGGCCACCTGGGCCAGTGCACATCGTCGTGCATGGTGCTGTGGGCCTGGTGGTTTCAAGCTCAGGCTCTGGAGCTGGACTGGCCTGGGTTCAACTCCCAGGCCTACCCATCTGCACCTCTGTCCCACAGGCAAGGTTCCTGGCGTTTCGGGGTCTTGACTCCGCCAATAAGAGAGTGAAGAGAGTGTGAGCTCCTCACCGTGAGGGTTGAGACCCAGGCCTGGCACTGAGTGGTCTCAGACATCGGGTAATTGATGTGGCTATAGCAGCTTCTTAACCCATACCCCCTTTCTGAGTTCGCTCCCAACCCTTCACTTGCCACAGGCAGCAAAAGGGATCGTCTGAAAATCTAAGTGGGGTCACATACTGTCCCTGCTTGGGACTCCTCCATAGCACCCCCTGCTTTTAAATGTACTCCAAGCTCTAAAACACTGGCCTGAGGGGCCCACCTGCTTCTCTGACTTCAGTTCGCCCCCACCTGCCCTTCCTATCAATCCCACTCCAGACACACAGTGTTTTGTTGGGTCCTCAGAAACACTACATCCAATTAAGGAGAAGGGAGCCACAGAGGATGAGATGGTTGGATGGCATCACCGACTCAATGGACATGAATTTGAGCACACTCCAAGAGACAGTGATGGACAGGGAAGCCTGGCGTGCTGCAGTCCATGGACGACTGAGCGACTGAACAACAACAACAGAAACACCGAACTTGTCTCTGTCCCTTTGCACATGCTGTCCCCTGTGCTGAACACAGATGCATGTATTGTTCTGTTCCCACAGAGCTAAAGGCTTCTCTCCCTTCAGGTTCTATTTCAGAAGCCACCTGCTCAGAAAGGCCTGCCCTGCCCACCCGTGGAGGGTCCCCTCCCCACAAGCAGATGACTCCAACTCCACTTGACTTCCTTTATGCAGATTATCGCCACCTGCTATTGTTATCTTAGTTATTTGCCAACTTCCTCTCTGTCTTCCTGGTTAGAATGTAAATTCCACAGGAAGGATGACCAGTTATGGTCACTGTTCCTCCCAGAGCACCTAGCTGGACACAGTATTTGTACACGAATGACCAATGTGACTGCTCAAAACGCTTGGCCAAACGACGCTCTGTCTGTCCTTCTTTCCCCCCAGCTCGGCTGGTCAGGGCTGGCTACGGCTCCTCAACCTCTCTTTTATCATCGCCTCTCCATGCTTGTTCCAGGAGCCTTTGGATGCCTTGTTTTACAATCGTCTTCCCCACTCCCCACGTGCTGTGAGATTGTGACAGCCCAGGTGTGCTGGGTACCTGTGCACGCTGACTCTGTGTGCCTGTGCTCTGCACACAGAGGAGGAAGATGTGGATAATTTTACCCCCACAGCCAGTTTCCCCCTTGCAGGATTGCGTGCTGTAGGCGGTCTTGATGATGATGAACTTCCCCCATCCCTTTGCCTAGGCATGCTCTGAGTTTGCTGTTGTTTCCACAGTTCAGTAAACACTTTCTGCACCTTTTCCTGTGTGCGAAGGCCTCTCCATATTAGAAATGAGCAGGTTGACACTCTGGTAGCTGGGAAAGCTCACGGAAGGGTAGGAGCACGTGTAACCTCTGGGTCAGCAGATTTCTCAGCTGCCGTCACAGCTGCTCCAAACTCGGACTTTGGTGCATGTCCCCAACTCTAGGACTTCCCAGGTGGCACTAGTGCTAAAGAACTCACCTGCCAATTCAGGAGACATGGGAGACCTGGGTTCGATCCCTCTGTCAGGAAGATCCCCTGAAGAAAGAAATGGCAACCACTCCAGTATTCTTGCCTGGAGAATTCCATGGCCAGAAGAGCCTAGCAGGCTACAGTCCATGGGGTCGCAAAGAGTCAGATACAACTGAAATGACTGAACACACACACCAGACTCTAGACCCGGCGCCTCCCCACTGCACTGTGGGACCTGAGGCTCCCCTAACCTTTCTGGGCCTTTGCTTCTGTGTCTGCAAAATGGGAATGGTAATTTCACTCCCTTTGAAAGTCACTGTGAAAATTAGAGAGGATTTATGGAGAACAATCCGGCCTGCTACCTGAGAGATCTGATCTGCTTTGGTCTTGATATTGGAGCAGTTGCCATTTCTACAAAATGAACCAAAAAAAAAAAAAAAAAAGAAAGAAATGGTTTAGTCTTTTTCTCAGCAAATATCTGACAGACGTTGGAGCTCAGCTGGACAGTGGGAGGCATGAGATTTCCAAAAAGTTTCATTTCCTTTTCTTTTTCTCTCAGATATTGTCAGTTTTTTTCAGACTGCTATTCTCAAGGTTTTATCTCTTTCCAAGAATCTGACAAAACCTGAGCATATGTTGTGACTGTATGATGCTGTTTCCAAAAGTACCATTTTCAAAATAAAGAGATAAGGACAGTCTCAGTTCTGAACGTGTGCCCTCAGCTTATAAACATGGGAATGTAAGATCATATATGACTTCACAAATTTCAAATAGCATGTTTATACATTCTGAGACTAATGTGGTGACTTGAACTACAAAAGTTGCTTTTTGGGAGACACAGATTTCATTATGTCCTTTAAGTTTTCATGATTTCTCTTTTCTTCACAGGCGGTTGTTTCAATACCTGATCATTTGTTTCAATATCCTCTCACCAGTTCCTCTCTGCTGGGTCCTGCTGCTGTCTCTTTATTACCACAGGCCTCTCAAACTCACAGGCTCCAAACCAAAGTCCCCATCTTTGCCCACAAATTGTCTTTCTCCTCTTGTCTCTGCCTCCAGCGTGAACCCTGCTGTGCATATCTAATCAGTCGCCCGTGCTGGGGATCCAGAATCATCATGAGGCCCACACCTGCCATCCTCTGTGTCCACTTCCAGTGTCCTGCTGATTTGTATCCCTTTCCTTCCTCCTGTCTTAGCTCCAGTTCAGACCCTCCGACTCTCTTGTCCGGGTACCACATGTCTCCCAGCCTCTCTTCCCTGGATCCACACTGCAGTGGGTGATGAGGGATGACTCACAGAGCTCTCTGTTTACAACCCAGGGTCCCTCATGTCTCACAGTCCTGTGCTTTTCTAATAATTATCAACAGCATCATCATTATTGTATGAGTCTGCTTGGGCCACCGTGACAAAGCACTACAGACTGGGGGCCTTAAACTACCGTAATTTATGTCCTCACTGTCCTGGAGGCTGAAAAATCTGCGATCAGTGAGTCAGCAGTGTTGGTTCCTTCTGTGGCCACCTTTCTCTCTGTGTCCTCACATGGTCTCGCTTCTGTGCATGTCTGTGTCCTAATTTATTCTTCTTAAAAGAACATCAGTCATATTGGATTAAAACCTACCCTAGTGACTTTATTTTGGGCTTCCCTGGTGGCTCAGAGAGTAAAGAATCTACCTTCAATGCAGGAGACCTGGGTTCAATCCCCAGGTCGAGAAGATCCCCTGGAGAAGGAAATGGCAACCCACTCCAGTATACTTGCCTGGAGAATCCCATAGACAGAGGAGCCTGGGGGGCTACAGTTCCTGCGAATCACAAAGAGTCAGACACGACTGAGCAATTAACACTCTCAGTGACCTTATTTTCCCTTCATCTCTGAAAACCATTTCTCCAGTTAAGTCACATCTAAGGTTCTGGGGACTTCAGCATGTGAATCCTAGGGGGGCACATTTCAGTTCAGTTCAGTTGCTCAGTCATGTCTGACTTTTTGGGACCCTATGAACCGCAGCACACCAGGCCTCCCTGTCCATCACCAACTCCCGGAGTCCACCCAAACCCATGTCCATTGAGTCGGTGATACCATCCAACCATCTCACCCTCTGTCGTCCCTTTCTCCTCCTCAATCTTTCCCAGCATCAGAGTCTTTTCAAATGAGTCAGCTCTTTGCATCAGGTGGCCAAAGTATTGTAGTTTCAGCTTCAACATCAGTCCTACCAGTGAACATCCAGGACTGATCTCCTTTAGGATGGACTGGTTGGATCTCCTTGCAGTCCAAGAGATTCTCAAAAGTCTTCTCCAAGACCACAGTTCAAAAGCATCAGTTCTTTGGTGCTCAGCTTTCTTCACAGTCCAACTCTCACATCCATACATGACTACTGGAAAAACCATAGCCTTGACTAGACAGACCTTTGTTGGCAAAGTAATGTCTCTGCTTTTTAATATGCTGTCTAGGTTGGTCATAGCTTTTCTTCCAAGGAGCACGTGTCTTTTAATTTCATGGCTGCAGTCACCATCTGCATTGACTCTGGAGCCCAAGAAAATACAGTCTGTCACTCTTCTCATCTATTTGCCATGAAGTGATGGGACCAGATGCCATGATCTTAGTTTTTTGAATGTTGAGTTTTAAGCCAGCTTTTTCACTCTCTTCTTTCACTTTCATCAAGAGGGTCTTTAGTTCTTATTCACTTTCTGCCATAAGGGTGGTGTCATCTGCATATTTGAGGTTATTGATATTTCTCCTGACAATCTTGATTCCAGCTTGTGCTTCCTCCAGCCCAGTGTTTCTCATGATGTACTCTGCATATAAGTTAAATAAGCAGGGTGACAATATACAGCCTTGACGTACTCCTTTTCCTATTTGGAACCAGTCTGTTGTTCCATGTCCAGTTCTAACTGTTGCTTCCTACCTGCATACAGGTTTCTCAAGAGGCAGGTCAGGTGGTCTGGTATTCCCATCTCTTTCAGAATTTTCCACAGTTTATTGTGATCTACACAGTCAAAGGCTTTGGCATAGTCAATAAAGCAGAAATAGATGTTTTTCTGGAACTCTCTTGCTTTTTCGATGATCCAGTGGATGTTGGCAATTTGATCTCTGGTTCCTCTGCCTTTTCTAAAACCAGCTTGAACATCTGGAAGTTCATGGTTCACGTATTGCTGAAGCCTGGCTTGGAGAATTTTAAGCATTACTTTACTAGCATGTGAGATGAGTGCAATTGTGTGGTAGTTTGAGCATTCTTTGGCATTGCCTTTCTTTGGGATTGGAATGAAAACTGACCTTTTCCAGTCCTGTGACCACTGCTGAGTTTTCCAAATTTGCTGGCGTATTGAGTGCAGCACTTTCACAGCATCATCTTTCAGGATTTGAAAAAGCTCAACTGGAATTCCATCACCTCCAATAGCTTTGTTCGTAGTGATGCTTCCTAAGGCCCACTTGATTTCACATTCCAGGATGTCTGGCTCTAGGTGAGGGATCACACCACCATGATTATCTGGGTCATGAAGATCTTTTTTGTAGAGTTCTTCTGTGTATTCTTGCCACCTCTTCTTAATATTTTCTGCTTCTTCTAGGTCCTTACTATTTCTGTCCTTTATTGAGCCTATCTTTGCGTGAAATGTTCCCTTGGTTTCTCTAATTTTCTTGAAGACATCTCTAGTCTTTTCCATTCTGTTGTTTCCCCTATTTCTTTGCATTGATCGCTGAGGAAGGCTTTCTTATCTCTCCTTGCTATTCTTTGGTACTCTGCATTCAAATAGGTATATCTTTGCTTTTCTCCTTTGCTTTTCGCTTCCCTTCTTTTCACAGCTAGTTCAGCCCATAACATCAATCATGTCATCATCCCCATCATCCTGCTACCATTTACTGATCACCTAGTATGTGTTGGGCTCTGGCCTTAAAACTTTCTGTGTGTGATCTTGTTTAATTTTCACAGGAGTGGGGAGGAGACAGATAAAGTAAACCCACCTCCTCAAGAAGGTGTTCTCTCATGCCATGCTTCTGCCAAAATGTCATTATCCCTTCAGTCCGTAGGTTGGGGAGCTGCTGTGTAGCCATCCACTTGGAAATCAAGCCCTTCTTTGAATTATGGAAACTGGCTCTCTCACAGAGAAAACATCCTGAAATCTTTGAGCTTCTCAGATGTCTAGGTGGCAAAGGATTTCACTGTGCTTGCCAAGAGCTGTATAATCCCAACTCTCCTTAAAAGCCATCAGTGCTTTCTGAGCTCTGGAGTCACCTAGAGCCATCAGAGAGGGTGGCCAGTGCCCTCTCTGTCCAGCCCCCCATGCCTCCAGGGCTTTCCTGCACTTGGGCAGTGCCACTTACTTTCTTGATGGGCAGAGCCTGGATGGCTGGGACCCAGTTTGGTTTGTTCTGCCCCAGGGCTTAAAATAGAATCAGATCTCCATGAAGGTCAGGAAGGAAATACAAAATAAACAGATCTTCTTAACTCCAAAGGAGCACCACAGGCCATGGATATAAAGCATTTCAGTGAGGCTTCTCATCTCATTATTCTGTTTTGCATTAGGCTAGTAAAGGAATAAAATTGTGTGTGTGTCCCTACATGCATGTATGCGTGTGTGTGTGTGTGTGTGTGTGTACATGCGTGTGTATTTTAGGGGCCATCCCCAGTCTTTAGCAGTTCACAACAATGAAGTCATCATTTATTTGGCCCTGTAGGAGGCAGAGTTTTAAGATGGCCCCCACAAAGCATCCTGGCCCCCACTCCACTCCTGTGATTATGTCATGTTGCACTGCAAGAAGGAGCTTATCAAAGTGCATCAAACCTAATCACAGGAGCCCTCTAAAAGCAGAGAGATTTCTCCAACTGATTACAGAAAGGACAGTAAGAGAGGGCAGATGCATAAGAAGCATTTGAGGTGATATTATGAGCCCCCAGATGCTTAGAAAACTCCCGGTTCACAGTCAGGATAGAGACGGGACCACCATCGTACAACCATGAGGAACTGAATCCTGCCAACAACCTTGATGAGTTAAGAGGCTGATTCTTCCCCTAGAATCTCCAATAAAAGCAGCCCAGCTGACACCTTGATTTTGGCCTCGTGAGACCCTAAGCAGAGAACCTACTTGCTTTCACTCAGATTTCTGAACTGCAGAGCTGTGGACTAATGAGTGGATGTTATTTTAAGCTGCTATAAATGTGATATTACACAGCATGGAAAACCAATACAGGCCCTTCCTCTGTGTATAGGATAGGCCCTGAGCTGGATACTGGGGGCGTGGAGGTTCGTGGGACAGGCTTCTGCCCCTAAACACTCAAGGTTAGATGTTAGAATCCAGAGTTGGAGGACCTTGCTGGAGGTAGAGGTCACTGCGGGTGGGGGCTGCTGTAGCAGCATTTGATGGCAGGCAAGAGTGATGGGCAGGCCCGGGACCAAGGCAGGTGCTGAGTTGACTGTCCTGCTGCCTGGACCAATGTGGCTTTTCTGAAGCTGTTGGGCCACATGGGTCTGTTTGGGTTCTGGGGCCATCCAGGGTGCCATCCCTGGCTTTCTCTCTCTTACCTTCTCTTGAACTTCTATGTCCATCATCCCCATTTGCCATCATCAAGGAGTCTGATTTCTCTTTCACAATGAAAGTGGCAGCCCTTTAAATCCTTGTCCCAAACTTTCCAGCTTCAAAGTGTATGCAGATCTATCTCCAGGCAGTGCGAGCTCTTCATCAGACCTCACGGCAGGGCTGTCTCCTGTTCCCAGTCAGTTCATCAGTGAACTGACCCTGCCCCCTGCCAAAGACTCTAGCCTTGACTTGGGTTGAGGGTCATTTTCTTGCCCATGGATGTCCAGTTGTTCCAGTGCCACTTATTGAAACACTGTCCTTCCTCCAAACTGTTTTTGCTCCTTTGTCAAAAGTCAGAAAATTGAGAGCTTGGTTTCCAGGAGAAATGGTCATGCTCTAGGTCCATATAGTCAAAGCTATGGTTTTTCCAGTAGTCATGTACAGATATCAGAGTTGGACCATAAAGAAATCTGAGCGCTGAAGAATTGATGCTTTTGAAATGTGGTGTTGGAGAAGACTCTTGAGAGTCCCTTGGACTGCAAGGAGATCAAACCAGTCAATTCTAAAGGAAATCAACCCTGAATATTCATTGGAAGGACTGATGCTGAAGCTGAAACTCCAGTACTTTGGCCACCTTATGCAAAGAGCTAACTCACCAGAAAAGACCCTGATGCTGTGAAAGATTGAAGGCAGAAGGAGAAGAGAATAACAGAGGATGAGATGGTTGGATGGCATCACCAATACAATGGACATGAGTTTGAGCAAACTCCAAGAGATAGTGAAGGACAGAGGAGCCTGGTGTTTAGTAGTCCTTGAGGTCACAAAGAAGGACACGACTTAGGGACTGAACAACAACAACTAAGTCATGCAGGATTTCTCTTTGAATCACTGTGTAAGAGCTGGCACAGACATCACTTTTTGTCCAGGGATGCACAGCTGGAAATAACTAAAGCCTTCCTGTCCCACAGCTGGTTCTACTCTACCAGAATCAGAGCTCTGATTCTACCAGAAAGAGGCTGAATCCCAGGGACTCAGTGGCTTGGTAAGTAAAGGGACAGGATCCCCCCCGGGCAGTGCTTTTCCTAAAAAGCTCCTGTGGAGGCCGGATGCATCCTTACCCTGAAGAGATGTTTAGTGATCTGGTGGGTTAACCCTCCTAACCCCACCCCACTGTTGTTGTTCAGTCGCTCAATCATATCTGACTCTTTGTGACCCCATGGACTGCAGCACACCAGGTTTCCCTGTCCTTCACCATCTCCTGGAGTTTGCTCAGACTCATGTCCATTGAGTCAGTGATGCCATCCAGCCATCTCATTCCCTGTTGTCCCCATCTTTTCCTGCTTTTATCCCCACCCTACTCATGCCTTAATACTCATAACCCGGTCCTCCTGTTCCAAGAACTCATCCTGCTGTTTCATGCCTCTGGGTGTTAGTTTTCCTTGTAACTTTTCTTGGAATCCCTACTTCTTATCCTCACCCCCTGGAGAACTCTTGTTATTCCTCAAACCCACACTCAAGGTTTTCTGCTTTTCAGAACTTTTCCTGACTGTCCCCACAGCATGGAGGGAGTCCCTCTCTATGACCTTAGTCCTTACAGCTACTGCATCAGCTTAGGTGCCTGCAGAATCTAGCTGTGTCCCCTGCTAGGCCTGAACTCCTTGTGAGCAGAGCCCTGTCACCTCTGAGGTCCCCTCGTCCCATCAGGATAAGCAAGCCATAGACACAGATGTGAGAGGAGACCTGAATTTCGTAACGAGACTGCCCTGTCCCTGCTTCCCACATGTGGACAGACTGGACCAACTCTGCTACATGCTTACGTTGCTTCTCCTTTTCCTGGGCTGCTGGCTGGTTACCCTCTTTTTTTTTTTTAATTTGAGACTGTTTTCTTTTAGAGCCTTTCAAGGTTTGTAGCAAAATTGAGGGGAAGATTCAGAGACTTCCATTATGTCTCTGCCACCTCGCATGCACAGCCTCCCTCATTATCACCTCCCCGCCCATAGCCATACTTTTTTTTACAAGCAGTGAACCAATGAAACTGACCCATCAGTGTCACCCAAAGTCCATAGTCTTCATTAGGGTTCACTCCTGTTGCACGTTCTGTGAACTTGGACAAATGTATCATGACATGTACCGTTATTATGGTATCACATGGAGTAGTTTTACTGGCCTAAAAATCTTTGTGCCCGCTTCATTTTTCTGATTAATTTATTTAGCCAACTGTAACATAATTGTGCTGGGATTCCACATCCTTAATTACAATCATGTGGCAGTTTTGTTTCCCTGAGATCACACCTAAATGTGCTTATTTCCAAATAGCTTAAGCCAGCATCATCCAACTATAGTTTTTTATTTTCTCTACTCAGGACTCTCTAGTACTTTCCCACCATGTTTAGAAAAAATCTCCTAAAGCTCTTACCCTGTCCCGGTATGGTCAGCTCCTAACCGTCCTTCAGATCCTGGTCTCCTGCTTGCTCTCCCTGTCCAGTTGCACTCCAGCCATCCTTGCCTGCCTGCTGTTCTTGCCGAGCACCATGCATATTCTTGACGAGGGCCTCAGCTCTTGCTATTCACTCTGCCTGCAGTAACCATCCCCTGGATATTTGCATGGCCTTTTTCGAGTATCTGCTCGATTGTTCTCTCCTTTTAAAGGCCTGGCCTGAACCACCTGTTCTCCTCCCAACATAGTTACTGTTTATGCCTCTCTCTGGTGGGGTCAGCAGAATAATGGGCCCCCAAAGATGACACATGGATGGAGGAGCCTGGAAGGCTGCAGTCCATGGTGTCGCTGAGGGTCAGACATGACTGAGGGACTTCACTTTCACATTTCACTTTCATGCATTGGAGAAGGAAATGGCAACCCACTCCAGTGTTCTTGCCTGGAGAATCCCAGTGACAGGGGAGCCTGGTGGGCTGCTGTCTATGGGGTTGCACAGAGTCGGACACGACTGAAGTGACTTAGCAGCAGTAGCAGTAGCAGCAAAGATGACCCAGAATCATTGCAGATGATGACTGCAGCCATGAAATTAGAAGACGCTTGCTCCTTGGAAGAAAAGCCATGACCAACCTAGACAGCATATTGAAAAGCAGAGACATTACTTTGCCAGCAAAGGTCCATTTAGTCAAAGCTATGGTTTTTCCATAGACTGGGACTCCTTTGACTAAAGGGGGCAGTGGCCGGGAGGACCAACCCCAGTCCAAGGAGCTGGGCACAGGAGGGCCTAGAGGAGCTATCCCACGTTGAAGGTCAGGAAGGGCAGTGGTGAGGAGATACCCCTCGTCTAAGGTAAGGAGCAATGGCTGCGCTTTGCTGGAGCAGCCGTGAAGAGATATCCCACGCCCAAGGTAAGAGAAACCCAAGTAAGATGGTAGGTGTTGCAAGAGGGCATCAGAGGGCAGACACACTGAAACCATACTCACAGAAAACTAGTCAATCTAATCACACTGGGACCACAGCCTTGTCTAACTCAATGAAACTAAGCCATGCCCGTGGGGCAACCCAAGATGGGCAGGTCATGGTGGAGAGATCTGACAGAATGTGGTCCACTGGAGAAGGGAATGGCAAACCACTTCAGTATTCTTGCCTTGAGAACCCCATGAACAGTATGAAAAGGCAAAATGATAGGATACTGAAAGACAAACTACCCAGGTCAGTAGGTGCCCAATATGCTACTGGAGATCAGTGGAGAAATAACTCCAGAAAGAATGAAGGGATGGAGCCAAAGCAAAAAGAATACCCAGCTGTGGATGTGACTGGTGATAGAAGCAAGGTGTGATGCTGTAAAGAGCAATATTGCATAAGAACCTGGAATGTCAGGTCCATGAATCAAGGCAAATTGGAAGTGGTCAAACAAGAGATGGCAAGAGTGAATGTCGACATTCTAGGAATCAGCGAACTGAAATGGACTGGAATGGGTGAATTTAACTCAGATGACCATTATATCTACTACTGCGGGCAGGAATCCCTCAGAAGAAATGGAGTAGCCATCATGGTCAACAAAAGAGTCTGAAATGCAGTACTTGGATGCAATCTCAAAAATGACAGAATGATCTCTGTTCATTTCCAAGGCAAACCATTCAATATCACAGTAATCCAAGTCTATGCCCCAACCAGTAACGCTGAAGAAGCTGAAGTTGAACGGTTCTATGAAGACCTACAAGACCTTTTAGAACTAACATCCAAAAAAGATGTCCTTTTCATCATTCCAGGGGACTGGAATGCAAAAGTAGCAAGTCAAGAAACATCTGGAGCAACAGACAAATTTGGCCTTGGAATACGGAATGAAGCAGGGCAAAGACTAATAGAGTTTTGCCAAGAAAATGCACTGCTCATAGCAAACACCCTCTTCCAACAACACAAGAGAAGACTCTATACATGGACATCACCAGATGGTCAACATCGAAATCAGATTGATTATATTCTTTGCAGCCAAAGATGGAGAAGCTCTATACAGTCAGCAAAAACAAGACCAGGAGCTGACTGGCTCAGACCATGAACTCCTTATTGCCAAATTCAGACTTAAATTGAAGAAAGTAGGGAAAACCACTAGACCATTCAGGTATGACCTAAATCAAATCCCTTATGATTATACAGTGGAAGTGAGAAATAGATTTAAGGGCCTAGATCTGATAGATAGAGTGCCTGATGAACCATGGACAGAGGTTCATGACATTGTACAGGAGACAGGGATCAAGACCATCCCAATGGAAAAGAAATGCAAAAAAGCAAAATGGCTGTCTAGGGAGGCCTTACAAATAGCTGTGAAAAGAAGAGAAGTGAAAAACAAAGGCGAAAAGAAAGATAAACATCTGAATGCAGAGTTCCAAAGAATAGCAAGAAGAGATAAGAAAGCCTTCTTCAGTGATCAATGCAAAGAAATAGAGGAAAACAACAGAATGGGAAAGACTAGAGATCTCTTCAAGAAAATCAGAGATACCAAGGGAACATTTCATGCAAAGATGGGCTTGATAAAGGACAGAAATGGTATGGACCTAACAGAAGCAGAAGATATTAAGAAGAGGTGGCAAGAATACACAGAAGAACTGTACAAAAAAGATCTTCACGACCCAGATAATCACGATGGTGTGATCACTGACCTAGAGCCAGACATCCTGGAATGTGAAGTCAAGTGGGCCTTAGAAAGCACCACTACGAACAAAGCTATTGGAGGTGATGGAATTCCAGTTGAGCTATTCCAAATCCTGAAAGATGATGCTGTGAAAGTGCTGCACTCAATACGCCAGCAAATTTGGAAAACTCAGCAGTGGTCACAGGACTGGAAAAGGTCAGTTTTCATTCCAATCCCAAAGAAAGGCAATGCCAAAGAATGCTCAAACTACCGCACAATTGCACTCATCTCACACGCTAGTAAAGTAATGCTCAAAATTCTCCAAGCCAGGCTTCAGCAATATGTGAACCGTGAACTTCCTGATGTTCAAGCTGGTTTTAGAAAAGGCAGAGGAACCAGAGATCAAATTGCCAACATCCACTGGATCATGGCAAAAGCAAGAGAGTTCCAGAAAAACATCTATTTCTGCTGTATTGACTATGCCAAAGCCTTTGACTGTGTAGATCACAATAAACTGTGGAAAATTCTGAAAGAGATGGGAATACCAGACCACCTGACCTGACTCTTGAGAAATTTGTATGCAGGTCAGGAAGCAACAGTTAGAACTGGACATGGAACAACAGACTGGTTCCAAATAGGAAAAGGAGTACGTCAAGGCTGTATATTGTCACCCTGTTTATTTAACTTATGTGCAGAGTACATCATGAAATGCTGGACTGGAAGAAACACAAGCTGGAATCAAGATTGCCAGGAGAAATATCAATAACCTCAGATATGCAGATGACACCACCCTTATGGCAGAAAGTGAAGAGGAACTCAAAAGCCTCTTGATGAAAGTGAAAGTGGAGAGTGAAAAAGTTGGCTTAAAGTTCAACATTGAGAAAACGAAGATTATGGCATCTGTTCCCATCACTTCATGGGAAATAGATGGGGAAACAGTGGAAACAGTATCAGACTTTATTTTTCTGGGCTCCAAAATCACTGCAGATGGTGACTGCAGCCATGAAATTAAAAGACGCTTACTCCTTGGAAGGAAAGTTATGACCAACCTAGATAGCATATTGAAAAGCAGAGACATTACTTTGCCAACAAAGATTCGTCTAGTCAAGGCTATGGTTTTTCCTGTGGTCATGTATGGATGTGAGAGTTGGACTGTGAAGAAGGCTGAGTGCCGAAGAATTGATGCTTTTGAACTGTGGTGTTGGAGAAGACTCTTGAGAGTCCCTTGGGCTGCAAGGAGATCCAACCAGTCCATTCTAAAGGAGATCAGCCCTGGGATTTCTTTGGAGGGAATGATGCTAAAGCTGAAACTCCAGTACTTTGGCCACCTCATGCGAAGAGTTGACTCATTGGAAAAGACTCTGATCCTGGGAGGGATTGGGGGCAGGAAGAGAAGGGGACGACAGAGGATGAGATGGCTGGATGGCATCACTGACTCGATGGACGTGAGTCTGGGTGAACTCTGGGAGTTGGTGATGGACAGGGAGGCCTGGCGTGCTGTGATTCATGGGGTCGAAATAGTCGGACACGACTGAGCGACTGATCTGATCTGATGGTTTTTCCAGTAGTCATGTAAGGATATGAGAGAAAACTGAGTTGGACTATAAAGAAAACTGAGCACCAAAGAATTGATGCTTTTGAACTCTTTGGAGAAGACTCATGAGAGTCCCTCAGACTGCAAGGAGATCCAGCCAATCCATCCTAAAGCAAATCAGTCCTGAATATTCATTGGAAGTACTTATGCTGAAGCTGAAACTCGAATACTTTGGCCACCTGGTGTGAAGAGCTGACTCATTGGGAAAGACCCTAATGCTGGGAAAGATTGAAGGCAGGAGAAGGAAGGGGACAACAGAGGATGAGATGGTTGGATGGCATCACTGACTCGATGGATGTGAGTTTGAACAAGCTTTGGGAGTTGGTGATGAAAGGGAAGCCTGGTGTGCTGCAGTCCATGGGGTTGCAACGAGTCGGACAAGACTGAGTGACTGAACTGAAAGATGACCCTATTTGAGAGATGAATAAACAGACTGTAGATACTAAGTGGCCAGGCTCAGGGTTCACAGCTCCTGTAGGGTTTGAGTTGATACTGTTCATGATGGCCTCCGTTTATAGAATCAGCCTTCAGCTTTCACTGCCTATGGCCCTCACCCTGACTTGGGGAGGTAGGTGTCAGTACCCCCATTTTCCTGATGGGAAAATTGAGGCTGGGGAAGTTAATTTATTTCCTTGGGTTCACAATGGCAAAAAATGGTGGATTTAGGTTTAAAACTAGCAGTGAGGAACATCAAGCCCTCCCTTCAGCCTCTGCACCTTACCATCTCCCCCATCTGATAGGTTCTTTTCTAGTACAGTCCAGTGACCAAAACCTCAAATACTGATGGGATCAGGCAGGAAACAGAGATGCCTGAACTGGGCAGGCATGGAGAGTGGTGACTCAGAGAAGACTGTTGTCCTGTTGTCAAGGGACATCAGAGAGCTTGTTCTGCCAGATCTTCCAATTTTTAAAATGATGTCAGAAATCATCACTGACATAGGGAGTGAAATTTCCTACACATACATGATCAGCCCAAGTGCACTGGTAAAAGGAATGAACTCCAGAGTTTCAGCTTTTTAGGGAGACAGAAAAGGGGACATTTACTCACTGTCTTTGCTTGATGTATTTTTATAGGATATTGCTTGGGGTTTACTTACCATTAGCGATTATTTAAAGAGTAACTAGCCATCTTAAAAAATTCACACTTGGCTCTCAGAATAAGCTTCTTCATGAATATTGCATGTTGAAAGAGTGCTATGAAATTAATTAGAAATAATTGGTCTGATGGAAATGAGAAAAGAACCCACTGGCTCATAAGATAGAACAACCAAATTTACTCAGCATGATTATTACCATCAGTAGTTAATAGGCACTAATACAGTTCTCGCTTATCACCCCTGCAGTGTTTGGTCATGAGTTAATCAAACTAGTGTTGTGTCATAAAGGTGAAAAGTGGGGGAAAACTAGTGATACAGAATAATAATGATAATGATACTTAATATTGATAGGCATTACTTCTGACCCAGCATTATTGTAAATACTTTACCTCCATTGATTCATTCAATATTAATGACAATCCAGTGTGTGTGTGTGTGTGTGTGTGTGTGTGTGTGTGTGTGTGTGCGCGTGTGTGCTTAGTTGTGTCTGACTCTTTGTGACCCCACAGACTGTAGCCCACCAGGTTCCTCTGTCCAAAGGATTTTCTAGGCAAGAATACTGGAGTGGGTTGCTATTTCCTTCTCCAAGGGATCTTCCCAATGCAGGGATCACACTTGCATATCTTTCATCTCCTGCATTGACAGCCACATTCTTTACCACTTGCGCCACCTGCGAAGAAGCCAATGACAACCTTAGATGGATATTTTAGTTTACTCATTTTGTAAGTGAAGAGACTGAGACACAGAGAGGTTAAGTGACTTTGCCAAGGTCACTCAGCCAGTGCATGGTGGAGCCAGAATTCAAATTCAGGTAGATTGGCCCCTCTGGTTATACCCCAAACAACAATTATTCTTCTGCCATTCAGAAAAATCACAATGAGGCTGGAAATTCAACAATAAAATAGCATTTACTAAGCTCCTACTAGTGTGACTGTCTTTGTATATTAGAGAAGAATGCTTCTGGCTTCTAGTAGTAGAAAATCTGATTCATAGTGACTTGAACAAATAAGACTGTTTTGTAATTTTTTCTAATATAATAAGTCCAGAGGTAGGAGGACTTTGGATGGCTTCAGGGGCCCAACAATATGGAGTGGCTTCTGTGTCCATATCTTGGTCTTCTTCTTGTGTTTGTTGTCTCATAGTCACAAGATGGCTGCTGTAGCTCCAGACATCATATCCTTACTCATGGAGGAAGAGTGGGCATGTTCAAGAACCACTCCAGCTATAACTGTCCCTTTTCATCAGGAAAATATGCTTTTCCAGGAATACCACTGTTAATAGGCTTAGATCTCATTGACTGGACCTATGTCATGAAGTCACTGTCCGCTAAATGAGTGTCTAGGACCGTGGGGAACAGAGGTGTCCAGTGGACAGGCAGCATCACCTGAGAACTTTCAACTTGGGAAATGCAATGTCTCTGGCCCCTGCCCAGAAATTCAGAAGGGGACCCATGATCTATCTTAACAAGCCTCCAGGGAATCTTGTGGAAAAGGCAATGGCACCCCACTCCAGTACTGTCGCCTGGAAAATCCCATGGACGGAGGAGCCTGGTAGGCTGCAGTCCATGGGATCGCTAGGAGTTGGACACGACTGAGTGACTTCACTTTCACTTTTCACTTCCATGCATTGGAGAAGGAAATGGCAACCCACTCCAGTATTCTTGCCTGGAGAAGCCCAGGGACAGGGGAGCCTGGTCGGCTGCTGTCTATGGGATCGCACAGTCAGACACGACTGAAGCGACTTAGCAGCAGCAGCAGCAGCAGCAGCAGGGAATCTTGATGAACTCACTGGATTCGATGAACTGTGATTCACTGCTTGGGGCTAGCCACACTGCTCCCTAACATACCTGAGGCTTCCTGGTCAAAGAGAAAGGGTGAGTTGGGCCTGGCAGGGCAGGCAACTCATTACTTCATGGCTCCTGTGTCATTTCATCATCCATGTGACAGCCCTCCAGGCAGGTGTCCCTGCCCTTGTGTTTTTAGGTGAGGTCACTGGCACCTCTTGGCTTTGCCTCTGGCTGGCAACGTGCTATCTACTTCTGCTTTCACAGTGCACTTATTACAGCGTTACCCTTGGAAACTCCAGTCCTTTCTAAGTATTGGAAAGTCCAAACAGACACTGCTTTTCAGGAATTCACCTTCCCATTCCCCTGGCCAACTCTGGCAATGCTCATGATCTAGAAACCTATAGGTCAACTCTTTCAGTTTTCCCAGGACTGCAGGGTTCCCAGGGATGCAGGGCCTTCAGTGCTAGGACCAGGGAAGTTCTGGGCAAACCAGGACAAGGTGGTCGCCCAGAGAAACCCGCTCATCACCCCTCTCACACCCACCATCCAACTTCTCTTGCTCTGGGCCAACAGCCCTAGATGAGAATGTGATTTCTAGGATCCATCTTTGGCTTGGGACTCACTGATTACAACCATTTCAATCTGCTTATCAGCCAAGTGTAACCCTTCCCTTATTCACTGTGTATACATGGAGTCACTTTTATGTAAGTGTATGTATATCAGGTCAGAGGGTTGCCAAATAAATGGAAAACCCAGGCCATATGCTCAATCACTTAAATCCAATCTAGACCAATAAGCAAATAAACATGAAATAGATACCTATTTGCCCTGTACCTTATGTTAGATCCCCACTGCAACACCCATGAGTACACATTTCATGAGGATGTGGATGAATGAGCTTATTTGCAATATTATAATGCTAATTACTAAAGCAGTCTGTTAGTCCCTTTGTCATTTCGGACTTTGCAACCTCTTGGACTGTAGCCCGCCAGGCTCCTCTGTCCATGGAATTCTCGAGGCAAGAATACTGGAGTGGGTTGCCATTTCCTTCTCCAGGGGATCTTCCCGACCCAGGGATTGAACCTGAGTCTCCTGCATTGCAGGCAGATTCTTTACTGTCTGAGCCACCAGGGAAGCAGTAGTTTTAGGCATTTGCCGGGTTGCTCAATAATTAAAGCTCCTTCCATTTATTTTCAAGACAAAAGAGGAGGCCAGTGGAGAACCAAGCCTTACCTCTAGAAGGGATCTAGGTGGGATTGAGGAATGGGACCCAGGAGGGCAGCAGCAAGGACCCACTGATTCTGAAGCCCAGTATTAGCCAAGCTCACCTACCTGTTCAGCATCGACTCAGTACCCTGTAGACCTCCCCTACATGGTGCCTGGCTCTGAAACGCTTCTGACAAGAAGCAACAGAGGGAAAGCTTACTCCCCAAAGATAGCCATTCCAGAGAGAGCGCAGGGCAAGCAGAAATGCACCGGTGCAGTCCCTTTTCCAGTTTACTGCTGGACAACTCCCACCACCTTTGATGGGGCCAGAGGCCACAAATGTTCAGTGAAATATCCCTCCTGGAAGAACCCAGCAGAGCAGAAGGATTGTTCCTCATCCCCAACACGAACAGCTAAGTCTTGTAGGGAAGTTGCTGTGTGCCAGGCACTATTCTGTGCTCTTATGGAAGGTAGGCACTGTTGGTCCCATTTTACAGATGGGGTAAGTGAGACACATAGAGGCTAAGTCATCCGAGGTCATTAGGCAGAGTTGAGTTATGGACCTAAGCAGTCTGACTTGAGGCTGGGGTTTCCTGATCCCTGGACAGATGTCTGCAGAAGGTTCTGAGATTGCACTAAGAAGAAGAAAGTGATTTGTTGGGAGTGGAGAACAAATCACTTTTCTTTCTTTCATGAGCATGTGCCATGTGTCAAAGGCCAGGTAGGAGTGTTTCTTGAAATGAAGAGTGTTGGAGGAATGGCTTTGCAAGCAGGTGAAATGACAGCACACCCATGGCAGCACAAAGCAGTGTGGAGCCTTCAGGGAAGTGGGGATGTTTATTGCTAATTGGGGGCAGGTGGCAAATGCCTCCTGGGACCTTGGGAGCACTTGATAATATATGTACATTTCCGAACTCACTGCCAGTCACATCACACATGCAGGCCAAGTTCCTCACTTTTCTCTCTTCCCTTGAGCTCTGGTGAGTGGGGAAGAGGAAAAAATAAGAGAATTTCTTTTCCTGGCAAGTTATTTACAAAGGAAGCCAATCTAGGTCAAAGAACCCAGGTTTTGCTAAGTTAACCGTTAACCTTGTCTCTCTATACTAAGCACGTTAGGTGTTAGATGGCACACTGAATTCTGACTTTGGCTTGGCAGGGACACAATTCAACATAATTATCTTCCATGGCATCAAGTTGAATACATAGGGAGCTAATTGTATTCATTCACCTCTCCCCATCCTTGCCCCCATAATGTAGTGAACTAATCAGTTCACTTCATCTTTTGTAAATAGCATGTCTTTCCTAGTTATTGGAAACTGGCGGTAATTCAATCTGATTCAGAAATATTTACCGAACACTCATTATGTACTAGGGATTGCATTTGGCACCATGAATGTGGAGATCTGCTTTCAGTTATCCCTTTAATTGATGAATATTTGTTAAATATGACTGTGTTCTAATGCCCTACGAGCTGTGGGGACACCGTAGAAAAACAAACATGGCCTTTGACCTCATGGAACTTGGAGTCTAATGCTAGATCAGTGATCTTAATCAGATGCATGTAAAGTAATACACAATGGGACTTCCTTGGTGGCCTAGTAGTTAAAGACTCTGAGCTTCCACTGCAAGGAGTGAGGGTGCAATCCCTGGCTGAGACTGAGATCTTGCATGCCCTGCAGCACGAAAGTGAAGTCGCTCAGTCATGTCCGACTCTTTGTGACCCCATGGACTGTAGCCTACCAGGCTCCTCCATCCATGGAATTTTCCAGGCAAGAGTACTGGAGTGGGCTGCCATTTCCTTCTCCAGAGGATCTTCCCAACTCAGGGACTGAACCTGGGTTTCCTGCATTGCAGACAGATGCTTTACTGTCTGA
Source organism: Bos indicus x Bos taurus (assembly GCF_003369695.1). Lineage (NCBI taxonomy): Eukaryota > Metazoa > Chordata > Mammalia > Artiodactyla > Bovidae > Bos > Bos indicus x Bos taurus. Next base: position 103,591,682 of record NC_040081.1, on the reverse strand, counting down.
GCCACCAGGGAAGCCCTTATGCCCTGCAGCATGGCTTAAAAAAAAAAAAAAAAAAAGGTCAGTCAGTCTACCTATTCTACTTTTTCTTTTTTCAGGGATTTCACTGCTGTGGCCCAAGTTCAATCCCTGGTCCCGGAACTGAGATCCCACAAGCTGTGTGGTGCAGCCCACAAATAAATACATTTAAAAAATAAAATAATACAGAGTGATGACTTTTGGAGGAAAGTCCCAGGATGCTGTGAGACTGTATAACAAGGAGAGCAGACTCTGGAGGGTGAGGGCAACCTTCTCTGAATGTGGAAGAATGAAGAGGAAGCAGAGTTAACAAGTGTAGGGCCCAGAAAAGAGCATTAAAGGCACAGGGAATGGCTGCTCAGAGCATGGAAAGAAAGCTCTCGTGTCTGGAGCTCAGTGGGTTTGGGGATGGGGATGGGACGTGAAACAGAAGTGGCAGGACCCAACTGTGTAGTCTCTTGGCCATGGGGAGGAATTTTCCCCTTTCCCTGAAAGCAATGGAGGGGTGTTTTGGAGGAGTATAAGCAGAGGATGAGCAAGACCCCCTTCCTGAGGGAGGATGTTGGAAGACCACTGTGGTTTGTCCAGACAAGAAATGCTGTGGGTTAGACCAGAGGGTGACCATAGAGTAGACAGATGAGAGAGACAGTGAAGAGGTGAAACAGACCTCACCTAGTGCAGGATTAGGTGTGGAGTTGAGAAAGAGAGGATTCAGGGATGAGTTCCAGGCTTTGAGCTTATGAGGTCAAATGAATGTTGAACCACTCAACCTAGGCCTGCTTTCTTTCTTCTTCTTCTTTTTAAATTGATGTATGGTTGATTTGGGTGTCCCTAGTGGCTCAGATCGGAGAAGGCAATGGCACCCCACTCTAGTACTCTTGCCTGGAAAATCCCATGGACGGGGGCCTGGTAGGCTGCAATCCATGGGGTCACGAAGAGTTGGACACGACTGAGTGACTTCACTTTCACTTTTCACTTTCATGCATTGGAGAAGGAAATGGCAACCCACTCCAGTGTTCTTGCCTGGAGAATCCCAGGGACGGGGAAGCCTGGTAGGCTGCCGTCTGTGGGGTTGCACAGAATTGGACATGACTGAAGCAAGTTAGCAGCAGCAGCAGTGGCTCAGATCGGAGAAGGCAATGGCACCCCACTCCAGGACTCTTGCCTGGAAAATCCCATGGACAGAGGAGCCTGGTAGGCTGCAGTCCATGAGGTCTCTAAGAGTCGGGCACAACTGAGCGACTTCACTTTGATTTTTCACTTTCATGCACTGGAGAAGGAAATGGCAACCCACTACAGTATTCTTGCCTGGAGAATCCCAGGAACGGGGGAGCCTGGTGGGCTGCCGTCTATGGGGTCACACAGAGTTGGACATGACTGAAGCAAGTTAGCAGCAGCAGCAGCAGCAGTGGCTCAGATGGTAAAGCATCTGTCTACAATGCAGGAGACCTCGGTTCAATCCCTGGGTTGGGAAGATCCTCTGGAGAAGGAAATGGTAGCCCACTCCAGTATTCTTGCCTGGAAAATCACATGGACCTGGGAGCCTGGTAGGCTACCATCCATGGGGTTGCAAAGAGTTGGACACAACTGAGCGACTTCACTTTCAGTTTCATGGTTGATTTGGAGCTTCAGCTTCAGCATCAGTCCTTCCAATGAATATTCAGGGTTGATTTCCTTTAGGATTATCAGAGGATGCAGTGGTTAGATAGAATCCCCAACTGAATGGACATGAATTTGAACAAACTCCAGGAGATAGTGGAGGACAGTGGAGGGATAGTGGAGGACAGATATCCCGGCATGCTGCAGTCCAAGGGACCCTAAAGAGTTGGACATGACTTAGTGACAACAACGACAAATGGTTGAGTTACAAAATTGTGTTAGTTTCGGGTGTATAGGAAAGTGATTCAGTTATATATTCAGCCATATATATGCACACACATTCTTTTTCACATTCTTTTCCATTATGGCTTATCACAGGATACTGAATATAGTTTCCTGTGCTCTACAGTAGGCCTGGTCATTTATCCATCCTCTCTACACTAGTTTGCATCTGCTAATCCCAAACTCCAAATCCATCCCTCTCACCTACCTCCCCCTTGGCAACCACCAGTCTATATATATGTGTGTGTGTGTGTATGTATATATATATATTCTTTTCTATTAGACGTTATTACAAGATACTGAATATAGTTCCCTGTGTAATACAGTAGGTCCTGTTGTTTATCTATTTTATATATAGTAGTGTGTATCTGTTAATCCCAAAGGGAATACACATAAGTGAATATTGTATGATATTTGTCTTCCTTCGTCTGACTTACTTCCCTTAGTGTTATGACCTCAAGGTCAATCCATGTTGCTGCAAATGGAATTATTTTGCTTTTTTAAAATGGCTGAGTAATATTTCATTATACTATATGTACCATATCTTCTTTATCCATTCATTTGTTGATGGACGTTTAGGTTGTTTCCATGTCTTGGGCATTGTAAATAGTTCTGCTGTGGACTCTAGGGTGCATGTATCTTTTCGAATATAGTTTTTCTGGATATATGCCCAAGGGTGGAGTTGATGGATCATATGGCAGCTCTATTTTTAGTCTTTTGAAAAATCGCCACACTGTCCTCCATAGTGGCTGCACCAATTTGCATTCCCACCAACAGTGTAGGAGGGATCCCTTTTCTCCACACTCTCTCCTAGGTTTTGTTTAGGATCCTTTGAAATGGTTCAGGGTAACTCCGAAGCCCCCAGGAGTCACTGTGGGGTTGGCATCAATCTGTACACACAGCCTGGAAAGTTATTGGCCATTAGGTGATGATGAGAGCCCTTGGAGCCAGTGAGGAGAGGAAGGCTGTAGGATGGAGGTTTGATGGAATCAAGTATTTAATGGATGGGAGGTAAAGGATGAATGTGCAAAAGAACTGAGGCATGAAATGGAGTATTGAGAAGGTGTACTTCCACAGAAGACAAGCAGATGTTTCAAGAGGGAGAGAGTGGCCAAGTAAAATGGGCACAGAAAACCGTCCACTGGCTCGGGTGGTATGGCCATACTTTGTTGATGTTGTGCTGTGGGGATGAGGTATAAGCCAGACTGGAATAAGGCAATAGACAGCAAGAATGGGGAGCCCCATCAAGAAACATGATGAAAGAGAGACATGAGACAGGGCAATGCTTGCTTGCTTGCTAAGTTGCTTCAGTCACGTCCGACTCTTTGTGACCCTACGGAATAGAGCCCGCCAGGCTCCTCTGTCCATGGGATTCTCCAGGCAAGAATACTGGAGTGGGTTGGAGACAGGGCAGTGCAGGGTTTGAAATCATTGTCCTCCTCCTTCTGGCTCATGATACCAGAGGTGAGACACCCTAGCAGGAAAAGACTATGATGTAATCATGTCACTTGGTGGTCCAGAGGTTTCATAATGGAGGCAGGATTAGCTCCTTGGACACTGAGACAGGTGAGCTGATGTCTGAATGTGTAAGGTAATAGTGCTTGGTGGCAAGACAGAGACTAGAAGTAAAGTCATCTTGGCAAAGGGAACAGGGTGCAAGAATATGGTAATCCAAGTATCCAAGTTTTTCTCTGTTATCCCTTCCCTCTGGCCCAAAAGATGTCTCTCCTCCTTTATATACACTGGGGAAGTGTTAATTGCCAAATATATGTGTTGGGGATGGGGGAGTGGAATATACAAAGCAGCCATTCAGGGGTGGAGTGCTGTTATGGCAAACGATGCAGTAAACCAGAAGCCATTGGAAATAAATGGTTAGATATTCAGGTGAAGACATTTTAAGAATCAATACAAGGACTGACAAATCTAACTTGTTCATTTTTTTTTTTCTTTTACAGTCAACTTTGACCATTTTCAGATTCTGCGGGCCATTGGTAAAGGCAGTTTTGGAAAGGTAAGAATGGTGGATTTTTAAAAATTTCATCCATAAAATATAAAAGTTCTGACCACTGGATTTATACTAATGTGCATGTTTGTGTGTTTGTTTTTGTGTTGATTGCTGGGCACTGGGGATTTCCTGTTTGACAGAAAGATTTGAATTTGCCAAATTTGAAATGTGAAAGGAAGTCTGAATAGTTTCCTTTGGATACGCTGTAATTTCATTCTGAAAATTAAATTACCACGGCTGCCCTGCTTTAGGTGAATTACAATGGTAATTATTTCAAGGTTGCTAATGCTATTTCTTCTTTGAGAATCTAAATAAGGAAAGTGGGAAAAAACCACAAATTTATGTGATGGCCAACAGCAGCTTTTTCCTTCAGTGTAGGCATTTTATTTAAAAAGTTATTGTGGAAAGCAGACTTAACATGAGATCTACTTGCTTAAATTTTTAAGCGTACAATATATGTATTATTGTTGGCTATACAGAGAACACTGTACTGTAGATCTCTAGAGCTTATTCATCCTGCTTAACTGAAACTTTATGCCCTTTAGATAGTAATTCCCCATGCCCTCATCCCCTTAGCCCCTAGCAACCAGCATTCCAGTCTTGCTTCTATGAATTTGACTATTTTAGATACCACATGTACATGGAATCATGCAGTATTTGTCTTTCTGTAACGTGTTTATTTCATTTGGCATAATATCCTCATGATTTAATCCGTGTTGAATAAAAGTGGCAAGAATGGGCATTCTTGTCTTGTTCCTGATCTAAAAGGAAAACCTTGCAGCTCTGCACTCTTGAGTATGATGGTAGTTGTGGATTGGTCATACATGGCCTTTTATTATGTTGAAATATGTTTCTTTTATACTCACTCTGTTGAGAGTTTTTATCATAAATGAATGTTGAATTTTGTCAAAAGCTTTTTCTTCCTCTATTGAGATGATCAGGTGATTTTTAGCCATCATTCTGTTAATGTGGTATATCATGCTGATTGATTTGTGGATGTTGAATCATCCTTGCAGCCCTGCAGTAAATCCCGCTTAAACAGGGTGCATGATCCTTTTAATATATTGTTGAATTCAGTTTGCTAATACTTTGTTGATGATTTTTTGCAGGTATGTTCATCAGGTATATTGGCCTATAATTTTTGTTTGTGTGTGATCCTTGTTTGGTTTTGGCATCAGGGCAATGCTGACCTTATAAAATGAGTTTGAGAATGTTCCCTCCTCCACAATTTTTAGGAAGAGTCTGAGAAATATAAGTATTAAACCTTTGGGCATTTGTAATATTCACCAGTGAAGCCTTTTCATACAGTTCATGGGGTTCTCATGGAAAGAATACTGAAGTGGTTTGCCATTCCCTTCTCCAGTGGACCACGTTTTGTCAGAACTCTCCACCATGACCTGTCCATCTTGGGTGGCCTTACACGTCATGGCTCATAGTTTCATTGAGTTAGACAAGGCTGTGGTCCATGTGATCAGACTGGTTAGTTTTCTGTAATTGTGGTTTTCATTCTGTCTGCCCTCTGATGGAGAAGGATAAGAGGCTTATGGATGCTTCCTGATGCCTTAGGAAGCATCACTACAAACAAAACTAGTGTAGGTGATGGAATTCCAGTTGAGCTATTTCAAATTCTAAAAGATGATACTGTGAAAGTGCTGCACTCAATATGCCAGCAAATTTGAAAAACTCAGCAGTGGCCACAGGACTGGAAAAGGTCAGTTTTCATCCCAATCCCAAAGAAAGGCAATGCCAAAGAATGCTCAAACTACCACACAGTTGCACTCATCTCACACGCTAGTAAAGTAATGCTCAAAATTCTCCAAGCCAGGCTTCAACAGTACATGAACCAGGAACTTCCAGATGTTCAAGCTGGATTTAGAAAAGGCAGAGGAACCAGAGATCAAATTGCCCACATCTGTTGGATCATCAAAAAAGCAAGAGAGTTCCACAAAAACACCTACTTCTGCTTTATTGACTACACCAGAGCCTTTGACTGTGGATCACAACAAACTGTGCAAAATTCTTAAAGAGATGAGAATACCAGACCACCTGACCTGCCTCCTGAGAAATCTGTATGCAGGTCAAGAAGCAACAGTTAGCACTGGACATGGAACAACTGACTGGTTCCAAATTGGGAAAGGAGTACGTCAAGGCTGTATATTGTCACCCTGCTTATTTAACTTATATGCAGAATACATCATGCAAAATGCCAGGCTAGATGAAGTACAAGCTAGAATCAAGATTGCTGGGAGAAATATCAATAACCTCAGATATGCAGATAACGCCACCCTTATGGCAGAAATTGGAAAACTAAAGAGCCTCGTGATGAAAGTGAAAGAGGAGAGTCAAAAGCTGGCTTAAAGCTCAACATTCAGAAAACTAAGTTCATGGCATCTGGTTTGATCATTTCATGGCAAATAGATGGGGAAACAGTGGAAACAGTGACAGACTTTATTTTGGGGGGCTCCAAAATCACTGCAGATGGTGACTGCAGCCATGAAATTAAAAGATGCTTGCTCCATGGAAGAAAAGCTATGACAAATGTAGACAGCTTATTCAAAAGCAGAGACATAATTTTGCCAACAAAGGTCCGTCTAGTCAAAGCTTTTGTGTTTCCAGTAGTCATGTATGGATGTGAGAATTGGACTGTTAATAAAGCTGAGCACCGAAGAATTGATGCTTTTGAACTGTGGTGTTGGAGAAGAGTCTTGGGAGTCCCTTGGAGGAGACTCAGCCAGTCTCCAAGAGGAGATCCAGCCAGTTAATCCTAAAGGAAATCAGTTTTGAATATTCACTGAAAGGACTGATGCTGAAGTTGAAATTCCAATACTTTGGTCACCTGATGTGAAGAACTGACTCATTGGAAAAGACCCTGATGCTGGGATAGATTGAAGGCAGGAGGAAGGGATGACAGAGGATGAGATGGTTGGATGGCACCACCGACTCAATGGACATGAGTTTGAGCAAGCTCCTGGCATTAGTGATGGACAGGAAGGCCTAGTGTGTTGCAGTCCATGGGGTCGCAAAGAGTCAGGCATGACTGAGCAACTGAACTGAACTGACTTGATGCTTTCTTATATTTTCTATCTCTGGTGAAGTACTATCTTTGTTTATCCATTCTTCTCCCAAGTTCAGTGAGCATCTATATGACCAATATTTTGAACTCTGTTTCAGCTAAACTACTTATCTCCATTTCCTTATGGGTTTTTAAACTGGTAGTTATCTTTTCCTTTTATTTGAAATATATTCCTTTCTCTCTTCATTTTGCTTGACTCTCTGTATTTGTGTCTAATATTACGTGAAGCAGCTATCTCTGCCAGTCTTGAAATACTGGCCTTATGAAGGAGATTAACTTTATTGTTTAACCTTGCCCTAGCTCTTGATTGTCTCTTAAATGTTTGTGATTATCTTAGGTCTCTGACTTATTCTTCATAGTTCCCAGTTGTTGAAGGTGTGCAAAGACCTGTTAATGTTCCAGACAGTGGAATTTCAGTTAGCCCTTAGCTTCAGGCTGATTAGAAGCTGGACTTGCAGGCCACACATTTTAAGGTATGCCAATACATACAGTAATATAGAACTGCAATTGTAAACCTCACTGGCCTTCACATCAGATGATCTACACATAACTCATTGGTGACAGCTGCAAAAATCAGGGCTCCAGATGAGTGTTTGATCTCATTTCCAGGCTTCTCTAGAGGCTCAGTTGGTAAAGAATCTGCCTGCAATGCAGGAGACCTGGGTTCGATCCCTGAATCTGGAAGATCCCCTGGGGAAGGAAATGGCAGCCCACTCCAGTACTCTTGCCTGGAGAATTCTATGGACAGAGGAGCCAGGAAGGCTATAGTCCATGGGATCGCAGAGTTAGACACGACTGTGAGACTTTGACTTTCACTGGGAGTTACCAGGGAGCTGCAGTGAGTTCACGGGAGTACACAAAGAGGACATCCCCTAGACCATGTCCATAGCCTCTAAATGTATGGAAAACTGGAAGCCTGTCCCTCGGGCTGAAGCTCCAAGACCAGTAGATCGGCTTTTTTCACAGGAAGACGGGCTACATCTCAGTCGATTGTCTGTACAGTGACTGGAGTATGGGGGCCTTCCAAGAATAGTTTCTCTGATTGTCTCAGACCCACGGGGCACCAAAACACAATTCCGCCTGCACAGCAGAGCCAGATGCTCAAGGGGCATCCCCTGTATGGCCTGCATGTGCCTACTGGCTTTGGCAGGCCTGAGAAGCGGTGTGAGGATGAGGCACAAACACTGGTGCTAGAAGGGGAGAGGATAAGAATGGCACCAGGAAGACTCCCAACAGATTCCTGCCCATCCAGCAGAGGGGTTAAGGTTAATTAATGAACCTTAGGGTTTAAAGTTAGTAAGTGAATCTCCTTCACATAAGATCTAAACCTAGGCCTGTTTGTTGCTTTTGCACTGGGTCCAAGATGAGTGAATCTTGATGCAAGCCCTTTATAAATTCTCTGTTCTCTATAGCCCTATATTCTTCCAGATGTAAATCCTGCTGGGTTTCAAAGCCAGACATTTTGCAGGCTCTCCTTACCAGTGCCAGTTCCAAGGGTTGAGATGCCTGATGTGGGCACAAACCCCTGGCTCTTTGGAGTGAAGTTTCCTATTTGTGAGCCCCCTCCCAATTTCAGGTCACCAGGCTGGGGCGGGGGGGTGGAGATTTTTTTTTTGTGAGATCACATCTCTGCTTCTCCTTCCCATCTTGATGTGGCTTTTTATCCTTTATTGTGGAGAAGCTGTTCAGCTAGTTTTCAGGTCATTCTCATAGGGGTGTTTTCCATGTGTAGTTGTGAATTTATTGTGTCCATGGAAGGAGATGAGTCCAGGACGTTCCTACACCACCATCCTGAACCACCTCCTTCCTTGGTCTCCATCTTCACTGATTGTAACAATCTAGTTGTTTTATCCATTTCTGAGCCAGTTGTACAAAATCTCCAACTCTGATCCTAGAGTTGTTTCTTCTTCCTTTATTTCTGTCAGTTTTCCATCTGACACTTTGAAGGTCTGTTATTAGGTCCATACAGATTTATAGTTGTTATGACCTCATGATGGATTGACCTTTTTATCATTGTGAAATGTTCTTTTCTATCTCTTGCTAATGATCTTTTTTTTTAAGCTTATTTTCTCTGAAATTCATATAGTTATTCTAGCCTACATGGCATATATTTTTCCATGCATTTTCTTTCATTCTATCTGTGTCTTTATATTTGACATTAATCTCTTGAGCATATCATATAGTTAGGTCTTGTGTGCATGCTTGCTGAGTTGCTTCAACTGTGTCCAAGTCTTGGCAACCCTATGGATTGTAACCCCTGTCATGTCAGTCTCCCCTGTCATGGGATTCTCCAGGCAAGAATACTGGAGTGGGTTGCCATTCCCTTCTCCAGGGATCTTCCCAACCCAGGGATTGAACCTACATCTTTCACATCTCCTGCATTGCCAGGCAGGTTCTGTACCACTAGCATCACCTGGGAACTTGCTTCTTTTTAAATCTGTCTGGCAATCTCTACCTTTTAGTCTATTCACAGTAAATGTAGTTATTGATTTGGTTTCAATTAGGCTTAGCATGGTTTTATTTGTTCTTGTTCTCTCTTTTGTTCTTTGGTTTCTCTTTTCCTGTTTTGTTTTAGATTAACTAATGATTTAGAATCTCCATTTATCTCACGACTTTACAGCCATACTTCCTTGTTTTAAAATTATTGCTCTAGGGATTATAATGCATATCCTCAGGGCTTCCCTTGTGGTTCAGCTGGTAAAGAATCTGCCTGCAATGTGGGAGACCTGGGTTCAATCCCTGGGTTGGGAAGATCCCCTGGAGAAGGGAAAGGCTACCCACTCCAGTATTCTGGCCTGGAGAATTCCATGGAGTGTATAGTCCATGTGGTCGCAAAGATGGACACGACTGAGCAACTTTCACCTCACAGTTTATTTCAATCTGCTTAGAGTTAATATTTTATACTTCACATAAAATCTAAAAAGCTGGCAACTGTATAGATCTATTTACCACACCTGTCAACTCTTATACTATAGCTGTCATGTGTTATAGTTTATAAATCATAAATCTCCAATACAACATTATAGTTTGTTGCTTTCCGATCAGATCAGTCACTCAGTCGTGTCTGACTCTTTGTGACCCCATGAATCGCAGCATGCCAGGCCTCCCTGTCCATCACCAACTCCCGGAGTTCACTCAGACTCAGATCCATCAAGTCACTGATTCCATCCAGCCACCTCATCCTCTGTTCCTTCTCCTCTTGCCCCCAATCCCTCCCAGCATCAGAGTCTTTTCCAGTGAGTCAACTCTTCGCATGAAGTGGCCAAAGTACTGGAGTTTCAGCTTTAGCATCATTCCTTCCAAAGAAATCCCAGGGCTGATCTCTTTCAGAATGGACTGGTTAGATCTCCTTGCAGTCCAAGGGACTCTCAAGAGTCTTCTCCAACAAATGTATATGTAAAATATATATATTTAAAAGTATGTGGGGTTTTTTTGGCCTTTAAAAAATTAGAATGAAAATAGCCCTTAATAATTACTCATACCTTTCATGAAGGTATCAATTTCCCTCTGGTAACCTTTAGTATTTTATGTGGCACAAATCTCCAATCAATGCATTCTCTTAATTTTATTTTATCTGAAACTCCAATACTTTGGCCACCTGATGCAAAGAGCTGACTCATTTGAAAAGACCCTGATGCTTGGAAAGATTGAGGGCAGGAGAAGAGGACGACAGAGGATGAGATGGTTGGATGGCATCACCAACTCAATGGACATGAGTTTGAGTAAACTCCGGGAGTTGGTGATGGACAGGGAGGCCTGGCATGCTGCAATTCATGGGGTCTCAAAGAGTCAGACACAACTGAGCGACTGAACTGAACTGAACTAAATTGAAATGCATTTATTTCACCTTTCTTGAGGACTATTTCTACTGGATACAGATTATTGGGTTGACAACTTTTTGTTCATTGCTTTAAAGATTTTGTGCCATTGTCAACTGAATGACCTTTGTGCTTTCTGCTGGGAGGTCATTAAGCTGAATCATTATTAGCTGATAGTAATATGTCTGGAGAAGGCAATGGCATCCCACTCCAGTACTCTTGGTTGGAAAATCCCATGGACAGAGGAGTCTGGTAGGCTGCAGTCCATGAGGTCGCTAAGAGTCAGATACGACTGAGCGTCTTCCCTTTCACTTTTCACTTTCATGCACTGGAGAAGGAAATGGCAACCCACCCCAGTGTTCTTGCCTGGAGAATCCCAGGGACGGGGGAGCCTGGTGGGCTGCCATCTGTGGGGTCACACAGAGTCGGACACGACTGAAGTGACTTAGCAGCAGCAGCAACAGCAATAATATGTCACATCCATCTCTTTCTTTTCAAGATTTTCCTTTAATCTTTGATTTTCAGCAGTTTGACTATGATAATCCTAGGTATAACTTCTGGATTAAAAGAAAATAGTTTCTCTTTTCTCAGATTTCCCATATTTTCATTTATTCTACCATATTGCCCTTTATACCCTGCAGCTTAGTCTTAGTCTTAAGAGCTGTTTTCATATCATTTATTCTATTTCCAACATCTGGGTCATCTTAAGATTCACCTTGATTAAGGATAGATCACGTTTTCCTGGTTCTTTATATGCTGAGTAATTTGGGCTTGCATCCTGGATATTGTGAATGTTATGTTGTATAGACTTTGGATTGTGTTGTATTTCTTTGAAAAAATATTTTGAACAAGAAGTTACCTTGGTTGGATTTATACTGCATACTCTCTTCTTGGGCATGCACATAAATCTCAGTCCCTTTCTTTTTTTCTTCTGCTCTGTACTGCTTACAGTCTGCTCTATACATGTGAGTTACTTCAGCCAGAAACGTGGACAGAGTTTATGTGCTGCGTTTGAGGTTCTTCTCTAGATTTCTTAGAAGAAGAGTTATGATCCAGAGAATTTAGAAAGTTTGCCTGTAGTCCCATGGGGAGGGCTGAACTTCTGCAACAACAACAAAACATTTTAAAAATTCTCTTAAATCATTACTTTCTGTTGTCACTTACCCTAATGTTGAGCGTTTTGTGGCTGAAGAAAACTTGAAGCAACTCCCTTAACCCACAACACAACTGGCACCACGTAGAAGTGTATCATTTTACCCTGGAGTCAGTGGTGATCTTGGCCCTGAGCCCTTTGCACCCTTTCCTGTCAGTACTATCAGATCCGTTAGCCTGGGCCCTCATGAGTTATTACTTGATTATATCCTGAAAGTTTTCTTTTCCTTTTCTGTCTTCATCTGTGCTGCTCTTTGGCTGCTGGCTTGGTTCTCAGAACCTGTGGTTCAGAGCATAAATATATTCAAGCTTTGGGTATAGTGGGTGTTCTGAAGAAAAATGCAAGCTTTCTAGAGGAGAATTTATGTTTAAGTCACTCTTAGGTTGTGGCAGTATCTTGATGACACCCAAATTCATGTAGAACGTACACAAACAGCCAGTATTCAGGATGTGGTTGCTTCAAGGCAATCAAACAAAGCTCTGTTCTGGTCAAAATACCAAATAACTACTGCTTTTCATGTCAATGTAGATGAGCCTACATGACTATTATGAGACTCAGGGTGGAAGTGTGCTGGGCTAGGATGAAGAGAACCACCCTCCTACTATTGAATGGGTACTTTGGCTTTGCTTTCAGCCTTTGGTGGGTTTGATAGCTGGCATTTATTACGAGTTTTCAAGAAAGACATTTCACTGTTAAAGTACGACAGTAGCCTTGGTTATCAGGAAAAAGCACATGTGAATTTGCAGAAATCTTATTTGACTTTCATGCGGGGGGTAGATTGTGCTTCCCCAGTGAAGCACCAAAGTAAACAGCTGCAGGCAATCCATTGGTTTTAGCAAGAATTTACTGAAGAGTTTTATAACACTTTTATGACTTAATTCTAGGACAGTTGAGGCATGGCAGATGAATTTCTACATATCTCAGTGGAAACACTTTCGATCTGGGAAGCAGGCTGACTCTGATATGCTTTAGTTGTGCTTACTTGGGATAGTGAATTAACCAATCTTAAGCTTAGTTTTCTCATTTGTACAAAGAAAAGGGAATGGTGAATCAGTGGACTCTAAAGGCTGTTGTTTTCTAGTGTCCAGCATGCTTTTCATGTCCCTTACTTATCACAATAGCATCTCTTTTCTTCAGAAAACACCTCTTCCACCCCATGTGTCCACATGCAGTCCATGGGGTCGCAAAGAGTCAGACACGACTGAGTGACTGAACTGAACTGAACTGACTGATCCAGGGCAGAAAAAGGCTTCAGAAGTAGGGCTTTCCTGGTAGCTCAGTTGGTAAAGAATCCACCTGGAATGCAGGAGACCCCAGTTTGACCCCTGGGTTGGGAAGATCCCCTGGAGAAGGGAAAGGCTACCTGCGCACTCCAATATTCTGGCCTAGAGAATTCCATGGACTGTATAGTCCATTGGGTTGCAAAGAATCGGACACGACTGAGCGACTTTCACTTCACTCACATCCAGGGCAGAAAAAGGCCCTAGCAGAGAGCCTCAGGTGTCCACAACAAGCAGCCTGAGCTCTGTGGAGGTTCAGGAGAGGGGGCATGGGCAGGTACCACCAGTGCCTCCACCTTTCGTTCTTCCAGTCCTATAGCTATATCCACTGTCCTTACCAGCCACGGAAGCTGGTACCCTGTTTTGTTTATGCAAGATCATGTTGTTGTTGTTCAGTCACTCAGTCATGTCTCTCTGTGACCCCATGGACTGCAGCACACCAGGCTTCCCCGTCCTTCACTGACTCCCGGAGCTTGCTCAAACTCATGTCCATTGAGTCAGTGATGCTATCCAACCATCTCATCCTCTGCCATCCCCTACTCCTCCTGCCTTCAATCTTTCCCAGCATCAAAGTCTTATCCAATTAGTTAGCTCTTTGCATCAGGTGGACAAAGTATTGGAGCTTCAGCTTCAGCATCAGCCCTTCCAATGAATATTCATGATTGATTTTCTTTAGGATTGACTGGTTTGATCTTGGTCCAAGTGACTCTCAAGAGTCTTCTCCAGCATCACAATTCGACAGCATCAATTTTTTGGCACTCAGCTTTCTTCATGGTCTAACTCTTACATCCGTACATGACTACTGGAAAAACCATAAATTTGACTATATGGACCTTGGTTGGCAAGGAGATCCAACCAGTCCATCCTAAAGGAGATCAGCCCTGAGTGTTCATTGGAAGGACCGATGTTGAAGCTGAAATTCCAATACTTTGGCCACCTGATGCAAAGAGCTGACTCATTTGAAAAGATCCTGATGCTGGGAAAGATTGAAGGTGGGAGGAGAAGGGGACGACAGAGGATGAGATGGTTAGATGGCCTCATCGACTCAATGGACGTGAGTTTGGGTAAACTCTGGGAGCTGGTGATGGACAGGGAGGCCTGGCATGCTGCAGTCCATGGGGTCACAAAGAGTTGGACGTGACTGAGTGACTGAACTGAACCTTGTTTGGCAAAGTGATATCTCTGCTTTGAAGCATTACGACAAGCAAAGCTAGTGGAGGTGATGGAAGAGATCATGTTGGGTTCCCAGTATTTGCAACCTGGAGAGTCCTGGCTAACTCACAATCATTGTCCTAGGAACTGAACCCTTTTACCATTCTTGTCTTCTTAAAGCTCAGTGTGCTGGGCCTTATTATCTCCATTTTACACATGATGCATCAGAAGCCTGGAGAAGACCCCACTGCCACCAGCCTGTTTTGTTCCCACATGTCCCTCCCAAATACAGAATTTAGGAAGAAAGTAGCTTTAGTCACATGTATATTAGCAAGAAACCATGAGAGTCAGGAGGAGAGAGTCCATCAACATCCCAAAACATTGGACATTTGCTTTGGGAAGGAACAACATGTAGGAGAAAGAGCATGAGCTTTCGAGATGAGGAAGCCTGAGCTCAGATTCTGGTCCTGCTGCTTCTAGCCATATGAACTTGGACCAGTCATAAATTTTCTGCAAACCTCTGTTTCCTCTCCAAAAACATGAGAATGCCCATTTTTATCCTTATTATGTTCACAGTTTCCTTATCCTTGAGCATAGAGAGCACATGAATAATAGCCCCATGGAAGTCCTTGTTTGTTAATTTCATCACTGGTGCCATTTCTGAGTCTGTTTCTCTTTATTAATTTTCCTTTTGCTTGTGGGCCATATTTTCCTGCTTCTTTTCATGTCTAGGAAATTTTTGGACACAGGAAAGTGCAATTTTACTTTATTTTCATATTTTTATTTCCCTGGTGGCTTAAATGGTAAAAAATCTGCCTGCAATGTGGGAGACCCAAGTTTGATCCCTGGGTGGGGAAGAATCCCTGGAGAAAGGAATGGAAACCCATTCCAGTATTCCTGCCTGGAGAATGCCATGGACAGAGGAGCCTGGCGGGCTTTGAAGAATTGAACATGACTGAGCAACTAACACTTTCATAGTTGACTTATAATGTTTAGTTTCAGGTGCACAAAATAATGATTTGATATATTCTTAGGTTATAGTCCATTTACAATTATAAAGTATTGATTATATTCCCTGTGCCATACTTTATATCCTTGTGTCTTATTTATTTTGTACCTAGTAGCATGTCCCTCTTAATTCCCTTGCCCTCTCTTTCCCTTCCCCCTACCCAGCTTTCCTGTGGTAGCCACTCAAATAGAACTCCTAGAAATGAGAACTACAATATATGAAATGAAGCATTCATTGGATGGGATATTAACAGCAGATTAGGCAGAGGATGAGATGGTT
Organism: Bos indicus x Bos taurus; assembly: GCF_003369695.1. Lineage (NCBI taxonomy): Eukaryota > Metazoa > Chordata > Mammalia > Artiodactyla > Bovidae > Bos > Bos indicus x Bos taurus. The sequence continues at coordinate 103,576,017 of NC_040081.1, read as the reverse complement.
AGATAGCATCACCGTCTCAATAGACATGAATTTGAGCAAACTCTGGGAGATAGTAGAAGATAGAGGAGCCTGGCATGTTGCACTCCATGGACCCAACTTGGTGACTGAATAACAGCAACAAATGCAGTGTAGAAGAAAAGGCTAGTGAACTTGAAGATATAGCAATGGGAACTATACAAATGAAGCACCGAGGAAAAAATTAACAGAGCTTCAGTAACTTATGGGCTTCCCTTGTGGCTTAGCTGGTAAAGAATCCGCCTGCCTGCATTGCGGGAGACCTGGGTTCGACCCCTGGATTGGGAAGATCCTTTGAAGAAGGGAAAGGCTATCCACTCCAGTATTATGGCCTGGAGAATTCCATGGACTATACAGTCCATGGGGTCGCAAAGAGTTGGACACGACTGAGTGACTTTCACTTTCACTTCACTTTCAGTGACTTATGGAACAAAGTGCCGTAATTTACCGTATGTGTAATTGGAGTTTCAGAAGGAGGGATGGGCATATAAAATACATTTGGGGAAATAATGGTTTATTTGTTTAATTGATGAAAATGATAAAATCATATCCAGAAAGTTCAACCAACTCCAAGCAAAAGGAACACAAGGAAAACATCATCAAAGATCATCATAGTCAAATTAAAAAGTGGCTTATAACCATTAATAGAAAATCTTGAAATGAACCAGGGGACAAAAGGGCACATTGTGTTAGGAAATGGAAACTATGCAAGCCAAAGATAGGGGAACAGCATTTTTCAAGTGATAATAAAGAAGAACCACCAATCTGGAATTCTATATTGAACTGAACAAAAATAAGTTTCTAAAGTGAAGACTTTAAAAGAGGGAAACAATGCTCAGAGTGATCTTCAAAGTTTACTGTGAAAATAAGTGGCAGAGACCATACAACTCCCGGACCTGGCATATGGTTGGCATTTTTCATATGCGTTCCATGTCATCTTGTCTCTAGGTTATGTGGTGGGTTCTGGAAACTTTTGGGTAGCCACCTGGAGGGATCAGGGGAAGACCTGACTCTCTCAGCTTCCTCTTGCCATCCTTCACAGCACATCTTGCTTAGAGGTGGTCTTCAGATTGCTCCTCTGCCTCAGCCATTAGACTGTGAGATTCTTGAAAAGTTAGGGTTGGTCATAGTCACCTGCCAGTCCCATCAGCAGCTGGCTCAGTGCCCAGCAGGTGGGGAAGGCTCAATAAATGCTGCCTAGAGCATGTATAAGTGAGAGAGAGAAAGAATAAGGAAGGCTCCGGTCTACATAGCAGCCAGTGATGTGATAAAGCATGAATTGGATGGAATGGTTAAGGGGCTTCCCTGCCATTGAGAATGCATGCCAACCTCTTTATGCCAGCCTGCAAGGCCCTGCAATCTGGCTATGCCTATTTCACTGACACTCCTCTCTGCCCCTCCATCTTCCTGCTCGTTCCTTGCAGCCCTTCTTCTCATCTTCCGAACATGCTGAACTTCTTTCTAACTCAGAACCTTGCACTTGCTAGGCCCACCTCCTTGATATCTTCCCTTAGAACTCTGCAAAGGTCACCCATCCTGTACAGAATTCTGCTCAAGTGTCCCCTCCCTGAATACCCACCCCACTTGACTCCACCCCAAGCATTTCCTATCCATGTGCCCTTCCTGGTCCTGTTTTCTTCAGTGCACCTGTCATTACCTGTAAATCCATTAAATACTTGTTTGTTTTTCCTTGTGGTTGTTGGTCTTATGCCTGAGAACATAGGCTCTGTGAAGGTAGGAATGTTTCCTTATTGTTCACAGTTTGATCTGCAGTACTTACTGAGTGCAACTGTATATATGTAAAGTATAATACATATACACACGTATATATTTACACATATATATGGAATTTATGTATATAATGCATATATACATGTGCATATATACTCACTGAGCAGTATATATGCTGCTGCTGCTGCTGCTAAGTCGCTTCAGTTGTGTCTGACTCTGTGCGACCCCATAGACAGCAGCCCACCAGGCTCCCCGGTCCCTGGGATTCTCCAGGCAAGAACACTGGAGTGGGTTGCCATTTCCTTCTCCAATGCATGAAAGTGAAAAGTGAAAGTGAAGTCGCTCAGTCATGTCCGACTCTTAGCGATCCCATGGACTGCAGCCAACCAGGCTCCTCCATCCATGGGGTTCTCCAGGCAAGAGTACTGGAGTGGGGTGCCATTGCCTTCTCCGGAGCAGTATATATATACACGTACAAATACATTAAGCAAAATATGTATATGAGCACACATTTATGAATATGCATGTATTCATACCTAGGAAACAGTGTACATAGACATGTGTATATGTATATAGCATATACACATGTATGTGTATGCATATATCTACACAAATATAAATGTATAGTATATATAAACACACATATCTATATACATATATACCTTCTAAGCAGCATATATATCTATACATCTATATACGTACACATTAAGTAGTATATTTAATGTGTATTTGTGTATGTATAGTCACGTATACATATACCCAGGCTTCCCCAGTGGCTCAGTGGTAAAGAATCCATCTGCAATGCAGGAGACTTGCAGGAGACACAGTTTCAATCCCTGGGTCAGGAACATCCTCTGGAGGAGGAAACGGCAACCTACTCCAGTATTCTTGCCTGGAAAATCCCATGGACAGAGGACAGAGGACAGAGGCTATAGTCCTTGGGGTCACAAAAGAGTTGGACACGACTGAGCAACTAAACAACAACAATCCATATACCCACCATTCACACAGAGTGCATAGATACATACACACACTCATATATGTATATGTATGCCCACGAAGCAGTACAGTATATATCTACATACATGTATATATATAAACACACATATATGCATGTATATATACACTAAGCAGTGTGTATATTTATGTTCACATACAATATTTATTTACATATACAATGTGTATATGATGCATATGACATATATGCTACATAATTAAATGAATGAATATTATATAAATGAGTGAAAACCTTGATAATTAACAAATTAACTGATAAGAGTTAGTTGACCGGTTTATACTGACTGCCTCTGGATTAGGGTCCTGAGGAGAATTTCTGCATCCCCCTTGCTGCAAACTCTCATTTTTCACAGAGGCCCCCTCTCTCTCCAGGCTCATTCTCCCTGCCTCACAAGTTCCTTGTGACCCCTTGGAAGGTGGAGCCGGTGAATGTTTTGCTTTTGCTCCAGCAGAGAAAGTCCAGGCTGGAGTACTCTGCTCTGAGTCAACTTGAAAGTCGACAGGGCTTAATTATTTTCAAGGGAAGGAGGAAGATACCTTTGGGAGAACTTCCTGAGAAGTTCACTTCAAAAGTGTCTTTCTTGGATTAGCAAATGGGCCCTGTGCTTAGAGAGTCATAGGGTTGAAGCAAAATAAACAGAGAGTTAATTAAAATTCATGGAATAGCCAGAGGCAGTCTGCACATAAAACAGCAGAAAGTGGAATAGTTATATGATAATAGCTTTTTATGTCCCTTAAAGGCAGATTCTGGATAAAACTGAGCAGGAGTTGCACAGATGATAATTCCAGACTCCACACTATCTTATTATGCAATGACGATCATTTCCACACACAAGCATATTATTAGCTGTCTCCTTCCACATTCCCGACTTTTACATCTGCGTGTGAAAAACTATTTGATTAATAGCAGACTAACCAATTTACTGCCCAGACTGCAACAAATCAATTTTGCAGTTTTTAGAGATTTGGTCTTATGTATCTGTTTTATCAGTTTGAATGTTCAGAAACATTTGACTGATCAGCATATTTTTTTCCCTTAAAAATGTACAGTTTTGGAATCATTTTCATCTTTTAAGTTGCTGGGCCTCTAGGATAGGAGTAGGGGTGGAAAGGACAGCAGGACTTTGAGTCAGACAGTAAACGTTTCTGCCAACTGTTCTGTCCCAATGTTTGTCTGCGTACTTGTGAGGGTGTGGCAAGCAAGATGAATGAGGTCCCTGATGCTACCGAGTTGACAGTTTCGTAGGGAAGATAAATACACAAACAGTACATAAACATGATCTCAGTGATGATAATTGCCCTGCAGAAAATGTGTAATGTGATGACCTGGGAGGGTAGGACAGCTTTCCTTGGAGGAGAGGGCAACAGTGAAGGCCTCTCTGAGATGGAGACAGTTAAGCCAATACCTAGCTGCTAAGGAGACAGACCACGTGGAGATTCAGGGGGAAGAACTTCACAGACAAAAGCGGCCAGCCGATGCAAAGGTCCTGTGGTAGGGCCAGAGTTAGTGATGGGGCGGTGGCAGCAGATGTGTGTAAGACGCCCAGCCAATGTTGCATCCTGCTGTAAGTGGGGGCCTGGTGCATATGTTTGCTGTTTTCAGGACATTGCAAGAGTTCATCGTTTTATAGCACAATTGTTAGACAGTTTCATCTCTAAGTCTGACAGAGCTGAGCTGGAATTTGGGTCAACCTGGTGACTCTGGGCAAGATGTCTCACTTCTCTGTGTCTCTGAAATGAGCTGTTATTCTTATGGAAGAATCAGTTTTAGAATTCTTTAGCATGATGCTTTTACTGGCACCTTTCATCGTTCATGCAGGCATCTTTGATAAGGGTTGGAATCCATTTCTTTTGAGTGAAGTGTTTATTCCTTTCATGGGCTTCCCTGGTGGCTCAGATGGTAAAGAACCTGCCTGCAATGCAGGGGAACCTGGGTTGGATCCCTGGGTGGGGAAGATCCCCTGGAGGAGGGCATGGCAACCCACTTCAGTATTCTTGCCTGGAGAATCCCATGGACAGAGGAACCCGGCCGGCTACAGTCCATGGGGTTGGAAAGAGTCAGACAGGACTGAGCAACTAGCATGCACACACACTTATTCCTTTCATATTAATTAGTCTGTGTTTGGCTTGAGGCATGGGTTAGAGGAATTTGCTGGCTTCCATGGACTGCTTTAAGAGCTAAATATCAGAGGAAATGCAGGCTCACTCGTGAATGGCTTTCAAGCTTGGCCAGAGCAAATGATCCATTACTGACCAGTTTATTAGTAACAGACGTCATTACTCATTTGCATTTCCCATTTTCCCACAATGACGTCTCAGTCCATCTTCTGGATGAGCTTCCTGAGGACTTTCTCTGCCTATAAACCGGTGCCAACCTTGATTCATCCTAGAGAGTACATTCCAGGATAAGGGGGTTAGAAGTAACAGGGCTGGTCCTGGACCCTTGTCCCCATGACGCCTTTTGGCATTTCCTAACACAGCAAGTCCCTTATGACTCCTGAGGAAAACTGTGTGCGTAAGCAGTGGCAATAAATTATTTATAAAACACTCTTGGAATTACCTCCACACTCCTCTCCACCCTGTTGTTAGAAAAACATTCCCCTCCCCCCAAACGCCATATCTTCCACGTTGTATGTTTGTATGTTATTTCCTTTATTCTTTCATTCACAGTTGTAATAGCTGGGATCCACTTTTTAAACCCTTCTGTATTTCCCCAGTGTCCTCAGGACAAAAGCCAACCATATTGGCCTGCTTGTGCTAATGTGACAAAATTCCACAGCCTGGGTGCTTAAGCCACAGAAGTGGTTGTCTCACAGTTCTGGAGGCCAGAGGACACCAGCCCAATTGGATCAGGGCCTGCCCTCATGCCCTCATTTTAACTTAATTACCTCTTTAAAGGCCGTGTCTCCAAATGCCTCACATTCTGAAGTAGTGGGGGTTAGGGCTTCACCATGCAGAGTTGGGGAAACATAATTCAACCTGCAACACCAACCTTTTAAACATGCCATGCAAGGCCATCTGTCTTCTGCTCCTCACATTTGTTGCCTCGGTTTTCACCATGGTCTATCTCCATGATGTCTGCCGTGTAGTGTCTCAGGTGAACGGGAGTGAGCTTCACCTGATACAGATCAGAACTCACAGATGCAGGGTCCATGGGGTGGGTGCACTGTTTCTTAGCATCCCAAGGAGAGGCCAGTTCAGCTTAGAGTGGAGCTGGACACACCATGGGGCTGTGCCCCAGGCAAGGGATGCCTCTCCATTCTGCCGTCTCTTTTTCTGCTGACTGGGGACAAATACCTTAGAATCAAGTACCATGCAGTTTGAGCTTCCTGTACTTACATTTTAGTGGACTGTGGAGAAAAGCCAGATGCCCAGCCCTGGAGGCCTCAGTGGCTCCCAGGGCCCAGGAGAAGTTGACATTAGGTGGTGACTTGTGATCCTGGCTGATTCATTGCCATATGTATTAGTCAACGTTCTCCAGAAAGACAGAGCTAATAAGATGTGTACAGGGAGAGATAGAGATAGAGTTATTTAAGTAATTAGTTCACATCATGATGGAGGCTAGCAAGTCCAAAATCTGCAGGATAGGCTGTCAGGCTAGAGATCCAGCAAGTTGCTGATATTGCTGTGCAAGATCAAAGGCCATCTGCTGCAGAATTCCCTCTGTTTGGGGAAGGTCGGTCTTTTGTTCTGTTGAGGTCTTCAATTGATTGGATGAGGCCCACCCACACTATGGAGAGCAATCTGCTTTACTCAAAGTCCACTTGTTAAAATTCATCACAAATTAATTTTATCTAAAAGCACCCGGTGGTAAAGAACCTGCCTGTCAATGTAGGAGGTGCTGGAGATGTGGATTCAGTCCCTGGTTTGGGAAGATGCCCTGGAGGAGAGCATGGCAACCCGCTCCAGTATTCTTGCCTGGAGAATCCCATGGACAGAGAACCCTGGCGGATTACAGTCCATAGGGTTTCAGAGAGTTGGACATGACTGAAGTGACTTAGCAGGCATGCATGCAAAAGCACCTACACATACAGAATCCTGTTTGACCATATACCTGGGCATCATGACCCAGCCAAGCTGACACATACGATTCACCATCACATCAAACAATTGTGAAATTGTTCCTGAGCTCCTTGGTGGGCCAATTCTGCACATCTCTTCAACATTCTCTATTCTTACCTTCATAACGTGTATGAATAATGATCATAATCAAAATGGTGGTGGTGGTGGTTTAGTCGCTTAGTTGTGTCCAACTCTTGCGACCCCATGGACTGTAGCCTGCCAGACTCTTCTGTCCATGGGATTTCCCATTCAAGAGTACTGGAGTGGGTTACCATTTCCTTCTCCCATAATCACAACAATAATAATTTAGTAAGTGCTTATCATGTAACCCTCAAAATCACCCACTAAGATAGGTACGCTCCTACCCCCATTTTACAGATGAGGAAGTTGAGAGCACTACTAACATACATGTTCCAGCTCTCTGTGTTTGCAGAGGGACTGTGCCCTCTCCTGGCAATGCCCTTCCTTCCACCTCCTCCCACACTTCCATCGTCATGACGCCAACCCTTGTTGACTGAGAAACAAGGAATGTTCAAATGCAGCCTCTTCCAGAATGCCTTCTCCTAATCACAGGTCCTGGTTAGGATCCCTCTTCTCAGGTACCTTAGCTTCATGTGCTCGTCTGTCTCACAGCACTGCTCTTTCTGAAGTAGTAATTATCCATTCCTCCAACTAGCTAGCCAGCCACAGAGGTCAACTAGTTGTGCTTGGCACTGTTCAAGTCACTAAGGAGGGAGCAGTGAATAAAAGAGAGAAAAATCCCTGTTATCATGGGGTTTACACTATAGCAAGGGGGACAGACAAAAGGGAAACAAACCCAGAAGCATGTTTGGTGATGGGACCTGGATGACAGGGACACAGGTACGGGGGTGGGGACTGAGGAGGGATTGGCTCGTTCACAGAAGGAGCTCAGGGATGGCTTTTGGGATAAGGTGACTCATGGGCAGAGCCTGAAGGAGGTGAGCAACCAAGACTGTACATGTGGGGAAAGCGTGGTAGACAGGAATGGCATGGAGGCCAGGCTAAGAAGCGAGCTGGGAGGAGAGTAATAGGTAGAAGTAAAGAGGGGCTGGGGCCATGCTGCATGGGGCCCAGGGACCTGAAGTGAGGTACTTTGTCTTCACTCTTGAGTATTGTTTGTTTATCCCATCAAATCTTGAGTGCTTAGAGCCATGCCATATCTTCATGGTTAGCACAGTGCCAGAACCATGGCAGGCATTTATCAAATGTTTATTGACTAAAATACTCATCCAAATGAGTATTTTCACAAAGCTAACTTTTGATCACTTTAATGAGGCTCCATAGATCACAGCCTTCTGCTTCTCATAATCATTCTTCCTTGTATTGTCAGGGTTCTTCGGCCATGCCAGCTCCCGGCAACAGCCCACATGGAATTTCTGTGCCATGAAAAATCATTGTATAGTTTGTATATCAGATGAAGATGTTCTCAGGAGTGAGAAATAGAAAATCTGCCATTGGAGTGGCTTAAACAAAGAGGGTTTATTTTCTCATATAACAAGAAGTTTGAAGGTAGGTGGCACCATGGTAACAGTTTCAGTATCTCTGAGACTCTTGTAGCCTCAAGATCACAAGCGGCTGCTGCAGCTCCAGACGTTACATATGTGCTCAAGGTAGAAAGAATAAAAGTGATGCAGAGGAGAAAATTGGAATCATCTGTAGCTATTACCCTTTATGCAGAAAGCGCAAGGTCAAAAGGAGAATAAAAGTAGGGAATAGGAGAAAATTGAAACCATCTGTAGCTATTCCCTTTTATGCAGAAAGCAAAAGCAGAAGTCAAAAAGCAAAAAGCAAACTTAGAAGTCAGAAACAGTCTAATATCTCACGGGTCAGAACTGTGGCTACTTCTGGCTGCAAGTGAGTATTTAATAGCTCATACTGCCTCCTTGAAGAAAATTGTCCTATTATAAAGGAAGAAGGGAGAGGATGCATTTAGGTAGTTAACAATCATTGTCTGCCAAAGGCAATCTTCACGTCAGATAAAGATATTTGAACAATGGTACCCAGCATGACCACTCCCCTTTCAGTTCAGTTCAGTCGCTCAGTCGTGTCCAACTCTTTGCGACCCCATGAATCGCAGCATGCCAGGCCTCCCTGTCCATCACCAACACTCAGAGTTCACCCAAACTCACATCCATCGAGTCGGTAATGCCATCCAGCCATGTCATCCTCTATTGCCCCCTTCTCCTCCTGCCCCCAATCCCTCCCAGCATCAGGGTTTTTTCCAATGAATCAGATCTTCACATGAGGTGGCCAAAGTATTGGAGTTTCAGCTTCAGCATCAGTCCTTCCAATGAACACCCAGGACTGATGTCCTTTAGGATGGACTGGTTGGATCTCCTTGCAGTCCAAGGGATTCTCAAGAGTCTTCTCCAATACCACAGTTCAAAAGCACCAATTCTTAGGCGCTCAGCTTTCTTCACAGTCCAACTCTCACATCCATACATGACCGCTGGAAAAACCATAGCCTTGACTGCTACTGCTACTGCTAAGTCACTTCAGTCGTGTCCGACTCTGTGTGCGACCCCATAGATGGCAGCCCACCAAGCTCCCCCGTCCCTGGGATTCTCCAGGCAAGAACAATGGAGTGGGTTGCCATTTCCTTCTCCAGTGCATGAAAGTGAAAAGTTAAAGTGAAGTCTCTCAGTCGTATCCGACTCTTAGCGACCCCATGGACTGCAGCCCACCAGGCTCCTCCATCCATGGGATTTTCGAGGCAAGAGTACTGGAGTGGGGTGCCATTGCCTTCTCCGATAGCCTTGACTAGACAGACCTTTGTTGCTTTTCAATATGCTATCTAGGTTGGTCATAACTTTCCTTCCAAGGAGTAAGCGTCTTTAATTTCATGGCTGCAATCACCATCTGCAGTGATTTTGGAGCCCCCCAAAAATAAAGTCTGCCACTGTTTTCATTGTTTCCCTGTCTATTTCCCATGAAGTGATGGGACCAGATGCCATGATCTTAGTTTTCTGAATGTTGAGCTTTAAGCCAACTTTTTAACTCTTCTCTTTCACTTTCATCAAGAGGCTTTTCAGTTCCTTGCGGGGAGCAAGCTCCGCCTGTGGCAAAGGTCATGAGGAAGGAGGCTCGGCATACGCAAAGGCGGGATCAAGCCTCAGGAGTCTCCCTGGAAATTCTCGAGCATCTACCCCCAAAACCAGAGTCTGCCTACTTTCTGCTTTGTGCTTTCACCTACACCTCAGACTTTACGGGGGGCTGTCCCCCACTACCTCTCTCTGAAAAAAGAGTTAGCTTACAGCTCCAGTTAATTCCTGGGTGTGACAGTGTTTAACCTACAAACTCCTTTGGAAATCCTCTAGCCTGCCTGAATAGGTTTTTCCGGCCACATGTGATTGCTCAGAGCCTCCCAACTGTGAGAGGCATGAGATGTTCTAAACTTTCTGAGTACAGATTCCTTTGAGCAGTTAAAAGATTGATTAGAAATTGTATTGGCGAAGGGTTTTTCACTTGTCGGGCCAATGTTTGCTGCTAAGTCTCCATATCCCTTACCTGCTGTGTCCCTGGCAGTGTATTGATTGATATAATTGGTGTAAGTAGTAGCTTTAATGTTTGTAACCTTGGACCCTTGAGTTAATTCTTTTTCTTGTTATAGCCCACCACACCTTTGCTATCTAATGCTTTTGGAGGGTGGTGCTTGACTTATCACCTTTAGAGAAAAATAAGTTTTCTGAAAAAAGGGTCTTAAAATGTTAACAGGCCTCCGGGCCAGAAGATAATGCAAATCACCTAAACTTTTGCATATGATAAGTTTGCAGGAAGAAAGCCTGGCTTACTGCATGACTCTACCCCTTCCCCCATTATCCTCTATGCATAACTTAAGGTATAAAAACTACTTTGGAAAATAAAGTGCGGGCCTTGTTCACCGAAACTTGGTCTCCCCATGTCGTTCTTTCTCTCACCTTCTGGCTGAATTATTCAGCCTCTTTTCTCCACTGAATTTCCTCACTGAGCTATCCTTATTTCAGCCTCTTTTCTTACTGAATTTTCCTACTGAGCTATCCTTATTCTATCACTCTTTATATCCTTAATTAACGTTTAATTAAGCAGTTGTTTCCTGATCCTCGCCGATGCCGTCCCTGCTTCGAATTCCCTGGATCCACCGGGGCTGGACCCCGGCAGTTCCTCTTCACTTTCTGCCATAAGGATGGTGTCATCTGCATATCTGAGGTTATTGATATTTCTCCCGGCAATCTTGATTCCAGCTTGTGCTTCTTCCAGCCCAGCATTTCTCATGATGTACTTTGCATATAAGTTAAATAAGCAGGGTGACAATATACAACCTTGACATACTCCCATTTCCTATTTTGAACCAATCAGTTGTTCCATGTCCAGTTCTAACTGTTGCTTCCTGACCTACATACAGGTTTCTCAAGAGTCAGGTCAGGTGGTCTGGTATTCCCATCTCTTTCAGTATTTTCCATAGTTTATTGTGATCCACACAGTCAAGGCTTTGGCATAGTCAATACAGCAGAAATAGATGTTTTTCTGGAACTCTTTTGCTTTTTTGATGATCCAGAAGATGTTGGCAATTTGGTCTCTGGTTCCTCTGCCTTTTTTAAAACCAGCTTGAACATCTGGAAGTTCATGGTTCATGTACTGCTGAAGCCTGGCTTGGAGAATTTTGACCATTACTTTCCTAGTGTGTGAGATGAGTACAATCGTGTCATAGTTTGAGCATTCTTTGGCATTGCCTTTCTTAGGGAATGAAAACTGACCTTTTCCAGTCCTGTGGCCACTGCTGAGTTTTCCAAATTTGCTGGCATATTGACCTTATTTAATCCTGATTTTTTTTACTTTTCCCCAATTTGGTTTTTTCCCCCCGCTCAGATTCTTGCTCCTGCAAGCATCACCAGTGTCTTTAAATGTTACACTACACCTGTACATCAATCAGCAGGATTTGCTAAGTGCACTCAAGCTGAGGATGGGGTGGGCAGCACAGCAAAGGTCAACTGAATCATGTACGAAGAAGCATCCAGGCTGGTCCACGGAAGGGCAGCACCAGCCTTTGCACCTGCACAGTCCTGGGTTCCCAGCACAGCTCTGGTTTCTCTGATTCTGGGGTCATCTGTTTCCCCAGAGCCAGGCTTGCCTGAGCTGAAGAGTGGGGTTCACAGTCGTGACCATAAAGGTCACTGAGGATACAGCCAGACAAGGACTTTCCTGAAGAGTCCAGCAAAGTGATTCTCAGCTGGCCTGCATGTCAGATTCCCCTGGGAAGCTTTTTACAAAATACACCATCCTAGGGCCCTCCCAGACCTCTGAGGGTGCTGCAGACTGAGGTCATCAGTGCTGTGAATGAGCAGTCCACTGGGGACTACTGGATGCCAGTGTGATGGAGATTCTCAACACCCAGCGGTCCCCCTTCTCTGCCAAAGTGGGATCAGGTCCCAGATTTCTGATGCACAGTATGCTGGCCACATGTCTTTCTTACGACAAGTCATCTGAAATCCATGCTCACTAGCATTTATTTATTTGCCCCAATAAATTGTAATTAATAAATGATAAATCAATTCCTAACTGAATTAGACTAATGAGGGTTGTTAACTGCCAGTCAGCAGCTGGAGTAGCTCTGGCCAAACTGCATGTAGTCTGCCTCATTAATTGTGGTTTCTGGTGGAAGGGGTTCTGTGCTGCCCTGCCGAGGAGTGCTGAGGCCACCTGGGACCCACCTCCTCTGTTTGGAAATTTCCCAGCACCTGAGCAGAGCTGACCGTTGGTAAGGAGGGCTGACATTCCCTCTGGAACACCTGTTCTGAGCCCAGGAGGCTGAGATGCTCAACCCCTCCAGGCAACATCCTGTATCAACCTCCGTTCCTTATCTGGTACCCAGAGTCAGACGTCCAAGCCCTATGCAACTCACGAGCTCTGCTTTGAAAGCTCAAATTCGAATCCCATTTTGAAGAGTCTCCCCTAGCTCCTGAGCTGTCTCTGAGCTGCAGTGAGTGTCAACTTCCCCCCTTCCCGGGGAGGTGAGAGCCATCTCTCAGCACCCTCGCCCACCATCAGTTATACCAACGAGAGCTGGGGACAGGGTAGGGGGGACAGGAGCTCTTCCTCTCACATGGGTGTTGCCCAGACCCCATGGAGTCACAGCCTCAGCTTTTCGAGCTGATGCAGCTGACTGGACTTCAGGGCTCCCAGCCCTGGCAGAAGTCGTGTCTGTTCCACACCTTTTCTGAGAAGACAAATGAAGAGTGATGAAGATGGGAAACCCTAATTAGTAGAATGATCCACCCACCACATGTCTGCCTGCAGATGTGGATCTCAGGGCTGTAGAAGGGTCTCAGATTCCTGCGGACCAGGGCCCCACAGGGCTTATGTATAGCACACCTTTGCCTCCTGTGGTTTTATACAAACTTAAAGTTTGTTGGTAAAGTTTTTGAGCCTTCAACCTCATGCCACTAAAGAGCCTCTTGATGAAGATGGAAGAAGACAGTGAAAACGCTGGCTTAAAACTCAACATTCAAAAAAGTAAGATCATGGCATCCAGTCCCATCACTTCATGACAAATAGATGGGGAAACAATGGAAACAGTGAGAGACTTCATTTTCATGGGCTCCAAAATCACTGTGGATGGTGATTGCAGTCGTGAAATTAAAAGACACTGCTCTTTGGAAGGAAAACCTAGACAAACCTAGGTAGTGTATTAAAAAGCAGAGGCATCATTTTGCCAACAAAGGTGCGTATAGTCAGAGCTATGGTTTTTCCAGTAGTCACGTATGGATGTGAGAGTTGGACCATAAAGAAGGATAAGCACCAAAGAACTGATGCTTCTGAACTGTGGTGTTGGAGAAGACTTTTGAGAGTCCCTTGGACTGCAAGGAGATTAAACCAGTCCATCCTAAAGGAAATCAACACTTAATATTCATTGGAAGGACTGATGCTGAAGCTTAAACTGCAGTACTTTGGCCACCTGATGTGAAGGGCTGACTCACTAGAAAAGACCCAGATGCTGGGAAAGATTGAAGGCAGGAGGAGAAGGGGACGACGGAGGATGAGATGGTTGGATGGCATCACTGACTCTATTGACATAAGTTTGAGCAAACTCAAAGAGATAGTGAAGGACAGGGAAGCCTGGTGTGCTGCAGTCCACGAGGTCACAAAGAGGCAGACACGACTGAGCTACTGAACAACAAGAACTTTGTGCCACTGATGTACTGCCTAGAAAAACACTCATTTGGAGGTTTCATGAAATGTGCTCTTTAAGACATTAAGATTCGGGTGACATTTATCATCCCCCAGATGCAGCCAGGCTCTCTCACATCCTCAGTCTTATTTAGTTTCATCCCAGTGGGGCAGGGTGGGCTTTGATAACTCAGTTCAGACAGATGCTGAGACAGAAGCTCAGAAAGACAGCAAGAACCAGAGTGGGAATCGGAATTCAGGCTTTTGTCCATCATCTTCTTTTTTTGTTTGTTTTAATGAGCTCTGCTAGGTCCTTGTTGCTGCGCAGGCTTTTCTCTAGTTGCAGTGAATCGGGGCTACTCTAGTTGTGGTGCACATGCTTCTCAGTGCGGTGGCTTCTCTGGTTGCCAAGCACCAGCTCTGGAGTGTAGGGGCTTCTGTTGTTTTGGTTCCTGGGCTCTAGAGCACAGACTCAGTAGTTGTGGCATAGAGACTTAGTTGCTCCATGGCATATGGGATCTTCCTGGACCAAGGATCGAACCCAGATCTCCTACACTGGCAGATGGATTCTTTACTACTGAGCCACCAGGAAAGCCCCCACCGTCTTGTATCCGCCTCAGATTCACAGCCTGTTGGGGCCAAAAGGGTCCCGAGTTCCAACAGAAGAGCAACTTGGGCTGCCTGGAGAAAACCCTGCACTCCCAGGCCGGCGACCACATCCCTGGTGTTGTCCATCACAGCCCTGTTTCCCAGGAGGAGCATCATTGGTGAAAAGCACCGGCTGGAGGGGCAGAGAGCCTGAGTTTGGGTCCCAAGGTGTGAAGAAGGTCTAAGACCTTTCTGTGCGTCTCTTCCTTTATCTGTCAAGTGAGGGTGTTAAGAGTAGTTACTGTACTGAGTTGAACAGTGTCACCCCACCCCCAAATTTACATGATGGAGCTGCTAGCAAGGGCTTCCCTTGTAGCTCAGTCGGTAAAGAATCTGCCTGCAGTGCAGGAGACTGGGGTTCGATCCCTGGGTTGGGAAGATCCCCCGGAGAAGGAAATGGCAAGCCACTCCAGTATCCTGGCCTGGAAAACCTCATGGACAGAGGAGCCTGGTGGGTTGCAGTCCATAGGGTCACAAAGAGTTGGGCACAACTGAGCGACTAACACTTACTGACTTATTTAGCTGCTAGCACGAAGCATCCAGGATTGGTAACAACCTTCAGAAATTAGAAGAGGCCAAGAAAGATTCTCTCTGAGAGCCTGCAGAGGGTACGGCCCTGCCAGCACTTTAATTTGGAGCTTCTGGCTTCCAGAGCTGTGAGACAGTAAATGTCTCCTGTGTTGAGCCCCCCAGTCTGTGGTCCTTTGATGTGGCAACCTGGGGAAAGGAAGGCAAAACCCTGTCAGGATATTGGGAACACGGTATCTGTTCTTCCTGCTAATTTTTTCAGTGACACTGTACTCCTTGCTGGGTGTCCTAAGGCTCCATGTCCTCCTTTATATCTTTCCTTTTCCTTGAACATCGCTTCTTTTGACTTTGCCATCTTGCCAGCCTTTCATGACTCCCCTCTGGCATTAGCGCCTCCAGACAGCCTTCTCTGACAGCAGGTCCCCCCTCCCACTGCAGCCCCTTGTGAGTTAGGGAGTTGCTCCAAAGTCAAAGTGTTGTGGATTTGACACTGAGAAGCTTGTTGAACTCTAATTAGCACACTCAGCTGCAGTTTCCTTGCAGTTGAAGGCGGTTGTGCTGTTTAGCCACTAAATTGTGTCTGACTCTTTGTGACCCCACAGACTGTAGCCCACCAGGCTCCTCTGTCCATGGGATTTTCCAGGCAAGGATACTGGAGTGGGTTGCCATTTCCTTCTCCACGGGAGGGCTTCCCTGATAGCTCACTTGGTAAAGAATTTGCCTGCAATGCAGGAGACCCCAGTTTGATTCCTGGGTTGGGAAGATCCACTGGAGAAGGGATAGGCTACCACTCCGGTATTCTTGGACTTCCCTGGTGGCTCAGCTGGTAAAGAATCCACCTACAATACAGGAGACCTGGGTTCGATCCCTGAGTTGGGAAGATCCCCCTGGAGAAGGGAAAGTGTACTCACTCCAGTATTCTGGCCTGGACAGTTCCCTGGGCTCTATAGTCCATGGGGTCGCAAAGAGTCAGACAGGACTGAACGACTTTAAGTTTCACTCCCAGGGATCTTTCCAGATCAAGGATCAAGCCCACGTCTCTTGCACTGGCAGGCGGATTCTTTGTGGCTGAGTCACCAAGGAATCCCTATATGGGCAGTACTTAGTGTAAATACTGATCAGCAGCTCTTCCATGATGCCAATGTGGAGGGACTGTGGCATAGCCAGGGCTGCTTGCCCACCAGGATTTCAGAACTGAGCCTTGAACCCAGGAGTGGGGAGGCAGTGAGGGGCTTTCCCTTTTTGTTCTTTTGAAATGTTGGTCTGAACGTTCTCCCCTTTGGCTGTCACTCAGGTGTGCATCGTGCAGAAGCGAGACACCAAGAAAATGTATGCGATGAAGTACATGAACAAGCAGAAGTGCATCGAGAGGGATGAGGTGCGGAACGTCTTCCGGGAACTCCAGATCATGCAGGGCCTGGAGCATCCTTTCCTGGTCAATCTTTGGTGAGTGAGTCCCTCCAGGGCTGTTGTGAATGCCTCATGGTGCGGCCAAATGCAGACACGGCTCTGCAGCAGGAATCCTGCATTGTTCAGAGAGGAAATGGAATTTTCTGGGTTCGGATGTTCTTTTGAATATATCGCTGTGTATGCTTTCCAATGACTATTGTCATTTCCTGATGAAATCATTAAGCACATACTTAATTTTCATTCTATT
Organism: Bos indicus x Bos taurus; assembly: GCF_003369695.1. NCBI lineage: Eukaryota > Metazoa > Chordata > Mammalia > Artiodactyla > Bovidae > Bos > Bos indicus x Bos taurus. Next base: position 103,559,195 of record NC_040081.1, on the reverse strand, counting down.
CTCTTACCTGGTGAATCGGAATTGAAATTGATTTAGAAGAGAAGGTTGTTGTATGTTTGAGAACACAGGTACAATGTTTTAAGAGGATGCCAAGTGGGAGTCTTCTAAGGGAATTTATCGAAAATCACCTGCGTGATGTTGATGGCAAGAAGGACTTCTGGGAGCTGATGTTTTACTCCACTCTGGATGGCTGCCCGGTGTGGATATGCTGAATTCCAACTTCTGAATCTGGCCCACAGGGCCCAGTTCCATCCGTGTTCTGAAACTCTCTCCATTGCACTGCTGGCTCTTGTCTCTGCTTTGTGTCCTAGATTTGCCACTTTGCTGGTGGTTTCCCTGCCTCTGAGCCTTTGCATGTGAAGTTTCCTCTTTCTGAGGCTTCTAATACCTCCCAGTCTACCCAGCTTCCTCCTACCAAATGCCTCAGATGGGCATTTCTATGGGGAAATGTCATACATTAGAGACTGGTAACAAGTGTGTGTCTGTCATGTCTCCAGCCACACAAGTACTTCAGTTATTTGGGGGAAATAAAACCGCTTCATGTTTTAATTGCTATGCAAGAGAAATTTTCTAATTTACTTTTTATTGAGGGGACATTTGGTTTATTAATACTATATTTGTTTCTTGTGTACAACATTATATTTCTGTATGCACTCCAGTGTGCTCATCACCAAAAATTAAGCTTCCATTCGTCACCATTCAGTTGATCCCCTTTCATCATTTCACACTCCCCTGGCCCCGCCCCTTTCCCTCTGATAACCACTGTGTTCTCAGCATGTATGTGTTTGTTTTTGATTGATCTGGTTTGTTCATGTATTTTTTGTTTGTTTTTTATATGCCACATGTGAGTAAAATCATACAGGGCTTGTCTTTCTCCATCTGATCTATTTCTCTTACCATAATACCCTCAAAGTCCATCCATGTTGTGGCAAATAGCAAAATTTCATCTGTATTATTACGGCAGAGTAGTAATCAGTTATATATATACACACACACACACCACATCTTCTCCATTCATTCGTCTGTTGATGGGCTGTGAAGTTATTACCATATCTTGGCTATTATAACATAGTTGTACAAATATCTTTTGAATGAGTATTTTTCTGTTCTTTGGATAAATACCCAGGAATGGGGTAGCTGGATCATATGGTAGTTATATTTTTAATTTTTTGAGGAACCTCCAGACTATTTTGCACAGTGGCTGCACCATTTCTGATCAGAAAAGCAGTATAGGTTCATTGCAAAATGCAGAAAATGATGTACGTAAGAAGGCAATAGGGCTTCCCCAGTGACTCAGTGGTAAAGAATCCACCTGCCACTGCAAGAGACGTGGACTTGATTCCTGGGTTGCGAAGATCCCCTGGAGGAGGAAATGGCAACCCACTCCAGTATTCTTGCCTGGAAAAATCCCATGGACAGAAGAGTCTGGTGGGCTACAGTCCATGGGGTTGCAAAGAGTCAGACAGGATTCAGAAACTAAACAAGAACAACAAGAAGGAAATGGTTATCTAGAATCCCACCACCACTAGGTTGCATTCTGGTGTGTAATTCTTTTTTTATAGTAAGTCCCTGCATATGAATGAGTATCTTTCCTAGAATGCATTCGTAAGTCCAGTTTGTTCGTAAGACCAACAAAGTTAGCCTGGGTACCAAACTAACACAATCAGCTGTATAATACTGTACTGTAATAGGTTTAAAGTACTTTTCACACAAATTATTTATTTTTAAAAAACCCACAAAAGTAAAGAAAACATTTCTAATCTTATAGTACCGTATCTTGAAAATACAGTCATATAGGACAACAGCTGGCATACAGGGCTGGCATTGAGTGACCTGTCCCCATTTTACAGATGGGGTAATTGAGTCACACCACTAGTAGATGGAGGAGATGGGACTTGAATCCAGTCTGACTTCATGGCCCACACTTGCAACCCTTCTACCACTGCTGCTGTGAGAAGGCCCTGGCCCTTCCCTTCTTTGCCCACCGTTTCCCCTTCCTCCCTGCATGGAACACCTCCTGCGAGGCTTCTGTTTGGCTGCTCTGTCACCCTGCTAGCAGGGAGTGTGGTGTGGAATCACTTGTCAGGCTCATAAGGACGCCATGGCTTTGAATTAATTACACGTCAGCTTTTCATCTCATTACACGGAGGGTGAATTACCATGGCCTTGGAGCGCCTGACTGCGCCCCTTCTCATTCCTGTCTTTTGCTGACATGCTCTATAACTGGCAGAGGCAAAGACCAGGCACTGATTAGTTTTCGCGACAGTTTGGCCTCTAGAGAATGAATGATGGGTGTTCCCAAGCCTGTGACGATCCAGGTTGAGTTGTCAAGTGCAATATTTTCACCTGTTCTGAAGCAAAGCTGTTCTGCTCTCTGGGGCTTTAGACAACTGGAGCAAAGGAAAAAGGTGATGAAATATCCCACCCCAAACAGAGGAGTTGTGCAGTAACAGGAGCCCTGGAGAGGCAGGGCGTGGGAGAGGAGGGGAGGGGAGAGATGAGGCAGAGAGTTCCAACACTCGGGCTCTGAGGTCTGATCTCCCAGGTTCTAATAACAGCTCTGCCTCTTGTAGGTGAAGAGGTTGCTATGGACTGAATTGTGTTTCCTCCCCACCCTCTCCCTGCCCCACAAAAATTCATATATTGATACCCTAACTCCCAATGTGATTGTATCTGGAGATAGGACCTTTTGGTGGCTATTAAGGTTAAACGAGGTCATTAGGGTAGAACCCTAATCCAATGTGATCTTTACCTGTCTGCTTCCCTGGTGGCTCGGATGGTAAAGAATCTGTCTGCAATGCAGGAAACCTGAATTCGATCCCTGAGTCAGGAAGAGACCCTGGAGAAGGGAATGGCAACCCATTCTAATATTCTTGCCTGGAGAATTCCATGGACAGAGGAGCCTGGCAGGTTACAGTCCATGGAGTCACAAAGAGTTGGACATGACTAAGCAACTACCACCACTAATCCAAAAGGATGGTAGCCTTGTAAGAAGATGGAGAGAGTTCGAGTCTCCACCATGTAAGGACAGAGCAGGAAGGGGGCTGCCTGCAAACCAAGAAGAGAGCCCTCACCGGAACACAACCATGCCTGCGTCCTGATCTTGGACCCCGATCTCGGGCTTCCAACCTCCAGAATTGTGCGAGAATACACTTCCGCTGCTTCTGTCTCCCAGGTGGTGGTGGTTTTGTTATGGCAGCCTGAGCAGACTAGTACAGATGCCTTGAGAGTGATTTGAGTCTCCCTTCTGTGTCTCAGTTTACTTCTTTGGAAAATGGAAGTGAAAAGGTGATCACATCACAGGGTTGCTGTAAAGACCAAACAGGGCAATATTAATGCATACAAGCATCCACACGGTCCTGCGCTTGAGGCGGCTGCTGGGTCAGGGACCTCCACTGCTGCTGGTAGGACTAGCACTTGTCCTTCAGGTCAGCTATGGGCTGGCTGGACCAATCCTATCCTCATCCAGCTGTGAACATGAGGACGTGCTTGCTGACTATTAGAAGATGGATTGAGTTTTCAGTACTAAAGACTTTTGTCTCGATCAGTGGTAGTGGGGAGGTAGTTTGTGTGTATTTTCAGACTGTATTTTCAAAATCCAATTCTACTTACCAGATTGACTACATTTACTAGACTGTTAAATGTTCTATTTACAGCTGGGCAGGTGCCTCCCCTGCCCTATTTGCTGTTGAAGTAACTGTGGGGATGGAGGGGTGGATACCTGGCAGGACAAGATGAGAACAGATACCTGCAATTAATGTAAACAGTTCTCATAGCAAGTATTGTTTCTAGAGCCTTCCCTGAGTAGAGAATGGCTGAATTATGACACAGCTCTCTAACAGGCTACTGGAAGCCAAGAAAGAACCACTTAAATTAGTGGCTAGTTTTTCTTCGGCATTGAGACCTTTGATTCAAGTAAAACTACATAAGGTGTTGAAAGATAGAGCTGATCTGTCTGAAGCAGGGGGCAGGAAAGAAGGTTGTAGAGAGGACAGAGACAGGAAGTCCCTTAGGGAACCTCTGATGAAGGACAAAGACCTGTACAGAGTTTCCCTGATGGGCTCAGTGGTAAAGAATCTGCCTGCAGTGCAGGAGACACAGAAACATGGGTTGATCCTTGGGTCGGGAATATCTCCTGGAGGATAGCATGCGACCCACTCCAGTATTCTTGCCTGGAAAATCCCATGGACAGAGGAACCTGGCGAACTTCAGACCATGGGGTCGCAGAGTCAGACACAACTAAAGAGACTGAGCATGGACACACCAAAGCCCTGTATAAAGAATCACCAGTTACTGAGCAGCTTCATTTTCATAAAAATAATCATCTTTGATCTTGAATATTGCTACAACCTCCCAACTGGCATTTTAGCACTTGGTCATCACCAGTTTGCCACACACAAGTTGTCTTGTTCAGCTCAGGCTGCCATAACAGATTACCATAGACTGGTGGATTAAATAATAGACATTTATTTCCCATAGTTCTGCAGGCTGGGAAGTCTGAGACGGGGGGCCAGCATGGTCAAGTTCTGATGAAGACCCTTTTCCTGGTGTAGAGATGGCTGTCCTCCTGCTGTGCCCTCCCCTTGGTCTGGGAGAGAGGGAGAGAGAGGGAGAGAGAGGGAGAGCACTGTCTTGCCTCTACTTATAAGGGCACTAATACCATCACAAGGGCTCCATCCTCATGACCTGATTATCCCCCAGCCACTCTGTCTCCCTCACACAGGGGACTAGAGTTTCAACATATGAACTGGGAGAAGGGGACATAAACATTTAGCCTACAGCACAGGGAAAGTCTCATCAAAGTGCAAATCTAAGCCCACCCCACCTCTGATTAGAATTCTGCAGTGACTCCCCAAAGCCCACAGAATAAATGTTTCTTCACAACCTGGCCTCTGATATTATGTTAGTCCCTCCTCTGGACGCCCATGCCTGCTCCTGTCTTCGTGCATTTTTGTTCCAGCCACACTTAGTGATTAGTGGGACCCATCATTCATCTTGTCGTTTTGATCCCTCCAGGCCTTTTGCATTTGCTGTTCCTTCTGCCTGGAATACCGATTCCCCTTTCTTCTCTGTGAGAATGTCTGCTCTTCCCCCTACAAGTATTCATTCATTAAATAGACATTTATTTGACTCTTCCTGTGTACCAGGCACTGGCTTAATTTCTTAAAAGAGTTTTTTTTTTTTTTTTTTCAATTTTGCTTGTAGTTGCACTGGGTCTTCATTGGGCTTCCCTGGTGGCTCAGACGGTAAAGAATCCACCTGCAACGTGGGAGACCTGAGTTCAATCCGTTGGTTGGGAAGATCCCCTGGAGGAGGACATGGCAACCCACTCTAGTATTCTTGCCTGGAGAATCCCCATGGACATGAACAGAGGAGCCTGGCGGGCTACAGTCCATGGGGTGGCAAAAAGTCGGACATGACTGAGCATTGCTGTGCGTGGGCTTTCTCTAGGTGTGATGAGCGGGGACTGTTTTCCAGTTGCAGTGTGTGGGTTTCTCATTACGGTGGCTTCTCTTGTAACAGAGCACAGGCTCTAGGTGTGTGGGCTTTAGCAGTTGCGGGGCAGGAGCTCAGTACTTGCAGCTTGGGAGCTCTAGAGTGCGGGCCCAGTAGTTGTGGCACACGGGCTTAGTTGTTCTGCTATATGTGGAATCTTCCCGGACCAGGGAGCAAACCCGTGTCTCCTGCATTGGTAGGTGGACTCTTATCCACTGGACCACAGGGAAGTGCCCCTGTCCTAATTTCTTAGGGTCCAGAGAAGAAGAGGATCCTTCTGCTCCTGCCCTCTTGGAGTTCATGGGCCAGCAACTACCTTCTCCTCCGAGCTGCCTCAGGGTTGCTGCCCACGTGATGGCAGGTAGTGCTTCCTTCTGGACTCTATTGCAGAACAAGGCAGTTCAATCACATTTATCTGCTTGTACATCTGTTTCCTCCATTAGTGTGAGACTCCTGGGGATTGGGGCCATGTCTCATTCGCCTCTGTAGTCTCAGCATCCACAGTGTTCAGTAAATTAATTCTTTCAGTGTTTGTTAAGGATCTGCAGCATCTGTGCTGGCTTTGGTGATGGAACAGTGGGCAAGATAGTCACTCCCGATCTTTACAGAGCTTACAGATAGGAAAGGACAGACCCTTTAACCAATTTGTGTTCCTCTGCTCTTTTCCTTAAGTAGTCACTGTCCTTTGGGGGCCTGGGTAACTTAAAAAATATAGAGATAGCAAATGGCCACCATGTCCTGGGGGTCAGAGACGGGAAATGCTCATGGGGTTTTCTCAATTCCAATTAGCAGCATCTTCTTTAGTCTCCATCACCATGGCAACTCCCTTACTAGAAGGAAGCAAGAGGTGATGCTGACATGTCCAGGGTCCTTGTCTCACCTTTTACTATTCAAGGATTTGTCAGTATCACTGGTCACTTGGTTTGTGCTTTCAAGATGTCAGATTTCCCAAATTTTACTTTTAAGTGGAATAGGTTTGTTATCCCTAAGGGAGTGAGTGGGGATTATAAAATGTCCCAGCTCCATTCTGATATCCAAAGGGTCAGCACTGAACTGTGGAAAGGGAGGGATGAGGAGCTACAGGTTGTTCCATGAAAAACCAGGCTGGAGGCAGGGTAGAATTGGGCGCTATGTCAGACAGTTCTTGTGAGTGAAGTGGGGGGGGTGGTCCATTAATCAATCAGGAAGGGCGTGGAGTTTGCAGAAGGTCAGAGGGAAAGCCAGGACTCCCTTGGACTGGCCAGTGGTCTTTGGAGCCCTCTGCTTCCCCACCTTCCAACCCCCCACACAGTCCCTTCTGGTGCCCGTTTCTCTGACTCTTTCTTATACTTCCCGTGGTTTTTCTGTAATTAGGGCTCTCCTTGGTCTTTGGTACTCATTAAAGTCTTCCCACACTTTATCTTGGTCTTATCATGGTCTTAAGATCTATGTCTTAAAATCTTAGTAACACTACCCTATTTGGGTCATCCATGGTACGTGGCTCTTTTCCTATTTTAGCTTGATCTAAACCGTCTTACAACGCTTCCCTAGTAGATCAGATGGTAAAGCGTCTGCCTGCAGTGTGGGAGACCTGGGTTCAATCCCTGGGTCGGGAAGATCCCCTGGAAAAGGAAATGGCAACCCACTCCAGTACTCTTGCCTGGAAAATTCCATGGATGGAGGAGCCTGGTAGGCTACAGTCCATGGGATCACAAAGAGTTGGACATGACTGAGCAACTTCACTGGTTCAAACCATCTTTCAAGGTGGATGTTCTTGTCTTCAGTTTACAGTTGGAGAAGCTGAGGATGGGTGGGTTAAATAACTCGTGCAAGATTAAGTAGCTGACAGGAGGTGGCATTGGGATTAGAGGCAACAATATACCAGGAAATGGTTAACAACCAGCAGACCAAGGGGACACAATGCAAACCCTGATTTGTAGTGTCAGCCAATTCCCATGGTATAAATATTCCCATCATGGTCTGCTGTAGACTTGGTGTATGTGTCTTCCCTGGATTTATATGTTTGAAGCCTAATCTGCAATGGGATGGTGTCAGGAGGTGAGGGCCTTTGGGAGTTGATTAATTCACGAGGGTGGAGCCTTCATGAATGGGATTAATGCCCTTATAAATGCCCCCATGGAGCTTCCTTACTCACTCCTTCCCCTTCTGCCTTGTGAAGACACAGCAAGAAGACAACTATCTATGAGCCAGAAGGCTGACCCTCGCCAGACCTCACATCTGCCCACACCTTGATCTTGATCTTGGACTTCCAGCCTCCACAGTTTTGAGAAAGGAATTTCCATTGTTTATAAGTCCCCCAGTCTATAGTACTCTATTACAGCAGCAATAACAGTCTAGGAAATGGTTTATACCAAATTAATTGCATGCCAGCCAGCTTGCAAATTTTCTGAAAATTCAGCAATTGTCATGAGCCAGTATAAGCCAGCCCAGAATAACCCTGATAGGCCCAGGTCTAACACCAAAGCATTTGCTCTTCCTAAACTCAACTTCTAGGAGCCAGGCTCAGGGATAAGCCTCATAGTCTGAAGGTGAATGAGCAATGAGAGCGATGCCTTGAGAGGAATTAAAAAGAAGAAATACGGTGGTTAGATATTGGGTAAAGCCTCAGTTTCTTCATCTGTACAATGGGTATAGTACCGCCCTCCTTTCCATGCTTTCTGAAGTCCAAATCAAATGTGTACCTGAAAGGTCTATGGAAATGATATATTTGTTAGCAAGATATATACATTCTTACACTTCCTTCTGAGAAAAACTGTGGGTAATAACATAAATCCCGTAAACAGTTTGTGTGTATGAAGTTTCTGGTGGGAGGCAGGGAATGCAGTTAAACATGAAAAGTGAAGTCGCTCAGTAGTGTCTGACTCTTTGCAACCCCATGGACTGTAGCCTACCAGGCTCCTCCATCCATGGGATTTTTCAGGCAAAAATACCAGAGTGGGTTGCCATTTCCTTCTCCAGATCTTCCTGACCCAGGGATTGAACCTGGGTCTCCTGCATTGTAGGCAGACGCTTTACCATCTGAGCCACCAGGGATGTCCTTTATCATGTTGAAGATTTAGAAATCTGCCTGCAATGCAGGAGACTCTCGTTCAATTCCTGGGTCAGGAAGATCTACTGGAGAAGGGATAGGCTACCCACTCCAGTATTCTTGCGCTTCCCTTGTGGCTCACCTGGTAAAGAATCCACCTGCAATGTGGGAGACCTGGGTTCGATCCCTGGGGTGGAAAGATCCCCTGGAGAAGGAAAAGGCTACCCACTCCAGTATTCTGGCCTAGAGAATTCCATGGACTGTATAGGCCATGGAGTCACAAAGAGTTGGACATGACTAAGTGATTAAACATGTAAGGATTTCGTTAAAGATGAGGGAGTCTCAGTGACAAGCAATTTTATGTTAAGCTCTATCCCCAAGAGATGCAAAAGTTGCATTAGGATATAATACATTTGGGAAGAGTGTATTCACTGTAGTGAGCTTAATTAAATTGGAAACCATGGTGTCCTTGTTCCTCATTTTTGAAAGTCACATGGCAGCTCCCCATTTTCTTCCAGCAGTTGGACACACACCCACCGCCAGTCCCTACTTCTGGTCTTTTGCACTGATGTTTCCTCTGTTGGGACAACTTCCTGGGGACACCTGCAGAGCATACCCCTTCACTTCCAACAGGTCTTTCTCCTGTTTGAGCTCTTTCTCTGACCACCCAATTTAAAACTGTGAGTTCCTCTCTACCCTGGCGGCTCCTAACCTTACAGTACATGATCCATTTTACTTATTCATCTTCTTTATTTTCTATGCCTCATTTAAACACACACACACAGACACAAAGGAAGGAAGGAAGGATTCCAAAAGGGCAGAATCTCTTGCATTTCCACTGCTCCTTCCCAGGGCTCAGGATCACGTCTTGGCATCAAAGACGTGAAGTTACATGGCTCACTAAGTAACAGCTGAATGAGGGATGGAATGAGTAAATGTCCCGTCTCCCCCACATAATGTGCAGGGAGCTGTAGGTGGCGACTTCCTTGGTTCTTCACTCCCACTAATCCACACTGACCTGGAAACCAAAAGCGAACCCTTTAGTCTTCTAAACCCAGTAGAAAGGATTTTGCTAATTTGGACACATGGGGTTTCACCCCTTACCTGTGATCCAGAGTAAAGTGTATGAAGCTGAGAAGTGGAAGTGACCTTCTACATTCTGGTGGGTAACAGTGGTGGCTGCTCTAATAGCGAACTTATATTAAGCACCTGCTGGGTACTTGGCATTGCACTGAGTGCTCCACTGGGGTCATGCCATTCATCATTCCTGGGGCCCTGTCAGCTGGCTCTGGGCCTCTCCACTTTACAGAGACAGCTGAGGCTGAGGGGGTTAGGGCTATAAACGAACAGACTGTGCATCAGACTGGGGCTCTGCACGAGCGCCCGCTGTCCTTGGACTCATGAGTTCATTCCTCCAGTACGTATTTATTGAGTGCCTGTTATGTGCCAGGTATGGTCGTAAGTGCTGATGATATGTGTAAAGCAAAAGGCATGGCTTCAACTGCGTGGAGCATCCCTGTTCCTGGTTTGGACAGGAGACAGGCAAAAATCCAATAATTATTAAAATACGGACAATTCAAGATACTGGCGAGTGCTGGGAAGAGGGTGCATGTGCCCAGGAAATTGACATTGTGGAGGAAGAAGAAGCATGGCATTTGCTATGGCGTCAGGGAGACTCCCCAAGTTAAGTGGCACCTCATGGATTTCCTGGCACCCATTGCCCACAGCAGGTCCCCAAGGCAGGCATTATTACACATGGGGAAACTGAGGCTTGGAGAAGCTTGAGTGATTGATTGTATAGGGCTTCACAGTTAACAGGAGAGAGCCAGGATTCCTGCAGAACTTAGACTTTCCAGAATGTTGCACCATCTACATTTTTCTAGCTGATGCAAGAAGAGTTGTTTGCAATTGTATTAGAATTTTGAAGAGAAAACAGACCTATCTTTGGGATTGTATCCACTCACTTCAGATTTGACACTTTCCTTCTCTGGGTGCTGTTTCCTCCCCTGTGGCCTGAAAGGCTTAAACTCTATCCCCTGGTCCTTCCCTGGTTTCCATGGAGACCTGGGGGCCCAGAAAGTTCCTTAGAGGTTACTCGGGCCTGATGGGGCTGAAAGTCTAGGGACTTGGTCTCTGTCCTGCCTCATTCTGCGTTCATGTTTCTTCATATTCTACATGTGGCTTCATTTAAGGAAGAGTTTCTGCTGCTTGACGATGTTGACAGCCAGCAGCCTGAGTCCTCTCTCCTGCTCTGTGAGTCGGGGATTGGACCACCCGCAGCCTGCTTTGTGGGCTGAGAACGGGGCCCAAGCACAGCCAACTGTGAGAGGCAGAGCAGAATGACCCAGGCTATGTGATCAAATCCAAAGAATTACGGGCGTAATGAAACTACATCACAGTGTGCAAAACCAGAGGCAGCACGTTTATGGTCAAAGAATGTTCTGTCACACACTCGTGTTAACTGCTGTACCCGGGTCAGTGACGGGCACCACAGGGGACAGGAAAGGATGCCTGAACAGGCTCCCCAGCCACACTCGGCCCCCACCCAACCCGGAGCCTTGCAGTACCTGGGGAAGTCAGGAATTAGGGCCAGACAGAGGAGAGGCACAGAAAACACAACGTTATTATTGTCAACTCTCAGGAGTGTGTGCTTCGATGATAAATAGCCGCTTGGGCTTTTGCCCTGAGAACTGTTTAAGAGACGGTAGTAAATGACAGTCTAAGTCCACCCTGCTCATGAGGGGCAGGGTGGGAATTTGCAAGGTTCTCAGTCCAAAATGATGATCCTTCCTTGGAAAACACATCACAAATGACCTTGAGAACCATGCTTCCTGATATTGGATCTCCAGGGAGACTTGTGCTGTGCAAAACTTTCAGGGGACCATGGAATCTTCACACTCTCCTGCAACACAGTAGTTTGGTCCTCAGATGTTCCTGGCTGCCTGTGCGAGCTCTGTGGACCATCATTCCCCTCTGTCACTCCTGATGCCCCGTCTACATGTGACCCCAACAGTGTGTTGGCCCCTTCTTTCTGCTTGTAAAACTTTGCCTCTGCAAGACTCAACTTCATTCCCCTGCTTCCCACCTCTCAACCCATTCCTCGCAATGTATCATGAGCTGTCTTCCTGTGCTAGATGAGTGAAAGAGATGCACTGAGCATCATTATCTTGGTCTGTAGATGCAAAGACTTACATCAGTAATACGGAGCGGTTTCCCCAGCATCATCAGACCGTGAATTCGGGGAGTCAGTATTTTAACCCCTATCTGTCTCACTCTAAAGCCTGAGCATCTCTCACCATTTCCCCTGACTCCCCACACTCCACGGAAGCCTCGGCCACCATCCAGCTGGTGCGGATTCTCAACAGGAATCGCAGGTGTGCATGTTGCTTCTCTGTGAACCCTCTTCTGACTGAATTTCTGAATTTCAGGGTGCCCAGTATGGACCCACCCACGGCTCCCGAGGGACTTCTTCACAGGTGACATTGCGTTTTTCATTTTCATCCACATTTTAACAGCCACGTGTGAAACTAGGAGAGATATCTTTTTTTTCAAACTTTAAACGTTTTATTTTGTATTGGGATATAGCTGATTAGCAATGTTGTCGTAGTTTGAGATGAACATCGAAGGGAAACGCAGCTATACATACACATGTATCCAGTCTCCCCCAAACTCCCCTCCCATCCAGGCTGGCACATAACATTGGGCAGAGTTCCATGGGCTGTACAATAGGTCCTTGTTGGTTATCTATTTTAAATGCAGCAGTGTGTACATGTCTGTCCCAAACTCCCTAACTGTTCCTTCCTCCCATTTTCCCCCTGGAAACCATGAAATCATTCTTTGAGTCTGTGAGTCTCTGTTTTGTAAGTTTATTTGTATCATTTCTTTTTAGATGCCACAAATAAGGGATGTCATATGACATTTCTCCTTCTCTGACTTACTTTACTCTGTATGACACTCTCTCGGTCCATTCATGTTGCTGCAAAGAGCCTTATTTCATTCTTTTTTAGCGGCTGAGTAACATTCCATTGTATGTGTGTGCCACATCTTTTTAATCCACTCCTCTGTCAGTGGACATTTAGGTTGCTCAGGAGAAATATCTTAAAAGGTGGTGCAGAAGGAGCATCGTTCTAAACACTTGTGCAAAAAGAGATTTCTGGAAGTTTGCTGACTTGGAAGCCCAATGTGTTTGCTGGGTTGTTGACACATTGAGCTGGAAACCTACAAAGGCAGCCAGAGTCAGAAACCCTCCTCTCCCAGAGCCATCCCCTCTGAGTGTCTCCATCCAGAGCAGAAATCCTTGCTTCCTCCTCTGGGTCCCCGCAGCACATGGCTGGTGCTCTCGGTGATCCTTCTCAGAGTCTGCCCGGTGATTGTTCCATCTGACCATCTCAAAAGAGGGTCGTGGCTCATTCATTCACAAGAGGCCATCCTGGACCATCAGCTTCATCCAGCTCCCAGACTTTCTCTGTCACATCACCCTGTTTTATGTAGAAAGCACAGCTCCTTGCTGCCTCTGGTGTTTGCTCATTTATTTATAGATTTTTTTTCCTCAGAATAAATATGAGCTCCCTGAGGCCAGGGTTCTGTTTATCTCATGTGCTGTGTTTCCAGGATCTAAAACCGGATTGGGCACAGGTGGGCACTTGATAATCCATTTGTGGTGTTGAATTGGATGGTTGCACCCAGTACACGGCTTGGAACATAGTACTTTCTCAGTGGACGGGAGAGAAAAGGGAGGGATGTGTGGAAGAAATGGGGAGCCCGCTTGTTCTCCCAGTGTGTTCTTGAGGGTGGGGACCGTGCCTTTTCATCTCTGCATCCTTGGCTTCCAGCACAGAAAACACATTTTGCGTGGATGATAAATTACCCCCAGAACTTGCTGAGTTTAATATGCAAACATATGTGCCCCAGCAATGGAACGATGCATTTAAGTGCTTCTTGATCTCAGAAATCCTTTTTGGCTTTCATTTTTAATTATTTTCTCCATAATTCACAACAGAAGTGTATTTTCCTTTTGATTGGCAGGGCACATACCTTTGATTTGCCAATATATTCTTTGGGATGGGTCTAAGGCCGTTGGCTCCGATGGAAGTGGGGAAATAAGGCATTTATAAGATGTATTTCTATCAGATGTATGTTTACGCCAGCCTTCTTGTTGCTGCCTCCCCTTCCTCCATGTCTTCCTTCTTATGCTAGCAGCCTGGCATTCCCCAGGCACATTTCAACCAGTAAAAAAAAAATGTTGAAATGACCTTGGAAAGTGTTTGTCCACTTTTCAGATGATAAATTGATTCTGTGATGTCCTGGAGAAGGAGGTGGGAGAGACCCCATAGAGGTCCCTCATGGTGATACGGTCATCATCTTCGTATTTAAAAACCACCTGCATATAATGGGCTTAACATTTCTGCATCAACTCCCTTTTTTTATTTAGATTAACTTGATCTTAAAAGCTTGGTATCATCCTGTGAGTAAAAAGCTGTATTCTGTTGTCTTAAATAGAAGGCAACCCTAAGAATTTATACCTTGAAACTTACTGTGTCATTAAATTCTAACTAAATACTGTTGCCTGCCAAGGTGGTGAACCTGAGACCAGGTCTTTTGTGGCTTGAAATGGAGATTGACAAGTCATAGGAGAGTGTGGAAGAGAGGCTGGCATCAAACTCAGAGTTTCTCCTCGATATAGTTAAGATGGAAATGCAATCGGAATTGGAGTAAGTGGCCCTTTGCTCTGCATTTGATGGCATTCAATGTCACGCCAGAGACACCTGGAACCATCTCACAGGTAGCACTTATGATACAAGGCCCACACCCTCAATGATACTTCTCTGTATAAACACTGTGCACAGCAGGAATTCTAAACCAGCCAGACATCAAGATCTCCCATTGTGGGAATTCCCTCGTGGTCCACCAGGTACCCCTCTGCAAAGTTCTCTTACTCTTCCTGTTTCCTTCTCCTTCTCTCTTCTTCTATTCCTTTTCTATCCTATAGTTTTGCTCCCCAAATTACTTAAAGTGACAAATTCTTTAAAATTGAGGATAAGATATATTGTTATTAAGCGAAAAAACCAAAGGAAGAACCAGTGTGGGAGATGTAGCCGATGAAAATTTCATGAGGAATAGTCCAAGTTCATATAAACACGTGGCTCCATGGCCTTGAATCAGATGCTCTGTGTTACTAGCAGCGATGGAGGGTGCCATGGCAGACACGAACCCTGTTATCTCCATGGAAACCTCTTCAGAAGCAGCAGGTATGCAATCTGTCAGGACCTGAGTTGGCTTCTTCCTGTGAGCAGGTGGGCTTGAGAAATGACCCTTATCCTCAGGTCCTTGGGACGAGAAGTTATGCCAAAGTAGTACTTACTGGCTCAGGTGCATACAGGGGCACACAGGAACTAAATGAAGAAAGGGGTTGGGTCTGAGGAACACTGGGGTGTGGTGGGGAGTGTGGCCGACAGAGACTGTGGCTTTAACACATCGTCACCTGTGTAGACTGTGCAGATGAGGGTTTGTGGGTGGAGCTTACTGGAGGTGCCCAGCTCTGTATGTCACCCACTGTTTGGGGCTGACCGTCTCTCATCCCTTGCCATCCTCTTGGTCTCACTTGACTACATGGCATGATGGTGGGTGAACCAGTGGTTTTCAGGCTGAATTCTGTGACATCCCTTCAATGGCTGCAGGGAGAGATGAAGGTGTGATGCAAAGGGTCTTATGGCCACAGCCCTTCTATCTGTCAATACTCTTAATTATTTTTTTTCAGAGCCAGGTCATCATCATTAATTATCCTGTTCATTTACTTCTTATCCTGTTTATTTCCTTCTTCCTCCAAAACGAATGCATCATTTCTGGGCCACCAGAACTTGATCATGAAGAGTTCACTCCAGAAATATTGGTAAAATGGAGGAATACTTGAATGATGAGTGAATATATTCTACTTTTCCAATAGTTATGGGGCTTCTCTGGTGGCTCAGCTGGTAAAGAATCCTCCTGCAATGTGGGAGACCTGAGTTTGATCCCTGGGTTGGGAAGATCCCCTGGAGGAGGGTATGGCAACCCTCTCCAATATTCTTGCCTGGAGAATCCCATGGACTATCATGGGGTCACAAAGAGTCGGACATGACTGAGCGACTTTCACTTCACTTCCAAGATCTATACCTCTTCACTAGTTCCCTTGTTTAGTTGCACTGATAACCTTAAGAATGTTATCCTTTCCTTCTTGTTTTTTCTAACAGTTTATTTTTGGAGTTGACTTTGAATTTTATTAGATGCCTTTGGAAGAATCATCAAGATGCTTAGATGTTTGGTTTCCCTGACTTGAAATCTGGTTAATTATATTATTAAATATATCAGAAGTGTTTCATCTTAACTAGAATAAATCTCACTGTTATGTTTTGTGGTAGAATATGTGTTGTCACTTTTTGAGGAAATAACAATGACAAAATAGCAATATCTAAAATGCACTAATCCTTTCTGCATGTCAGTTTCTCTTTAAAATGTGTTATGCCATCTCATCCAAACCACTCCTGTGATAGACTATTCATACTTCACTGACTGGGAACTTCATTGAATCTATGTTAAAATAGGTGCATGGTGCCCAGCAATGGTTAAATGTCAAAGTTAGTTATTATGATGCTTATAAAACTTTCTCTGCTTCCATGATAATTTGCTTAAAATATAAATTCCTTGAAGTCAACACACTGGAATAAAGGGTTTTTTTTGAAACATACTATGACATTGCATTTCAGAATGTGACCATTTAACAAATAGTCTCTAAAAATGCCTCTTTCACCACTTTCTCACCAGGCAATTTCAGAAGCAAAACAAGATGATCTCTTATAGTTGTTTTAATGCATGTGTCTTTGATTCCCAATAAGACTGCCTTTTTTTTTTTTTTTGCAGAAGATTATTGGGCATTTGTTCAATAAATTCTTTCTGAGTGAATACATGAGTTGTGTCCTGAAAGACAAGTGAAAGAGAACTGCTATACTTCAATCTCTGGGGGACTGATTGGTTTGGGCAGGAGGGAGGGTAGAAATAGACCCCACCCACCTCCATTGCAGGACATTCAGCCGCATAGCCCAAGAGTCATCCGTGGGTCATGTCTGTTGACCATGCCAGCATCGTCATCTATTGACCATGCCAACATCATAGTCTATTCCCAGGAAGAGGCAGGGTTTCAGGGAGCAAAAAAGAAGAGGAAGGAGGTGCCAGTTAGAGGGACCATGTGTGGAGAGGTGCCTCGCATCCAAACTCTGTATCTTCTCTTTGTGTTTAGGTGAGAGACACGATGACAGATCCTAATTTTCTTTCTTTTTTTTTTTAATTGGCCACACTGTATGGCTGTTGGATCTTAGCTCCCCGACCAGGGATTGAACCTAGGCCCTTGACAGTGAAATCTCAGAGTCCTAACCAGTAGACCACGAGGGAATTCCCGCAGTGGGAGATCTTGATGTCCAACTGGTTTAGAATTCCTGCTGTGCACAGTGTTTATACAGAGAAGGTGTATCCTGTCTCTCCCTCCCAATCCTGAACTTTTATATGAGGTGCAGTGAGAGGGAACATCAGTCTAAAGCACTCTAACAATTTCCATTTTGCCAGCACTCTTGAGCTTTGTATCAGGAATAATGAGATGTCTGAGGAACCCTGAGCCAGTCACCAGTTTCAGGTCTGGATGTTATGCTTAAAGGCATCTCAAGCTTTACAGAGACCCTGTATGAGACGTTCAAATGCAGATGAGTGGCCATCCACCTTTCTCAACCGCACATCCGGGGAGCATCCGAACATCAGGCATGCAGTGAGTGCTGTTTAATTTAAGGATGCGTGGCAGTGATTCGTGCAAAAACAGCTCAAGTGAGGCAGGCCCACGTATATCAACATTGTGCGGGGAGTAGAAAGTCTAATAAGGTATAGAGAGGAGCGGTACCATGGGGAACTATTTTAATGAATATATTAAGTATTTGTTATTAGCATATCTTGGTTGCTATGTGACCAAACACACCTGAATATTTGAAAACTTATTAGTAGCCTATGTGGTTTGGAACTGGTGTCTCTAATCTTGCTTCTATTATAAATCAGCTCCTCAAAAGCTTCATTTTACCTCTCTGAATTGCTTCATGTTCCGAATTAGTGGAGCCCACCTTAATAAGATTTTATTGCGCGTCTTGAAATTAAATGTTCTCTTCTTGTCTCTTTGAACTTGACAATGTGATTAAATTAGTTAACCTCACATTGAGCTCTACAAGTACTAGGCTCTTTGGAGCCAATCTCCAGCACCAATGGTTTTAGACACTTATCTACGCCTTTGCACGTGCTGTTCCATTTTCCTGAATTTTCTCTTAACCCTGTTTGCTTGGTGAACTCCTGCTTGCTCCACCAAACCCTGCCCAGTGTTCATCTGTGAAACCTTCCCTGATTCCATCTGAGGGACACCTTTCTTTCCTTGTTTTTTTAAAGTTTATTTTATGCATGTATAGTTGATTTACAGTGTTAATTTCTGCTGTACAGTGAAGTGATTCAGTTATACACACACATGTGTGTATATATATATTCTTTTTCATATTCTTTTCCATTATGGATGTTGAATATGGCTCCCTGTGCTATACAGTAAGGCTTTGTTGTTGATCCATTCTTTATATAATAGTTTGCATCTGCTAATCCCAGACTCCCAGTCCTTCCCATCCTACCCCTATCCTCTTTGGCAACCACAAGTCTGCTCTCTATGTCTGTGAGTATCTTTCTGTTTTGTAGGTAAGTTTATAGGGCTTTCCTGGTAGCACAGATGGTGAAGAACCTTCCTGCAGTTTGGGAGACCCGGGTTTGATCCCTGGGTTGGAAAGATCCCCTAGTGAAAAAAATGGCAAACTACTCCAGTATTCTTGCCTGGAAAATCCCATGGATGAAGGAGCCTGGCAGGCTACCACCCATGGGGCTCCAAAGAATCAGACATGACTGAGCGACTTCACTTCTTATTTGTGTCGTATGTTAGAATCCACATATAAGTGGTATCACATGGTATTTGTCTTTCTTTTTCTGACTCACTTAGTATGATAATCCCTAGGCCCATCCATGATGCTGCAAATGACATTATTTCACTTTTTATGGCTGAGTAATATTCCATTGTATATATGTACTGCATCTGTTTAATCCATTCATCCATTGATGGGGATTTAGGTGGGTTCCATGTCCTGGCTGTTGTGAAGAGTGCTGCTATGTGAGTGATGCTATTCTTGAACTCAGTGCTTGGATAGAAGTTTGTTTTCCCTGAAGAACTGGAATGTATTTTCATTCTCATAATGAAAATTGTGTGTTTGGCTGTGTCATCCTCTCCTCTACGATTGAAAGAAAGTTCAGAGCTAAACCACCTTAAAGAGGCTAATGATGCCTTAAGAAGAGAGAACTCCCAGACAGGTAGGCCTGAATTAGAGTCTCAGGCTGAAGGATTTGGGATGACTGATTGAAACTTAGTTTTATCATCTGTAAAACAGGACTAATGTCTAGTGCTTTAGTTTGAAATCTATGTTATTAAATGTCACAGAGATCTTCACACACTGAAGGACGTTCATTCGTCAGTGTGATTTGTGTGTTCATTTCCTGCCTTATTTCGATCAGCATTTCTCTGCTGTTTTTTTTTTTTTTTTTGCCTTGCTTTCTATCTGAAATTAAAATTCCTCAATCCCTAATCTCTAATTTTATCACCATTTGTTTTCCATGTTTATGTTGTAAGTCACCTAAAGTCACTTGTAGGACTGGCCAAGACATACTGAAATAAGCTGTTCTATTTTTAAAGTGGTTGCAACCTTCCCACATCGTGTGTGAGGGACACATGGCACCCGGGCCCTCCCTTGCTGCTTTTCTCCTCCAGGGTTGGGGCACTAGAGCAGATCCACATGGATATGGAGCCAGATGGGCAAGTGCTGTGTCACTAATATATTGGCAGAATCCCCCCACCTTATCGTGTGGTGCTGCCCAAAGCAGGGTTGGAAAGCTTGGCTTGGACTTGAGTCTGAATTGGAAACTTCTTCTTCCAGCTGAAAGCTAGAGATGAGGATCCAGAAACCCAGATGCGGCTGCAGAACTGAGTTATGACCAGTAGGCCCTGAATATACTGAACCAAGTAGCCTCTTGGTGATTCAGACCTTACTGAGCATCAGATCATTCTGGTGACTTTGCCAATGATGGATGCGGGGACCCCACTCAGTGGGGTGTAATTGAGACGAAACCGAAGCCCAGGCATCAGTGAGTTCCCAGGTGAGTCTAAGATGCAGCCAGGTTGAAACTGCAGAGCTGCTAGCCGCTCAGCCCTAGGAGGTGTAAATTAAATGGGTGCAGGAAGCAGAGGCCAAACCCGTCCTGGGACCCTGTGGATGGAGGAACAGCTGGCAGGAAGATACGCACAGGTTGCTTTTTGAGGTTTCGCAAATGGATGAGAGGGTCTGAGCAATTGGGTGAGCCTCTCCTCCTGTGTTAGGGAGTTGCAACTGAGTGGGAAAGCAAGAAGTAAAAGTGTCTCTGTTTGTAGATGAAGTTTCTATATATCCAATCAATAGAAATTCCTAAAGACTCATCAAAAAGCTGTTAGAGCTAATAAATGAATTCAATAGAGTCACAGGATACAAAATCAACCTGCAAAAAATTAGATGTGTTTCTACACAATAACCAAAAACTCTGAAAAAAAAAAAAAAAAAGCAAGCAAAACTATTTACAATGGCAACTTGCTACAGAATCAGAAGTGCCTGCCTGGAAGTTTACACCCCTTCCAGGTGACCCTCTGGCCATTGACCGATGGTCCCAGGACTGTGAGAGCTCAGCTCTCTCGCACTGAGGAATGTGCCCTCCGGAGCTCCCTGCAAGACCAGGCTGAGGCTGTCTTTGCCTGATGTCATGCCCATTACTTTCTATCCCACTGGTCTCCCAGGGAGCACTCCTTAATGAATCACTTACTGATGAATCCACATCTCAGGTCTTCTGCTTCCGGAAAATCCTAACTAAGAATGGTGCTTATCTGAAATAGGAACTCTGTTCCAATTGTAGAACTCTGAAATGGGCAGTGTGGGGAGCAGAACAAACATGGTCTTTGGAACTTCTGGTTCCCCCATCTGAATCTGTGTTCATAGAAAAATGGTGATAAACGAATGGCCGAGAACTCTAGAGCTGGACAGGGTCCAAGAGTTTAACTAGTGAGATTCCCATAATTCATTTCAGGAGCATTTTATTGAATATGTGCGTGCTGTGCTGAGACTGTGATGGGCTGCAGAGGGGGAAACTGAGGCCCAGAGAGGGGGTGTGGGTCACAGAGCACATGAGTGATAGTGACAGGACAAGAACCCAAGACTCTTGGTCTTTGTGCAAAATATAGTTCTAGTTCTTCCTCCTTCTTGGTGGCTGTAAGTGAGGCTGGGGTTCTTGAGTCTCTTCTGCCTTTGCCTTGTCTCCCTCACTCTCTCCGAAGACAAGGCAGTGTCCAGGGCACATGAGTCATGGAGGAGGAGGAGTGTGGCCCATGGGCCTGATTGGACTAAACTAGACTATGTTGTCAGTGGCTGGAACCCTGAGGGTCTCTCTGGATGGCTTCTCTACCTTTGCAGTCTCTGCTGATGACAGGGACAGTGTTTTCTTTTTTTTTTTTTTTTCATAGATGAGCTGTGATTTCAGAGGTTTGCTCTTGGAAGGAATAGGTAGAGAATCTGGTGGCAGTGATGATGGTGGTCTGTGCTTGTTTGTGTTCAGTCACTCAATCATATCTTTGTGATTTCATGGACTGTAGCCCACCAAGCTCTTCTGTCCATGGAATTTTCCAGGCAAGAATTCTGGAGTGGGTGGCCATTTCCTCCTCCAGGGGATCTTCCCAACCCAGGGACTGGACCTGCATCTCTTGTGTCTCGTGCATTGGCAGGTTGACTCTTTACCACTAACACTGCCTGGGAAGCCCCCTACATGTGACTCAAAGTAAGAAAACCTAGAATTGTGTCGAGCCCTTGTCTCTACTCTGGGCCTTTGGGGAGAATCTGTCCTGTCTTAGAGGAAGTCTTTCCTGATGACTCTCACTTTTCTTCCTCTCTCCATCAGAAGATGTTGGGACATGAGTTTAGGGTGGAGTCCTGAGGCAAAGGAGTAGAAAAGGGAGCTGGAGCTGGCTTTAATTCAAGCCATCTGGATTGTCTCTGCTTAGGTCAAAGGAATATACTTAGCACCAGGGGGCCCAGTCAATCCAGTCCAAGAGGGGCCAAGACTTCCCAGCTGGAAATTGGATTGAAAAGCTTTATAGTGTTCAGCCAATGGATTTAGTCTAGAGTGTCACCTTTTCTGTTTTCTTCTCAAATCTGAGACAAGGTTTGAGGCTAGTTATAGGTTCTGGTCAAATATTTTCCCAGGTCATCATGCCTAACAGAAAAACAAAACCTCCAACTTGCCAGGTGGCTCAGGGGTAAAGAATATGCCTGCCAATGCAGGAGATACAAGAGATGTGGGTTCGATTCTGGGGTTGGAATGATCCCCTGGAGAAGAGAATGACAACCCACTCCAGTATTCTTGCCGGGAAATCCATGAACAGAGGAGTCTGGAGGGCTACAGTCCACTGAATCTCAAAAAGTCAGACACGACTGAGCACACACACACACACCAAACCAACCCTCTTATAATTCCAACAAAAACTGTGACTTTCTTCTCTCACAATAATTCATCAGAACTTCCTCTGACTCCCGAGTTCCCTTCAACCGGGGATGGCTCTAACAGTTGGGCAGGCAATGGCTCCCATTTAAGGGGATTTGTAGCAGCGTCCTGCCAAATATTCACTTTCAGTAGCCCCTGCTTTTGGCTGCCCCTGCACTGAGCTGCCATACTTCTTGGAAACAATAAGGGGGTCAGTAGTGGACAATGGCTATTGCTTGGAGAGATTGTCACAGTTCTCTAGTCCTGAGCTCATAGCAGAGACATTACTTCTCAGGGGTGGTGGCTGATGGCCTGGCAAGGGAGAGCCCTGGCAGATGGAGGGGCTGGCAAATGGAGGCCTCGGTAATTGAAATGACTGATGGTGAGTCATGCACACACGAGCAGAGTGGGAACAGCTGTGGAGGGGGAGGTGGAAGGCCCATCTGTGGAACCTTTCCAGAAACCCAGATCTGTTTCTGCAGAGACGAGACAGCATTCGTCAGAACCGTTCTGCCCCCCTGAAGACAGACACACACACAAGGAAGAGGCTGAGCCAGGGCTCGGGAAGAAGAGGAGGTTGGGGGTTGGGCCTGGGGTGCCTTCATCTTTGAGTTTCATTGGCTATGTTCTCTGCTTTCTCTTTTCTCTTTAATTCCCTTTATATTGTTCATTCCACCTGGGTCAAAGTGCCATTGCAGGTTCATCCCATTCTTGATCCACTTGATTCTGAACTTCTTTAGATGGTTCTGATTTTCCATGTTGACGGGTTGGCAAACTGGCTCATGGAACAAATCTGATGTGCCTACTGTTTTTGTAAATAAATTTTTATTGCCACACAACCATGCTCATTTCTTTATGTGTTGTGTGTGGCTGCTGTCACATGACCAAGGCAGAGTTAAGTAGCTATGTGTCCCACAGACTGAAATATTTACCTCACAGCCCCTATCCTGACCCCTGTCATCTCCCATCTGTCTCCATCTTCTCCAACTTCCTGGAGAACTAAAGCCTCTTTGATATGCCCCAGGCTGATCCTGCCACTTTTGCCAGCTCAGACTAGTGAGAGCAGAACCAGAATAAGAAATAGGCTTTTATTTTTCTAGCCATGTAACAAAGAGAGGCCCATGTGATATTGGTTGTGTATTTGTTGTCTCTCATCTGGATACTTCCTTTAATTCCTTCTTTTTTTTCCTCCCTCCAGCTCCCCACTTTTTAATCCCCAATTCCTTTTATGTACATTTGTTCAAAAACAAAACATTATCTGAGTTGCTATGAGTTGCTATGATGTTACAGGCCCTGCTGTATCGGTCAGGATGGGCTAAGCTATGCTGCAGTAACAAACAGCCCCCTCTTCTCACGGTCTCTAAACAGCAAAGGTCTGTGTGTTGTTCGTGCTACAGTTCATCCAGCCTGGCCTGGCAGAGGGTCCTGTTTTTCACAGGGATCCAGGCCTGTAGGTTGATGATATATGGAGATGTATCATCCATGGTGGGCCAGAGGGAAAGGAAGCTCAGCTCCCAAACAAGAAACATCCATCTCTGGTCACAGCTCAGGGTGAGTTACAGGGCTCTGTCCAATCACAAGGGGGTCAGGAAACGTGTTTCGACCACGTACCTAGGAAGGAAGGAAAACTAGATATTGTTGAGTAGAATGAATGATAATCAAACACTGGTGATATAGAGATAAATAAGAATAAATCATGATCTCTGTTCTGGAGGAGAACCAAGTGTCACACATGATTTATTGAGTTCTTACTGTATACACAGCATTTTGAAGTTGTTATGACCTTTGATCTTCACACCAGTCATGAGAAATTTCCCCACTTACAGGTGAGAAAACTGAGCCCCAGCAAGACTAAATGACTGAATCACTCATGTGGTGGGACTTTTAGGCATAATTCTGGCTTCAAACTAGAGCTCTGTCTCTGATGCTACAAGAGCCCCCAGGCTCCCTGGTCAAGCTCTGTCTTTGAATTCCCACCTGTGACTTCCAGTGCTTGGTCATTGAGGTGGGACAGGAAGGAAGATCCATTTAAGAATTCATTGTTCACTTCACGGTGGGTTGGAAAGAGATGAGAGAGTCTAATCTTGGCTTGAGTCATCCAAAGCAATCCCTTCCACTTAATATGATTGTGTTGTTCAGTGTCTGACCAATTATTGTGATACCTCACTAGCAATCTTCATTAAATTGCATTTTCAGAAACTACTTCCTCCCCTCTGTGAGATGTTCATGACTTTCCCTCCCACCCTTACCCCACAACCTCATTGCTTTCAGGGGGAAAAAACCCCAATGTCTTTGATTAATTTTCAAAGTCCAGCCCAGTTGGGTGCTTCTCCTCCTCACGTTCCCTCCTCCTTGTCCATCATGCCCTCTCTTTCTCCCAGCATCCACCCCTCAGTGCTTCTGTAGAACAAGAGGTTCAGGGCAGAGGAGATGTGTGTCTGGACTGAGACATTGACAGGAAGATGGATAGAAGGAGAGAGAGATTGGGAGATTAGGTATAAGAAAGACAAGTTTACATTTCTTTTTTTTTTAATTTTATTTTTAAACTTTACAATATTGTATTAGTTTTGCACAACATCAAAATGAATCTGCCACAGGTATACAAGTTTACATTTCTTGATGGAGGCAACCTACAGTCAAAATTCTGAAGACGATGAGAGGAATAACAGTGTTCAAGAGAAAAATCTCATGAAATTGCTTTATTTCCACCCATTCTTATGTTACAAGGAGGCAAAGATGGGCCTTTCTTCCCCTTGTCTCTTGCCTTCTTGACTTTTTAGAGAACTGACTGCATTATGTGTAATTCACCATGTCACTCGATAAAAGGTTGTTAAATGGAACTGGACAGATAATGACCATATAATAATCATAGTAGCCATAGTTTACATTGAACATCTATCAAGTGCTGGTCTCCATGCTAGATCCTTCATCTGCATTATCGTACCTTTTTATCATAAACCTTTTGGAAGTGGCTGAGTGCCAAAGAATTGATGCTTTTGAACTGTGGAGCTGGAGAAGACTCTTGAGTGTCCCTTGGGCAGCAAGGAGATAAACCAGTCAGTCATAAAGGAAATCAATCCTGATATTCATTGGAAGGACTGATGCTGAAGCTGAAGCTCCAATACTTTGGCCACCTGATGCGAAGAGCAGACTCATTGGAAAAATTCCCCACCTGATGCTGGGGAAGATTGAAGGCAGGAGGAGAAGGGGAAGACAGAGGATGAGATGGTTGGATGGCATCACTGACTCAATGGATATGAGTTTGACAGTGAAGGACAGGGAAGCCTGGTGTGCTGCAGTCCATGGTGTCGTAAGGTGTCAGACACGACTGAGCAACTGAACGACAACAACAACATTCTACATAGGAGAAAATAGTTTAGAAACTTTAAAGAATTGTGCAGAGTTGAAAGGCTAAAAAGAAATAGAATCAAGTTGTGGCCCCTCCCAAAGGTCTACTTCCAAAACCCAGAACATTTCATCTTCGCCCCAAGGACAATATGTTTGTCCTTCTCCAAGGACAATATGTTTCATGTTGCTGCTGCAAGGAGTTTTGGTCAAATATGTGAATTTTAGAGACTGACTGCCTGATGTGGGTGTAACTTCGTGTTTCCTAGAAGGCTTAAATTATGCATCATTGAAGCACTTCTATTGGAAAGTTAAAATGTCAAACACACGCCCACAGCTCAGCACATACGTAATCTAGCAGCCATTTCCTTGAAAATAGCATCTTGTTACAAAGGCATAATGTCGCTGACTGAATCTCCAGCCTACGTATGCAAATGTAGGTTCTCTAAGTGCATTTGAGGAAAGAAATGGAGTCTGGTTGGGGCCAATGGCTTGAGCGCTGAGACATCCCCCTTCCATAGCTCCAGGCATG
Source organism: Bos indicus x Bos taurus (assembly GCF_003369695.1). Lineage (NCBI taxonomy): Eukaryota > Metazoa > Chordata > Mammalia > Artiodactyla > Bovidae > Bos > Bos indicus x Bos taurus. The sequence continues at coordinate 103,533,150 of NC_040081.1, read as the reverse complement.
GGTCACCTAACAAAGAGGCCAATTCAGCACTGCAGTTCAGCAAAGATGAACATGGGGTGACCCCTGGATCACTCTGCAATGAGCCATTTCCTTCTTTTCAGGATAGCGAGCATGTCTTTTCAAGTCATCTCACCATCCTGGACCTCAGTTTCCTCATCTGTTCAATGGATATAATAATTGTGCCTGCTTCATAGGATTGTTGCAGAGGTTGGACAATAATACACAGGTCTGTATAGTCAAAGCTATGGTTTTTCCAGTAGTCATGTAAGGGTGTGAGAATTGGACTACAAACAAGGCTGAGTACTGAAGAATTGATGCTTTTGAACTGTGGTCCTGGAGAAGTCTCTTGAGAGATCCTTGGACAGCAAGGAGATCAAACCATCCATTCCTAAGGGAAATCAACTCTAAAAATTCATTAGAAGGACTGATACTGAAGCTGAAGCTTCAATACTTTGGCCACCTGATGCAAAAGAGCCAACTCATTGGAAAAGACCCTGACGCTGGGAAAGATTGAATACAGGAGGAGAAGGGGACGACAGAGGATGAGATGGTTGGGTGGCATCACCAACTCCATGGACATGAGTTTAAGCAAGCTCCAGGAGATGGTGAAGGACAGGTAAGCCTGGTGTGCTGAAGTCTGTGGGACTGCAGAGTCAGACAGGACTGAGTGACTGAACAACAGAAAGTGCTCAGAGCAATGAGCCAGCATTCAATGAATATTATTTATCAGCATCATTCATTATCACAGTGCAGTCAGTTCACTCTGGAGTGATCACTGACTTTGGTGTCTGATAGCTTGCAGATCAAATGCCTGCTCTGTTGTTTATTAGTCGTGTAGCCTCAGACAAGTCCTTATGCTTTCTGAACCTTGGTTTCTTCAATCTTTCTAAATGCTAGGTGCACTGCTAAGCACTTTTAATGCTTTCTGTCAGCTCCCAACAATACCAGGAGATAGATTATAGATTAAGGTTCAAAGAAGTTAGGGATTCCCTGGTGGCTCAGATGGTAACTAATCTACCTGCAATGCAGAAGACCCAGGTTCTATCCCTGGGTCGGGAAGATCCTCTGGAAAAGGGAATGGTTACTCATTCCAGATTCTTGCCTGGAGAATTCTATGGACAGAGGGGTCTGGTGGGCTATAGTCTGTGGGGTCCCAAAGAATCAGACACGACTGAGCAACTAACACTTTCAGAGAAGTTAAGTGAATTGCGCAGTGTCACACACCAGTAGTTGGTGGAACCCGATTTAAGCCCAGGTCTTTCTGCCTCCAAAGTTCTTTCTCTTAACCACCTCACTAAGCTACAGGGGTTGGATACCCTATGTCAGAGGGTACTTGGGAGGTCTAAGCAAGATCTGAAATGTCAAATGCCAGTTAACAGTGGTTAAAATGAAGTGGTGCTCAAATATGCTAGTAGAAATATTTTATCATTATGATGATGGACAACAGCCACATAGCTGTCCCACCCCTCTTTTCCCCTTCCCCCTCCTCATCAAGCCTTTCCCAGGATGTCCTAACCCATTGTGCGTATCTTGCTTTTCACCTCGTCTGTCCTTACGCCGGCATGACAGCCCAGGCCTGTCTGCTCTAGCCTTCTTGTCCTGGGCCCTGCTATCCTTTCTGCTCCACCATCTCTGTATGTTCGCACCTTAGCTGGTCTTACATCAAAAATCCCAAACCCTTCCTTTTCCTTGGAGACTTTTCTTGCCCTCACCTCAGACTAAACCTGAACTCCTGTGCTTTTGCATTCTTACAAGTGTGTATCATGAACTCCACTTGGGGCTTGATTGACTTGCCAGTCATTCCCTTGTTAGACATTAGACTCCATGAAGGCAGAGATGGGAAGTGGAGTTCACAGTCATGTGCCCAACCCTGCAGTAGCCACTGGTGGATATTCAACAGCAGATAAATGGGCATTTAATACAGTCTTAAATCTGTTCCTTGGGACATAGTAACACATTACACAGTGTACAAGAGTGTATTTTGATTAAGTAAGCTTTAGAACTTCTTCTTCTATCTCCACTCCAGGAGTCATGTGAAAGGTGGTGTGCAAAGGCTCTGAGAAAACCATTTTGAAATTTTTTAAGCCAGTGAACTCACTTGCCCATTGACCAACCTTCCCCACTCCCACAAATACCCATTATTCCTCAGACCTCTTCCATGGGTTTCTTGTAAGAAATTAAAAGTGAAGGCTATTCTGGTCCAGTGCTAATGGGTACAATTTGTAACTCTGGTAGAGACAGAGAAATGGAGAAAGAAATGGTAACCCACTCCAGCATTCTTGCCTGAAAAAACCCATGGATAGAGGAGCCTTGTGGACTTTGGTCCATTGGGTCATAAAGAGTTGGACAAGGCTGAGCACAGACAGAAGGAGAGCTTCCCCCAAACTTGAAGTGTCTGGATGTAGAGCTGCCACGTGGGGAGCAAGAGTAGCATCAGCAACCACCAGAAGTGGCCTCGCCTACAGTGGGGTGACCGGAAGGACCAGCTCCCCTCCAGTGACAGAGCTCAAACCACAGGAGGTCACCATGCTGTGCCCACTGGCTTATGAGATTCAGGCGGAAGAGGGAGGGAGATGGAGATTGACAGCTCCGATTCCTTGCAGAATCTGGCATTTATTGGTTTGTTTCTTTGGCGAAGAGAATTCTCCATCTCCTACAGGCCAGGTTTCCCTTGCATTGATTCACTCACGCTGCATAATGACCCTATGAAATAGGCATCATTCCTTCCCAGAGAGAAATAAACACAAACAAACAATCTTGTTTCACTGTTTAAAATGCAAGCCTGTTCATTTGAAACTTAAACAAATTTGCATTTTAAACTGTAAAGACAAGCAAGTGGGAAGTCTCCCTGATTTTCAAAATTTTTTTCTTGAACTATAGTTTATTTACAATGTTGTATTAATTTCTGGTGTTCAGCAAAGTGATTCAAATATTCATGCATACACACACACTATATATATATATATATTCTTTTCATATTCTTTTCCATTATGTATTTTATTTTTTATTTATTTATTTATTTATTTTTTTGGAGGCTAATTACTTTACAATATTTTATTGGTTTTGTCATACACTGACATGAATCCACCACAGGTGTACATGTGTTCCCCATCCTGTTTTTTCATAAGATATTGAATATAGTTCCCTGTGCTATACAGTAGGACCTTGTTTATCTATTTTATATGTAGTAATTTGTAAGGAGATCAGCCCTGGGATTTCTTTGGAAGGAATGATGCTAAAGCTGAAACTCCAGTACTTTGGCCACCTCATGTGAAGAGTTGACTCATTGGAAAAGACTCTGATGCTGGGAGGGATTGGGGGCAGGAGGAGAAGGGGACGACAGAGGATGAGATGGCTGGATGGCATCACTGACTCGATGGATGTGAGTCTGAGTGAACTCCGGGAGGTGGTGATGGACAGGGAGGCTTGGCGTGCTGCAATTCATGGGGTCGCAAAGAGTTGGACACGACTGAAGGACTGAACTGAACTGAACTGAATTTGTATCTACTAATCTCAAACTCCTAATTTTTCCCTCCGCCACTCGTTTTTCCCTTTGGTAAATGTAAGTTTGTTTTCTGTGTCTGTGATTCTGTTTTGTAAATAAGTTTCATTTGTATCGTATTTTATATTCCACATATAGTGTTATTATGTATTTCTCTTTGTCTTTCTGACTTACTCCACCTAGTATAGTAATCTCTTAAATCCATCCCTATTGCTGCAAGTGGCATTACCCCATCCTTTTTTATGACTGAGTAATATTCCAGGTTGCTTCCATGTCTTGGCTGTTGTAAATAGTGTTGCTATGATCACTGGGGTGCATGTATCTTTTCAAATTGGAGTTTTCTCTGAATATATGCCCAGGAGTGGGATTGATGGATCACATGGCAACTCTATTTTTAGTTTTTTAAGGAATGTCCATATTATTTTCCACAGTGGCTCTGCACAATTTACATTCCCATCAACAGTGTTTCTACACTGTTCCATTTTCTCTGCACCCTCATCAGGGCTTGTTATTTGGAGACTTTTTAATGATGACCATTCTGACTGGTGTGAAGTGATGCCTCACCATAGTTTTGATTTGCATTTCTTTGATAATTACTGATGTTGAGCATCTTTTCATGTGCCTATTGGCCATCTGTATATCTTCTTTGGAGAAATGTCTATTAGGTCTTCTGCCCATTTTTTGACTGTTTTTTTTTTTTTTTTTTTTTTGCTGTTGTAGTTATTGTTAGTGAGTTGTATAAGCTCTTTGTATATTTTGAAAATTAAGCCCTTTTTGGTCACAACATTTGCAAATATTTTCTCCCCATTTCATAGGTTGTCTTTTTGCATTGGTCTCTGATTTTGTTTTTAGTTCAGTGAATAAGGCTTTTAAAGATCATTTTATGAGCTACCATTTATTTGCTGTCTGCCGTATTATTTCATTTTTGTGACAGCCTTGGGAGGTGACATTACTGTCCCCTTGTACCTGTGAGGAAACTGAAGGTGAGAGTGTGATGATAATTCATTCATTATCCTTGGAACAAATGGTTATTTTGTCCCTACTGTGTGCCAGGGAAAGTGATAGAGTTAAGGCAGGTGGTCCTACTTAAAGATAATATTACTACTAGTCTTTCTTAAATGTACAGTGTGCATCACGGACTCTTCTGGTGTGCTATACCCCGAATGTTTGTGTCCTACAAAATTCATCTGTTGAAACCTAACCCCAATATGCTGATGTGTGCAGCTGAAGCCTTTAAGAGGTGATTAGGTCATGAGGGGGCTTCCCAGGTAGCACTAGTGGTAAAGAACTCACCTGCCAATGTAGGAGACATAAGAGATGTGGGTTCGCTCCCTGGGTTTGGAAGATCCCCTGGAGGAGGGCATGGCAACCCACTTGGGTATTCTTGCCTGGAAAATCCCATGGACAGAAGAGCCTGGCGGGCTACAATCCATTGATTGGCAAAGAGTCGGACACAACTGAAGTGACTCAGCATGCACTCAGCGTAGATCATGAGGGCAGAGCCTCATGAATGAGATTAACGCGTTATACAGGAGACCCCAGAGAGCCCCCTTGGCCCTTCTACTACATGAGGATGCGGCAAGAAGAACATCTGTGAACCAGATACCAAATCTGTTGGAAGCTTCAGCTTAGACTTCTGCTCTCCAGAACATAGAAGTATAACAGTTTGTTTTTACTGTTTAAGGCCCCTGGTCCACAGTGTTTTGTTACAACTGCCCCAGCCCATCAAGACATAGTATTTTCTGCAAGTCATCCTTTTTAATCCTCACGATTAGTAAGGAAGTAGATGGGATTAGTGTTCACATTTAACAGATGGAGAAACTGAAGCACAGGATTCTGAAAACACTTGTCCAAAGTGGTGCAGCTGCCCGTGGCTGACCAGGATCCGGCCCCAGGCAGTCAGGGTTATTTGCTAAAGTAATGCTCAGATGTGACACCTCACAAAATAACCAACTCTTCCCTACAGCCTGGGGCCTTGCTGCCAGCCTAATAAAGAGCTCTTGGAACATAATTCTTGATCTTCTGTTTTAATAGGGTCTGTGTGGACCATAAAAGGTACAAAAGCTGTGGGTGAAACCCAGCCCCGCCATAATCCTTCTGAAGAAGCCACCCATTGGTGGCTTAATCAAAGTCTTGTGGCGCCCCTGAAGTCAAAATGCCCTCGACACTCTGTGATTTAATCCAAATGCTCCCATTCTGTTATCTTAGCAAAGGCCACTGGGTGATCTCTCCTGCATTTGTCATCACCCCTTAAAACATGATATAATTGGAAGTTGCTGTGCTGGGCTGAGGGTAGGATGACATTTTATGCACATTCAATTTGGACATAAATGTCATATTTGCACTAGGTTGAGGCTGCCGGTTTTAAGGATAAAATGTTCATGAGTGATGAGCAGACCTACAGGAAATCTTGCCGAGTGAGTTGAAAGCAGCTTCCGATGACCCAGGCAGAGAGAAATTAATTACTGCAAGCAGAAGGTTGGCATTGTTCTCTTAAAAGGCAAAGTTTACGTTCTTTGTGTTTTCTTATTGCATCACCACAAAATAGATTCTCTGCATCCTCTTGCTCTAAATATCAGATAAAGCCTGATCATGTTTATGTATATAAATATGCATATATGGGCTTCCCAGGGGGTGCAGTGGTAAAGAATCTGCTTGCCTTGCAGGAGACACAAGAGACAGATGCACATTCCATCCCTGGGCTGGGAAGATCCCCTGAACTATTCTTGAAAATACTGGAGTCTAGAAAGTTCTGTGGACAGAGGAGCCTGCAGGCTACAGTCCATGGGGTCACAAAGAGTCAGACACGACTGAGCACCTAAGCACTATATGCATATAGTATACTGTTGTTGAGTAGCTAAGTTGTGTCTGATCCTTTGAAATCCCTTGGACTGAAGCATGCCAGGCTTCTCTGTCCTTCACTATCTCCTGGAGTTTGCTCAAACTCATGTCCATTGGGATGGTGATGCCATCCAACCATCTCATCTTCTGTTGCCACCTTCTCCTCCTGCCCTTAATCTTTCCCAGCATCATGGCCTTTTCCAATGAGTCGGCTCTTCGCATCAGGTGGCCAAAGTATTGGAGCTTCAGCTTCAGCATCAGTATGAATGCATATATAGAAATACCCTCTTTATATAAATAATATATACAATGTATAATAATATATAATAAAATTATGTATATCTATATTTGAGTCATTATTAATTAGCCATATATAGAGCCATTATGAATTAGCACCTCTATCTTTAAGACAATTCATATCCACTATTATTTTCATTTTGATTGAATTCTAGGTCTCATCTTTGGTCGCCCTTCCCCCGCTTCCCCCATTCAATACAATACCACACTCCTTTGGCTGTGATGGCTTATTATCCCTCCACTCCTGTCACCAAGCCACCCTGCTGCCTGCTCTGGGTTTGGTGAAAGTCGACTAATGATCCTTCAGCTTTCATCTCTGCCCCTGAGTCTATTCTCCATAGAGCCACCAGGACGAACTTCACAAAAACTGAAGTCAGGTCATGTCATACTTGTTCAAAACCATCCAGAATAAAAGTCAGGTTCTTTTCTGTTGGGATTTGAGTCTAATAAATAATACCATTCCCTCTCTTTTACCCACCCCAGCTTGGCACCAGTTGAGAAATGAACCAGAAGTAAGGTCAATAAAGATGCAAATATCGTGTTTACAACTGACACAAAGGTTGTTGAAGAACAGAGCTTAGGTCTGCTTAATGAGTGGGCTTCAACACTCCTCTTAATTGAACTTTCTCCCCCTGTAGAGAAGCCTGCCTCATTAAAATCACAAATATTGCTTTCTTGGGGAAGCCTTCTCTGCCCCCTGTTTCAGACAGTCATTCTCTAAGATTGTCTTTTTCCTTATTGATTTATATATGTTAAACATCTTCTTACAACTTATAGCTTGAATTCACATGTTATGGTGAATTTGGGGGCTTCCCTGGTAGCTCAGCTAGTAAAGAATCCGGATGCCTGCAATGCAGGAGACCTGGTTCGATTCCTAGGCTGGGAAGATCTGCTGGAGAAGGAATCGGCTACCCACTCTAGTATTCTTGGGCTTCCCTGGTGCTCAGAGGGTAAAGAATCCGCCTGCAATGTGTGAGACCTGGGTTCGATTCCTGGGTTAGGAAGATCCCCTGGAGAAGGGAAAGACTACCCACTCCTGGAGAATTCCATGTACTGTATACTCCATGGGCTTGCAAAGAGTCGGACACAACTGAGCGAGGTGAATTTTTATAGAAATGATCCTAGCTTTAATGGAAGTAAATGACCAGTTTTTTTTCTTTTTAAAGTTAGTATATATCTTTGAAAAATCTTTCCCAGTCTCCAGACTATAATGAGATTTTCCTGTATTTTCTTCTAACAGTTTGAAATTTGGCTTTTCCCATTTGATTCTTAAATCCAAAAGATATGGTGTGAGGTGTTGATTGTTGTATATGGTGATATTTAGATTGAGTTTTGTCTTGTTCCTCTGGAGAGCCCACTATTTCAGCATCACTTATTATATTCCCTCTTGGGCACAAGTCCCCCCTTTCTTCAGTGACCTGCTGTGTCTTGTATCATTTTTTTGTACCTATGGGTTTGTTTCAGGGTTGTCTTTCTTTTGCTGTTTGTCTAACCCTGCACCACAGTCACACAGTATGAATTGTTATAACCTGATAAATAATAAGAGAAAATTAAGAAGAAATTTTAAATCTCTTATGATCCCATCAATCAAACTATCTCCATCTCAGTTTGCTTGGCACGTTTTTATTCTTTTGCTTTGGCCCATTTTTGTACATTCAGGAGAGATTGTATATACAGGGACAAATTTTCATTTTTCCTTAACATAATTATTATTCTTCTTTAACATTTGTGATCCTTACAGATTTGAATTTTCATTTTTTTCCTTGAAATTGTCATTTTCCCCCCCTATTTTTAGTGCATATTGGCAAATGCTCCAGATTTGTGAGGTTTTTTTAATTCTGTTTTTTGAAGAATAGTTGTGTTAGTTTTGGGTGTACAGCAGAGCAATTCAGGTATATATATACGTGTGTGTGTGTGTGTGTGTGTGTATAACTGAATCACTTTTCTTACATCTAAAACTAACACAACTGTACTTCAAAAACCAAACTAAAAACACCACACAGATTTGGAGCATCTGTCAATATGAATTAAAAATAGGAAACAATTATGTATGCATATATATACCGTGCACTATATATATATATATATATATATATATATATACACATATATCCTTTTCAGATTCTTCCCCCTTATAGGTTACTACAAAATATTGAATATGTTTCTCTGTGCTATACAGTAGGTCCTTGTTGGTTATCTATTTTATATATAGTAGCATGTATATGTTAATCACAAACTCTTATTTTTTCAGCCCCCTTTCCCCTATGGTACCCTTTGGTAACCATAATCAGTACTTTGGCCACCTCATGTGAAGAGTTGACTCATTGGAAAAGACTCTGATGCTGGGAGGGATTGGGGGCAGTGAGGAGAAGGGGACGACAGAGGATGAGATGGCTGGATGGCATCACCGACGCGATGGACATGAGTTTGAGTGAACTCCGGGAGTTGGTGATGGATAGGGAGGCCTGGTGTGCTGTGATTCATGGGGTTGCAAAGAGTCGGACACGACTGAGCGACTGAACTGAACTGAACTGAACCATAAATTTTCCAAAGTTGTGTTTTTATTTTGAGAAAGATATAAACAAAGGGTTAAAGTTTTAAGATGAAGCAAGAAAGCATTTCATCCAGAGAGAAATCAAGAAAGTTATTGAGACTCTAAGCTACTTACTTAACATAGCTCTTTTTTTTTTTTTTGGCCACAGTGCACAACATGCAGGATCTTAATTCCCCAACCAGGGGTTGAATCCACACCCACTGTGGTGGAAGCACAGAGTCAACCACTGGGCCACCAAGGAAATCTCACATAGTTCTTTCTTGTTGATAAATGAATGGTAGCAGTATGTGGAAAGGGCTGGATCATCCATTCAAAACTGTGACACAAAGACATCTGGGAATGATGGATGTATTAAGAGTCTGATCATCACTTTTCAAGGCCTTTACATGAAAGCAAAGCATCAGTTAGGTGGGATCATCACTGAATCGTCTATTTCAGGGACAAACAGTGACCCCACACTGTGTGGAATCCTTTGCCTTCTGTGGTGTCAGTCATGACCCTTTCAGAGTCAAGTACTCTAGACAACATAGCGAGTTAACTCTAAGTTCGAAGTCAAAAGGGAACCGTTCTGCAATCTGTATGGCAGTGGTGTGAATTGCAGTTTCTAAATAGGGAGTAGATCTGTTGATTGTTGTCAGGAGGTGTTCAAAGATCTTAGTCACTTCAATCAGATTTTACATCTTTCTCCAATTTGACTGCAGGACTTCTGACATCATTTCCACTCCAAATGATTATCTATTCAGTCGGCTCCAATTAGGGGACAGCACATAAATGCACCTTTCACAGGGAACACTCTTCTTTTGATTTCCAATAACAGCAGCTTCTCCTGTTCAGATATCCTGGACGTGAACTTTCTTTGTTCAGTCAACCAGCTTCCCATTTAGATTTAATTGTGTTTTTAAAATTTAGAGCCATTTATAAAATCCTTATGGCTTAGCTTCTCCTGAAATTGGGTAGAGGACTCTTGATGGTTTTTGTTGTATTTGTTCAATATTAAAAGACGTTTTACCTAAGCCCCTCCAAGCTTCATTATGCTCCTTTAAATCTTCAGAGTAGGCACAATTCTGTGTGCTTTTGAACTTTGGTGATGGAGAAGAGTCTTGAGAGTCCCTTGAACTGAAAGGAGATCCAACCAATCCATCCTAAAGGAAATCAGTCCTGAATATTCATTGGAAGGACTGATGATAAAGCTGAAATTCGAATACTTTGGGCACCTGATGCAAAGAACTGACTCATTGAAAAAGACCCTGATGCTGGGAAAGATTGAAGGCAGGAGGAGAAAGAGACGACAGGATGAGATGGTTGAATGGCATCACCGACTCAATGGACATTAGTTTGAGTAAGCTCCGGGAGTTGGTGATGGACAGGGAGGCCTGGTGTGCTGTAGTCCATGGGGTCGCAAAGAGTCGGACATGACAGCAACTGAACTGAACTGAACGAAGGCACACCTGGGGTGCCTCCAAGAGTCTTTGAGATGAACAGAAACGTGGCAGCTGGTATTATCTGACTCAGCAATCTCTTCTCCACCATTCAAGTCACCGTTTATTGAGTGTAACTCTAAAATGTACCTGCACAGCTAGGGGCCTGGTGTGCCCTGCTCTCTTTCTTAGGGGCATTCTGTTATGAAACTTGACTGATTGTGGGAAAATCCCTCCTGTCCCTTATCCAAAATCAGCCTGCAAAGGATATCGACCCATTGGTTCCAGTCTTGCCTTTCGTGGTTGAGCAGGGTTAAGTTTTACCTGTTCCAGTGTGAGTGCCTTCGTATTAAAGATCACTGATTCTTGGTGCTGTTCAGAAGTAAATAGTTAGGGCTTTCCAGGTGGCTTAGTTGTAAAGAATCTGCTTGCCAGTATAGGAGACATGAGTTCGATCCCTAATCTGGGAAGATCCCCTTGAGAAGGAAACAGCAACACGCTCCAGTATTCTTGCCTGGAGAATCCCATGGACAGAGAAGCCTGGTGGGCTACAGTCCATGGGGTCACAAAGAGTCGGACATGACTGAGCAACTGAACAACAGAGGTAGTTAACCAACAGAGACTTACTATATAGCATGTGGAAGTATGCTCAATATTTTGTAATAACATATACACACACACACACATATCTGAATAACTGTACACCTGGAGCTGACACAATATTGCAAACCAAGTATATTTCATTTTTTTAACTTTTTTTTTTTTTTTTTGCTACCCCTGAGTACCTCTGGTACTCAGTTGCTCAGTTGTGTCCAACTCTTTGTGACCCCATGGACCCGCCAGGCTCCTCTGTCTATGGAATTCTCCAGGCAAGAATACTGGAGTGGATTGCCGTTTTCTTCTCCAAGTTGTAGTACATGGGATCTTGGATTGCATGCATTGCTTTAGTTCATGATCTAAAGAACAACAGAGGCTGAGATGGTTGGATGACATCCCCAACTCGATGGACATGAGTTTGAACAAGCTCCGGGAGTTGGTGAAGGACAGGGAACCTTGGCATGCTGCAGTCCATGGGGTCGCAAAGAGTCGGACACAACTGAGCAACTGAACTGAACTGAACTGACCGAATTGATAGCTTTAGTAGTTGCAGCACATGAGCTCTCCAGTTGTGGCACTTGGGCTCTGTAGCACATGGGCTCAGAGGTTGTGGCATGTGGGTGCAATTCAAAAGCTTAGTCACTTCAAGGCATGTAGGATCTTAGTTCTCCCCTGCACTGCAAGGCAGATTCTTAATCACTGGACCACCAGGGAAGTCCTCCAACTATACCTTAATTAATTAATTTTCTAAGACCAATGGGTCTCAAACTTCAGTGCACATCAAAATTGCTTGGAGAGCTTGCTAAAAGCACTGCCTTCTGGCCTGCCCTTAGAGTTTCTGATTCTGTAAGTCTGGGATAAAACCAGAGCATCTGCATCTCTGACAGGTCTCTGGGGGATGTCATGCTGCTGGTCTGGGGACCACATTTTGAGGGCTTCTGCTAGAGACAAATAATATCCATTTATCTAGGTGCGAGGCATTTGTTATCTATCAAGGATACAACCTTTACCATCATGGTCCAGTGGAACTTAGTGTAAATACAAACAGCAAAGTGCCATGTTTGTCGTGACAGGGAAAGGTTGAGAAACTCCGAGAGTATAAAGTAGGGGACCTCATCTGGTCACTGGGTCAGAGTCAGGGAAGCCTCCTCGCCAAAGTGATTTTTGAGCTGTGACCTGAAACATAGACTGGAGTTTGTCAGACTGAAGAAGGCAGATGGAGCAGTGAGAAGTTCTTTGCACGGGTGAAGATGGACGGCACATAAATACAAGGCGTGTGGAGACAGCCGGCATGGTAGATGTGCAGGAAGGGAGGAAAAGCCTGGGGGAGGTGGAGGTGCTTTCTGAACTAGCTTCAGATGTCTAGTTTTTATTCCAAGGTCAATCAGAAGCCCATAAGACCCATGGGGCTTTTAACCAGGTGAAGTGGGTGTGATGTTTGTTTTGTTGATTTATATTGATTTGTTGTTGTTGTTCAGTCGCTAAGTTGTGACCGACTCTTTGCAACCCCATGGACTGTAATCTCCCAGGCTCATCTGTCCTCCACTGTCTCCTGGAGTTTGCTCAAATTCATGTCCATTGAGTCAGTGATGCTGTCTAACCATCTCATCCTTTGCCATCCCCTTTTGTGCGTGTGTGTGTGTGTGTGTGCCAGTGACATGATAAATAAATAGCTTAGGCACAGCAAACCCAGCTTATGTAGTTGGGAGAACTGCCAATGCTCAGCATCCTTGAGGCTGATTGCATTGCCCTGTGACTATCACCATGGTGCTGGCCCCCCGTGAGCAGTCAGTAATTTAAATTATAGATTAAATTGATTTGGAGGAGGCATAATTTTGCATTCTTTGACCTAAAGGCAAGATTATGATTGTCTGATATAATTTAGGGTTCATAAAAATGCCATTGACCTACAGAATTGAAGTACTTTTCATTCTTCCTGGCCAGAAGGTCATTCTGCATTTTACGAGAAAGAAGCGGTGGGAGTAGTGAAGGTGAAGGGGTGATGGGGGAGGAAGCAGGCAGAAGAGTGTCCCTGATCACAGATTTTGCTGTTATTGAAGCTATGGAGGTGTGCCAGTGCCTTTCTCCCTCATTAGTGTGGTTTGAAGAGCAACGAAACTTGGAAGGAGGGAGTGAGCAAATGAGGGCACTGGTTAACATATGGCTTTAATTACGGGATTGACCCTTGTACTTGTGGGGAGTTTCTTAGGGCAGGACAAATATCACTGTTATGCAATGTGGCATCTGAAACCCATCTGACTTATTGTTTTAATTTGGAGAAAATAAGATCTCTTCCCAGTTGAACTTGTCTCTTAATATTCGTATCTGGTCTTGGGGACGGGCAAGGAAAAGAGAGAGGAAAGATGACTTGAGCATCCTCCTTCAGGAAGGACCAAGAGTGTCAGTGTCAGTTAGGCAAGGATTTCAATGCTTGCTCTTGGTTTATTGAGAAAATTAATCTATGGAACTACAATCTTCTCATTTGAAAAATAGAGATAATACTACCAGCCTCATAGGATCTTAAGACATGGTGAAATTTATATATCTAAAAAGGTCTTAGGCCTTCTAAGAACTTTTCTTAAATGGAAGCTGGTATTATTATTTTTTATTGGAGTGTAGTTGCTTTACAATGTTGTCTTAATTTCTGCTGTACAATGAAATGAAACAGCTATGTATGTACATTTTATCCCCTCCCTCTGGGACCTTCTCCCACTCCATCACCACGTTCCACCCTCTAGGTCATCACAGAGCACCAAACTGAGCTCCCTCTACTATGTAGCAGGTTCTCACTAGCTATCTCTTTTACATGGGAGTGTATATATATCAATCCTAATCTCCCAGTTCACCCTCCCCTCCCCTCCACACCCACTGTGTCCACAAGTCCCTTACCTATGTCTATGTTTCTATTCTTGCCCTGCATATAGGTTCATCTGCTTCATTTTTCTAGATTCCACATATATGTGTTAACATACAATATTTGTTTTTCTCTTTCTGACTTACTTCACTGTATATGATAGACTCGAGGTCCATCCACATGTCTACAGATGACCAAATTTCATTCCTTTTTATAGCTGAGTAATATTCCATTATATATATATTTACCCCTTATTATTGTTGTTGTTGTTGTTATTGTTTTCCATGTGATACATCAGTGGGTCAAGTACCTCATTATCAACCTCTCAGGGCTCTATAAATGGCTTAAATTTTTACTGCTGTTACTCAAGACCCAGCCCTGGGAGTTACACAGAGACACTTCTGCCTCATTGTTAGTTAACACAAGCTACTGGGCCAGCCCAGACGCAAAGGGAGCATAAGTAGATTGCACCTACTGATGGGGGTGGTGGCAAAGAATTTGGTGTCCACCTTTAGTCTGCCATGCTGATTTGTGTGTTTAAAAGCTCACTCTGACTTTTGTGGGTAAGACAGATTAGGGAGCATAGTAAACAGCCTATTTAGAAGGCTTTTGTGATGGCCCAGGAAAGAGATAATAGTGTCTTGAGTTAGGCTTATAAATAGGAAGTAGATGAATTCAGTTCAGTTCAGTTCAGTCACTCAGTCATGTCTGACTCTTTGCGACCCTATGAATCGCAGCACGCCAGGACTCCCTGTCCATGACCAACTCCTGGAGTTCACCGAAACTCTCGTCTATCGAATTGGTGATGCCATCCAGCCATTTTATCCTCTGTTATCCCCTTCTCCTCCTGCCCCCAATCCCTCCCAGCATCAGAGTCTTTTCCAATGAGTCAACTCTATGCATGAGGTGGCCAAAGTACTGGACTTTCAGCTTTAGCATCAGTCCTCCCAAAGAACACTCAGGACTGATCTGCTTTAGAATGGACTGGTTGGATCTCCTTGCAATCCAAGGGACTCTCAAGAGTCTTCTCCAACACCAAACTTCAAAAGCATCAATTCTTCGGAGCTCAGCTTTCTTCACAGTCCAACTCTCACATCCATACATGACCACAGGAAAAACCATAGCCTTGGCTAGATGGACCTTTGTTGGCAAAGTAATGTCTCTGCTTTTCAATATGCTGTCTAGGTTGGTCATAACTTTCCTTCCAAGGAGTAAGCGTCTTTTAATTTCATGGCTGCAATCACCATCTGCAGTGATTTTGGAGCCCCCAAAAATAAAGTCTGACATTCTTTCCGCTGTTTCCCCATCTATTTGCCATGAAGTGATGGGACCGGATGCCATGATCTTCGTTTTCTGAATGTTGAGCTTTAAGCCAACTTTTTCACTCTCCTCTTTCACTTTCATCAAGAGGCTTTTTAGTTCCTCTTCACTTTCTGCCATAAGGGTGGTGTCATCTGCATATCTGAGGTTATTGATATTTCTCCCAGCAATCTTGATTCCATCTTGTGCTTCTTCCAGCCCAGCATTTCATGATGTACTCTGCATAGAAGTTAAATAAGCAAGGTGGCAATATACAGCCTTGACATACTCCTTTCCCTATTTGGAACCAGTCTGTTGTTCCATGTCCAGTTCTAACTGTTGTTTCCTGACCTGCATACAGGTTTCTCAAAAGGCAGGTCAGGTGGTCTAATATTCTCATCTCTTTCAGAATTTTCCACAGTTTATTTTGATCCACACAGTCAAAGGCTTTGGCATAGTCAATATAGCAGAAATAGATGTTTTTCTGGAACTCTCTTGCTTTTTCAATGATCCAGCGGATGTTGGCAATTTGATCTCTAGTTCCTCTGCCTTTTCTAAAACCAACTTGAACATCTGGAAGTTCACGGTTCATGTATTACTGAAGCTTGGCTTGGAGAATTTTGAGCATTACTTTACTAGCATGTGAGATGAGTGTTATTGTGTGGTAGTTTGAGCATTTTTTGGCATTGCCTTTCTTTGGGACTGGGATGAAAACTGACCTTTTCCAGTCCTGTGGCCACTGCTGAGTTTTCCAAATTTGCTGGCATATGAGTGCAGCACTTTCACAGCTTATGAGAAGCCAGATAAAGGATTGAACCTTGTGGGTAAGAACTATGAAGGTCAGCCTATAGGGTAGGAGGTATTCTTAGCAGTTGAGAGTCCCAAAGAGAAGATGAGAATAACTCCAGAATCCTCACTCAATATGGCTTCAGGAACCATGAGTGAAAGAAGGCCTAGGGAACTGACCAGGGTCCTGAAACTTTCTTTCCGTTGTTCATCCATCCACTGCCTCTGGGTTTGTGCCAGGCACTGTGATAATCTTTGAGAGTCTAAAGATCAGTAGGACAGGGTTCCAACTTTCAATGAGTACAAGTCCTTTTGTGATGATTAACAAGTATTCAAGAAATCCCAGGACAGTGTGATGTGCATGCCAGCCTGCTGAGGTCACATAGGGCTCTCTGGTAAAGATGACCTCTGAGCTGAATACTGAACAGTGGGGGACAGGTTGCAGGTCAGTTTGAGGGAGAGAGAAGGTGTTTCATGCATAAGCAGATGACAGGAACAGAAACATGAAATGCAAAACACCAAACAACTGGGCTGAGGCTGAAAAGACAGAGGAGATATTTAAGAACCTCATATACTAGGCTTAGGACTTTAGATTTCATCTGAAGACAATGAGGCTACACAGGATTTTAAGTAGAGTGTGGTAGCATGAAATAATTTATTCTGTGGCTGGATCTCCTGGGAGTGTGGCCTTGAAAGTAGGCAGAAAGAGCAGAGGTGGGAGGCGAGTGAGGTTCCTGTTGCAGTAATCAACTAGAACAGTGGCAGTGAGAACCATTTCTGTGCTCTCCTCTTTATCAAGTTGACATCCCAAATAAGAATTTCTACTAAAAAAAATCCAAACCGTCCTATGAGAAATTTACTGGAGAATAAGCTGCTGTCATCATTTCTTCATGCTTCTCATAACTTTATTGGATTTCTGAGTAATTAGATATATGGCTTCACTTACACCTCCTTTCTCTATAGAAAATAACTGGTATGTTGAAGGAAACTGTTCCTCTGAGGGTGTCTGGCTATTTCTATTCCTTAGAGATGGCCTGTATGGAAGCAGTTCACATCCTTCTCTTTGTTACTGCCTCGTCCACCAGGATGGTGGGTTAAGGATCTATGGATCCAACTCTATGAATCTAACTCCTTCAATGTTGATGTTCCAGAATCTGCTGTTTGAAGGAAGTAGTAGGTTGTATGGGCTTACATGGTGGCTCAGATGGTAAAGAATCTGCCTGCAATGCAGGAGACCTGGTTCAATCCCCGGGTTGAAAAGATCCCCTGGAGAAGGGAATGGCAACCCACTCCAGTATTCTTGCCTGGAGAATCCCATGGACAGAGGAGACTGATGGGCTACAGTCCATGGGGCCACAAAGAGTGAGACACAACTGAGTGATTAACACTTATAATCAGTGGTATTTCTACTTTCACTAGTAGAATAAGCTGTATTCCTCACCCAACTTTACAGCAATAAAATGCACCCAGTATTGCATATGCTTTCCTGAGATGTTAAGCAAGTATCATTGGCAGGGCTTGGTGGTTTGATTCCTATTGGAGATAGGAGATAAGGGAAGTGGAGGATTCTTAGTGATACCTATGGTTCAGGCTTGGAAGTGTGGTTTTTTAAAATTATTAATTAATTTTATTATTGGACTATAGTTGATTTATAGTGTTGTATTACTGCTGTACAGCAAAGTGAGATATATAGATAGATAGATAGTTGTTCAGTTGCTAAGTCATGTCTGACTCTGTGACCCCATGGACTTCAGCACAGGCTTCCATGTCACTCTTTTTTGGATTCTATTCCTGTATAGGTCATTACAGAGTATTGAAGAGTTCCCTATGCTATACAGTAGGTTCATTTTAGTTGTCTATATATAGTAGTGTGTATGTGTCAAGCCAAATCTCCCAATTTATCCTCCCCTTTCCTCCTTGGTAACTGTAAGTTTGTTTTCTACATCCATGATTCAATTTCTGTTTTGTAAGTAGGTTCATTTTTACCATTTTTAAAAGATCCTATATATAAGAATATCGTATGATATTTGTCTTTCTCTGTCTGACTTCATTCAGTATGACAATCTCTAAGTCCATCCACATCACTGTAAATGGCATTATTTTGTCCTTTTTATGGCTAAGTAATATTCCATTTCCGGAGAAGGCAATGGCACCCCACTCCAGTACTCTTGCCTGGAAAACCCCATGGACGGAGGAGCCTGGTAGGCTGCAGTCCATGGGGTCACTAAGAGTCGGACACGACTGAGTGACTTCACTTTCACTTTTCACTTTCATGCATTGGAGAAGGAAATGGCAACCCACTCCAGTGTTCTTGCCTGGAGAATCCCAGGGATGAGGGAGCCTGGTGGGCTGCCGTCTATGGGGTCACACAGAGTCAGACATGACTGAAGTGACTTAGCAGCAGCAATATTCCATTATGTATATGTACTGTATCTTCTTTAGCCATTCACTGGACATTTAGGGTGCTTCCATATACTGGCTGGTAAACACTGCTGCAATGAACATTGAGGCTCATGTATCCTTTTGAATTACCATTTTCTCTGGGTATATGCCCAGGAGTGGGATTGTTGGATCATACAGTAGTTCTGTTTTTAGCCTTTTAAGGAGCCTCTATGCTGTTCTCCTTACTAACTGTGCCAATTTATGTTCCCACCAGCAGTGTAAGAGGGTTCCCTTTTCTCCACACCTTCCCCAGCATTTATTGTTTGTAGATTTGATGATGTTCGCTATTACGACCAGTGTGAAGTGGTACTTCACTGTCCTTTTGATTTGCATTTCTCTACTAAGATGGATAGTACAGAAGTAAGACATATTTGGGTGGGAGGGAAAATCACTTACTCCTCCTGTGAGATGGGCATATGCCGAGATGCTGTCAGTTTTCTGCCCGTGCCCTTGCCTGCTCGAATCCCTTTCCCACTTGTTGATGGATCCCAGTGTGCTTCCCTCCAGCTTGCCAGCACCTACATGGTGCTTTGCTGTCGGGCTGCTCTCAGCCTTCCAGAACTTTCTTTGCCTGATGCACATATTGCTGGAATTGCCTGAGAATTTATATCCTCCTGGAGATACCTGGGTGTAGGTGTGTAGTCTTCAGCTCCCTTGAACCTCAGTCAGGGACATCGAAGAGTGAGTGATCTCCTTTCCTACCCCTCAGGATTCCCTCTAGGAATGTTTTCCTTGGCCTCTTTTCATGCTGGGTTCCACTTCTCTCCTTCCTGACTGGTTTTCCTAGAAAGCCTTATTAGTAAACTTCTTTTAATTTTATTTTATTTTTAAACTTTACATAATTGTATTAGTTTTGCCAAATATCAAAATGAATCCGCCACAGGTATACATGTGTTCCCCATCCTGAACCCTCCTCCCTCCTCCCTCCCCATACCATCCCTCTGGGTTGTCCCAGTGCGCTAGCCCCAAGCATCCAGTATGGTGCATCGAACCTGGACTGGCATCTCATTTCATACATGATATTTTACATGTTTCAATGCCATTCTCCCAAATCTTCCCACCCTCTCCCTCTCCCATAGAGTCCATAAGACTGTTCTATACATCAGTGTCTCTTTTGCTGTCTCGTACACAGGATTATTGTTACCATCTTTCTAAATTCCATATATATGCGTTATTATACTGTATTGGTGTTTTTCCTTCTGGCTTACTTCACTCTGTATAATAGGCTCCAGTTTCATCCACCTCATTAGAACTGATTCAAATGTTTTCTTTTTAATGGCTGAGTAATACTCCATTGTGTTAGACAATGCCTCATCTCAGGATTTGCTTCTGGAGGACCAAAGCAAAGGCTGGGGTCAGTAATTAGTAACACTCAATTTAGAAAAGGCAGAGGAACCAGAGATCAAATTGCCAACATCTTCTGGATCATGGAAAAGGCAAGAGAGTTCCAGAAAAACATCTATTTCTGCTATATTGACTATGCCAAAGCCTTTGATTGTGTGGATCACAATAAACTGTGGAAAATTCTGAAAGAGATGGGAATATCAGACCACCTGACCTGTCTCTTGAGAAACCTGTATGCAGGTCAGGAAACAACAGTTAGAACTGAACATGGAACAACAGACTGGTTCCAAATAGGAAATGGAGTATGTCAAGGCTGTATATTGTCACCCTGCTTATTTAACTTATATGCAGAGCACATCATGAGAAACGCTGGGCTGAAAGAAGCACAAGCTGGAATCAAGATTGCCAGGAGAAATATCAATAACCTCAGATATGCAGATGACACCACCCTTACAGCGGAAAATGAAGAGGAACTAAAAAGCCTTTTGATGAAAGTGAAAGAGGAGAGTAAAAAAGTTGACTTAAAGCTCAGCATTCATAAAACTAAGATCATGGCATCTGGCCCCATCATTTCATGAGAAATAGATGGGGAAACATTGGAAAGAGTGTCAGACTTTATTTTTTGGGGCTCCAAAATCACTGCAGATGGTGATTGCAGCCATGAATTAAAAGACGCTTACTCCTTGGAAGGAAAGTTATGACCAACCTAGATAGAATATTCAAAAGCAGAGACATTACTTTGCCAATAAAGGTCCGTCTAGTCAAGCTATGGTTTTTCCAGTGGTCATGTATGGATGTGAAAGTTGAACTGTGAAGAAAGCTGAGAGCTGAAGAATTGATGCTTTTGAAGTTTGGTGTTGGAGAAGACTCTTGAGAGTCCCTTGGACTGCAAGGAGATCCAACCAGTCCATTCTGAAGGAGATCAGCCCTGGGATTTCTTTGGAAGGAATGATGCTAAAGCTGAAACTCCAATACTCTGGCCACCTCATGCGAAGAGTTGACTCATTGGAAAAGACTCTGATGCTAGGAGGGATTGGAGGCAGGAGGAGAAGGGGATGACAGAGGATGAGATGGGTGGATGGCATCACCAACTCGATGGACGTGAGTTTCGGTGAACTCCGGGAGTTAGTGATGGACAGGGAGTCCTGGCGTGCTGCCATTCATGGGGTCGCAAAGAGTCGGACACAACTGAGTGGCTGAACTGAACTGGACTGAATGTCATTGAGCTGTGAGGATTAAATATAATACAACAATGCTTCTAAGGAAAATTACTGAGGACCTCAGAGAGATTTTGTTTATGTGGGTTGTATCTATGAACATTTTCAATTTTAGGAATGAAAGCAGAGGAATCAAAAAAGATTTATTTATAAATGAATTTTAAATGGTAACAGTAAATCCCCTACATGTTAACATTAATAAAATTTTTATTAAAAATGCCTATTTTTTTCCAAAACAAAACTACAGATAGAAAATGCCATTGTACATTTTTGCAAATTTCTGTAATATTTGGGTTTATGGAAAGCAGTGTCCTTATATCTGCTTCTACTTTCAATTTGTTTCAATATGATGCTTTCATTGAAGTATATGAAGAAAATGCAGCCTCACACAGAGATGTCGTTGGTGGAGGGAGAAATATTTTGATGGCCATTTTCAGATAATTTTGGATATTCATCTTTGATATTATTTGAAAACCCAATGAGTGGCATTTCCTTAAAGGTCAGTTGTGGTATGAAATATGAAGCCATGTCAATGAATTTTTCATATTCTGTTACCTTAAAATCTTTCAGTCTGTCTTGAAATTTAAGTGGATCTTTTACCCCTGCATTATTTTGTAACAGAATATATCAGTAAATAATAATAATTTGGGAAACAGTCAATGACTGACTCAAACCTTCTCAGTATTGGCACACTTTATTATCCAATATTTAAAAATACACATTAATATCACTATCAAACTCATCGGAAACATCTTTAAGTGTTGGAAAGCTGTCAAACTAGACACTAGTTTCCTAAATGTCTACTTTTTCACTTGAAAACTCAGATTTTATTACCAGCAACAAATTCAATAAGATTTTTCTTTTCTTGAAATGACAGGCTGGCTTCATTCATCTTCAGATTTGTCAGTAGGTCAATCGCTGAAGAAAAAATAGCATCTTCTGAGCAAAGTGTATGGATTCAGCTTATGAATTAAATGCAGAAGGGTTGGTTTGTTTTCTGGAGAGAAGTGGCTTTGTACACATTTCCCATCTTGTCACTCAGAATATTAGAGAGGATATAAGTTTAATACAGTTTTTTCCCTGCTTCATCAGTACCGTTCGTAAGTGAATTGGCTTTTATTTATGAGTGTGTAGCAGTGAGAAACACAAGCGCTGTTGGTACAGCTTGGTACCACTTTTTAAATTTGTACAAAGGGACCATCCATTTCACCCATCAGTTCATTTGTGCTCTCAGTGAGAACACATGCCAAGATTCGTAGGTTAGTCAGCACTTTGAATACTTCAGCACCCCTGTGGCAAGATCTTCTTTGATGATGCGTTAGTGCTGATACCAGAGGAATAGAAGCAAAACTGCATTCATTGACATGGCTTCATATTTCATACCATATCTGTCAATGTGTAAGGCAAAAGTGCAGTTCCTTATTTGTTTGGATGGCTCAGTCTGCATGTTCGCAACTAACTTCTTTGACGCCAAAGGTTACTGTATTGTTGGAAACTGGCAATGCTGTGATTTCTTTTGCTGACTTATCCTCCAGCAGGCATGCAGTAATGTCAGTGATAGAAGGCTTTACTGGCCCCTGAGCTATCGTTTTCCTTCCTCAGGAAATGATACTGTAGCACATTTGAGTGAGTTTTCCATTTAAATCATGAAAAACTGCAATAAGCCAACTGTTTGTTTATTTATTTTTTTTTTTGGCTTTTAAGGCGCTTGTTTTGTCTATGTCTAATTCATGTAATTCTTTTTTCTTTAAATTCCAAATGATTATATAGATATATATAATCTTATATATATAAAGATATCCTAATTCAACTGTCACCACAGTAATATTCTAAAATGCTGTATTCTATAGAACACAGAAAGATAAATTATTATCATCTGTGAAGCTGAGGGAACTAAAGTAATTTTGTTCGTTTTTTGTTGTAGTTTTATTTGTATTTTTACCTAGTTTCTTTGGAGAAGATTCCTCTCTTCCATGACTCAGAATTGTCTGATATGTTAGTTTCATTTTTCTCAGCAGTT
This sequence comes from Bos indicus x Bos taurus, assembly GCF_003369695.1. Taxonomy (NCBI): domain Eukaryota; kingdom Metazoa; phylum Chordata; class Mammalia; order Artiodactyla; family Bovidae; genus Bos; species Bos indicus x Bos taurus. The sequence goes on along the minus strand of NC_040081.1, from coordinate 103,509,979 downwards.
TTACTCACAGATGTTTCGGCTATGGGTTGGAGGAGGTGAATTGTCTAGATTTTTTTAAGCTAATGCTCTATCCCTAAACAGAAGACAGATATATTATAAATGTTCATTTATTTTAAAGTAAATATTAAAAGGGGAATGAGTGCATGCTCAGTCGGGTTCGACTTGTTGCAGTCTCAGCCCACCAGGCTCCTCTGTCCATGAAATTTTCCAGGCAAGAATACTGGCATGTGTTGCCATTTCCTATCCCAGGGGATCTTCCCGACCCAGGGATTGAACCTGTGTCTCCATGACTCCTATATCTCCTGCATTGGCAGGCAGTTTCTTTTACCACTGAGCCACATGGGAAGCCCCATCCTAAGTTATAAAATAACAAAAACTTTAGGTAAGATTTAAATTTTTATATTTTTATTTTCTAGAAATTATTTTGAAATTATTTTCTAAGTATTATTACAAAATAGGACAACATAGGGTAGTTTTGATGTGTCTGAGTAAGTATAAGGAGAACTTGTGGATTTCAAATGAACGATTTATTGGATGATAATGAAATTACAGCTATTAAGCAGATATAACCAAAGGTAGCTAATAACACAGTGGAAAGTGTGAGACAAACCGAGATAATCTTCGACAATGAACATATGTATACCTCAAACTTGATACCTCAGAAAGGTCTGCAAAACACAAGAGTATATAATATGAACATGTGTTCCATTTAAATTTGACATCATAACATGTCATGTGGTTTTTGGAAAACTCCACCATACTCTCATGCGAATATGAAAGTTTGGGCAAATAAAGATTTAATAATATGAAAATAATTTTTACTATGTAGACACACTGAAAGGATCTTAGCAATCCCTATAATGGAAGCTTCAGGAATACCAATATGTAAGGAGTGGATGGATTATCAAGAAATTAGTGGAGATGGAGGAAACTGGAAGAATTATTGTCATAATGATGGGTATAAAATTGCCAACAGACCTATTTAGATAGAAAAGGATATATAAACTTCTGGAGACAGATACAAGAAAATGGGAAGTAATCAAGGAAGCCGGCTGATGTAGGTACAGTTTCCCAGGTCCCCCAGGCTTCCTATGGGGTTGTACAGCAATAGGAGAGGTCGCCTGCCAGACTCAGGACACCACTTGTCACTTGTCACTCTCACAAGGAACTTATGGCTCTCACTCACATTCCTTATTTCACTTCTCCTGACATGTTTTATTTGTGTCTTCCTGAGTTGCAAGAGGTGAACAGCTCACGAACGACTTTTTCCATGCTGTAGCTGCCTTGCCTCACATACAGCAGACACTCAATAAATATTGATTGAACAAATGAATGATGGATGTGACCTTTGAAGGAATAGTTCCCGCAGGAATGGTTGTGGGTGGAAAAGAAAAGCCAGATGACAAAGGGCTCAAGACTGATGGTCAGGGAGGAAGGAGGAGAAACAAGTGTAAACACATCTTTAAAGAACATGAATGTAAAGAATGAAAGAGAGAGGAATCAAAAGGAATCAGTAACCCCATGAGGATCTAGGGACAAGAAAAAAATCTCTCTTTTCAAGGGTCAGGATTATGAGAATCATGTGCTAAAAGGAAAGATCCAAGAGAAAAAGACGGGGAGAGGACACAGAGATACAAGAGAGAAAGAGCCCCAAATAAAGGTAGTAAGAAATTATCCATTCATTTATTCATTCATTCAGCAAATAGTAAATGTGCAATGTGCATGCCTGCTCAGTTGTGCCTGACTCTTTGTGACCCCATGGACTGTAGCCTACCAGACTCCTCTGTCCATGGGATTTTTCTGACAAGAATACTGGAGTGGGTTATGATTTCCTTCTCCAGGGGATCTTCCCAACGCAAGGACTGAACCCTCTTCTTCTGAGTCTCCTACATTGGCAGGCAGGTTCTTTACCATGGTGCCATCTGGGAAGCCCCATCTAATAGTGACTGAATGCCTATTATGTGCCAGGTCTTGTGCTGACTGGTTGAGATGGAGAGCAGAAGGGTGGAGATGGGTCCTTGTCATGCACGGATTTGGAGATGAGCTAGTCTATCCCCATCCTTTACTAGCGGGTAGCTTTGGGCAAGAAGCTCAATCTGCGTAAACTCCAGATTTCTCATCTGTAGAATGGGTTCTTGTCTGTCTCCTGCGCGAGGTTGCTGTGCATGGTGCTGTGTTCAATGCCTAGAATTCAGTGGGTGCTGGGTGGGCAGCATGGTGGACAAGAAGACATTTCCTGGAAACTGAATACTTGATTTTGAATCCCAGCTCCATCATTTACTGGTTATGTGACCTGGGGTAAGTTACTTAATTTCCTTCTGCTGTGGTTTCCTCTCCCTGGAAAGAGAAAGACAATGTATGTCCCTCTTTGTGTTGTGGGGAAGTGGATGAGGGTGCATGTAGCAAGGGCTTAGAATGGTGCTGGATCGTTGGATGGTGCTGCTATTCTTCTCTCCTTTGAAAGGTTGCACCGAAGCATTGTGAATGGTGTGGATTTTCTGGACCATTCAGAGGGTAGTAAGAATTTGGTGGATCTGTCTACAGAAAGAACAGTGTCTTCCTTTGACTATTCATTCTAGATTGCAAGTCAAACTCAACCCAGTGACTTAATCCAATATCATGTCCATGTGAAAATAACTGAAGATAAATAGAAGGTTATACCTTAGCCAGGAAGATCCCCTGGAGAAGGAAGTGGGTACTTACTCCAGTATTCTTGCCTGGAGGATTTCAGGAACAGAAGAGGCTGGTGGGCTACAGTCCATAGGGTCACAAAGAATCAGACACGACTGAGCAACTAACACGTATCTTAGCCAAATATGGCAGAAGTTCACCTGTGCTCGAAAAGCTGGCATCATAATTGACTAAATCCAGGTTATAACACAACTTGTTGTTTTGACTGGATAAAAGATTTGTCATTGAGGAAGAGAGGCTGTTGAGAACAGTCAGCTCCCATCTCATTTAGCTAAAAACAGAAGCATCAATTTGAACCTTTAACCCAACAGCACTTTAGATTCTTAACAAGGCTGATAACATCAGGCCCTGGGTATAACTTTCTCCTCCTAAGAGTGGGTCTGCAGAAGTGAAGGCAGAGGTGTTGGAAGCAGAGGAGGGGAGATGGGCTCTTGGCCAGCAGAGGTGGGCTTCAGTCCTGTCTTGTCACTTAAGAGCCCGTCAGTAAACAAGGGGAACTGAGCACCCAGCGCTGGGAGGCCTGCCAGCGGGACAGGAGAAGAATTAGACTCCAGGAGAACCGGGATGGGTGGGGTGACTGGGGAATCCATTTGTGGGAGAATCTGGATACTTACTGCCCATTAGCTGTGGTGTGTTGCTGGACAAAGCTGCCTCTCAGGCCAGGTTGTACTGGGGAAGTTATTTTTTTTCTTTTTCACCCCCAGCAAGAAAACTTTATTTTTTTCTGTATAGCTGAGCCCAGAGTACTCCTTATGATAAAGGCAGAAAATGTTTCATCTTGGCTACTTCCTCTTGGGTATTGTGAGATGTAGAGCAATTCAGGACATGACCACATAGCTAGTTATGGTTATTCTCTGCCCATAAGCTCTTCAGGGGCAAACAATATGCCTGAGGTTTGTATCTCCAGCACCTAAGAGATTACCTGGGAAAAGGAAGGTTTTCAATTCATGTCCATTGATGATACAAAAAACATTCTTCAGTTTTGGATTTTTGGGGTGGTCAGTGTGACAAACAAATTCACTCTTAGAAAAATTTCCTGGAGATGCAAGACAGATTCTTCTGCCTGGGTTTTAAATGTTAATGTCCCTCAGACTGAGTTTCTGGGTCCTCTTTTCTCTCATTCTAGTTCCTTTCCTCTGTTCCTCTGCTTTTATTACTTTTCATATGCCACCAGTGCCCACAGGAAGGTCTCCAGGACCGATCTCATCCTCTGAGTTGCAGACTCATATTTTCAATGCCTACAGTTCTTTTTTTTTAAATTTTTTAATTGAAGTATAGTTGATGCACCATGTTGTGTTAATTTCTGTTATATAGCAAAGTGACTCAAGTATATGTGTGTGTGTGTGTGTGTGTGCGTGTGTACTTAGTCACTCAGTTGTATCCTACTCTTTGTGACCCTATGGACTGTGGCCCACCGGACTCCTCTACCCATGGAATTTTCCAGGTAAGAACACTGGAATGAGTTGCCATTTCCTTCACCAGGGGATCTTCCCCACCCAGGGACTGAACCCATGTCTCCATCTCCTGCATTGCAGGCAGGTTCTTTACCCACTACACCACCTGGGAAGGTTTTTTATATATATATCTGTTATACATTATATCAGAGAAGGCAAAGGCACCCCACTCCAGTACTCTTGCCTGGAAAATCCCATGGACGGAGGAGCCTGGTAGGCTGCAGTCGATGGGGTCGCTAGGAGTCGGACACGACTGAGCGACTTCACTTTCACTTTTCACTTTCATGCACTGGAGAAGGAAATGGCAACCCACTCCGGTGTTCTTGCCTGGAGAATCCCAGGGATGGGGGAGCCTGGTGGGCTGCCATCTATGAGGTCGCACAGAGTCGGACACGACTGAAGTGACTTAGCATAGCATATACATATATAGCTGTAATATATATATATATATACACACACACACACTCATCTGTCAAATGAACACTCATCCCCATTAAGTGATTCTGTTTTACTCATTCTTAACCCCTTTTTTGTTCATTTTACCCATGGCAGTCATGGTAAAAATGTCTCAAATGTAGTCCTTATAACATCACTCTCAGATTAACAGTACAGGGGCTTCTCATTACTCTTAAAAGGCGGCATAAAATCCTTTAATGTGACCCATAATGGCACGATTTAGTCCCTGAGTACCTCTCCAATTTTAACCACCATACTCCCCTTTCTATGAAACAGCCACATGGCCTTTTTTTTATTGAAATATAACTGAAACATACTATTATATCAGTTGTAGATGTACAACACAGTGGTCAGGACTTACTTGTCTCACAATTGGAAGTTTGTAATTTTTGACCACTTTCCAAAGGTGAAGACTCAAGGAGAACTTATTCTCAAAAAGGTCATCTTTACACTCAGCTGTAGTGTCTCCGGTCATTTTCCTCCTGTTTCAGGTTCTGTTTTCTACCTGCTTCTACGTGGAACTCTCTCAGATACAGAAGGATCGACGGTTGTGCCTCCCTTCCAAGTCTTCTCTTTTTCTGGATGAATAACCTTTGTTCTTTCTTTTAAATCATTTAGCTTTTCAGTTCAGTTCAGTTGCTCAGTCATGTCTGACTCTTTGTGACCCCATGGGCTGCAGCACACCAGGGTTCCCTGTCCATCATCAACTCCTGGAGCTTGCTCAAACTCATGGCCATCCAGTTGGTGATGCCATCCAACCATCTCATCCTCTGTCATCCCCTTCTCCTTCTGCCTTCAATCTTTCCCAGCATCAGAGTCGGTCTTTTCTAATTAGTCAGTTCTTCTTATCAGGTGGCTGAAGTATTGGAGCTTCAGCTTCAGCATCAGTCCTTCCAACGAATATTCAGGATTGATTTCCTTTGATTGACTGGTTGGATCTCCTTGCTGTCCAAGGGACTCTCAGGAGTCTTCCCCAACACCATAGTTCAAAAGCATCAACACCACAGCTCAAAACTATCACAGTTTAGCTTTTAGAAAAGTTAAATGCATACAAAAAAGTGCACACGTGATAAATGAAGAGTTCAAAGAATTTTCTAAAACTGAACCCAGCCATGTAACCAGAACCCAGAATAAGAATCATAGCATATCAGCTTCCATAAGACCCCCTTCAGCCTCCACCCACCAGAGGTTGTCACTGTCCTGACCTAGAACAGCATGAGTTCACTTTGCCTGTGTTTGTATCTTATATAAATCCCATCAGACAGTAGGCGTGAGACGTAGATAATGTGCACACAGGATGGGACCAGAACTTCTGTGTCTGGATTCCTGCTTTCAGCATTGTGGTTTGAACTTCATCCATACCACCCTAGGCAGTTGTAGGTCACTTGTTCTCGTCCCTGTATAGTGTTTCATTGTGTGACTACACCACAGTTTTTTATTCATTTCATTGTTGATGGACTTTTGAGTTATTTCTAGTTTGGGACTCTTAACAAATGGTGTTTCTAGGAACATTCTACTGCAAGGCTTTTGGTACAAGCATATGCACTTTCCTGCTGGATGTATACCTTGATGTGGAACAACTGGATCACAGCACGTAAGCGGAAAGGTCTCACGTCAAGATGCTGTCAAACAGTTTGCCAAAGCAGCTACACCAGTGCTGTCTCTGCTTATATCATGAGCTCCTGGGTATGGCCACATGGGAGGCTCTCTGGTGAACTTGGTTTGTAGGAAAAGCAAAATATGTAACCAAGAAGGAGAAAAAAAGATTGTCTAGAACCTCCAGGAATCATCAGGGAGATCTAGCCTGAATTAAGGCTAAATTATGCAAACCCTGCCCCGCCTAAAGAGTGTTCTGGTCAGGCTTGGTCACGTGCCTGAGCCACTTTCTGCAAGCAGAGGAATGGGACCATATGATTGGCCAGCCTGGCTGTCACACAGGCTCCCTACTTCTGTATAAGGAATGGTACACTTTGATTGATAGCTCCTCTGCTTGAGCAGCTGCTGCTGCTAAGTGGCTTCAGTCGTATCCGACTCTGTGCGACCCCATAGACGGCAGCCCACCAGGCTGTCTGTCCCTGGGATTCTCCAGGCAAGAATACTGGAGTGGGTTGCCATTTCCTTCTCCAATGCATGAAAATGAAAAGTGAAAGTGAAGTCGCTCAGTCGTGTCCGACTCCTAGCGACCCCATGGACTGCAGTCTACCAGGCCCCTCCGTCCATGGGATTTTCCAGGCAAGAGTACTGGAGTGGGTTGCCATTGCCTTCTCTGGCTTGAGCAGCTAGTCAAAGGCAAATAGGTGAGTTTGATAGGCAGGCAAAGGGTTCCTATCACAGCCACTGGGGCATCCAAGAGCCAGGGTGCTCCTGCATTTTACCACCTGCTTCAAGCTGCCCAGGAGTGTGTGTGTTAGGGAGTGCCTCTAGGACCATCACATGAAGAACTGGATGTGAAAATGCTGTATGAACATCTGCAGATGTGAGTTATTAATGTCTTGTATCCAGTTCAGCTTTTATTGTGAAGAGTTTCCCACTTGGGAGATTAATAAGAAAGAACCCAGCTTCTTCAACGAGGTCTGTATGCCCAGCTGCATGTAATTGTTGGGAAGTGAAAAATGTGCTGCTGTTTTCTCCGAGGCTTTACCAGAAAGACTAAGACAACGAATCTGGGATGAGGGAAAGGACTTATTAAAAAAAAAAAAAAAAAGGAAGCATGAGCTAGAAATGAATGTGAGCCTTAATGAGAGTGAATCATAGGACGGGTGGTGTGTGACCAAGTTGAGATGCAGGCAGCAGCTTGTTATCCAAAGGATATGTCATGCCAAAGTTGCCCTTTCCCCTTGAGAGGAGCATGTCAAGGTCAAGTCTCCGTGATATGTCTCTTCAGCCACGTAGCATATTTGATGATGGAAATCTAAAGTGAGTTTTTTTTATTTTATTTTATTTTTAAACTTTGCAATATTGTATTGGTTTTGCCAAATATCGAGATGAATCCACCACAGGTATACATGTGTTCCCCATCCTGAACCCTCCTCCCTCCTCCCTCCCCATACCATTCCTCTGGGTCGTCCCAGTGCACCAGCCCCAAGCATCCAGTATCATGCATCGAACCTGGACTGGCGACTCATTTCATACATGATATTATACGTATTTCAATGCCATTCTCCCAAATCATCCCACCCTCTCCCTCTCCCTCTCCCAGAGTCCATAAGACTGATCTATACATCAGTGTCTCTTTTGCTGTCTTGTATACAGGGTTATTGTTACCATCTTTCTAAATTCCATATATATGTGTTAGTATACTGTATTGGTGTTTTTCTTTCTGGCTTACTTCACTCTGTATAATAGGCTCCAGTTTCATCCACCTCATTAGAACTGATTCAAATGTATTCTTTTTAATGGCTGAGTAATACTCCATTGTGTATATGTACCACTGCTTTCTTATCCATTCATCTGCTGATGGACATCTAGGTTGCTTCCATGTCCTGGCTATTATAAACAGTGCTGCGATGAACATTGGGGTACACTTGTCTCTTTCAGTTGTGGTTTCCTAGGTGTGTATGCCCAGCAGTGGGATTGCTGGATCATAAGGCAGTTCTATTTCCAGTTTTTTAAGGAATCTCCACACTGTTCTCCATAGTGGCTGTACTAGTTTGCATTCCCACCAACAGTTTAAGAGGGTTCCCTTTTCTCCACACCCTCTCCAGCATTTATTATTTGTAGACTTTTGGATCGCAGCCATTCTGACTGGTGTGAAATGGTACCTCATAGTGGTTTTGATTTGCATTTCTCTGAATATTAGTGAGAGAGGACAAAGGTCCAGTGATCCTTTACAAGAGAACTCATTTAACAAACACATGAAAAGATGCTTAAAGTGAGTTTTCTTGTAAAGGATCACTGGACCTTTGTCCTCTCTCACTAATATTTTTCAACATTTACTTAGATAAGATGGAAAAAGAATCAGAGTAACTGGTCCAAATCAGAAGTAGAGGCCTTTTTCTTCACTAAGAGGAGACTGAAAGGTGGTGGTGTTGTTTAGTCACTAAGTCGTCTCTGACTCTTTGTGTCCCCATGGATTGTAGCCCGCCAGGCTCCTCTGTCCATGGGATTTCCCAGGAAGAATACTGGAGTGGGTTGCCATTCCCTTCTCCAGGGGATCTGGGATCTGTCCGGTCCAGGCACCAAACCCGGGTCTCCTGTATTGGCAGGCAGATTCTTTACCACCGAGCCACCTGGGAAACCAGAGGGGTGATGCAGGTGCATAAAAGACTCAAAGGCAAAAAAGAAGATGAGTATGGACTCTCAACTGTAATTATTTGTGTGGCTATATTAAATAAAAAACAGCTTTGTCTTTTTTTCTGAATGATGTTGAAGGTTAGACTCGAGTCTCTTTTGGCTTCTATCTTCATTCCCCAATTGTATATCTGGTTGCATTAATATGAACACCATGATCTATGACAAATGCATCATTGTCTTTCACACACCCATAGCTTTATCTTGCTTATTCCTTGTGCTGGGACCTCTTCCGTGTAGCTCCTACCCATTCTTGCTTCCTCCAGGGAGCTAGCCTTCTCTGACAGCCTGGGCTGCTCTAAGTACTTCACTTGTTCTCCCGTCTTGATCTGGGCTTCTCTCCATCATAGCACTTAACAGATGAAATTGACATTGTCTGTCTACTTCTCTGTAACCATGATTTACCTACTTTTGTGACTGAAGCAGTGATTCAAACCTGGGCTTTCAGTAAATGTTTTTGAATATGTAGGTGAATGAGGGAGTGAGCAAGTGACAGTATAACTAAATAAATAAAACTGGAAGCAGTGACGGCATTCGACTATAAGGAGGCATCTTTGGTCTCCAACTAAGAAAGAACATTCTCACAGGTACATCTGCTCAGGAAAGAAATAGGCTGCTTTCACTGCGAGTGGGCGCACTCATTGCAGGATATAACTCGGGCTGGATGACCCTCCAACAGTGAATTTCTGCCTTGAGAGAGGGGCTGGCTAGCAAGACTGCCAACTTCCATTTTAACTGTAAATTCTTTTATGCTACTTATTTGCAGGATGCGTCAAGCCTGAAATTGGGTTATGATTTGTGGGAATGATACTTTATTGACGTTTACAAATGATGAGATCAAGAAAAGTTAATTTGTAACTATATCCATCAAGAAACATAGAAAATTGAAGGGAGAAATTTCGCCTAGCTATTAAACATCTCCTGGACCAAATAATCAAATTAATTCCTACCCTACAATTTTCCCTGTCTCTTAAGTAAGCAATATTTTTAATACTTACAATAGATTTTTAACATATTAACCTTATTAAAAGATGAATTGCAGAAACTTTTATCTTGAAACCCTGAATTTTTTTAGTTATTTCTGATAACTCAATTACTAAATCAATGTCTTTATTGACTTCCTATGTGTGCCATGTGCTCAAGAAATATATCCTTACTGCAATTTAAACCTACAGAAAAAATATATCAGTGTACCTATCACCTTTCTTAAGAAAACACTGAGGAGTGAAAATACAATGAAACATGACCATAAGCACTATCCAGTGGTAAAGTTTACATTACTTTTCGACATATGGATGTATTGATAAGCAACATATGATATTGTTTGCATGTTTTTAAGTGTTATATTACTGATACAAGATATGAGAGTTATCCAACTTGCTTTGTTATTTTGTGTGTGTGTTTAGAAGTTTATTCATTTTTACTGCTATAAAGATTCTGTCACAGGAAAATATCACAATATATTTATCCATTCTTATGCTGGAGAATATTTGTGCTGTTTCTACTTTTCTCTTATTACAAACAATGCTGTTATGTGCCTTCTTATACATGCTGTTTGCTTGTGTGTGTTTTTATTAGTGTTTCTCCATGTTATGATAGGAAGTAAGATTGCTGGCTTATATGGTACAGCAACCAGATAAAGTCAGTTGTCCCCTAGAGTGGTTTTATCAGTTTGTATCACTTCGAAGATGCTGATAGTTCCTGTTGCTCCACATACCTGCCAACACATGATGTCAAATTTAAAGTTTTTAGAAATCTGATATTGTGAAACATTGTTGTTTTAAATAGCATTTTATCATGACATGTGAAGTTGTTTTTAGCTTTTGTTGATTTGTAGGAGCCCTTTGTATATTCTGGATATGAGTCTTTTTTCAGATATATACTACAAATATTTTCCCCCAGACCTTAGCTTGATTATTTGCTTTCTTTCCAGCTATAATGAGGCATAATTCAAAAATAAAAATTATATATATTTAAGATATACTTTGTGAAGTTTTGCTATACACATGCATTGTGAAAAGATTGCAACAATCAAAATAACATATTCATCACCTCACATAGTTATGTTTTGTATGGGTAACTGCAGCTATGAAATTAAAAGACGCTTGCTCCTTGGAAGGAAAGCTATGACATACCCAGACAGCGTATTAAAAAACAGAGACATCACTTTGCCAACAAAGGTCCGTATAGTCATGTTTTTTCCAGTAGTCATGTACGGATATGAGAGTTGGACCATCAAGAAGGCTGAGTGCTGAAGAATTAATGCTTTTGAACTGTGGAGCTGGAGAAGACTCTTGAGAGTCCCTTGGACTGCAAGATCAAATCAGTCAATCCAGAAGGAAATCAACCCTGAATATTCATTGAAAGGACTGATGGTGAAGCTGAAGCTCCAATACTTTGGCCTCCTGATGCAAAGAACGGACTCATTGGAAAAGACCCTGATGCTGGGAAAGATTGAAGGCAGAAGGAGAAAGGGATGACAGAGGATTAGATCATTGGATGGCATCATCGACTCAATGGACATGAGTCTGAGCAAACTCTAGGAGACAGTGAAGGACAAGGAAGCCTGGTGTGCTACAGTCCATGGGGTCACAAAGAGTCAGATAAGACTTGGAGACTGCACAACAACAATAACAAAGCTTTAGTTAATTTCCCCCTCTGTATGGTGGAGTCCTGCTTCTCCCAATGTTCTGCCAGGTCTGAGCACAGCTGTGTTGCTTTCCTCTCCTGTCAGTAGCTCATCACTTTCTGGAATTTAGTTCCCATACATTCCTTTACACCTGGGCTCTTTCTCAGAGTTTAGAAAAACTACAGTGTTACAATGTTTATGGATTATTTTTGATCTTTGGGTTAATGGAAGTCTCCTTGGGTTAATGGAAGAAGTGAACCTCTTTCACTTCTCTTTAATATTCAGTTGCTATTTAGGTTTACTTTGTTTTGACTACCCCATTTTGTACTTTAAATGTTTTCTTGACTATTGTTTTTTTTATTATTAACATGTTCTTTATACAATCTTAATTAATATTAATATTTTTTCAGTCAGATACATTGCAATTATATATTTTCAACTCTGTCGCGTATCTATTTACTTTCTAAAGATGACTTTTGATGCATAGAAGTTTGTTTTAACATAGTCAAATCTATCTCTCTGTTGTAGTTGTGCTTTTCTGCATCTTTCTTCTCTTATCTGTGAATGCCATGTCTGTCACTTGTCATGTTTCCATGTGTACTTGGGTCTGTTTCTCTGGTCTGCTTATTTATCCCTCTACCAATATATCTGTTTCTTTAATTATACCTTTAGGATAAGTTTTAGGTTCTGGTTGGTAAGTCTTTCCATCCTTTTCATCTTCAAAATTTACCTTAGATATCTTCATTCTTTGTTCTTCCATACAGGGTTTGCATCCATTGTCAAATTCTATTAAAACTATTGAGTTTTGACAGGAAACACACTGAATTTATAGGTTAATTTTAGGAGTGCTGACATTTTTATGTTATTGAATCTGTGAACATGGTATTTCTCTCCATTTATTTAGGTTTCATAAAAGTGCTATAATCTTCTTCAGAAACAATTGTGCATCAATTGTGGAACTTATTCCTAGGTAACTTTTTATCTTTTTAAAACTATATTCTAGTTGTTTGTGGCTAGTAACTAAACGCAATGTATTTTTCCTTATTGGTCTTATATGCAGAACCATTCTTATCATTAGTATTAGGTTCTCTTGGATTTTTCTAGTCAAGCAATCATACCACTTGCAAATTTAGATGGTTTTTATCTCTTCCTAATAGTCTTCATTTTTCTTTCTCATCCCTTTGGCTGGATCTATGTCTTCATCTTGATTTTAAAAAGGATGCTTTTAATATATATGTTGTAGGTTTTCAGAAGACATTATTTATTGGGCTGATTCCTAGTGTATAGTTTGTTATTAATCTAAATGAATGTTGAATCTTACGTGTTTTTCTGGGTCTATTAAGAATATATCTTAGTGAATATAGCACAAAAGAAGCAGACTCACAGATATAGAACTACTTTGTTCTAACTAGCAGTTAACCCATGGGGTGAAAGAATGGGGGAGGGGCAAAGCTACAGGGATATATTGTATAACATGGGACATATAGCCAATATTTTATAATATATATAAATGGAGTATAACCTTTAAAATATGAATCACTGCATTGTATACCTGTAATGCATGTAAAATTGTACAGCAACTATATTTAAACCAAAAAATAAAACAATAAACTAGTAGGATATGAGAAAAAACTATCATAGTTTCTCTTCTTCATTCTGCTGATGCATTCCGAGTTACTCACATGGGCCCAAGGCCTTGGTTGATCTCCTTGGGCTGAGTGAAGCACATGCCTCTTTTTTTCTGAAATCAGCAAAGATGCCCAGGGCAAACTTGGATTTAGTTTCAATTTGCCTCCCTTATTTTCCACTCTCTCTTTGTTGTTGGCAGCTTTAGAGGTAAATGCATTTATTTTGTACAGCTTTTCTAGGGTAACGTTGTGGGTGTTGTCAGAATATACAATCTGTCATATCATTGCGAAGTAATGAAAGATTGTTGTTGACCCACGAAAAGACACCAGGATTCTTGGCCTCTGGAGGAGAAGAATTCAATCCAGGGCCAAAGACGAGGCTTGATTGCTCACAGCTTTTGTGTAGTAAAGTTTTATTAAAGTGTAAAGAAGATAGAGAAAGCTTCTGACATAGGCATCAGAAGGGGGCAGAAAGAGTACCCCCTGCTAGTCCTCAGCTGGGTGTTATATAGTCACTGCTGCTGCTGCTAAGTCGCTTCAGTCGTGTCCGACTCTGTGCGACTCCATAGACGGCAGCCCACCAGGCTCCCCCGTCCCTGGGATTCTCCAGGCAAGAACACTGGAGTGGGTTGCCATTTCCTTCTCCAATGCATGAAAGTGAAAAATCACTAGCAGTCTGTTAATCAAAGAAAGGAATGTCTTAAAACTCAGGATGGTACCAGGCCCCCCATCCATAAGATGTATTTTGGGATAATCTTGGCACCATCCCAGGCCATAAAACGATTGACTTGAAATTTGTAGAAGGGCAGATTAGCATACAAATAGTTTTGTTTACATAGATTAGGGGAAAAATTGAATATAACATACTGGTTTGTCAAGTAGGTCCTGAGCCATTAGGTAGAACCGACTTGAAGACAGAGTCTAGGGTAAATGCATAGTACATTAACTTAGCTTAAGACAAACATTTCCATAAGAAAAATGCATTGGTTAACTCAAGGTTTGAGAATAGTTAACTTCAGGTGAAACCGGGTGTCATTATGGCAACACAGTATTTTAAGAGAAACCTCCTCTTAAATTTGTATAGAGCAGGAAAAAATACCACTAGTTTGTTTCCTCCTGCCTCTTAAGAGAGATAAAAATGACACTTGCAGCCTATTTCCTCCATTTGGAGACCCCTGGCCTTCCTGCCTGTTACCCTCTCAGTAAGATCTCAATGATCCCATTTTACAGGTGAGAAAATGAGGCAAAAATGATATGAAGTCCCTTGTTCAGAGTCACATAGCTGGCAAGTAGTGGGGGGCTGGGATTCAAACGTGGGTGGGTGGTCAAATCTCCAAAATTCATGTCCTCATGTAACGTGCGCTAGTCTCCACGTTAAGGTATCCGGGCGTGCAGATGTTCCAAGCTTTCATGTCATGTCAATAGGGAACTCACATGTTACAAAGGGTATATTGTGACTTGGAGACACACTATGCCCTTGTGTATCTTATGGAAGTGTTCCTTATTTTGCTACTTAAGAAACAGACACTTCTCATATTTTTGCTTTTTGCTTTCTAAACACAAGACCACCATTGCAAAACTGTGTTGGTCAGTTTCATTTAACTTGTAGCTAAATTATTTAGGAGACACTTATCCTTTTATACAGTGAGTGTTTTCACTGGAGTACTTGTCAATGGCTTATTTTTAGAAGCTTTCCAAAATATGATGATAAAAATACCATGTCTTTTTACGCCAATATTTTGTAGTGTAAAATCAACACTGCTCTCTGTTGCTGCTGATGATATATGCAAGATTTTTACTGAATTTGTGGTTTACAGAGGTTTCTACCTTCATGAGGGACATCCCTGGTGGCTCAGATGGTAAAAATTCCACCTGCAAAACAGGAGACCCAGGTTCGATGCTGAGGTCAGGAATATCCTTGGTGAAAAGAATGGCTATTCATTCCAGTATTCTTGCCTGGAGAATTCTATGGACAGAGGAGCCTGGTGGGCTACCATCCATAGGATTTCAAGAGTCAGACACGATTGAACAACTGTCACTTACTGCCTTCATTATCTCAGTTCCCCGAAGAATCCCAAACATTGGGTGGTAGCACCTAAATATAGCAGATGTACAGAGTGGGTCCTAGAGAGGTTGATTGATTTTATTAAGGTCACACAGCTAATAAGAGTCAAAGCTAAGATATAGAAAAGTTTGTTGAGTACATGAATTAATGAATGAATTATAAGTACTCTGGTGTTACTCTCCTTCCCTCTATCTTTCTTTTCTTACCATCTTCCTGCCTTCCTTTATTTAATAAGCATCTTTTAAGCACCTTGAGTTCCGTGGTGGCCCAGATGGTAAAGAATTCGTTCGCAATGCGGGAGACCTGGGTTTGATCCCTGGGTTGGGAAGACCCTCTGGAGAAGAGAACATCTACCCAGTCCAGTATTCTGGCCTGGAGAATTCCATGGACAGAAGAGCCTGCCAGGCTACAGTCTATGGGGAGGCAAAGAGTCAGACACGATTAAGCGATTTTCACAAAGCACCTCCTCAGGGACTTCTCTGGTGGTCCAGTGGTTAAGAATCCATCCACCAATCCAGGAGACATGGGTTTGATCCCTGGTCTGGGAAGATTCTGCATGCTTCAGGGCCACTAAGCCTGTGCACCACAGTTACTGAGCCTGCATGCCCTAGAGCCCATTCTCTGCAACAAGAGATGCCACCAAAATGAGAAGCCCATGGACCACAAATAGAGAGTAGCCCTGCTCACCAGAGCTGGAGAAAGCCTGTGCAGAGCAACGAAGACCCAGCACAGCCAAACATAAATAAAATTTTTTTAAAAAGCACCTCCTCATGCCAGACACTGTGTCTTGATTTTATATTCTTTAATTGTGGTAAAACAAACAAACAAACAAACAAAAAACATAAAATTTACCATCTCAACCATTTTGAGCGTAAAATTCAATCATGTCGATTATAGTCACAGTGTTGTACAGCCAACATCCAGAATGCTTTTCATCTTGTTACACTGGACCCTGGAAACGAAACCCTGTATGCATTAAACACTAACTCCCCATTTCTCTCTCCCCTCAGCCCCTGGCAACCAACTTTCTATTTTCTGTTCTAAGAGTTGGACTCTTAATGGAATCATAAAGTATCTGTATTTCTGTGAGTCGCTCATTTCAGTAAGCATAATGTCCTCAGGTTTCACCCATGCTGTAACATGCATCAGAATTTCCCTCCTGTTCAAGACTGAGTAATATAATATTGCGTATGTAAATGATAGATTGTCCTTTCATCCATTGATGGACACTTTAGCTGCTTCTGCCTTTTGGCAGTGGTGAGTAACAAGCTTTCTTTGAGATCCTGCCTTCTAGATCACTCATGATTTTTTTGGATATATAGTCACCTTTTCATATCTTCAGGGTCCACATCCATGGAGTCAACCAACTGGAGACCAAAAAAAAAAAAAAAAAAAAAATCAGAAAGTTTCAGAAAGAAAGACTTGAATTTGCTGGACACCAGCAACTACTTGGCATTGATACAATGGATAAGAACTTGGGCAAACTCCAGGAGATGGTGAGGAACAGGGAGGCCTGACATGCTGCAGTCCTTGGGTTTGCAAAGAGTTGGACACATCTTGGCAACTGAACAACAAGAACTACTTACATCACACTTACGCTACAGTTAACAAGTGTGCACACAATGCTTACATTGTGTTAGGAATTACAAGTAACCTAAAGATGATTTATACTATGTGTAATGAGAGAATGTGCATAGGTTATATGCAAATGTTAATACTTTGCCATTTTATATAAGGTATTTGAGCATCTGTGGATTTTGGTATCTGAGAGGGGAACCAATACCAATCTCCTACAGACACTGAGTGTACACTCATGAGCAGAATTGCTGGATTTTATGGTAGTTCTATTTTCAGTGTTTTGAGGAACCATCATTCTGTTTTCCACAGCAGCCAGACCACTTTACATTCCCATTAACAGTGCACAAAATCTTGATTTCTCCACATCCTCACCACTACTTGTTATTATGTTATTTTTCTTCTTGATAGTAGCCATCTTAATGGGTCTGAGGTTTTCATTTGCCTTTATTCCCAATCTTCTGCACACATTTTATTTAAACCATGCAACAATTCTGTTCATAATTTATGTTATACTTGAGGAAACAGAGGGGAGAAAAGTTTAAGAAATTTGCTTGAGGTCACACAGTCAAAAGCCATGGTTTTTCCAGTAGTCATTTATGGATGTGAAAGTTGAACCATAAAGGAGGCTGAGCACCAAAGAAGTGGTGCCTTCAAACTGTAGTGCTAGAGAAGGCTCTTGAGAGTCCCTTGGGCTGTTAGCAGATCAAACCAGTCAATCCTTAAGGAAATCAACCCTGGGATATTCATTGGAAGGACTGATACTGAACCTGAAGCTCCAATACTTCAGGAAATACCTGATCTGAAGAGCCGACTCATTGGAAAAGACCCTAATGCTGGGAAAGATTGAGGGAGAAAGGAGCGACAGAGGATGAGATGGTTGGATGACTTTGAGCAAACTGGGAGACAGTGAAGGGCACGGAAGCCTGGCCTGCTGAAGTTTATGGGGTCATAAAGAGTCAGACTTGACTAAGCGACTGAACAACAATAACAACAACACAGATATTAAGTGAGGGAATTAGAATTTGAAGCCACGTATTATTATATCTAGCTCTGTACCCTGCTCCCTTTCCCTTACCTACTAAAATATTTTGAAAATTTCATGTGGTGTAAATCACTTTAAAAATAATCCTTATGTGGGTTATTTTGCACACATTGATTTCACTTCAGTCAGTTCAGTTTAAGTTTAGTCTCTCAGTTGTGTCTGACTCTTTGCGACCCCATGAATCGCAGCACACCAGGCCTCTCTGTCCATCACCAGCTCCCGGAGTTCACTCAAACTCACGTCTATCGAATTGGTGATGCCATCCAGCCATCTCATCCTCTGTCATCCCCTTCTCCTCCTGCCCCCAATCCCTCCCAGCATCAGAGTCTTTTCCAGTGAGTCAATTCTTCGTATGAGTTGGCCAAAGTACTGGAGTTTCAGCTTTAGCATCACTCCTTCCAAAGAACACCCAGGACTGATCTCCTTTAGGATGGACTGGTTGGATCTCCCTGCAGTCCAAGGGACTCTCAAGAGTCTTCTCCAACACCACAGTTCAAAAGCATCAATTCTTACTTATTTCTCTTTAAAAGCTTTTCAGAGTATAAAGAATACCATTACATGATTATCCTATTTTCCACCTAAGGGAACTGAAGCTAAGAGAGCAGATGGACTTCTAGGAAACCTCACAGTTATTGAGCACCTACTGTGTGCCAGGTCCTGGGGAGGCAGAGAGAGACTTGCTGCAGATCCCAGGGTTTGGAGATTTGATCAAGCTTTGTGATTTCTTAGATTTGTAGGGAAATAAAAAGTTAATCAAATTCACCTCACTCACAGACATGGAAGCAGTTCTGTGCGGGGGACATGTAGGGCTTCACTGTGGTTTAGTGAGCATGATGGGGGAGAGCCCGTCTCTCTGGGAATCTCTCATCCAGAGGATCCGTGGGCTTTTCAGGATCTATCGTCCATGGTCCACTGAGCATCAGTTCTGCAGGCAAAGCGAGCCTTGGGCTGGAGGATGGAATTCTCTCAAATCAGTAGGGAAAGACTCACCCCTTCCTGGTCAGACAACTTGACTGTTTCTCAAAATACTGCTGAAAATCCCCTTCCATAGTAAAATTTTATTCAGAATGTCCAATGGCAAAGAAGGAGTTTCCATGAACTCAAACTCTGTATTCTTGGCCAATTCAGCCAACTGAGCTTTCTCAGTGACTGTGTATGTAGCCTTTAACTTTTTTGGCAGAACAAATCCCTCCAAAATGCAAGGCTTTAAACAGCTACTGCTTATTTAGCTCATGATTCTGTGGGTGGGTCCGAAATAGGGCTGTCTTGACTGAGCTGTGCTTTTTGTGGTTTGACCTGGGCTCTTGGCGCCATGTAACTGAATGCAGAAACAACTTATCACCGCTCAACTGCCAGTAAATTGAGGGGCAAGCTTTGGTGGAGAAGAAATGTACTTTACTCAGAAAGGTGAGCAACTAGGGAAGTGGTGGGCTTAGGTTCAGTGACCAAAGATTCTGCCCAACCATGACAGTTTTAAAGGGAGAAGGGAGAAACACTCTTGGTTCATCTTTAAGGCCAGAAGTCAGATTCTTGATCATTTTGGTCATCTTTACATTGTGTGCAGACCTGTTGACTTTTCCTGATTTTGCTTGGAACGCTGTCTTGCTCATGTGGTCTGCCTGCAATTGGATGTTCTTTTGCCCACGTGGTCCACCTACAAATTTACAAAGGAAAATCTAGGGGTAGAGGGTCAGTCATCCTTTATTTACTTAATTCTTCATTTTTACCCCTGCTGACCCAGGAAAGGAAACACCTGGTTAGGTAAGGTGTTGTGTATATTTAGTAAAGCAGAAACCAGGAGCTAAGTAAAATGTTGCCTAATGATCTCATCATTATGACTGAGATCTGCAGAAAACAGATGATCCAACAGAAACGAGGCAAAGGGGCTGCTTACACATTTGCAGTCAACCATCTGTCAGCCAAGTGGCTCTGGTTCCTGGGGTTGTCTGGCTGTCGGCTGGGGGCTCAGCATGACTCGCAGGGCAGTGTCTCAGAGCAGCAGGAGAGTAAGTCCCGGAGCACAGGTGGTGCATCTTCATGGATACTGTTGTCACCGTGGACAGTACAAGTTGCAAGGCTAAGAATCCATGAGGGGGGTTCCTTAGGGCATGGGGAGAAAGAGGTGTAAACAGATGAGGCCTTTGCTGAATCAGTCTGTGATAAAGCATCTGCTTGCCTGTGGCATGAAGGATCCAATGCAGGACTTAAAGCCACACATACCTCTGCTTGGTCCTGGTTCTGCCGCTCACTCCACAGATGGCCTTTGTTACCTTCCTGTTAACCTATCTAAGCATCACTTTTCTCCTCTGAAAATGGTAAAGGTAGCATAGACTGCCTACTGATGAAATGACATGGGCCAACCAGCATATATGAAAACACCTAGTCTGTGGCCACAATCCTTACTCCTTTTCCCTTCTCTTCCTTCTAGCGTTGGTTTAGGAACATCAAAAGCTATGTCAGTTGCCCCTCGCCCTTTCCTAGTCTTTTTTGCTTTTGTGAATCAGAAAGTGATGCACAAAGCTCCTTTACTGATACTGCCTTGCCCCTGATATATTCCTTAGTGAACAGTTTCGCAGTGCTGGAACATTAGTTTCTTTTCTCTCCATTTTAGTGTAACATCCTCAATTAGACGATCAAAGCCCTAAAACTCATATCCTTCCCTGTCCTGGTACGTCACAGAGGATTTCAGTTTAATCTCTAGTTGCCTCTGGAGTGACCCATCTACCCACAATTATATTCATGTTATTTCTTCCCTTAGTAATCCACTGGCACCCATCTCTTAGAGATGGTTAGATAGCATCACCAACTCAATGGACATGAACTTGAGCAAACTCTGGGAGACAGAAGAGGACAGGGAAGCCTGGTGTGCTGCAGTCCATGGGCTCACAAAGAGTCGTTCGTGACTGAAAAACTCCATCTGTTGCAGCAGGGGTCCCCAACCCCCCAGGCCACTGACTGGTATCCATCAGTGGCCTGTTAGGAATCAGGAGGTAAGCAGTTGTCTCCCACAAAACTGATCCCTGGTGCAAAAAACGTTGGGGACCACTGTCTTACAGGATAGCATCCAAGTCCTTAGCTAGGCACTCTAGATCCCAAATGATCTGGTCACTGCATATCTCTTCAACTCTAGCCCTTCCTCCATATATATCCTGCTGTCCAGCAAGGCTGAGATTCTTGCCTTTGCATGTGCTGTTCCTTTTACCTATCAACTGAAAAAAAGAATAAATACATAACCTGAAAGTTGAGAATTGTGTTTTATTTGGCAGACTTTCCGGGGACTTAAGCCTGGGGTGCAGCCTCTCAGATAGCTCTAAGGGATAGCTCAGCCTCTCAGATAGCTCTAAGCTCGAAGAGGTAAGGGAGGAACCAAAATATATAGGAAGATGTAAGAATCTGGACTCATGGAAATCATTCCTTTAATATGCACCTTAGCCATCTAGGGCCTGTTGTTTTTCATCCTGAGTCTCCTCACTGCACAGTCCAGGAGGGTGGCTGCAGTGGCTGAAGACTTGATGCCTGCAACATCCTTTGTTTACAGATATAGCTGGTGACAGCAGGCGATATTTTCTTTCATCCACTCACCTATGCCTTGCCCTCTGTTTATTTTCCTGGTCAGCCTCTATTCGTTTCCCTGCTCCCTCATCTCCAGAAAGTCCTCACTGACTGTCCACCCCAACCCTACCAACCCTTGTTTGGACCATTGCTTCTGAAGAACTCTCAGAGCACCCTGCCTCTATCATGCCACTTCTCTCACTTTATAAAAATGACCAGTGTAGGGACTTCCCTGGTGGTTCAGAGGTTAGGACTTTGACTTCCAGTGCTGGGGCTGCCGCTTCGATCTCTGGTCAGAGCTAAGATCCCACACACCTTGAGGGCCAAAACCCAAAACATAAAACAGAAGCAGCATTGTAACAAATTCAATAAAGGCTTGTTTTTTAAAAATGGCCTACATCGAAAAACCTTTTAAAGAAAATTACCAATGTACCTACCTGAAGCTTCCATGGGTTTCTGAGCTCCTTGAGAATGGAGACCAAAATTGAATGATAGAACAAATAACCCACCCTTCTCCAAATTGGAGTTCATCTTCCAAAGCCCATGATTCATTCAGTGTGATAGCTGAGCTGTCTCAAGCAGCAAAGAGGTGTGTAAGTAAGAAGACAGAGGAAAGTGTTGGTTCTAATTTATGTGAAACTTCTATATGTTAGAACTAATACTAAGATTTCTCATTCTAATCGATGGAGCAGGGTAGAAGATGCAAGAGCCATAGTCATACTTGAAGATGCCCTCAGCCTTATTGTCAGATTTCAAAGGACAAGTCTGAATTATTGAGTTTCTGCCCGTGGTGGGGAATAAAGTCCCTGGTTTTTGTGCACTGTCATTTCACTCCCAGGACTGTCTTATTCTGATTCCTTTTCCAAATCGCTGCTGATAGAGGAAGCACCTTGCCTCCTTAGCTAAATGAGTCACTAAGGACTCTTGTGGTGAAATGTGTGGTGCCTTTATACATGCCAGATATTCTGCGCTGGGCTACAGTCACTGGAGAGTCCATCACCATGGAAAGATCTCCTACCCTAAAAGCTATTAAGAGGGAAAAAGCCTGTTTTCTACCACAACTGGGGAGGCTGTGGGCTGAGATGGGGTCAGCACAGGTTTTGGAGCAGGCTCCATCACACCCTCACCATGAAGCCTCAGCAAATCACCAAAGCCTGTGTCCTCTGCAGAGTGAGCTCATTGACCACGTGCACAGGCTGTCGAAGGTTGGTCCCTGGTGTCTGATTATTTAGACAGGTGGAGAGATTTGCTCATGGTTTCCATTGGTGAGAGAAGGTATCCCGACTCAGGGTTTCTGATTCTAGAGCCCAGGCTCTTTCTCTCACTTTCCATCTCCTTCCATCCCTCCTTTCTTTCCTCCCTCCATTTATCCATCTTTCCTCCCCTCCCTTCCTTTCCTCTTCCTTCTTCTCTCTCTCTGTCTTCCTTCCTCCTCTCCCTCCCTACTTCCCTCCCTCGCACTCCCTTTCCTTTTTTCCAAAACTATTCGTCAGCTACTGTGTGCTAGATACTGTGTTGAGCATCAGGGAAAATGGTGTCCAACTAGATGTGGTTCTTGCTCTTAAGGAGTTTACAGCCTAGTAGGGGGAAAGGAACAAAAACAATTTAATTATACTGAAGCGACTTAGCAGCAGCAGCAGCAAGGCAACAATGGATCTGCTGAAGTAAGGGGTAAGTATATTTATCTGTGTGTATCTTCAGGGTTTAGCCAAAGCCCAAAGCCCATAAAATTCATATTAAAGCATAGGCTTAATGTTTATTAAAATAATTTTCTTCCTTGATCTGGATATCAAGCATAGAGGTAGGTTGAAAGCCTGTTTCCCAAGGTCTGAACTCTGGAGTTCTCAGCCTGGCTCCTCCCCTAAGTTGTTTTATGATGTTTGATAAGAAGTCAGATCCCACGTGGGTACCAGTTTCTTTCTCTGAGATGTTAAGACTGATAGTGCTCCCTTGCTGCTTCTCAGTGGGTTATGCAGAAACTGGATGATGTTTATGAAAGTTCTCTGAGAAGGTATAAGTTGTTAATGAATATATGGAAGGCTTGAGTTACGAAGTTCACATTTTTTGTGCTGGGTTGTGCTTAGTCACTCAGTCATGTCCGACTCTTTGTGCCTCTTGGATTGTAGCCTGCCAGGCCCCTCTACTCATGGGGATTCTCCAGGCAGGAATACTGGAGTGAGTTGCCATGCCCTCCTCCAGGGGATTTTCCCAACCCAGGGATCAAACCCAGGTCTCCCACATTGCAGGCAGGTTCTTCACCAGCTTAGCTACCAGGGAAGCCCTCACATTCCTTAAACTTCTCCAACCCAGAGATCTCCAGCTAGCCTATGGCAAAACCCAGCCTAGGTGACTTAGTTGAGGTGCTTTCAGGAACAAGATGGGAAAGGAGGAATTTATGTGATGAGATACTTTTTCTATATTCAATGTCTTTTCTCTATCTCTTCCCCCTTTTACATAAATTCCCGTCAGACATTTGTTACAACTGACCATAACAGAATCGTTTTGTGAGTATCCTGTATACAAGTCCTTTGTGCCAGGACTTGTGCTGTACGCATCAGATAAAGAACATCTCATTCTCACCAGAACAGTGAGACGTCAGTTTCAATATCCCCATTTTATAGGAAATAAAACTGAAGGTCATGGGCACTGGAAGAAACTGGATCATCTTCTGTATCCATGGTAACGACTGCCTGTGCCTCATCTCAGAGAGTGATACTGTGCAGGTAGCTGATGCGTCTTCTCCAGCCCTGCGTCCTCCTTTGTTTCTTGCTCTTTAGCCATCCTGTGCACTCTATTACACTTACCTATCCCCTCTACCATAGGCTGTCATTATCACTCATTTTGAGGAGAGAAAAGGATGAGGAGAAAGAATCTGAGCTGGAGTCACACCTGGATATAAATTAGCAGTACCACTTCTAACCCATGTCATCTTGGGGTGGTGGTGTTTTAGTCACTAAGTCATGTCCCTCTTGCGACCCCATGAACTGGATCCCACCAGAATCCTCTACCCAGGGGATTTCCAGGCAAGCATACTGGAGTGGATTGCCATTTCCTTCTCTAGGGCATCTTTCCCGGTCGGGGATGGAACCTGCGTCTCCTGCATTGCAGGCGGATTCTTTACCATTGAGCCACTGGGGAAGCCCCTCTGTGTAATCTTAGGCAGAGTATTTAGCCCAGGGGTTGGTTTCCCCATCTGCAAAACAGAGGCAGTAAAATCACTGAATCAGGGTCAGAGCTACATGCAGTGACTGATAAAGTGCCCTGGTGCCTTGCTTGGCATTCAGTAGCGACTAGTAAGGGAGCTTCTTCCTCTCTCACCTGATTGGTTGTACTTCCTCTCACCGTTTCTCCGTTCTCTCTAAGCATTTGTCCCTTTTAATCCTTCTACCACCACTGCTGCCTGAGGCTTCCTAAGGATGTATCCTTGATTTTCTCCTTGCTCCTGAACACTTACCAGAACTATTAGACTCTTCACTCTGGCTTTTCAGGATCTACAAAATTTGGCCATGGCATCCCTTTCCAATACTGTCTCCTAGAAAAGCCCCTAGGGTTTTCAGCACCCCACCCAGAAAGTAGCACAGGGTTCATCCACTTGCCCTGTTGCTTCTCTCTGCCTAGAGGGAGCCGCCCCCCCCCCCACCCCCACCCAGAAACTTCTGCCTGAAGAAAGGCTGCATAAGACCAAGCCTAATCCTCCAACCAGACATGTTTTTGAGACTGTTTCTTTGGGGCAAGAGTTGTGGCTTGTGTGTCTGAAATTCTCAGTAGCTGACAAATGTTTATATCTTATTGCATGAGTCATTTGAAAAGACCTTGATGCTGGGAAAGATTGAAGGCAGAAGGAGAGGAGAATGACAGATGATGAGATGGTTGGATGGCATCAGCAATTCAATGGACATGAGTTTGAGAAAGCTCTGGGAGTTGGTGATGGACAGGGAGGCCTGGCGTGCTGTAGTCCATGGGGTTGCAGAGTCGGATGCAACTGAATGGCTGAACTGAACTAATATCACTCAGTTTTTTAATTTCTTCCTGTGCTAGTTCTAGTAAGCCATGCCTCTCTAGAGTTATTTATTTCACTTAAATTTCAAACTTATTGTCATACATTAATTTACCATACCTCTTATATTTTTAATATCTCTTGGATCTGTAATGATGCCTCTTTCTTCATGCCTGGTGTTGTTTATGTCTTTCCCTTGTTTTCTTCATCAATGTTTCCAGAGTTTTATTAATTTTATTGGTGGTTTCCAAGAAGTAATGGTCTTATTGATCTTGTATATTGTTCATTTTTATCTATTTCATTGATTGTGCACTTAAAAATTATTTCCCAGTTTGCAATTTAAAATGTTTTTTTCTAATTTCTTTAGAGGTATACATGCAACATTAGTTTTTAGCATCATTTTTTTGTTTGTAACACTGCACTTAAGGCTATAATTTTCTTCAAAGCATTGCTTTATCTGAATCACACAAGTTTTAATATATTGTATTTTCATTATCATTCTGTTCCAATTATTTTCTAATTTCCATGGTAATTTTTGCTTTGACTCATTAGTTTTTGAGAAGTATATTTTTAAATTTCCAATTACCTGGGGATTTTCTAGTTAACATTTTGTTATTAAGGTCTCAGTTAAGTTCAGTTCAGTTCAGTCACTCAGTCATGTCCGACTCATTGCGACCCCATGAATCGCAGCATGCCAGGCCTCCCTGTCCATCACCAACTCCCGGAGTTCACCCAGGCTCACGTCCATTGAGTCAGTGATGCCATCCAGCCATCTCATCCTCTGTCGTCCCCTTCTCCTCCTGCCCCCAATCCCTCCCACCATCAGAGTCCTAAGGTCTAGCTTAATTTAACTGCAACCAGAATGTAACCTTCAGTCAGGTCTTGCCCATTGACCTCACATGTGTTATGTTCTTTGATGCAATTTTTCAAATTTTGCCTGTACATTTTTAAAGATTACCAAATATAAATGTAAAGGCTTATGAAATGAAGTGGATATTATGATCTTGGGTTTTCTTTTGAGTTAACCTCAATAAACATCCCATATATAAAATTCTTAGTTTATTACTAGTTGCCACCACTCACTAAAACATATTTTTTGAGAATGTTCTGCATACGAGGCATTGAGCTAAATGTTGGAGATTCCACAGCAAGAGAAATCAGACACTGTCCTAGATTTCACAGCCCAATGGGGCAGACTGAGATTAATCAAACAATCAGCATAATAGTGTGTTATTTTAAACTAAGATAAGTGCTCTGAGGAAAATGAACACATGATCTCTTATATCTAAGGAGTCTTATCTGTTTGGGGCTGGAGGAGGGGCAGGTCTATTTTTTCATATATCAAGCTGTAGAAAAACTAATAGGATTTGGTGTCTAGAGGATCAGCATCAGTAATGTTTCTTATCTTATTTTGAGAGCGTCACAGCCATCTGAGTTCCCCCTCCTATTAATTAATACTCAGCCATCTGACTTTTTCCTGTTTGGAATACTCACTTCAGAGACTTTTTAAAATTTATTTTGGCTTGGCAGTAAAGAATCTGCCCGCCAATGCAGGAGACATGGGTTTGATCCCTGGTAAAATTGGCAAGATCCCCTTGAGAAAGAAATGGTAACCTACTCCAGTATTCTTACCTGGAAAACCCCAAGGGCAGAGGAGCCTGGTAGGCTGCAGTCCATAGGGTCGCAGAGTCGACACAACCGATTAAACAACAACAGCGTAACACACAGATAGCAAATTGCGTTAATCTTAGCTATTCAGGTAATTAGAATTTTACATATGTATGCTTAGTCTCTCAGTCGTGTCTGACTCTTTGTGACTTCCAAGGATTGTAGCCCACTAGGCTCCTTTGTCCATGAGATTTCCCAGGCAAGAATATGGAGTGGGTAGACACTCGCTTTTCCTTCCCAACCCAAGGATTGAACCTGTGATTCCTGCACTGCCGGTAGATTCTTTACCATCTGAGCCACCAGGGAAGTTGACAACCACCCAAATCAAGTTATGAAACTTTGCCAGCATTTGAAACTTTGCCATGAATGTAACAATGGAAAAATACTCTTTCATGTTTGGCTTCTTTTAATTAACAGTGTCTTTGAGATTCATCTGTTGTATTTCAGAAGTTTTTTTTTTTTTTCACCGCTGTATACTATTCTGATATATGAATATGTTGTAGTTTATTCAATCATTTTCCTATGGATGGACAGTTGGGTTGCCTATAATTTAGGGCTGCTGTTATTGAGGCTGATGTGAATTTTCTTGTCTGTGGTGAATATATGCATTCATGTCTCTTGGGCAATTTACACTTCATGGGGTTTTGTTGAAAGAAGTGTAATATGCAAAGTATATAGAATGTGCAAGGATATTGCAAGTCCAAGTGCTGTATTGCCTGTGAGTGGTTGCCTTGCTTGTTTCTTATTCTGAGATTAGAAGAAGGAAATTGCAGGCTTTGTGTTCCGGAGTTGATGTTTGATCTCATCAGGCCTTCCCGTCTGTTATTGATGCAGACACTGAACCCAGAGGGAGAACATAACCTTCCTGGGACCACACTTGAAACTTACAAATGGTTCATCTCACAAGATTACTGTTTTGTAAGCCAGAGACTGTCTTTCATAAACATGTGTGAAATTCATTAGACTGAACCTGTTGTCATAGACAGGGTGTAGACATATTGACAGGGTGTCCAGGCCTAGAATCTCAGGAGGAGGACCTGAGGTTTTCTAGGGGTTAGGAGCATACAGCAGGGAGGAGTTTGGTACATAAAGGAGCAGCCCCAAGGTGAATGCTTATTGAAAGCCCTCCCGCCCCAGTCCCATCCCTCCCATCCCTTTCCTGCTTCCCCATGCAATAACCTAGCTGTACCCTTTGGTTGCAAAGAGTCGGACATGACTGAGCAACTGAGCATGCACACATGCATTCTTCACTGCAGACTTAGAGCATCTCTGTTCTCTGAGTGTTCAGCCAAGCTCATGCCTCAGCTTTTCTCTCCATAGTGTCTGAACACCTTTCACTACTTTTTCTAACTTTAAGCCTCAGGTCAGACATCCTGTGCCCCTAGTAACTAACTCTCTCATTGAGTTCCTGCAGCCTCATATGAGCTGAGCTTGGCCTGGACTCAAAGGATCTGCTCCTCTGAGATAAGCCCCACATGCCCTAAGAGCCCTGACCTCCTAGAATGTCTTATGCAATCATGCTTCCTGTCTCCTTTCCTGGTGAGGTTCTGAACTTTGTGAGGGTGGGAATTATACCTGCCTTCACCCCCACAGTCCTTGACATCTCACATGGGGCTTCGTACAGGGGAGGATGGAACTATGAAAGGTGCATAAGAACACCCTGAGAAAAAGTGAATGAATGAATGTATGAATGGATGAATGAGTGAATGAATGCAAACTGCTGCTCAGAACATGACAACTCCTCTTCACTTCCCCATAACTTTCTCTGACCACCATGGTCTCAACCCTAAGTGGTCTCCTTCTCCCCTCCTTGGCCCCTCTGCAGTCTCTGCAACACAGCAGCCGGGGGGAGTGGGGGTCCTTTGACCTCTTACCATGTCATTGCTCAGAATCATTCAGTGACTTCCATCTCATTTAAACACTATGTGGGAGAAGAGTGTGAACCCTGGGGTCAGACTTCCTGAGTCCAAATCCAGGCTCCTTGGCTTTGGCTGTGCAGCTGTGCCCCATTGCTTCACCTCTCTGTGCCTACAGATGGGCTCGTGCAGAATTCATAGAAAGCACTAAGGACACTGCCCAAAGAGGGTCAGTATTAGTGTGGTGAGGATCAAGCCAGAGGAGAGAAACAAAAATGGTGATGGTATTGCAAAGTGACACAGCCCTGGGGATAGAAGTGCAGGCCATCTGGTGCTGGGCTCAAGTCCTGGTTCTGCCACTTAGCAGCTGTGTGACCTTGGGCAGGTTATAGAACCTAAGTCTCAGTTTCCTCATAGTGCATTGAGAGAATAATAGTTTACCCTTGTAGGTTTTAAGTGACCTACATTGTTCAGAGACAGACAGGCCTCTCAGGGCCCAGAGGACCCACACTTGAATACTGCTTGGGACAATCAGGAGAGGCTTCCCAGAGGAGGTGCTATTTGATCTGCACCTGCTGGAGGAGTAGGAGCTCTCTAGGCTGCCAAGTTTGAAAAGACCTTCTGGAAAGGGAGAGAAGTGCGAGTTACAGCAGGGAGCCGGGGCAGTGAATGGCCAGTGGGGAGGAAAGACATCCGCGTGTATCAGACACGTGAGAGATGGGTCACCCATCTAGAGAGGTTGCCTGGGTTGCAAGGTGGTTTCTTGGGAAATAGACTCTGAGGTAGAAATCAGCAAGCAAAGGGTGGGTGGGGAGCCTAATTAGCAAGCGCCCTGGGGCTCAGCATCTGGAGAAGGAAGAGATGGGAGGAGGCAGGGTGAGCACAGGGGCACTTGATCCTGGTGGAGTCTCAGTGAGGCCTTGGATGACCCCGCAGGGTATTTTGAAGCTGACCAGCTCTTCAGAGTTATCCTGAGTGGGGATTTCGGACCAGGCTTCTCTACCCCAAGGCTGACCAGGCGGTGGCTGTGGGCTGCCCCAGGAAGGAGGAGGTGACCTTGGCCAAGGCAGTTTTCTTTAGCTGAGGCAATTCTAACTCAGTTGAGGGCTTTTTACCCTCAGCCCTCCCAGCAGGGGCAGAGGTGAGCCTGCCATCTTATTCAGGGTGGCTCGCAGCCTCCATCATGGCAGGCAGACCTCAGCCCTCCAGCAGGGGCAGAAGTGAGCCTGCCATCTTATCAGGGTGGCTTGCAGCCTCGATCATGGCAGGCAGACCCCGTATGTGGTCTGTGTGTCTCTTTATGAGGTTTGGAGCTTGTCCTTCAGGCTGCAAAGGGTCATCTCTGCACATGGAAAAGACATGCATTCAGATGTGCATCTGTATGTGTGTAGTAGCCTGGGCAGAGAGGAGGGAGGCAGAGAGACCCGCTGAGAAGCTTATCACTTCATTCCAGGTGAGCGATTGGACTCTTAGCAAAGATAGAGGCAATGGGGACGTGGAAGATTTCAGGGTAAATGACAGTAATCACAGCATCATTTATTCAACCCCTGCCACACAGCTGGCTCTTTAACCTACTGTTATCAACCTCCACAGCAGTTGCGCAAAGCATGCGTTTTTATACAGAATCAAATGGAGGATCAGAGAGGTTAAGTCACTTGCCTAAAATCACACAGTGGTAAAGAACAGAGCCAGAAATGAAACTCAGTTTTGTCAGACTTTAAATTCTGCACCCAGGACAGCTTCCGAAACAGTGGATGCTCAGAAACTAGTCGTCCTTAGTATGGTAGCTAATCACAGCTATTCCCATCTTCATATGGATAAGATGAAGGCCTGGGTAGCAGATCTGCATTTTGTTAGCAGAAAAGGCACTGAGGATTGCTGACAGCTATGGTGATCTTGACAGTATTAGGGGAAGACATATTCAAATGCAATTAAAAACCGCAAATATAATAATCAAATGTAAATGAGCAGTAGCCAACAATTACTGATGCATATACAATTAGCACATATGGTAATTTAGCAGGAGGCACAACTCGCTCCATTTCATTGCCTCTAACAAATTGCTGATGCCCCGCCTCCCCACTCCCGCCTTCCCCTCCTCTTCGCTGCTAACAATTCCTCTCTGTGTTTGTCGACGCTCTCTGTTGGCAGACAAGAGTCTAATTAGCTGGACTCTCCCAGAGCCAGGATGCGTCTAGCTGTGGCTCAGAAGAGGAGCTGGCTCCAACAGCCTGCCTGGGGCTGGTGGGCAGGGGCAATCAGAGAACTTAGTGTTCTTTCTCTTTTGCTGATAAGTGATGCTGCTTATGAAAACTGTTGATCATCTAGAACAAACACCTACTAAGTAGCCACTGTGTGCCCAGCCCTATGCTGGGTACCAGGAGGATAGAGGTTCACACCTTCATTTATCTCTCTGTCATTCACTGGCAACCTGCTCCATGTCAGCATCTGGACACAAGGAGGAAGAAAACAGGCTGATGTCTTTTGGAAACTCACAATCTTTCAGAGAGAAATAAAGAAGCATATAATTTCCACACAGCATGCTGTGTTGCAGTAGAGGTAGGGTTCAGTCCAAGGCTGTGTGTGCAGTGCACCTTCCAAGGGTTTGGGCTGCCTATAATTAGATCCTGGATCCTCTTCTTACGAGCTAGGTGACAGGGGCCACATCACTTGTGCTCTCCGTGCATTTTTACAGAGATGATATTAACATAGACTCACAAAGGTGGTTGTGAAGATTAAGTGAGTCAGTGCATGCAAAGCCCTTGGCCCAGCACCCAGCACACGGCAAGCGCTCAGTAAATGTGAGTGAGCTACAGTTGCATCCTTATAGCTGCTCTTGGAACTCAGAGGAGGGAAGGACTGCCCTTCTGCCCTGGGTTTGCTGAGTTCAGGAAAAGCGAGAGAAAGCCTGGGGGAATGTCATGAATTGAGCTAGTATTATGGAAGGAACACCCTCTGCCTGTTACTGGATGATGCCATAACCTCTTTGAGTCTCCATTTTTGCATCTGGAAAGTGTGGATAAGAGTACAGTCAATCTTCATTATTTATGGATCCCATATTTGCAAATTTACAACTCACAACAATTTATTTGAAAGCCTCAAATCAATACTCATGGCACTTTCATGGTCATCTGTGGACATGCACGGAGCCACAAAATAAGAGTCACCAGATGTGTGTGTTCCCAAATGAGGTTGGACAAGACTTCCTTGTTTCAGCTCTTACACTGCTGCATGTGTCCTTTCTACAACCACATTTGTATGCTTTTTGTTGTTGCTGTTGGTGTTTTAAATGGCCACCAAACCTGGTGCTGAACTGCTGTCTAGCATTCTTAATCTCAAGCCTGTGATGTGCCTTATGGAGAAAATATATGCTAGGTAAGTTTCATTCAGATATGAGTTATAGTGCTGTTGGCCGTGAGTTCACTGTTAACTAATCAATAAGATGCATCAAGCAAGTTGTCTTTAAACAGAAACACACACAAAGCAAGGATATTGATTGGTTGATAGAATGTTGTGACCAGAGGCTCATAGGAGCCTAGCCTGTTAGGACCACTGGTTTGCTAGTCACTAATCCAGTTTTCACAGCAACTTCATCCAACAAAGCTTCCATGAACAGTGAGAGTCAACTGTGTCTTTTCTGCAAGGGTGTTACTAGGACTAGCATTGTGTTAAAGCACCCAGCACAGTGCCTGGTACAGAGCAGGCTCTCAGGACGTCTACTTAAATCCACAGCAGTTTTATACATGATGAAGCTGAGGCCTAAAGAGCTGAATGGAGTTCATGATCACTCCCAAGTGGTTGATGTCTAAATTGTTGTTGGAATCACACCCTGGAAAAGATTAAAAATAAAATAAAACAAGTCTCTGCAAATATTAAAGAGTTACAGTCAGAGTATATTCTGACTATAATGAATTCAAACTGGAAATCAATAACAGAAAAACACTCAAATACCTGGAACTTAGATAACAAACTCCTATATAATAAAGCATCAGTTAAGAGGTATCAGATTTTAAA
Organism: Bos indicus x Bos taurus; assembly: GCF_003369695.1. Lineage (NCBI taxonomy): Eukaryota > Metazoa > Chordata > Mammalia > Artiodactyla > Bovidae > Bos > Bos indicus x Bos taurus. The sequence goes on along the minus strand of NC_040081.1, from coordinate 103,477,059 downwards.
AAAAGGGGTTTAACTGACTGCAAATGGAAATAAAATACATCAAAATATGTGTGAAACAAAGCAATGTTGAGAGGTAAACTAATGGCATTAAATGCTTGCATTAGAAACAAAAAATTTCAAATCAATATGTTTCTACTTCAATAAACTAGAAAAAGAAGAGCAAACTAAACCCAAACAAAGGAAGGAAATAACAGAGATTATAATAGAAATCAACAATATTGAAAATAGGGAAACTGTAGAGAAAAAAAATTTTAAGCTGGTTCTTTGATATGATCAGTAAAATGAAAAAACCTCCAGACAGACTGACAAAGATGAAAAGATAAGAAACAAATCATGCATATCAGGAATGAAACAGAGATGATCAGTAAGGATCTTGCAGCATTAAAAAGTTAATAAGGGAATACTTTAGTCAGCTTTATACTCAAAATACATTCAATATCTTAGAAGACATGGAACAATTCCTTGAAAATCCCAAACTGTTAAAACTTAACTAGTATGACATAGATTATCTGAACCATTAAAGAAATTGAGTTTGTAACTTAAGTACTCTTAATAAAAAATCTCCATAGTCAGACAGTTTCACTGGAGAATTCTACCAAACAGTAAAGAAGAATCAACACCAGGAATTCCCTGGTGGTCCAGTGCTTAGGACTCTGTGCTTCTGTTGCAGGGGGCGTAAGTTCAGTCCCTGGTTGGGGAACTAAGATCCGATAAGCCACGTGGTGTGGCCAAAAAAAGAGAAAACTTAGCATCAACTTTATACAGTCTCTTTCAGAAAATAGAAGAGAGTAGAATATTCCCAACTCATCTTAAAAAAAGCCAGTATTACCTGATATCCAAACCAGACAAAGATAGTACCAATCCCCCCTCAAAAAAAAGCTACATAACAATATTTTTCATGAACATACACCTAAAAATCCACAACAAAATATTACCAAATTGAATCCAACAATCTATAGAGTCATACTCCACAAGCAACTGGGATTTATCCATGATACACAAGGTTCAACCTTCAGCATTGTTAGTCAATGTAATCTATCATATTCATAGTCTAAATTAAAAAGCCATATGTTCATATCTATTGATTCAGAAAAAGCATTTGATAAAACCCCATACTCATTAATAATAAAAACTATCAACATTTTAGGAATAGAGGGAAAGCCTCAACTTGATAAAAACATCTACAAAAAAATCAACAGCTAATTTCACACTTATTGTGAAAGACTGAATTTTTTTCCCAGAAGATTGGGAATGAGGCAAGAATATTCACTCCCACCATTTTTATTCAACATAATACTAGAAGTTCTAGTCAATGTGGTAATAAAAAAGAAAAATGTATATGTAGTAGAAAGAGAAAAATAAAACAATTCTATTTGCATATGCCATGTTTGTCTATATAAAGAACCTAAAAGAAGTTACGGAAAAAAAAAATTCCGAGAACTAATAAGTGAGTTTAGCAAGGTTGCAGAATAAAAAACCATTACTCAAAAATCTATTTCATTTCTATATTCTGAGAATGGACATGCAGAAACTGTAATTTTAAACACAGTATCATTTATGCTCACTTCAAAGATAAATGAGATACTTAGATATACACATAACAAAACATTTATAGTCTCTGTGTGCTGAAAATTGCAAGTACTAAAGAAGGAACTCAAGGAAGACCTAAATAAATGAAGCAGCATACCATCTTCATGGATTGGTAAACTCAGCAAAGCAAATATGTCAGTTCTTCCCAACGGATCTATAGGTTTCAAACAATCCAAACGTAACCCTAGCGTAATCCCAGCACGGAGTTTTGTTGACCAGGACAAACTATGGAAAGCACAGGCCTTAAACAAGCTAAAACAATCCTAAAAGGAAAGAAATAAGTTCTTTTTAGTCTACCTGATGGTCTTCCCTGGTAGCTCAGCTGGTAAAGAATCTGCCTGCAATGCAGGAGACCACAGTTTGATTCCTGGGTCCGAAAGATTCCCTGGAGGAAGGCATGGCAACCCACTCCAATATTCTTGCCTGGGGAATTCCACAGACAGAACAGCCTGGCAGGCTACAGTCCATGGGGGTCGCAGAGTCAGACATGACTGAGCGACTAAGCATAGCACAGCATTCTGCCTGATAATAAAGTATCCTTTAGCAATGCTAATCAAGATTGTGTGGTATTAGCAGAATGATAGAACTATAAATCAATGAAATGAATGAAACTCACAGAAATATAACCACAAATGTGCTCAACTAATTTTTTTTTTTTTTTTTTACTAAGATCAAAAGCATTTCAAAAGAGGAAAGATAGCATTTCAACAAATAATGCTGGAGCACTTGGGGATTCATAGTCAAATGGAAAAAAGACTTAAACCTACACCTTACATGTTATACAGAAGTTAACTGAAAATTAATCGTGTAAATGTAAAGCCATAAAATTTATAGGAAAAAAATTAACGAGAAAAATCTGAGGATCATGGACTTGGTGAAGAATTCCTAGACTTGACATTAGAAGCAAGCTCCAAAATTTGATAAAATTGACTTCATTGAAATTTGAAATGTTCGCCTTACAAAAGCTCCTAGAAGAAAGTATTTGCAAATCACACATTTGACAAAGAACAATTATCTAGAGTAGATAGCAGTAAAAAAAAAAAAAATCCACTTTAAAAATTAGCAAGAGGCATGAGTAGTCATTTCACTGAAGAGGATACACAGATGTCAAATAAGCACATGAAAAATGTTTCAACATCGTTAGCCATGAGGGAAATGCAAACTTAAACTGCAGTGTTAAATCACGTTACATCTATCAGAATGACTAAAATTTAAAAACTGTGACAACACCAAATGCTAGTGAGAACGTGGAGAAATTGGATCATTCCTTCACTGCTGGTGGGAATATGAAATGATACAGCTGCTCTGTAAAACTTTCTCAGTATTGCAGTTTCTTGAATTGCCGTGTGACTCAGCAACTGCACTCTCCAGAATGAATCCTAGAAGATGAAAACTTATTCATTCGCACAAAACCTAATCATAGGGACTTCCCTGGTGGTTCAGGGGTTTAGAATCCATCTTGCAATGCAGGTCTGATCCCTGGTCGGGGAACAAAGGTCCCAAACGCCAACGAGCAACTAAGCCCATGTGCCGTGACTACTGAGCCCGTGCATTGCAACTAGCAAGTCTGTGCACATCAGTGAAAGATCCCTCATGATGCAACAAAGATTCTCGTGCCACAGCTAAGACCCGAAACAGCCAAATAAATAAATATTTAAAAACCCTAATCATAGCAACTTAGTTGGCAATAGCCAAATGCTAAAAATCAGTACAGGTGTAATTCAATGGGTGAGTGGTTAAATAAACTGCTGTACATGAATAGCGTGGCATATGACTCAGCAATCAAAAGAAAAGTGTTGATGTATACAACCTGGATAAATCTCTGTAGAATTATTGTGAATGAGAAAAGCCACTTCCAAAAAGTTGTGTTATGATTCCATTTATATCACCTTTTTTGAAAAAAATGTTTTAGAAATGGAGAGCAGATTAGAGGCTTGCACAGTGGTGGAGCACGAGAAGATGGAGGTGAGTGTGGTCTTTAAAGGACGAGGCCAGGGATTCTAGTGGTGGTGGAACTTTTCAGTATCTTGACCATGAGAGTGGATTCAGGGACCCACACATATGGTAAAATTATATAGAACCAAATGTACACACCTATGAATACAAAGTAAAGCTGAGGAAATGTGATTAAGATAGGAGGCTGGCACCAGTGTCAATTCCAGGTTGTTGTATAACAGTTTTGTTACTATTTGTGGGAAACTGGGTTAAGGGTACATTCAGTCTCCCTGAATTATTCCTTAGAATTCCACATAAGTCTAAAATTATTTCAATAAGACTTTCAATTAAAAATGGCAGAAGTCACCTAAAGATAGAAATTGAATTTTCTGGAGAAGGTTTCTTCTGGATTTGTATTGTATTGAGGAGGAACTATTTGAATTCAAGAAGATCTGGAGCTTGGGACATCAAAGACTGAGCTTTGCTTAAGAAGGAAGGTCGGATTATGTCTTAGATCCTTCATCTTAATGAAATTGTGGTGAAATCTGCACTTTTTTTTCCATGCCCATTCAATACAGCTGCACTGTGTCATATCCATGACACCAAGTGTCCTCTTTTCTTTCTTTCATGAGCCATGTATGCACGACTTTGCTCGTTTTATGTTTGGTTAATGTATGTGTTCACTTGATCTTGGCACAATTAAGTGATGTTGATCACTGCTAAAATTATTTTCTATGTTTGTTTGTGATCTTCCCCTCCTGAATGAATGCTCTGGAAGACAGGGTTTTGTCCATTTTCTGCAGTGATGTATTCTTATCTATTATCCAGAACTGTGACCAGCACATAGTTTGGGCTGTTTCATTATTTTTCTATTTTCCTGGGTTTTTTTTTTTTTTTTTTTTGGTGGGGGTTGTTATTGTTCTCAAGTTCTTATTTTTGACTTATGGCTTCTATTCCTTTTCTTTAAACAATTTGAAAATAATTATCTGCAGCCCCCTTTCATATTGTTCCTTTAAGTCCATTTATTGAGAGGCTAATTCTTTTCTTAAACATCTAACGTGTGGTTAAACTTTTTGTCAGAGAATTCATCTTCAGCCAGTTTTCTGTGTCACCTTGACTGCAGAAGTATTTCATCTTTTCTTCTGCTGTGTTCTCAGTTTCCACTAGTCAGGCCAGTTTTTCTGTTAAATGTCTATCAGATGGGTGGTATGAATTTCGCCTTCACACCACATTTGATACAGACTTGCAATTTTTGTTTCTTGTGTGGGTGATTTTTCCCACCATTTCCCAGGGTGGATGGCAAGGTTTTCTTGTAATTCCCTGGGTGTGCAGGAGGTGTTTTAAATATGTTTGTCATTGATCAAATATATAGTCCTTCAAGGCTCCCTACTTCAAGAAATGCTTCCTGTTCTTCCACTTATCTGAGTCCAACCCCCACCTCCATTCTCCACTTGGGTTGACTCTTCCCCACCTCTAAGGTCTGTATCCAACTTTGAGTGTTTGACTTCATCTCACACTCAATTCTCTGACTTAGACATCCCTCCTGGTTTCTGCATCTGCCTTCTGTAACTTTTTTTCTCTCAACCGTGAATAGATTATTTAGCTTTTTTTTTTGGTTATCTTTTATTCAGAATGTCCATATCCTTGGAAACCTCCCTTCACCTCAGTGCCCCAGACTCTCATCCTATGGGTATACTTCTTACTGGAGGCTCTCATCCCCTAAACTAGAGACTGTCAGCCAAAACCACAAATGTCCAAACCTACAATGTGTCCCTAAGCCAAGCAATCCATCCAGAAGTCAGACCTGAGAGAAGAATCAGCTTGAGTCAAATGTGGAAGGATGGCTATTCAAGGCTAACGTATTCACAGGGACCAAAAGCCAATGAAAGGAATTATTGGTTGTCTCTGGCTTATATTCAGTCCCTGCAGACTTGAGTGGGCTTCCCAGGTGGCTCAGTGGGTGAAGAATCTGCCTGCAGTGCAGGAGACGCAGGAGATGTGGGTTTGATTCCTGGGTTGAGAAGATCCCCTGGAGGAGGGCATGGCAACCCATTCCAGTATTCTTGCCTGGAGAATCCTGTGAATGAGCCTGATGGACTATAGTCCATAGCGTCACAAAGAGTTGGACACAACTGAAATGACTGAGCACACACACACACCGTCTTGAGTGGGAAGTGTTTCCTAAACTGACCTGTGCCCGATGGCTTGGCAAATTACCACACACTGGAGAGTAGGGAGTGATCAGTAGAGCATGTCTTTGAATGGAATGGCTTAGTTCTTTTCTTTTTCCCAAAGCAAGCTACACACATCCTAAGTGTACTGTTAAATTTGATGCATCAATTAGTTTAATCAGTTCTGACAAAAGTATCCATGTAACCCACGTTCTTACCAAGATGTTGTTGCTCAGTTGCTAACAAAGAACATAACGATCATTCCCAGATTTCTTTTGTGTGCTTTCCTTGTCAATCTCCATCTCTGCTTTCCAGAAAATCACTGTTCTTATGTCCATCACCGTCATTTCGCTTGGCCTAGTAGAATTTCATATGAATGGAAAGCTCGTGCCTGGCTTTCAAGCACTGTTTTTGAGATTCAGCCCTCTCATTCAAGGGGCTTCCCTGATGGGACAGTGGTAAAGAACCTGCATGCCAGTGCAGGAGACAAAAAAGACGTGGGTTTGATCCCTGGGTCAGGAAGATCCGCTGGAGAAGGAAATAGAAACTCACTCTGGTATTCATGCCTGAGAAATCCCATGGACATAGGAGCCTGGCAGGCTATAGTCCATGGGGTTGCAAAGAGTTGGACATGAATGAGTGCACACACACATATACACATTCTCACACACACATGCATATCATTCATAAGGGCTTCCCAGGGGGCACTAGTGGTGAAGAATCTGGCTGGCAATGCAGGAGACACAAGAGATGAGGCGTCAATCCCGGGATTGGGAATATCTCCTGGAGGAGGTCATGGTAACCCACTTCAGTATTCTTGCCTGGAAAATTCCATGGACAGAGGAGCCTGGCAGGCTACAGTCCGTGGGGCTGCAAAGAGTCAGATACAAATGAGCGGGCTATGCACCCATATCATTTGTTGAGTACATGTAATTCATTCCTTCTTCTTACTGTGTAGTGTTCTGCTATGTGAAAATACCACACTGATTATCCATTCTCTGATTGATAGACATTTGCTGTTTCCAGTTTGGCTACTATGAGGAAGGCTACTATGGATATTCTTATATAGGTCTTTTTGTGAACTTATACTTTGGTTTCTGTTGGGTAAACACTTTGGGAAAAGTTGAATTGTTTAACTTTATAAGAACCTGCCAAAGAGTTTTCCAAAGTTATCAAATCTTTGCTCCCTAATGACAATGGTGGCTTCTCTGGTGGCTCAGATGGTAAAGAATATGCCTGCATATTCTTTATGCAGGAAGATCCCCTGGAGAAGGGAGTGGCTACTCACTCCAGTATTCTTGCCTGGAGAATCCCACGGACAGAGGAGCCTGGTGGGCTACAGTCCATGGGGTCTCAAAAATTGGACATGACTGAGTGACTAACACGTCCACTTTCAGTGGCAATTTATGATTCTTGTTGCTCCACAACATTTTCAACATTTGGAGCTGCCAGCCTTTTAAATTATAGCCATTCCAGTCAATGTGTACAGGCATTTCTTTGTGATTTTAATTTCCCTTTTTTTCTGATAATTAATGATGTTGGGAACTTTCATCTACTTATTAGCATTTATATATCTTTTTTGTGAGGGGTCTGCCCACGTCTTTTGCGTTTTTTAAATTGGGTTGTTTTTTAATTATTATTGATTTGTAGGGATTCTTTATAAAATCTGGATGAAAATGCTTTGTCATTTTTACACTGTGGATATTTTAGCCCAGCCTGTAACTTGCTTTTCTTTTTCTTTGTGGTATCATTAGTAAGTAAAGATTTTAGTTTGGATGAACTGCAGTTGATCAGTCTTCCTTATGTTCATTGCTTTTTATCCCCTAAGGATTCTTACTTATCCCATCACAGAGAGAGCTTTCTGTGTTTCTTCTAGAAAATATATCCAACTTGTGTATCTATTTTCTCCTTCAAATTATCTTTGGTGTATGATATGAGGTAGTTATTGATATTCCTGTTATTTCATGTGGATAACCGGTTGTTCTTGTTCTAAATGTTAGAAAAACTTTAAAGACTTTCTTTGGTCCTTCGTTAGAATCTGAGAAATGATGCAAAAGAGACATCTCAGAATTACACCACCTGAAAAGTGAGATTATTTCGATGTTTGGTTGCCTCCTAAGAAGAGTTGAAATTTCCTCCTAAGGAAATGTTGATTCTTTGGATGTTCTGATCTGCTGTAAGCATGGCCTCCTGCAGGTCCTGGATAAACATCTTTGGGCATAGAGATACAGATACTGGAGGTTAGAAGTACCTCCGGGCTAACAGACATAGGGTCCAACGTCTGTGGGTAGGCTTTAACACATTTGCTGTAGAGAGCTATAGTGCAAGCATCCTGAATCATACCATGATCATCAATAATGTTTCTAAGATATTTTGAGTTAGGGTAGTCTAACTTTATCTATTGCATACATATTAACTTAAACATACAAATAAACCTCCACAATCTTATAACTCCAAATTGACTATTTTTAATCTTTACTCCTGGTCATTCCCATGTTTGCCCATAGGGACCTACTTCTATATAAAGTAATTGTGTGTGCGTGCTTAGTCACTCAGTCATGTCTGACTTTTTGTGACCCCATGGAGTATAGCCCAACAGGCTCCTCTGTCCATGGGATTATCCCAACAAGAATACTGGAGTGGGTTGCCATTTCCTTCTCCAGAGGATAGTCCCGAACCAGGGATCGAACTCCCATCTCCTGCAGCTCCTACGCCTGTAGGCAGATTCTTCACCACTGAACCACCTGGGAAGCCCCCTTAAAATAACCTTAAATTTTGCTTATTTGTCTTCTTTATTGCCCACTTGAGATTATATCCCCAAGTGCCTTCCCTGTAATTACATGGTGTTGATTTTAATAGCAACATAATATCCCATAACACAGATGTATCAAAATGTGCTTAACCATTCTCCCACTGTTAGATAATACGGTCAGCCCCAATGTTTGGTAATGTATAGAATGATGAAGATTTTTTTCTTATTTTAATTTAGTTTTTTAAGGTAACTTTCTAGATCTTGGATTCCTGCATGAAAGAGATAAATGGATGGTTATTTTTAGTCTGCTGATATACATGTAGTCCCCTGTTAATACACGCATTCAGCAGGTTTGGGATTTAAACCATAGGTTCTACAGCAAATGTTATTAATATTTTTTCTAATTACCTAACATTAATAAAAACAAAAGCATGAACAACATTTGGAAGCAGTTTATTTTGTTTGGATTTTGATAAAACGTTCAGAGCTGGCTCACAGTCTGTCCCTGGAGAAATTAACTTTTTGAAATAGTGCGGTTCTAAAACTCTCTTTGCAAGCTGAGCATATAATGTGGGGTTAAAATAAACAGTTATCTTCAGAGCCTCATGAAAGTCTCCAGGGGATATCTGAGGGTAAAAGGGTTAGGTCTGGTTTCAAAGAAGATCTTAATTAACGATCTGGAAGACCAGGACAGCAGCTGGTTAATTAAATTCACAGATGGGACTCATTTGGGAGGTGGTGTGAACTCTGGGAAAAGGTGAAGAAATTAGATAAAGAACTCAGTTGCAGTCGCTAAGGAACAGAGTGAAAGTAATAATTTGCAGTAGTCTGAATCAAAATAATTTGGTCTTATATTAATAGTGTTTTATCCCAGTCATAGCTTTCTTCTAGCATGGCTTACTTAAAGGAGCACTGAGTTTGGAAAAGCAATTTGGGTGTCAGTCTCTTCTCACCATCTTTGTGATCTTCACCAATTCCCTTTGTCCTCTCTAGGGTTCAGGTTTCTGTCTACACACTGGGGATAATGGTTATGCTGACTTTTCAATGTGAAATAACAGGAAGAAGGTGAAACTACTTGGTTAGCTCAAAAGTTACTCTACTTATAATTCCTTTTCAACCCCCAGAATCTTTTGCATGAATGTAGATTTTATGCTTTTAAATACATTTTGCCCATTGCAGAATTAAATAAAGGCCAAGCAGAGGATTTCCCATCTCAAACATCCAAACACTTTGGGGTCCACAGGACGAAGATGGGACCCACAAGATAGGTTCCTGAACCATGTAACCAAGATGATGTAGAATGTTTGGATGGAGGACATTACACAGAAAATTTGTTTGGTTTGCAAAGAGCAAACCGCATTTTCAATCATCTTGTTGAAACTGTGAGTGAGGAAGATCTGAAAGATTCCCAGAGAGCCATGGGTGGTAATAGTTTTTCAGTATGTCTGAGTCAATGGGTGCAATGCCATCACTGTTCCCTTAAATTCAGTTCAGTCTTTAATTTTTAAAATTGAATAAGAGTAAAAGTATTTATTATAGACTGTGACCTTGATTTCTCCCCCCTCCCCATTTTCCCTAGAATTTTCAGCTTAACACCAAATTATCTTCTTACATGGAGGATTGTGTGTGACTCAGCCTCATTATCTAGGTACAGAAGGACTCATTTATGTTAATATGGTTAATAGCAGCTCCCCTGGGAGAGGATGGGAAGGTGAGAACTTCTTCATATCTCAGGAAAGGAAACAAAATCTCAAGGAGATTAAATGACTTGCCCAAGGTCACACAATGAGTAAGTCACACAGCTGGGACATAAATCAAGTTTATTCAGATATTCTGGTTATGCATTTCTCAAAGCCAGATATGGAGAAAACAAATTACACCAGAATGTGGGGGAAGGAAACCAAAAAATGGTTCTGCTTATGATTGTAAATGGCAGCTCACTCTAAAGAGATACTGTTTGTACCAGTTTTTCTCATGCAAAGAGAGAATTTGTGTGCTTCATCCATTTCTATGTTCCATCATATCTGGAAGGAAATGTGGCAGCTGCCATACAGTTTGCAGCTCTGTCATTTCCCTTTCGGGGCCAGAGAGTGAGGAGGATGGCTGTGAGACTGCAGGAATGGCTTGCCCGCGGTGCTTAGGGTGTGCTGTTGGGAGGATGTCTTGGATGAGGTGCAGGACAGCAGTAGGTTTAGGACCATTCCATCCTGACTGCCAGCAGCCTGTGGGTTGAATACATTGTGCAGATGCAAGGAAGAGTGAGCCAATTTCTCTGATGTTTGTTGTTCATCATTCTCGAGGGAGGGATGTAAAGAAAAATTCACTTTGATATTTTTTGCATGTTTGTGTGCAGTTTCCCCACTCTACTGCACTCCTCGCCCCTGATGTATAAGATTCTAGCTGATCTGGCCCCTGTCTTCCCCTTCTCTCTCTCTCACTACATGTAAGCCTCTTTGGTCCTCATTCCACACTGCAGTGTGCTTTGGTCACTCCCACTCAGGACTTTTGTACCTGTGGATCTCTCTGCCTGCATTGCCTTTCCCCATGACTACTGCATGTTCACCTCCTCCTCAGAGATGCATTCCCTGACCAATATCTGTAAGGCTGTTTTCCCAGTCTCTTCCAATCCCTAGTGATCGCTCTCATTTGCCTAACACTATCTAAAATTGTCTCATTTATGTATTTACTTTTCGCTTCATGTTAGTTTGCTGTCGTCCCCCACTAGACTGTAAACTTAGGAGCACAGAGGTTTTTCTGTCCTATTCACTGTGCATTCCTGGCACCTTGAGCATTCTGTAAGTATTAATTCCATCAGTCTTTCTTTTGGAAAATCTACTCTGTATCAGAATGTAGGCTAAGGGCTTCTGCTTCTTACCAAGATGGAATAAGAGAGACCAGATTTATCCTCCTGCTTGAAACAACCAAAAAAAAAAAAAAAGAATGAAAAATTTATATGAAACATATGAGGACATTAAAAGTTATTATAACTGTATTCCATGAGTTAAAAAAGTTAAGTGGAGACATGGAAGATATAAAAAAGACCTAAAACAAACTTCTAGAGTTGAAAACTAAATGTGTTGAAGATATGCTGGATAGGATTAATAGCAGATTAGACATTGCAAGAGAAAAGTTTAGTGAACTTGAAGACATACCAATAGAGGGAATACTCCCCACTTTATTCTTTGAATTCAACGTTACCCTGTTATGAAAACCAGGCAAAGACATTACAAGAAAAGAAACCTGCAAGCCAATATCCCTCAAGAATATTGATGCAAAATATATTCACAAAAATTTTTTTCCTTTTTTTAATTTTATTTTTTAACTTTACAATAATGTATTGATTTTGTCATATATCAACATAATTCTGCCATAGGTATACACATGTTCCCCATCCTGAACCCTCTTCCCTCCTCCCTCCCCATACCATCCCTCTGGGTCATCCCAGTGCACCAGCCCCAAGCATCCAGTATTGTGCATCGAACCTGGACTGGCAACTCATTTCATATATGATATTATACATGTTTCAATGCCATTCTGCCAAATCATCCCACCATCTCCCTCTCCCACAGAGTCCAAAAGACTGTTCATAGTCTCTTTTGCTGTCTCGTATACAGTGTTATTGTTACCATCTTTCTAAATTCCATATATATGCATTAGTATACTGTATTGGTGTTTTTCTTTCTGGCTTATTCACAAAATTTTAAAAATCAAATCTAATAATACATAAAAAGGATATCAATTTCTGAGTGAAATTTATCTCAGGAATTCAAGATTGGTTTAACATTTGAAAAAGAATTAACTATATAAGCATGCTAAAAAAGAAGAAATATATAATCATTCCTATTAGTGCAGAAACAGCATTCAATGAAATCAAACATCCATTTCTGCTAAAAACTTTTAACAAGCTTAGAGTAGAAGGGAATTTCCTCAACCCAATAAAAGGCATCTATAGAAAACCTTAGATATCATTTTACTTAATGGAGAAAATTTAATGCTTTTTCCCAAAGATCTGAAACAAGATGAGAATATCCACTCTCACTACTTCCATTAAACATTATATTGGAGTTTTTAGCCAGTGCAATAAGGCAGGAAAAAGAAATAGAAAGCACTCATATTGGAAAGGATGAATACAACCCTCTTTATTTGCAAATTGCATGATGATGTTGTTTATATAGAAAATTTGATAGAATCAAGACAAAAATATTATAACAAGAGAACTTAGTAGAATTCCAGATAAGATCAATATATTTAAAATTATTGAATTTCTCAGTACTAAGAATAAACATTTAGAAATTGATTTTTTTAAAATACCATTTATAATAACATAAAAATGTGAAATAGGGATGAATCTGAATAAACCTATATAAGACTTATACATTGAATACTATAAAACATACCTTGCTCATGGTGAGACATACCTTGCTCATGGGTCTTAAAATTCAATATTGCTATGGTATAAATTCTCCCCAAATTGATCCACAGATCCAATACAACCTCAGTCAAAATCTCAGCAAGCTTTTATGTAGAAATTAAAAACTTGTTCTAAAATATATGTGGAAATGGAATAGCCAAAACAATTTTTAAAACTAAGACATTACAAGAAAAGAAACCTACAAAGCAATATCTACTTAGAATAGATGGGAACTTCCTTCTACTAAGAATGGAGTTACAAAACTAATCCAAGAGTTATAAATGTACAATAATCAAGACAGTGTTGTATTGGTATCAACATAGACAGATGGATGGAACAAAATAGAAAGTCCAAGGATAGATCCACAAATATACGGTCAGTTGATTTTTGACAGTGCTTTTGTCCTGCAGGCCCTTCCTGATGTGGGGACAGGGGTGGGCCGCAGACTAGATTCAGATAAACCAAGTAAACCAATGATATAATATTATTTAATGATGTAGTTTCAACTTGCTGCTGCTGCTATTTAGTTGCTAAATCATGTCCAATTCTTTTCAACCCCATGGATTCTAGCCCACCAGGCTCCTCTGTCCATGGATTGTCCACGGCAAGAATTCTGGAGTGGGTTGCCATTTCCTTCTCCAGGGTGTCTTCCTGACCCAGAGATCAAACATGTGAACCTGTGTCTTCTGCATTATCAGGCAGATTCTTTACCACTAAGCCACTAGGGGAGCCCCAGACTCTGGTCTGGCAGCAGTGGGATTCAGTCATGATTCCAAGAGTCTGACTTTTTGTTATTAGTGTTCTGTTTAAAACCTCTGCTAATTCATTTCAATACAAATATCTTCTTATTGTGGTTCATCTGTGGTTGGTCTCTGGCCCAGCCTGTGAGGGGAATAAGTCTTCTCAGAAAAGGTGCACTTTTGCCAGGATTGCTCTGAATCCCCATGAATCCTTTGCTCGCTATCTCATGTCCACCCTTTACGTTGTAGATCTGATGTTGTCTCCATGACTGTCATTCTTGTATCCCCATCAATTTCTGCAGCACCTGGTGTTCAGTGCATGCTTTGAAAATATTGGATGAGTGGATGCAGGGATGATCAGGCCTTAGAGCTGAGTTGAGAAATTCTGGGAGGGTCCCCTGTGGGAAGAACCACCATTGAGTCAGTCACACTGAGTGTGACTGGTGCCCAGGTCACTGGTTGGGGTGGGAAGAAAGATAGGCTCAAAGAAAAGGCAGGGCCCAAATCTGAGAAGTCAAGGAGAGCCTCATTAGGAATTTTTAGCATTTTTAAACAGAACCAGCTTTTCAGCCATGCATATCCCAATTCTTCCAGGTGCCACAACACATCACTTTATCATCTGTTGTAAATGCCCCCAAGCATCTCTTTTCACCTAAGAACCAAGGGAGAACACAGTCAGCCAGCATTTTGAAGGAATTTTTATCAAGTTTTGATGCTTTTATAAAGTATACAGGCTTCTTAGAATGCACATCCTACTTTGGGGAGTTCAGCTAGGGGCCCTCTCTTAATATGCCATCCTTGCCATCCAAAGATTCCATTCCAAGTTCTTCCCCAGGCTGCTACTTGAAGATAGAGATATTCAAAGATATCTTCAAGTAGCAGATAGAGAATTTGATGTTTTCAGGGTCTCTGATGTCAAACCTTGAAGGAATTCACTGAAAGGGCTATTGTACATCATGTCGCAGCTTCTTGTCTGAGAGGAAAACCAAAGGACTTAAAACACAGGGAGATTCTTTTTGTTTCATTTATTACTGTAATGGAACAGTGATTGCATCTATGGGCTTCCCTGGTGGCTCAGAAGATAAAGAATCGGTCTGCAATTTGGGAGACCCGGGTTTGATCCTTGGGTCGGGAAGATCCCCTGGAGAAGGAAATGGCAACCCACTCCAGAATTCTTGCCTGGAAAATCCCATGGACCAAGGAGCCTGGTAGGTTATAGTCCATGGGGTCACAAAGAGTCGGACACCACTCTTAAAAAATATTGTATCTATTTTTCAAACTGCTTCCACATGCATCTTCTCATATGTTTCTTATACCAACTAATGATTGTTTTTATTTTTGCAATAATCATATTACAAAGAAAGAAAATGTGGCTCAATGACTTGAAAGACTTGCCCAGAGAGACACAGCTGGCAAATGGTAGTATGTAGTCTCTACCTCTGCTCTGTCCAAGTGCCCAGCTCTGCTATTTTTCTGAAGCACCAAATTGCCTCACAGTGAGAACAGGAGCCTGTGGGATTTTCCAATTTCCTCACTGACTGACTCATATAGAGGACACTCTATAAATACTTGTTTAATTGCCATTCATTTGGACTAGCTCCCACTGAATATGAGTGCCAGACTTTCAAACAGACATGGATTGTTCCAAATGATCTTTTTATCTCACTGAGTTTGTTCTCTGCAACTCCAAATCCATATCATAAACATGGAGCATATGAAAGCCAAACAGGTTTGTTTGCTTTGTTCTTGTTAATTGTTTTTTTAAAGATCGAGTATAGCAAGCATGTTCAATTTTGCATGGCAGGACGATTGTGTTGTAGGTGGCAGAGTGCAGAGAGAATCAGTGCTCATTCTAAGATTGACTTGAATGTGCTGACTTCATTTGAATCATTATTGGTGCCAGTGTGTATCTTTTAATTTTCAGGACAGGGTGTGAAGGAACTATTAGAGAACAGGTCATTTCTGGAACATGAAAGCTGTCTAGAGTATTTTTTTTTCAACTCAGCCAATTCATTCTTTTTTTTTTTTTTTTAATTGCCTTAGATGGTTTAGATCATTACAATCAGCCGCAATTTTACTGGGGTGCTTGTGGATCAGCTAATACCGATATCAAGAAATTGAAGCCTGAGCCTTCCTTTGCTTATGGGTGCATTCTCAGATCCATTGTCTCCATTTTTAACAAGTGGATAAATCTATTTTCACCTGCCTACCTGGCTGGAAAATTAATGGGAGGTGTTTTGATCACTCAAAAAAAAAAAATATAAAAAGAGCTGCGCCTCATAGTTATGCCTCTGTAGCTCACTCACATGTAGTGCTTTTAGTGTTCATATGACCAACATTTTCAGGAGCCTTTACATTGTATTTTTCCTTTCATATTTGAAAAGGATACACAGATTTTTTTTTAATTGTATAAAAATTGCATGTATTGAGAACCTGCAATCTGGATCTTTTAAACATTTTTTGACCATCAATAAAATATTGCTGGTTATACTAAGCCTTACCTGTCACTAAGCAGATATTCTCTAATTATTTGTGCAATGATTAATGAGTGACCCAGGAACTGTTTCTAATGCTTGATATGACTCTCTACCACATATCCATCTTTAGGATGCCCTTTATGAGAGTGACTGATCAAGAAGCCTCACTTTGTAGTCCGCATTCATGCTGGTCAGTGGTAAGGTGATGAGATGACTGGTGAAGGGTCCCAGGGGTGGTGAGAGCAAAAAAAAAAAAAAAAAAGCTGTTGTTCAAGATGGCATGTTGGTTTCTACTTATAGCAAAGCAGTGCTCTAATACAGGACACGAAAAGCCTCTCAGTAAAAAGACCAAGAAACACGGGATGAAGCATATTTTTAAAAACTATTTTAAGTACAGAATTTGACTTGAAAGAAAGGAAAACCTTCATGTGCCAGCAGATGGGCACTGAAAACCGGAGCATGAAGGATATGCACTGACACCTTAGCTGCCCAGAAGCAGGTGAGGGCGCTGACCTCAGTTACACTGGGACTTAGGGTTCAGCACCCCCAGGGGTAGAAGATTAGACTTTGGGCAAATGTAAGATGGAGAGTGTGAACTGAGACCTCCACATGCACTGAGAACCTTCTGAAGGTTGTGCCTTCATTGAAAAGTCAACCAGGAAAAAAAGTGTCCAGCAGAGAAGGATACAACAAGAAAGTCTCTGATGGGCTCTGGAAAGAAAAAACAGATTATTTCACATGTGAATTTGATACCCGAAGTGCACACCTCACAAGTACTGGGGCTTGAATGTACATCACCTACTTTGTTACTGAGAAGTACTGCTATGTAATAAGTACCAGTGTATGCATTTTGAATTATGCTAAACCAGACAACACATTTCAGATATATGCATAATGGTATTAAATCTATAAAATAGCAAGACAAGGATAAATTTTCTTTAAAAGAATGAAGTTCTATCTGGGAGATAGAGGAAGATATAATTGAAGGGAGGTCTGCAAGTACTTAGGTGCTATTGGTCAGATTCTGTGTTTTGTTTTTTAATTTAATTTTTTATTCTGGCACAGTGCACATATAAAATTTTCCATCATAACCATTTAAAAGTGTACAGTTCAATGGTATGAAGTACATTCATATTATCATCACCCCTGTCTATCTCCAGAACTCTTTTCATTCTGCAAAAATCTATTCCATAAGTCCCCATTCTCCCCTTCCTCATCGCTGGACTCACCATTCTTTCTATCTCTGTAATTTTGACTACTCTAGGATCATAAAAATGGAATCATATAGTATTTGACTTTTGATGACTGGTTTATTTCACTCAGCATGATGTCTTCCAGGTTCATCCATGTTGTAGAGTGAGTCAGAATTTCCTTCCTTTTTAAGGCTGTCTAACAAGGTGGTATTTCATTTCCTGTCACTTTACTATTTGTTTTCTATATACCTTAGAGCTTTTTGCGTCTCATTTTCTTCATTATTGTCTTCTTTTGTGTTTAGCTAATTTTTTTGTAGTGAAATGTTCACTCTCCTATCTCATTTCTTTTGTGTGCATTCTGTATCTATTTTCTTTGTGGTTACCATGGAGTTAAATTTAACATCCTAAGATTACAACACTAATTTGGATTTACCCTAAATAAAACTTAAGTAACATACACAAACTCCATTCCTTTACACCTCCATCCCCACTCCTCCTTTTAGTGCTTGTCATCCCAGAATCACACCTTTCTTTATACATTGTGTATTTGAGCTTCTCTGGTAGCTCAGTGGTAAAGAATCTGCCTGCCAATGGAAGAGACACAGGTTCGATCCCTGGGTTGGGAAGATCCCCTAAAGAAGGAAATGGCAGCCCATTCCAGCATTCTTGTCTGGGAAATCCTATGAACAGAGTAGCCTGGTGGGCTACGGTCCATGGAGTCACAAAAGAGTCAGACATGACTTAGCAACTAAAGAACACCACACTGTGTATCTAAAAACATAAACTAATATTTTTTTTAAATATACTAATGTCTTAAATTATGTAGAAAATAAAGTGTGGAGTTACAAACTAAAGTTATAATAATACTTTTAGACTGATAATTGCTTTTTTAAAAAGCATTAATCTCTCAAACCATGTAGAAAATGAAAAGTGGGATTACAAACTGTTATTACAACCATACTAGCTTTTACATTTGCCCTGTATTTACCTTCATTGAGACCTTTATTTCTTCCTATGGCTTCAAATTGTCTAGTATCCTTCTGTGTCGGCCTGTAGGACTGCCCTGAGAATTTCTTATTAGTCAGGTCTAGAGGTAATGAAATTCCTCAACTTTATTTATCTGGGGGAGTCTTATTTTCTCGCTTCCTTTTGAAGGACTTTTCGTTGGATATAAGATTCTTGCTTGAGAGTTGTTTTGTTGTTGTTTTAGAACTTTGAATATTATCAGCCCCCTGACTTCCGGTTTCCAAATTTTTTGATGAGAGATCTGCAGATAATCTTATTGTGGTTCCCTTATATTATATGGCCGGAGAAGGCAATGGCACCCCACTCCAGTACTCTTGCCTGGAAAATCCCATGGACGGAGGAGCCTGGTGGGCTGCAGTCCATGGGGTCGCTGAGGGTCGGACACGACTGAGCGACTTCACTTTCACTTTTCACTTTCATGCATTGGAGAAGGAAATGGCAACCCACTCCACTGTTCTTGCCTGGAGAATCCCAGGCACGGGGGAGCCTGGTGGGCTGCTGTCTATGGGGTCGCACAGAGTCGGACACGACTGAAGTGACTTAGCAGTATATTATATGGCAGGTTGCCTCTCTCCTACTGCATTCAAGACTGTGTCTTGGTTTTCCCCAGTTTTTATAATGTGTCTCAGTGTGGGTCTCTTTAAGTTTATCCTGTTGGACTTGGTTGAGGTTCTTGGATGTTCATTTTCATGCGCTTCCTCATATTTGGGACGCTTCAGCCATTATATCTCCAAATAGTCTCTCTGCCTCTCTCTGTCTTTTCCTTCTGGGACTCCTATGATGTGTATGTTGGTCCACTTGATGGTATCTCAGAGGACCCCTCATGCTCTGTTGTTTTTCAATCCCTTTCCTTTCTCTTCTTCAGCCTCAATAATTTCCATTGGCCTAGCTTCAACATTGTTGATACATTCGTCTACTGGTTGAAATCTACCTTTGAATCCCTATAGTGATTTTTCCTTTTAGTTATTATAATTTTTAGTTCCAGCATTTCGTTTTGGTTTCTTTTTAGGTTTTCTAGCTCTTTTTTGATATTTCCATTTTGCTTGTGTATCATTTCCTTGAATTTCTCCATAGCTTCCTTTAGTCTAGTCCTTTGAGCATCTTTAAGACCATTATTTCCAAGTGTTTGTCTACTAAATCTGCTATAAGATCTTGTCACAGGGACAGTTTCTTGTTTATTTTTTCCCTTTGAATGGGCCATACTTTCTGACTTCTTTGTATGTCTCATGACACTTTTTTTCAAAACTTGACTTTTTAATCTAATGATTTGGTAACTCAGGAATCAGATTCTTCCCTTCCTCAGGATCTTTTTTGTTTCTGATTGTTGTATGTTGTCCCTGTGCCAGGGATCAGCCTGAGGTGTAAACTTTAGGTCTTCTTAATTTTTTTTTTTTTTTCTGAGACTGTGCTTTTCCCTATGCATGCATGGTGAATTTCTAATTTTCCCCATAAATGTGGTTTTAAATGTACTAGACTTTAATATCTGACTCCCAAAAGAGGAAAAGAGAAAAATTAAAGTGGGGTGAAACGGGTACATGCCCTTTAAGTCCCCTGAAGGTCACTTCAGCCAGTGGGGGAGGAGTTCACAACAATAAGGGGAGATACAACAGCAATGCTCCCCCGCCTCTTTGTCTTCGCTTCTGTGGTCAGAAACAACAATTAGCAGTCAGGTCACAGATCTCCAACATTTGAAGCTCAGGGCCCTTTTGGCCCACCCTGCCTTCTGCAAGTTGTGTGCCGGCTGCTCCTGGAACACAAGAACATCTGCCTGCTCTGGGCCTGGGGGTGAGAGATGGGTAGCTGCTGCTGTACTAAGCACTGAAATTAGCCATAATTAACTTAAATCCAAGCCTTGAAAGTTGCAAGCCTTCGTCAGACTCCAGAGTCCAAAATAATTGCATCAGACACTCTACCAGTACAGTTGTTGTTGAGGTGGGAATAGATTCCTGGTGTTCTCCACCATCTTTTCAGAATCAGGTTCTATTTAATTTGGGCAGTAGCTATAGAGTTTATTGAATTATTATTTACAAGCCACAGGTACATGTGTTTTATATGTATATATTACATATATATAATTATTGTGTATATAACATATATTTTATTATATATAAAATATATATTGTATTATATTTAAAATTACTTCAAAAATATATGTATATATATAAGTGACAAAAGTTGAACAAGATTAACATAAATAAAATTTAATTCTAAAAACTAGGTTAAAAAAAGACTAGGTAACAATAACATAAAGGATATAGAAAAAGACGTGATCATAGTAAAACATACTACTTCTATGTTTTTTAAAAAGAAAGTAGAAACATTGTTTAATTCAATACCTTGCTAAGTAAGATGATGTAGATGTTAATATTTAAATGTAAGCACTAAAAGTTTAGAAATAGCCAAGAGGGTAATTAAAGAAACTGAATCAATGAACTTGAAGAGGAGAAAAGTATGGTAGACAGAAAGCACTACACATAAAGATAGCAGTAGTATCAGTCACTATAATAGGGGTGAACATACTGTTCTCACTAAACAATAGTCAAACTCTCAGTTTGGATATTTAAAAAATCTATGCATGGCCTATTTACAAGAGTGCAGCAAAAAACATGAAGATAGTGAAAAACTATATGTAATGAGATGTAAAAAGATAGATCAGGAAAAGAATATAGGTCAAAATTGACATCACAGCAAAAAAATTTTTTTCAGGATAATGAGAATAAACTACAAAATGATAAGAAAAATTCACATCTCTGAAGTTGTATGCTGATACAAAATTGAAAAATATATGAAGCAAAAATTGCTGGAATCATAAGGAAATATAACAAGTCAAATATTTGATGAGAGACTTTCACCTGTCTCATGTGGAGATAGATCAAAGGGACAGAAAATAAGACACAATTAACAAGTTTAAGCTGCTGCATGGAAATAGATCCCTGCAGGAAACAAAGTGAATAGTCAGAACACTGGTTGAGAGAAGGTATTGTCAGCATATATACATGTCAAAAGTTTAGTCTCCAATATGTAAACAGCACCTACAAATAACTAGGGCTTCTCAGAATCAGGTAGAGAGTCTGCCTGCAATGCAGGAGAGCCAGGTTTGATTCCTGGGTCAGGAAGATCCCTTGGAGAAGGGAATGTTTACCCACTCCAGTATTCTTGCCTGGAGAATTCCATGGACAGAGGAGCCTGGAAGCCTATAGTCCATGGGGTTGCAGAGAGTTGGACACAACTGAGCAACTAACACACACACACACACACAACTAATTAGAGAATCAAACAGCTCCATAGATAAATGGATGATGAATAACAACAGGATGCACAGAAGAGAAGGCCCAAGTGGCAGATGAATCTGTGAACAGATAACAGACTCACTGGGGCTGAATTGTGTCCATTCAAAATAAACGTGTTGAAATCCAAACCCCCAGTGCCTCAGAATATGACTGTGTTTGAAGACAGGGCCATCTTTGAAGAAGTAATTAAGGGTAAATTAGGTCATTAAGGTGAATCTTAATCCATCTGACTGATCTCCTTATAAGAAGATTAAATTTGGACACAGAAACACACAGAGGGACAATCATATGAGGACACAGGGAGAAGACAGCCATCAGCAAACCTAAGGGAGAGGCCCCAGGTTGACACTTTGATGTTGGACTTTCAACCCTGCCAAATTGTGAGAGAGTAAATTGCTGTCTTTTAAATCCTCACCCCACTCCACCCCTGTCTATGGTGTTTTGTTGTGGTATCCCTGCAAAAATCAAAACTCTTGGTGTAAACATTTTGGTGCATGTATTTTTGTATATGCAGGTGAATGTCTTTGCTGGATATCTGCAGAAGAAAGAAATTGTTGGATAACTGGTCATGTTTTTGTTCAGCTTGAGTTGTTACTTAGTCACTAAGTCATGTCCAACTCTTTGTGACCCCAGGGACTGTAGCTTCCCAGGCTCCTCTGTCCATTGGGATTACCCAGACATGAATACTGGGATGAGTTGCCATTTCCTTCTTCAGGGGATCTTCCCAAATCAGGGATCGAACCCACATTTCCTGCATTGGCAGGTGGATTCTTTACCACTGAGCCACCAGGGAAACCATGTTCAACCTAAGTTTAGTTAAGTTCAGTCACTCAGTCATGTCTGACTCTTTGCAACCCCATCGACTGCAACACACCAGGCTTCTCTGTCCATCATCAACTCCTGGAGCTTACTCAAACTCATGTCCATCGAGTCTGTGATGCCATCCAACTATCTCTTCTCTTCTGTCGTCCCCTTCTCCTCCTGCCTTCAATCTTTCCTAGCATCAGAGTCTTTTCCAATGAGTCAGTTCTTCGCATTAGGTGGTCAAAGTATTGGAGTTTCAGCTTCAGCATCGGTCCTCCCAATGAATATTCAGGACTGATTTCCTTTAGGATGGACTGGTTGGATCTCCATGCAGTCCAAGGGACTCTCAAGAGTCTTCTCCAACACCACAGTTCAAAAGTATCAGTTCTTCAGTGCTCAGCTTTCTTTATAGTCCAGCTCTCACATCCATACATGACTACTGGAAAAACCATAGTTTTGACTAGACAAACCTTTGTTGGCAAAGTAATGTCTCTGGTTTTTAGTATGCTGTCTAGGTTGGTCATAGCTTTTCTTCCAAGGAGCAAGTGTCTTGTAATTTCATGGCTGCAGTCATCATCTGCAGTGATTTTGGAGCCCCCCAAAATAAAATCTGTCATTGTTTTCATTGTTTCCTCCATCTATTCACTTTCATTAAGAGGCTCTTTAGTTTCTCTCCTCTTTCTGCCGTAAGGGTGGTGTCATCTGCATATCTGATATTATTGATATTTCTCCCAGCAATCTTGATTCTAGCTTGTGTTTCATCCATTTCACATGATGCGCTCTGCATATAAGTTAAATAAGCAGGGTGACAATATACAGCCTTAATATATTCCTTTCCCTATTTGGAACCAGTCTGTTGTTTCATGTCCAATTCTTTTTATTTTATTTTATTTAACTTTACTATATTGTATTGGTTTTGCCATATATCAAAATGAATCTTCCACAGGTATACATGTGTTCCCCATCCTGAACCCTCCTCCCTCCCCCTACCATCCCTCTGGGTCGTCCCAGTGCACCAGCCCCAAGAATCCAGTATCATGCATTGAACCTGGACTGGTGACTCGTTTCATATATGATATTATACATATTTCAATGCCATTCTCCCAAATCATCCCACCCTCTCCCTCTCCCACAGAGTCCAAAAGACTGTTCTATACATCAATGTCTCTTTTGCTGTCTTGTATACAGGGTTATTGTTACCATTTTTCTTTTTTTTGTTACCATCTTTCTAAATTCCATATATATGCGTTAGTATACTGTATTGGTGTTTTTCCTTCTGGCTTACTTCACTCTGTATAATAGGCTCCAGTTTCATCCACCTCATTAGAACTGATTCAAATGCATTCTTTTTAATGGCTGAGTAATACTCCATTGTGTATATGTACCACTGCTTTCTTATCCATTCATCTGCTGATGGACATCTAGGTTGCTTCCATGTCCTGGCTATTATAAACAGTGCTGCGATAAACATTGAGGTACACGTGTCTCTTTCAATTCTTGTTTCCTCAGTGTGTATGCTCAGCAGTGGGATTGCTGGGTCATAAGGCAGTTCTATTTCCAGTTTTTTAAGGAATCTCCACACTGTTCTCCATAGTGGCTGTACTAGTTTGCATTCCCACCAACAGTGTAAGAGGGTTCCCTTTTCTCCACACCCTCTCCAGCATTTATTGCTTGTAGACTTTTGGATCGCAGCCATCCTGACTGGTGTGAAATGGTACCTCATAGTGGTTTTGATTTGCATTTCTCTGATAATGAGTGATGTTGAGCATCTTTTCATGTGTTTGATAGCCATCTGTATGTCTTCTTTGGAGAAATGTCTATTTAGTTCTTTGGCCCATTTTTTGATTGAGTAAATTATTTTTCTGAAATTGAGCTGTAGGAGTTGCTTGTATATTTTTGAGATTAGTTGTTTGTCTGTTGCTTCATTTGCTATTATTTTTTCCCATTCTGAAGGCTGTCTTTTCACCTTGCTTATAGTTTCCTTTGTTGTGCAGAAGCTTTTAAGTTTAATTAGGTCCCATTTGTTTATTTTTGCTTTTATTTCCAATATTCTGGGAGGTGGGTCATAGAGGATCCTGCTGTGATGTATGTCGGAGAGTGTTTTGCCTATGTTCTCCTCTAAGAGTTTTATAGTTTCTGGTCTTACATTTAGATCTTTAATCCATTTTGAGTTTATTTTTGTGTATGGTGTTAGAAAGTGCTCTAGTTTCATTCTTTTACAAGTGGTTGACCAGTTTTCCCAGCACCAATTGTTAAAGAGATTATCTTTAATCCACTGTATATTCTTGCCTCCTTTGTCAAAGATAAGGTGTCCATATGTGCATGGATTTATCTCTGGGCTTTCTATTTTGTTCCATTGATCTATATTTCTGTCTTTGTGCCAGTACCATACTGTCTTGATGACTGTGGCTTTGTAGTAGAGCCTGAAGTCAGGTAGGTTGATTCCTCCAGTTCCATTCTTCTTTCTCAAGATAGCTTTGGCTATTCGAGGTTTTTTGTATTTCCATACAAATTGTGAAATTATTTTCTCTAGCTCTGTGAAGAATACCGTTGGTAGCTTGATAGGGATTGCATTGAATCTATAAATTGCTTTGGGTAGTATACTCATTTTCACTATATTGATTCTTCCAATCCATGAACATGGTATATTTCTCCATCTATTAGTGTCCTCTTTGATTTCTTTCACCAGTGTTTTATAGTTTTCTATATATACGTCTTTATTTTCTTTAGGTAGATATATTTCTAAGTATTTTATTCTTTTCGTTGCTATGGTGAATGGAATTGTTTCCTTAATTTCTCTTTCTATTTTCTCATTATTAGTGTATAGGAATGCAAGGGATTTCTGTGTGTTGATTTTATATCCTGCAACTTTACTATATTCATTGATTAGTTCTAGTAATTTTCTGGTGGAGTCTTTAGGGTTTTCTATGTAGAGGATCATGTCATCTGCAAACAGTGAGAGTTTTACTTCTTCTTTTCCCATTTGGATTCCTTTTATTTCTTTTTCTGCTCATGTCCAATTCTTTTTTTTTTTTTAATAATGATACAATTTTATTAACTAGAGTTCAGATTTTCATTAATTTCATTCAAATAGCTTTCTTCATTTTGCCCATTGATTTCCTATTTTCAATTTTAATGATTCTCCCTCAAAAATTTTTTTTTATTTTTTCTGCTTGCTTTAGTCTTAAATTGCTTTTCTTTCTCTTGTTTCCTAAGGTGGGAGCTTATATCACAGATTTTTAATCTTTCTTCTTTTCTAATATATGCACTTAATGCTATAAATTTCCCTCTAAGCACTGCTTTCACTGCATCCCAAGAATTTGGATCAATTTCATGGTTTCAAGGTCTATATTGGTGTGTATATGTTCCACATAACATTGAGAAGAATGTATGTTCTGTTATTTTTTTTTAATTTTATTTTATTTAACTTTACAATATTGTATTGTTTTGCCATATATCAAAATGAATCTGCCACAGGTATACATGTGTTCCTCATCCTGAACCCTCCTCCTTCCTCCCTCCCCATACCATCCCTCTGGGTCGTCCCAGTGCACCAGCCCCAAGCATCCAGTATCATGCATCGAACCTGGACTGGCAACTCGTTTCATATATGATATTACACATATTTCAATGCCATTCTCCCAAATCATCCATTGTTTCTCGACCTGCATACAGATTTCTCAGGAGGCAGGTCAGGTGGTCTGATATTCCCATCTCTTGAAGAATTTTCCACAGTTTGTTGTGATCCACACAGTCAAAGGTTTTGGCGTGGTCAAAAGCCAAAGTAGATGTTTTTCTGGAACTCTCTTGCTTTTTCTATGATCCAACGGATATTGGCAATTTGATCTCTGGTTCCTCTGCCTTTTCTAAATCCAGCTTGAACACCTGAAAGGTCACGTACTATCGAAGCCTGGCTTGGAGTATTTTGAGCATTACTTTGCTAGTGTAGATACTCAACCTGAGTACTGTAGATACTCAGAGTAGATACTACTAAGTACTTTTCCAAAGTACTTGGCCAATTTGGATTACAGTCAGCAGTGTATGACAGGCAGGCCTGTTACAGAGCCAGCAACTTGTGCTGTTGTCCCTAGTTCTTATTTTAGCCATTTTGTTGGGTATGAAATCACATTTTCATACCCAACAAATGAAACCACATTTTCATTTTGATCTGTACTTCTCTAATGAGGCTGAACACTTTATATATTTTTATATGTACTAGTTGTATATCCCTCCTTTTGTTCAAGCAACTCTTCAAATCTCTTGCCCTTTTTTCTTTCACTTTAAATGTATGAACTTAAGCTAATTTTATTCAATTTTGAATAGGTATTTTCATATGGTTCATAATTTGTTATTGCTGTTCAGTTGCTAACTGACTCCTTGCGTTCCCAGAGTTTGCTCATATTTATGTCAGTGTTACTATCCATCATGCAAAAGGGTAAATAGTGAAAATTCCTTCCTCTAGTCCTAAAACCAGGCCATCAAGTGATCCTGCCCAGATTATAGTTGTCAGTCTTATAATTCCAGCGATCTTTTATGTATGCCTAAATAACCCATATATTATTTCCTTAAAAAAAAAAGTCCTTCCACTTCTTGCATAAATGGCTTAGTATACTGAATATTGTTGTGTACATTGCTTTTTTTGATAAAGTTTCATTGAGATATAAATTCACATGCTATAAAATTTCCACATGCACAATTTTAAATGCACAATTCAGTAGTTTTAAATATATTTGCAAGTTGCATAACCATCACCACTATCTAATTTTAGAACATTTCTGTCATCCCTAAAAAACATTTAATATCTATTAGCCATCAGTCTTTATTCCCTGTACTCTTCTTCCATATGTTTTTTTTTCCTAGAAATTTCACTGTTTTGTATCATACATTAAGATTTACAGTCCTTCTGAAATTTTTAGGTGTGTATGATATGCGGTCTGTCAGAATTCATTTTTCTCCTCATAGACATACAATTGATGCGGAACCATTTACTGAAAAACCTCCCATTTGCCACTGGTTAATATGCCCCACTTCCTGTGGATTCAGGTTGATGTATGGCAAAACCAATACAATATTGTAAAGTAATTAGCCTCCAATTAAATAAATTTAAATTAAAAAAATAAATAAATAAAGTGTATGACTTTAAATAAGGTAAACTTTCTAGGTGCTTGTTCGGGCTTAGTGAAATAGGTGTAAAGTCTTCTCTGGTGGCAGAGTGTAAAGAACCCTCCTGCAAAGCAGGAGATGCAGGAGGCATAGTTTCAATCCCTGGAGGAGGAACTGGCAACCCAGTCCAGTATTCTTGCCTTGGAATTCCCATGGACAGGGGAGCCTGGTGGGCTGCATGCAGTCCACGGGGTCGCAAAGAGTCTGACACGACTGAGCAACTTATCACACATGTGAGCACGCACAAAATAGGTATAATTGTATATTGCTCTGGAGTTATTGCAAGGATTGCAAGAGTAAGAATGTGATACACATTAATCATTCCATATATTTAGCATCAGAATGTAGCATTGTTCATTTAGCCGCTCATTGTTATAACTAGTTCCCCTTAAGGCTTTCTATGTGCTTCCCACCGTGCTGGTTGCTTACTCCACTTTACGTAATCCCACAGAGACAGGATGTGATTTCTGTTGTTTGCTTACGTATCCACAGCACCTAGACCAGGGTCTGACATACGGTTGGTGCTCGGTGCATTTGTTTAACAAGCTATCTTGTGCCTGTGAGCATAAGCAGCATTGTTTATAACAAGGGACAAGTAAAACCAGCTGTGCTGAGACCCAGTAGGAAATAGATAATATTTATAAATAGAAAATGAAATTTATACATGGTAATTGATATAGGGCACTGTATTAAGATGATTCAAATAATGTTATAAGTGAGTCAACCATTATAATTTCCAAATGCATGAAGCAAAATTTAATAGCCCTAGAAGGAAAAACAGAAAAACCCACAGTTATACCTGGGGGTGTCTTAGCAATTGATAGAACTTCTAGACAGAAAGTCAGCAAAGATATAAAAGGATGAACTTCACCATGACCAAGAGTACCTAACTGACATTTGTAGAACGTTTCAACAAGTAACAGCAGAAAGGACTTTTTTTCCAAGCGTCCGTGGAAAGTTCACAGATAATATATCTGGTTCTTGGTTCATAAAACAAACCTCAACAAACTTTAAAAAATGAAACCATAACAGAACATGTGCTATGACCATAATGCAACCACACTGGACCATACTCGCAGAAGGACTGCAGGAAAATCTCCAGATACTTGTTCATTAAACACCGACTTCTAATAATCCTTGGGTTAAAGAAGAGGCCTCAAAAGAGATAAAGATACATACCAGTGTGAATGAAAACACAAAATCTGTAGGATTCAGCTAAAGCTGTGATGATTTATAAATTTATAGCTCTGGATGCTTACATTAGAAAAGGGAAAAGGTCTCAAAATTTTATCTATTTTTCATCTCAAAAATCTAAAAAAATGATTAGAAAAATAAACCCAAAGAAAGAAAAAAGAAGGAAATTATAGAGTAGAATCAATGAAATTGAAAAGAAGAAAGCAGTAGGAAAAAAAAAAAATCAGTGGAACAGCAAGCTTGTTCTTCAGAAAAAAGACTGATGAAACTTTAGCAAAACTGACAAATAGAAACAGAGAGAAGGTACAAATTATGAAAATCAGGAATAAAACAGAAGCTATCCCTAAAGATTCTTCAGCCATTAAAAGGATAATAAGGGAACACTGTGAAAAGCTTTATACTCATAAATTTAACAGTTTAGAAGAAATGGAGCAATTTCTCAAAATCTACATACTGCCAACACTTAAGCAAGAAAAAATTAAATAATCCTATCACTTTTATATAAACTGAATTCATAATTTAAAAGCTCTTAGAATGAAATTCCATGTCCAGATAGTTTCACTAGAGTTCTAACAAATATTTAAAGAACTAATACCTATTTTATACAATCTCTTCCAGGAAATCTAGGAAATAGAAGAGAAATGAACACTTCCCAATTCATTTTATGAACTTGTGTTACCCTGATACCAAAGGCAGATAAAGATAGTGCAGTGAAAACTAAGGACCAATATCTCCCAGGAATATAGAGATATACACAGGACACACTCTCCTAGTGTGCATTACCATTATTCACTTCCTGTTTCTTACTCCATGCCCCTTTGTAAAGAATGCAAATTATACATTTCTTTTGGAGTTCAGCCCAAGAGGAGAGGTTTGGCTCCGTCTCATTTAGACAGTGAGCGCATTTGTCCGTTCTGCTCTGCCTTATTGCTGTGCCCTGCGGAGGAGGTTGAACCGTGCTTACAGCCAGTTTGTCCACATGGACGCACCATTCGCCTCCCCTTCATTCCACATTTTCCCTCTCCATCAGTCTTACTTTGTTAGGCACTGCTTTAGAAGAAAGCAGGAGCAAGCACAAATTTAATTTACAAATTAAATGAAACCATGAAGTCACAAGAACAAGGTTCTGCACTGACACAGGGAGATGGTACTTTAGAGTCTGCAAAACCTGCTGTGTAGCTGGCAGGTGGGAGGAGTGTGGAGGACAAGAAGCTCCTGGAAGCAATGATGTAAACATCAGACAGAGACCAGTGCCCAACACTAAGCTTTCCTTTCCCATCTACCCACCACCTCCCATATTTCTTTCTGTACTATCTCCCCGCTCCCTCAAGCTTCTGCATGAAATTGACAGACTAATGTGCCACATAGACTATGGGTCCTTTGGGTGTTTATGATTCATTCATTCTTGAGTGTGTCTGATGCTCCAAGTAATGGGCTAAATGCAAGGGCACAAAGCTAAAAATAGCTTGGTCCCTGTGCCAGACAGCTGGCTGTCTGGTGGGGAGAAGAGACCAGGAGAGAGAGGGTCCCTGTGCCACAAGGAAAGTGCCACCAGAGCCCTGAGCAGGGATTCTGAAATGGAGCAGGACCCTATGGTCCTTCAGCACCATGTCCTCAGCCTGCCTTTTGTCTGTGGAAACACTTTAGCCAAAGAGTAAGTTTAACCAGAGAAGTGAGAGAATGAAGAAACCAAGGAAAGCAGTCAAACAGGGCAAAATGATAATAGTTTAGTTGTTATAGAAAATCAAGGACTTTAGTTCCTCATTAAGGGCTGTAGATAATATTCTGAACTGAGCTGTCTTGTAGATACTTAAACCCCTACCAGGTAGAAGAAGTTAATACATGATGACCAGACTGTAGCCCTCACATAAGCTGCCACAGTTCCAAGAACTGGCCTCAAGGAAATAGGGACAAACCAACCCTGGAACACTGAAAACCAATTACTGCTTAAAACAATCAAGATAACTGACCAGACCACTGCATGACTGATTTCAAGATGTCAAGAACTGACTGTGCTGTTTCTACATGTAGCCTCCCAACCTCCCACTGCACTGGCTTTAAAAGCTCTTGCCCACTGATTGTTGGACATAAGTTTGTCTTTGGACATGAATTTGCCTTTGGACATGAGTTTGCCCTTCCCCCAGTTACTGGCATCCGAAATAAAGCAAACTTCTTTTCCATCTATCTTGCTTCTTGATTGGCTTTCAAGCAGCAAGCAGCCAGACCTTACTTCCCATAATAATTCTAGAATCTGGAGATGGAGAAATCATCTTGGTTCAACTCTCATCTCTGCCATTTCCTGGCTGGGTCAGTTGGAAAATAGTCCTTCATCTTTCTGAGTCTCAGTGTGTCGAAATCTGCCAAAGGCAGCTCATGGTAACACTTACCTCCAAGGGCCGTTGAGAGGATGCAATGAGTTAATAGACATAGGGTACGTGAAGTAGTGCCTGGCACACGGTGGGCAGCACACCAGTGTTAACTATTATAGGGTGCACAGGGACAGAAAAAGGGTCACCCAGCTCGGTCTTCCAGGTTAAGAGTCATGGCCGACTCTTTGCAACCCCATGGACTATACAGTCCATGGAATTCTTCAGGCCAGAATACTGGAATGGGTAGCCTTTCCCTTCTCCAGGGAATCTTCCCAACCCGGGGATCAAACCTAGGTGTCCTGCATTGCAGGCGGGTTCTTTACCAGCTGAGCCACAGGGAAGCCCCCTAAAAGGAGCACATTCATCTAAACCAGGGTTTCTTAGCCTTGGTGCTGTGGAGACTCAGGGCCAGGTCACACTTTGTGATGGGGGCATCCAGTTCATTGTGGGATGTTTAATGGCAACCTTGGCCTCTACTTACTAGAGACCAGTAGCACCCATTCCCCCAGTTGTAACTACCAAAAATGTCTCTAGATGTTGTCAAATGTCCCCATGAGAGCAAAGGTGCCCCTGGTTGGAAACTACTGCTCTAAACTGAAAAGAGGATGATGGATGAAAAAGAGTAGAAAGGCAGGATTAGGAAACATTTTGAGTGATCAGGTAGAGATGACATGACAACAAAGAGTCTCCTTGGGACTGTAGGTTCATGGCAAAGGGCAAGAAATGGAAATGCAGCAATGGATCACCTGGGGCACTTGTCCTGGCATGGAACATCGAACTCCAGACCCCTTATGGCTATCCCAAACTCAGGTGAGACATCTGGGGCAACTTCTCCCGCTGAACCCCAGCTTCTGGCACAGGGCTGGCTGGATGGTAGAAGCCTAGAGTCTTTGTTGGTGTGTGCATGAGCTCATGTTTGTAAAGTAGTCCCTGAGGCCATCTGCCATCATTTCTTTTATTAAGAAAGTTCATCCATGATCACGCTGCCCGGACCACCTTGCTATTGCCCCACGAAGCACTGTGTTGATGGGCTTGGGCTTTGACACATTCAGCCCAAGCTGAGGAACGTCATACAAAAGAATCTCCCATTAAACTTGTGACTCTGTTCAGAGCTATTTTATTATCTTTTAACATTTACTTTTTATTTGGTTGCACCAGGTCATAATTGTGACATGCAAGATCTCTTAGTGGCAGCATGTGAACTCTTAGTTGTGACATGTGGAATCCAGTTCCCTGCCCAGGGACTGAACCCAGACTTCTTGCTTTGGGACCACGGAGTCTTAGCCACGAACAACCAAGGAAGTCCATAGAACAATTTTATGTAGCTCATTGATCACACGTTACAGAATGCCATATTTATAAGAAGCCAGTGGGAAAGATGTCTCTCTGGCTTCTGTAGCAGTAATAAACATATGAATCATAAAAGTAAACAAGTTTACTTTTGTTTTTTCACCTTGACCCTTAAATCATGGAGCTGGTCGTGTTTTTCACTTTGTTCTAGTTGCTGGGGAAGATTAGAGTCCCATTGATGACCCACTTTTGGCTTGCAGGCAGGTTCTTTGAGCATGAATTGGGGTATTTTTGCCTGCATCCATTTTCTTGACTTTCTTTTTTATTCTTTGACTTGACTGATAGTTTACCTATTTTCAATTGTATTATGTTACATGTATTTAGCAAGTCACTTTTAATCTATTTTGTAATAAAGTAGCAAATGCTTTAAAAAAAAAACAAAAACCCAACACACATGCTGTGTGTTCGTGCTCAGTCATGTCTGACTCTTTGTGATCCCATGGACTGTACCTGCCCGGCTCCTCTGTCTGTGGGATTAACCCAGCAGGAATACTAGAGCAGGTTACCATTTCCTTCTCCAGGGGACCTCCCCAACCAAGGGCTCAAACTCACATGTTCTGCCACTCCTGCACTGGCAAGCGGATTCTTTACCACTGAGCCACTATGGTGGCCTGTGTCAATGTCCAGGCCGGGACTGATGCCTTTCTAGCTCCCGACCTTCTTTGATCTTGAATGTTGATTTCTCCATGGTCACTGTTACTGTAATCCGGTGTAGGTTTCTCATTCCTGATCTCCATCATTTCCATGACAATATGCAACAGTATCATGAGAACGTAATTGTTATTCCAATCCAAGAAGAAGCAAAAGAGACAACAGCACGGGGCTGGAGAAACCACAGGGAGATCAATACAAGGCCATTCTCTGTTCTCAGATAATAGCGTTGAGACTCCTGGGGAATGCAGAGTCCATGGCCCAGGTGACAAAGGATCCTCAGCGAGAAAAAGCCGTAACCAGAGTTATTGCCTAAATTATTGTTCTCTTTGCATTTTAAATTTCCTCTTTAGAATTCATTCCAGTCTGCTTGTTTCTCTCCTGAAAATTCATGTCGCTCTTCCAAAGAGTTCTGATGGAATATGGAACGAGATGCCCTTTGACTGTTTAGCTGTGAATTGAGAGTGCAGAACTCACTCTTATTAACACAGCATTTCAATAGTCCATCAACTATTGGAATATAAATTGAGGATTTGTAGGGGGCATATATTAGCTGATTCCTATCATTCCTTTTTGACCATCTAGACCTTTCTCTCCAGGAGCAAATAAGTAGAACGATGCATCAAATGACTTTTTCAGTTCCAAGTGAATGAAGCACAATGTTAAGTAGCTTTAATCAAAAAGTACAGCCATTGACCATGTAAACATGAAATTCAGGGACAGACCACTCTTCTGCCTGGGCTGGAGCCCACACCTCCAGCAGGGCCTCTCTCTGTACTTATATCTCAGCCTGGCTCAACTCCCTGCAGCTTCAGGTGGGTCTCATCTTCGTTTGGGCATCAGGATCTAGACAGTCTCACAGTTACAGCTTCTGGCCAAGCATGCCTAGAGGAACAGGTTTTTCTTTCAGTGTCCACATGCTGATTGCAAAAGCATCTGCAAGGGGGCCTGATGAACCAGCACCAGTGGCCAGTTGTTGTTCTGTCCCTCAGTCGTGTCTGACTCTGTGCAACCCCATGGGCTGCAGCAGTCCAGGCAATCCCTGTCCTTCACAATCTCCTGGAGCTTGCTCAAACTCATGTCCATTGACTCGGTGATGCCATCCAACCATCTCATCCACTGTAGTCCCCTTCTCCTCCTGCCCTCAATCTTTCCCAGCATCAGGGTCTTTTCTAATGATTTGGTTCTACACATCAGGTGGCCAAAGTATTGGAGTTTCAGCTTCAGGATCAGTCCTTCCAATGAATATTCAGAGTTAATTTCCTTTAGGACTGGCTGGTTTGATCTCCTTGCAGTCCAAGGGACTCTTGAGAGTCTTCTCCAACACTGCAGTTCAAAAGCATCAATTCTTCGGCTCTCAGCCTTCTTTACAGTTCAGCTCTCACATCCATACATGACTACTGAAAAAACCATAGCTTTGACTAGACAGACCTTTGTCAGTGAAGTAATGTCTCTTCTTTTTAATATGCTGTCTAGGTTTGTCATAGTTTTTCTTCCCAGGAGCAAGCGTCTTTTAATTTCATGGCTGCAGTCACTATCTGCAGTGATTTTGGAGCCCAAGAAAATAAAGTCTCTCATTGTTTTCATTGTTTCCCCATCTGTTTGCCATGAAGTTATGGGACCGGATGCCATGATCTTAGTTTTCTGAATGTTGAGTTTTAAGCCAACTTTTTCACTCTCGTCTTTCATTTTCATCAAGAGACTCTAGTTCTTCTTTGCTTTCTGCCCTAAGGGTGGTGTCATCTACATATTTGAGGTTATTGATATTTCTCCCAGCAACATTGATTCCAACTTGTGCTTCCTCCAGCCCAGCGTTTCTCATTATGTACTCTGCATAAAAATTAAAAAAGCAGGGTGACAATATGCAGCCTTGACATACTCCTTTCCCAATTTGGAACCAGTCTGTTGTTCCATGTCCAGTTCTAACTGTTGCTTCTTGACCTGCATACAGATTTCTCAGGAGGCAGATAAGGTGGTCTGGTATTCCCATCTCTTGAAGAATTTTCCATAGTTTGTTGTGATCCATACAGTCAAAAGCTTCAGCATAGTCAATGAAGTAGACTTTTTTTGGAATTCTCTTGCTTTTTCTATGACCCAATGGATGTTGGCAGTTTAATCTCTGGTTCCTCTGCCTTTTCTAAATCCAGCTTGAACATCTGGAAGTTCTTGGTTCATATACTATTGAAGCCTAGCTTGGAACATTTTGAGCATTACTTTACTATCATGTGAAATGAGTGCAATAGAGGTGCATAAATTTCCTAGTCAGTTTTCCTCTCTTTGTTGAGAGAAAGGAGCAGGAATCATCAGACATCCAACAGGTACACCTTAAGTGAGGAGGGAAAATCCCACATGAATTAGAAATAGGGAAATGCAGGGTGTTTTGAGACCACACATTCTGCAACCAAATGGTGTCTCTTATGCACTCTTCTTGAACATAGACAAAAAAAAAATCACTTCATCATACAAAGTCAGTATTACCATGATACCAAAATGGGTCAGGACAAAGGTAGGAAAATTTGAGCCAGTGTCACTTGTAACATTTGATAAAAAAATCCTAAATGTATAGAACAGTCTTTTGGACTCTGTGGGAGACGGAGAGGGTGGGATGATTTGGGAGAATGGCATTGAAATATGTATAATATCATATATGAAACGAGTCACCAGTCCAGGTTCGATGCATGATACTGGATGCTTGGGGCTGGTGCACTGGAACAACCCAGAGGGATGGTAGGGGGAGGGAGGAAGGAGGAGGGTTCAGGATGGGGAACACATGTATACCTGTGGCAGATTCATTTTGATATATGGCAAAACCAATACAATATTGTAAAGTTAAATAAAATAAAATTTTAAAAAAATAAATAAAAATTAAAAAAAATAAACCAAATCTATCAATATACAAAGAGAATAAAAAAAATCCTAAATGAAAAACATTAATCCAATTTAAAAAAATATATATAGTATATGTTTATCTAGTATACTTCTCTATGATGTGTATATCTATTACACTGGAGAAGACTCTTGAGAGTCCTTTGGACTGCAAGGAGATCCAACCAGTCCATTCTGAAGGAGATCAGCCCTGGGATTTCTTTGGAAGGAATGATGCTAAAGCTGAAACTCCAGTACTTTGGTCACCTCATGCGAAGAGTTGACTCATTGGAAAAGACTCTGATGCTGGGAGGGATTGGGGGCAGGAGGAGAAGGGGACAACAGAGGATGAGATGGCTGGATGGCATCACTGACTCGATAGACGTGAGTCTGAGTGAACTCCGGGAGTTGGTGATGAACAGGGAGGCCTGGCATGATGCAATTCATGGGGTCACAAAGAGTCGGACACGACTGAGCGACTGATCTGATCTGATGTAATAGATACGTATATATGTGTCTTATTTACTTAGATATACATATATGAGTGTGTTTATCAAGTAAGGTTTAGTTTAGGAATGCAAAGACATTTTAATGTTAAAAAAAAAAAAAGCCTCTGAACCACTCAATAACATTTCTTAGCAGTCTAGACAGCAACTTTCTTAACTGGATAAATGTTATCCAGTGGCAGTCATCCAGTGGTTAGGACTCCACACTCCCAATGCAGGAGGCACGGGTTCAGTCCCTAGTCAGGGAACTAAGAGCCACATGTGGCAAAAAAAAAGTTATTCACCAAATATCTACAGCAAACTATTTAATAGAGTTTACTATATTCCAGACCAAAATGAAAATACGCGATGTCACCTCTTGTAATCAGTGTTTTACTGGAGGTCCTGGATAGTAAAATAAAATAAGGAAGAAGAAGTAGAGGGCATAAGGATTGCAAGGATATATGAACATGGCAGTTGTGAAAGAATCATCATTTCATGTAATAAGTGGAAAAAGTGGGGCTTCCCACTTCCCACAAAAAGTGGTGGCTCAAGAAGTAAAGAATCTGCCTGCAATGTGGGAGACCTGAGTTTGATCCCTGGGTCAGTAAGATTCCCTGGAGAAGGGAATGGCAACCTATTCCAGTATACTTGCCTGGAGAATCCCCATGGACAGAGGAGCCTGGTGGGCTCCAGTCCATGGGGTTGCAAAGAGTCGGACATGTCTATGCGACTAACACTTTCAAAAGTGGAAAAAGTATTAGAAAGATATTATAACTAAGAGGTCAGCCAAGCTGCTAAATTCAAGATAAACATAAGCAATTCCAGAGTACATCTTTCCCTAGCAATGACCTGTGAGTACATCTTACTTTAAAAGACTGTCTTCTCAAATAAAATCTATTTTAAAATATCATAACAATAGGAAGGTTTCATATGTATACCTATGGCTGATTCATGCTGATGTATGGCAGAAACCAACACAATATTGTGAAACAATTATCCTCCAATTAAGAATAAATTTAAAAAACAATAATGAAGTGTGATAATAACAACGATGATAATAAAAATATCATAATAAAAATGCATACATCCCAGGATTTTAAGTAGAAAATTATAAAGCTTTACTGACAAGCATAAAAAGAAGACCAGACATTTAGATCATAAACCAGCCATTTCTTCGCTCCCTCTGGCTCCCGATGTCTGTCATATGGGACTAGATGGCATTTAGGTTTCCTCCCAGTTCTGGAGCTCTCCATCCCATAATCACAGGGTCTGTCACCTCTTCTATGACCGAATCAGGTTCCCTCCCCTGGTCTGCACAGCCAGGGCAGGGAAACACGGCAGTGTGCGACTATAGCAGCATCCCAACAGTGGGTAATTGTAAGTGAGGCAAGACTGAGGGGTCTGGGTCCTTGTCTTCACCCTAACACTGGCTCACTGAGGCCCTTCTTCCCTCTTCTGTCCAACAAGAGGGATAGCCCGTCTGGCCCAGGATATAATATTCAAGGATCTGAGACACAGATCTAAGCATCCAGGACAACATCCAGTCATTCTGCAAAGTCCTTGTTACAGTCCATGGTTCCATGTGGATTGTGACAACATTTTATGATGTGATTCTAGTTTACAATTGTTTGACACCATTCTTAGGGTTTATCTGTTGTCTCTTTGATCCATAAAAGGCCTAAGTGCATTTCTTACTGCTTTGGGGAAAAAATACACCCCAAAACATAGTGCTCAAAATACAATCACTCAATTATCTCATGTTCTGTGAATTGACTGGGCTCATCGGGGTGGTTCTGCCCCACGTGATGTCAGCGGGGGCTATAACGAAATATCCAAATTCCCAAAGGGTCACTCCCAAGGCTGCTGATTGGCGATGGCTGGCACTGTGTGCTCAGCTGAGGCTGTTGAGTGGAGCACCTTGGTTTTCCTTCTTGTGGTCTCTCCATAGAGCTTGGGCACCAGCTGGGTTCCAAGCAGCCATCCAAGTAGAAATTGCCAGTTCCCTTAAAGCTTGGGTGTTTCTTGCAAGAGCATCACTGCCCTCTAGGGCTGTAGAAACAAGCTCCTCGTGGGGAGGGCAGGGGAATGGAGCGGAGAGGAGACTGCAGCTTTGGAGACCTTACTGAAGTCCATTGTTGTTGTTCAGTCACTGAGTCATGTCCGGCTGTTTGCAACCCATGGACGCAGCATGCCAGGCTTCTCTGTCCTTCACCATCTCCCAAAGTTTACCCAAACTCATGTCCATTGAGTCAGTGATGCCATCCAACTATCTCATCCTCTGTCATCCCCTTCTCCTCCTGCCTTCAATCTTTCCCAGCATCAGGGTCTTTTCCAGAAAGCCAGCTCTTAGCATCAGGTGGCCAAAGTATTGGAGATTCAGCTTCAGCATCAGTCCTTCCAATGAATATTCAGGTTTGATTTCCTTTACGATTGACTGGTTTGATCTCTTTGCAGTCCGAGAGACTCTCAAGAGTCTTCTCCAAAATCACAATTCAAAAGCATCAATTCTTTGGTGCTCAGCCTATGTCTAATTAAAGCATGCACTAAAAATGAAGTAGCGTATTGGAGACCAGCATTGGTTCAGGTCCCATTTGTCAGCTCAGACCCAGAGGACTGGTACTTCACCACAGGGCACTGTGACTTAGCATCAGTGCCTCTCTCTGAGCCTCAGCTTGCGCTTCTGGAAAATGGGGCCACTGACCTTGAGGGCATGGGAGACATCTCCATCCCTAACTTTCTCTGCTTCTCGGTGCTCCTAGGTACTCCTTCCAGGATGAGGAGGACATGTTCATGGTGGTGGACCTGCTGCTTGGAGGGGATCTACGTTATCACCTGCAGCAGAATGTACATTTCACAGAAGGGGACGTGAAGCTCTACATCTGTGAGCTGGCCCTGGCCCTGGAGTATCTGCAGCGGTACCACATCATCCACAGGTAACATCATCCCCAGAGGGATGCCAGTGGGTAGGGTGTGATGGGAGCAGTCTGCAGCCATGGAGAATATTTTCTCACTGACATTCTTTAGATGTGGCAGTACATGGAGATCATAAAAAGCAGAGCAACATTATTATTGCTCATACCTTCTCTGCAGACAGCCTACTCCATCATCACCTGCATTGAGGTGAAACACCGCCACTGCCCATGTGCCCTCCTCTCTTGGTACCCACTGCTTAGAGACGTGGCTGCCCTTTGCTTTTCCATTCTGGTATGTCTTTGGGAGCCTGGAGTGTTCAGACTCAGGTTAGAAGGAGTGGCATGAGTTGGGAACATGACGGATTCTACTCTCTTATTTTTCATACCTTGAAATCAATGCTGTGCATCGTGGAGGACTTCTTCCTCTTGCAAAGCTTTGGTGCTGGCTTTGGGCTCTGGATATAAGCAAGAGCTTTGGGCTCTTGCTCAGGACCTTGACTTTTCCCTGCCTGTGCACAGCACAGATGAGTAAGGTGAGTTTGACTGCAGAGGCAGGAGGCTAGCAAGAGCCTTCAGATAGCAATGGGATCCTTGTTGTTTACTCGCTAAGTCGTGTCTGAGTCTTTTGTGATCCTGCGGACTGTAGCCCACCAGGCTGTTCTGTCCATGGGATTTTCCAGGTGAGAACACTGGTTGTGGTGGAAGATCTCCTTCTCCAGGGGATCTTCTCAATCCAGGGATCAAACCTGCCTCTCCTGCATCTCCTGTGTTGGCAGGTGGATTTTTACCATTGAGCCACCAGGGAAGTCCAGCAGTGGGATCCTTAATGAGGTCTTCTCTCTGACCACAGAGGAGGGGGCATGAGTGGCTGCAGATCTGTGCACCCATGGTCTTGCACTGTGCCTAGAGCGTCTTCTTCTAACTTGTACAATGTAGGAAGACTTGGGAAAGACAAGCACTTGAATTTCTATGTAAAGATGGTAGATTAAGCACACACGCGCGCATGCATGTGCACACACACACTTACATTTTCTCACTTCTAAAATCTCCATAAAATGGAAATGAAGTATGTTTGAAAAATGGCAAATTCACGAAGATGGAGAAAACTAAAGAGGAGACTATCGCAAAACACAGGGGAAATTGGAAAGAAGGTGTTTCGTGGTAAGTGGCTTACGACACCAGAAGCTGAATTTTGAGTTGTGTCTGGAAATAACTATGAATTGATAGATGTTAAAGAATCTCTTCAAAGGCTCAGAAATGAATAGTCATCAACAATGATGGAAGGAGGGAGAAGGGATAAAAGAGAGGCTAAAATGGGGTGCAGGGTTTGAAAGCCTTTTAAGACATTTTAAAAAGCACCAATCTGCTTGCCCATCCTGAATAACTGGATGTCTGTCCCTTCCTCTTCCAAGCAGAAGACTGAAGGCTTATTCACTAAAGATAGTAAAACAGAGGGTGTCTGAACTGAAGTACGTTAAGCCTCTTGAGTTGGGATGCAGTACTGAAGATAGCACAACTAACTAGACGCATCCATACCAGATGCTGAAATAACACACCCACCCCACTTCCAGCTGGGCTCAAAACTTCAGCTTCCAGGCTGGACACTGGAATGATTTCAGGGGGGATGTGGCTGAGCCAAGAGGAGAGAGATTATGACATCAGAAGTTCCCCAGTTCCCTTGGAGTGTAGTTCACAGTCAGCGAGACCTGCTTCTTTGCTGTAAGCTCCCAACTGGGTTAGTGATGACTAAAGATTATCAGATATCCAGAGAAATCTTCTAACATGAATAATGAGAGCCATGCAATCAAATGGGAAAAAGAAAAAAAAAGCTTGGAATAAACAGCGACTCTGCCAGGAGAAAGAACTATCAAAAGAATCATGCTCAGTATTTTCAGAGGAATGAACAGATTTTTGCAATTGTAAAATAAACGCTATGTTTACTTAACATTCAAAGAACAAACTTCAGATCAGAGTTCTCATAAATTAAAAACATGAAAGTAGAAATGAAATATTCAGAAGATGTGTTGGAAGACAAAGTTAAGGATATTCCTTAAACAGTAGAATAAGAAGGAAAAAGAAAATATAAGAGAATTAGAGGGCCAGAACAGGAAGTTCAATATCAGACAGAGAAAGAAGAAAGGGAAAGAGAGAGAGACAGAGAGAAAGAAAGAAAATAGGGAGGGATGGAGGGGGTGAAGAAAAGGGGGAAAACATTCCCTGGTGGCTCAGCTGGTAAAGAATCTGCCTGCCATGTGGGAGACCTGTCGATTCCTGGGTTGGACAGATCTCCTGGAGAAGGGAAAGGCTACCCACTCTAGTATTCCGGCCTGGGGAATTCCATGAGCTGTATAGTCCATGGGGTCGCAAAGAATCAGACACCACTGAGCGACTTTCACTTCACTTCACAGGGGGAAGAAATCATCAATGAAATAAAGACCTGAAATATATGAGTTTCCAGATTGAAGGGTCCACCAAGGCTGCAGGGTAATGACTAGAAACAGACATAAATCAAAACAAACTTCAAAGCCAATAAGTCTGCACAGAAGAACAGGGTATAAAGGCTGAGGAATCAGGATCCTTTGGGATTATCTATCACTAGAAGGCGGAGGAAACGTGCTAATCAATCAAATCTGAGATGTACATTTTTACAAGTTCAAGGTCTCAAAAAATCTCTCTCTCGTATATCTTGTCTCAAGTAGTTAGAAAATGACATGGACTCTACTAAAATGAAGGGCTAAATCAGGAGGAAGACATGGTATATGGAAAGCTGGAGCTCCAGCAAAGGAGAGAAAGAGGCAAAAGCTTCACGATGATGGGCAGGTCATCAATGTCAGCTGTGCCTAAGGTGTAGCCCATGACTAGTTCTGATTGGAGTCAGATCAAAAGACCCTCGGAGAGTCTTCTTCAGGAAAAGTGAGCTGATAAAAATGGCTAAGATATCTGGCTGCCTTGAGAGATTTATTTAGTTGGTTAAGAATCTGAAGTTGAATAAATGATGTCAGGAGAAAAAACCTCAACAATAAAAAGAAGGTAATTTTTTAACTCCAAGGAATCAAAGTGTTAGCTAGGACATTGGATATCATACAATTTACTACATGAAGCATCTCTGTGTAGCATGCTTAGTCATAATCCCCTAAACCCTGAAAGTTGACCTAACCAGAAAAATATATTAATACACCGCTGGGGAAGTGAGGG
Organism: Bos indicus x Bos taurus; assembly: GCF_003369695.1. Lineage (NCBI taxonomy): Eukaryota > Metazoa > Chordata > Mammalia > Artiodactyla > Bovidae > Bos > Bos indicus x Bos taurus. The sequence goes on along the minus strand of NC_040081.1, from coordinate 103,434,483 downwards.
AGTGGCGAGATGAGTGTGTCTCTTGCGGACACATAAAGGAAAAAGACTGCTTGCTACACACGCTTTCATCCATAGTGGGAAGACAGTAGATAGAGCAGGAAACTGAAAATCAGTGAGTCCTATACACTTCGAGATAAGGAGCTAAATACCAAATAAATACCAAAATTATAGCCTGAGACAGATGAATGGGATGGAGAGGGAAAAGTGGGAGAGAAAGATATGAATTGTTGCTAAAAATTGTAACAAAACTTTCAGTACAGTTTGATTCTTGGAATTGTTCACGTGTATAATTTTGACACAAATAGTAGCACACATGACCGAATGCAAATGAAGAAGAAAGAGGAAAAGAAAAAGTATTTAGAAAGAGGAAGGGGGAAGAGGTGAGGCTGTAGTAGTCACCATGGTAACAGTAGTAGTAGTAATAGCCTCAGCAGCCTTAGCCATATAGGAGTAAAGGGAATGTTCAATGAAATGCGACCTGTTTACTGAGGAGCATTGTTCATTCACACAGTCAAAGACTAGCTTTTGCCGGCAGGAATTCTGGCTCCAGAGTCTCTGCTTGTAAGCCCTGTGCTATATTTGTTAAGGAAGGTCATTTAGTACTAGAGAAGACTCTGTGGGCTGGCTGGGCTGCTTTGAAGGCACGGAAAGATGTGAGCTCTTTACCAATCTCTTGTATCAGTGTCATTCACCAATTTTCACTGTCATTGCTCTGCTAGTGTGCAATAGATGTGCAATAGAATAGCAATAGATGATCTATTCGCCTACAACCCCCCAGACTGAATCTTTGTGGACCTGAGTGAGACAGAGGCCAGCAACCCAGGGCAGACAGACCAGGCGAAAATGAAACTGTCAGTTAAGAGCATGGTGGTTGGGGGACTTCCATGGCACTCCATTGGTTAAGACTTCACCTTTCAACACAAGAGGTACAGGTTCTATCCCTGGTTAGGGAGCTAAGAGTCCACATGCCTCAAAGCCAAAAAACATAAAGCAAAAGCAATATTGTGACAAATTCAATAAAGACCTTAAAGATGGTCTACATCACACACACACACACACACACACAAATCTTTTTTTTTTTACATTTTATTATTTTTTTTATTTTATTTTATTTTACTTTACAATATTGTATTGGTTTTGCCATACATCTGGAAAAAGATATTCCATGCAAATAGAGATCAAAAGAAAGCAGGAGTAGCAATACTCATATCAGATAAAATAGACTTTAAAACAAAACTTTTAAAAAAAGAGCATGGTTGTTGGAACCATTTCATTATATTTCAATAAATATTTTAAAGTTGCTCTCTTTGGGGTCATCTGTCCTCAGATTCTAAATCTACCTTGGAGAAAAGGAGCTGTCCAACAGTATAGGGAAATTGTTTTTAAAAAATCCTCTAAGTAAATGGAATTACCTTACCATTTGTAAACTTACAGACTTGGCAGAGATTTGAGTCCGGTTTTCTCCCTCTCCCATATGGTTCAACAAATCTCTTTTTCACTGTATACGTGTGTACAGACTTGAAATGATGTGTGTCTGTATTCACCGTGCATAGGGATTTAGGACAGTGTTGGGCAATGTTTCTCATTCATTCAACAGCTGATCTTATAAGTCCCCCACTGCGTACGTACAAGACATTTTCAGTGCCACATTTTATACAGACTGATGAATGTTGCTTCTTCCCAAGTAGCCACACTTGCAAGTGATAGAATCCTTTGACAAATGCAAGCCTGAGTTGAATTGCCAGTAATTTCTTGTCTTCTGTCTTGGTGGACTCGGACATGTGACTTAGCTTTTCATACCTCCTTTTCCTAATCTGCAACATGGGCCTGATGACATCTGCTTTGCTGGGCTCTGATGCGAATTCCATGAGAAAAAAGTTCATAAAGGATTTAACTGTGCTTGGGAGGGGTTGGGGTGGGGCCTTACGTGCCTCATTCCTCTTCCTTTCATCTGAGGAGTTGACTTTGAAGCCAGGTGTTCATTTATTCTCAGTGGTGACAAACCTCCATCCTTTGAGGCTGATGTTGAGGATTTGTAGAATATAACAGGGATATATGTATACCAATGGCTGATTCATGTTGAGGTTTGACAGAAAACAGAAAAATTCTGTAAAGCAATTATCCATCAATAAAAAATAAATTAAAAAAAAAAAGGTATTTCAGAGTATAACCCAGTGGGTTTGAAAGCACTGAAGCAGGGAAATACCACTGTGGGTTCAAAATAAATCATTGTTTTAAAACAATTAGAAGATCTACTTTTTAGAGCACTTGAGTTGGCCCTTCAATCTTCCAAAACACTCTGGGCTAAGAAACGTGCCAGCCCTGGGAGGAAAATGACCGATGGGACCCTTTGCCTGCACCAGGGAGCACTCCCCAGATGGAGGAGGCAACCCCCCTAGGGGCCAGATTACTGCAGTCCAGGGGGAGCACCCAGGACAGGACATCACATGTCCTGGGGCAGAAGGAGCTCTGAAGAGGGCACCCAGCCCAGACTGAGGTGGGGGGCAGGGCGGGGAGCACAGAGGAGGCTGGCAAGTCTTCATCTGGGACATGCATCTGTGATTTGTAGGACAAATAACCATTAGCTCGGAGAAGAGGAATGCAGGAGACACTGGGCAGATGAGCTCCTAGAGAGAGTTTGGGTGAGTAAAGCCTGCACTGGTCAGCTCAGTAGGGGGCACATCCTGAGACCTCCACTGATGTTAATCATTGATGGGCTGAAGTTTGGGAATGACCTAACTCAACTGGTAATGGAGAATAACCTTCGCTGAAGGCCCCTCCCCAGAGGGCTCTTCAGCCAGAGCTGGTCACTATATACCCAGAAGGGCCAAGTCATAGAAAATCAGATGAGTAAAAACAGCGCCAGTGAATCAAGCTTATTAAACTCTTATGTGTCAACACTACTTTAAACTAGACATAGGAATATATGCTTACATACAAACGTGTATATGTGTGTTCACATATGTGTGTGCATATATATGGGCTTCCCAGGTGGCATTAGTGGCAAAGAACCCTCCTGCCAATACAGGAGATGTAAGAGACGTGGGTTTGGTCCCTGGGTGGGGAAGATCCCCTGGAGGAGGGCATGGCAACCCACTCTAGTATTCTTGCCTGGGGAATCCCATGGACAGGGGAGCCTTTCGGGCTATAGTCCATGGGGTCATGAAGAGTCATATACTACTGAAGCAACGTAGCATGTGCAGATATGTGCATGTGTGTATGTTAATATATATATAAATATCACCTCATTTAATTCTCATGTCAGTCCAATGGGCAAGATATGATGATTACCCTCATTTGTCATGGTGATTAGACAATTTGCACCCTGACACACAGCTGGAAGATCATAAGCCAGGTTTCAAACTGACATTCTCTGATCTCAGTTCTACCCTGGACCTCACACTGATGAGCATGCTCTGTCCTGACTTTCTTATCTTTCAAAATGCATTGAACTGTTGATAGAGCACTTAAATGAGGGAGGGTGCTTCCACATCTGAAAATGACAATATGCACAGATGGATCTCATCAACCCCCCCAAGGAAGGCTGTATTCTAGCAGTGGCCATGAAGCAAGGAAGGCTTCTAGTGGCGATGCCCCTAGCCTGTAAATCACACCTGACTTACTGTCTGGCACAGGGTAAGTGCTCCATAACTATATATTGAATCAATGAAGAAATACTCAAGAGAGGAAGGACATGCCTTACTTGAAATTACTTGAAAACACAAGTTCAAATGCAGTGGGTCACTACCTATATCTTGCACAGCTTCCTATAATTTTTCTGCCCAAATATCCCTTGATATCTGAAGAGTCAGACTCTCAAAAGTTTCCCAAAGTAGCTTGCACAAACATGAAATTCCTTTGAAATTAAAGGATGTTATAAATTTGATGTTAAAAATTTCACGAAGTTTCACTGCAAAATATAGTCATAATTCTTTTGATACATAACTACCTTTCATCACAAAAATAAAGGATATGAACAATAAAGGCTTCCCGGAGTCTCCTTGATGAATGGCAGGTGCTGTTGTACTACATCTATCAATTTTGGGAAAATGAACTGATCTGAAGAGAGCTCATGGCTCAGGTGAGGTTCAGGGCACCTGTAATTCTTTCCTCTATCTTGTAATTTTAGATCCAATCTAATCCAAATATAAGCTGGTAAACAGCAAGCTTGTTCACTCTTTAGAACAGAGCAGAGACCTAAATGCTAATTGAAGTGGCTTTAGGGAAATATTTTCGAGCTTCTTTTGGAGAAAAATTTTCACCAGTGAGGTTACTTCTATCAAATTGTGGTCTGAAAATGCCTGAAAGCCTTAGGGCCATATCTTTCACTCCCTTGGGAAAAATCTCTCAGTGAAGTCTGATTATTTATATAGTGCACTTTATTTTGCTTCCAGCCCCGAATCTGCATCACATTCAAATGAACTCACAGTCTCAAAGGTTTGTAATCTCAGTGATCCTTCACGTCATCAGATTCACAAGCTTCCTTTCCAAGACAGGAATCTCGTAGATGTATGAAAAGTATCTACATCTTTGCCTTGGAGTTGTTGATTGAAAGTATTCAGCCTTGAGAAAATATCTGCTTAATGTGTCAAATATTTGTGAAGCCCTTTCTATCATTAAAGCTAATTATAAATTTTATTTGAGGTTTTTTTTATGATCTTAGTCAGAAATCTTTTTTTCTCTGTTTTTACCTTTAGGAAGGATAATTGTTTAATCCTGAAACACCAGCAAGCAATTTTCTTTAAACTAGCATTATTTCTGAGAAGAGCAAATTTTCCAAAGTTATTTCTCATTTCTACAAATTGTCTAAAAGATAAGGATACAGTGCTGTTTTATAGCTTATCATTTTGTTATCAAGTCCAAGATCATACTGCTCACCACATGCGAGTGTGCATGCTCAATCGCTCAGTCATGTCTGACTCTCTGTGATCCCATGGACTGTAACCTGCCAGGCCCCTCTGTCCATAAGATTTTCCAGCAAGAGTACTGGAGTGGGTTCCCATGTCTACTCCCAACTACTCACTGCATGACAGGTCTTTTAACCAAAAGACAAGTTGTTGGGGCAAGAAATAGTGACTTTATTTGGAAAGCGAGCAAATAAAGATGGAAGACACACACAAGAAGATGGAAGACTCCTGTCCCAAAGAACTGTCTCGTCTGAGTTAGAATTCAGGCTTCTTTTGTACTAAATGAGGAGGGAATAAAGTTCAACATTTCTAATTCTGGTCAGCCTCCAGAGTTCAGTCCAGTTCAGTTGCTCAGTTGACTTTTTGCAACCCCATGGACTGCAGCACACCAGGATTCCTTGTCCATCACCAACTCCCAGAGCTTACTCAAACTCATGCCCATCTCATCCTCTTTCGTCCACTTCTCCTCCTGCCTTCAATCATTCCCAGCATCAGGGTCTTTTCCAATGAGTCAGTTCTTTGCATCAGGTGGCCAAAGAATTGAAGTTTCAGCTTCAGCATCAGTCCTTCCAATGGATATTCAGGACTGATTTCCTATAGGATGGACTGGTTGGATCTCCTTGCAGTCCAAGGGACTCTCAAGAATTTTCTCCAACACCACAGTTCAAAAGCATTAATTCTTCGGCACTCAGCTTTCTTTATAGTCCAACTCTCATATCCATACATGACTACTGGAAAAACTATAGCTTTGACTAGATGGACCTTTGTAGGCAAGTAATGTCTCTGCTTTTTAATATGCTATTTAGGTTAATCATAGCTTTTCTTCCAAGAAGCAAGCATATTTCAATTTCATGGCTGCAGTCACCATCTGCAGTCATTTTGGAGCCCAAAAAAATAGTTTGTCACTGTTTCCATTGTTTCCCCATGTATTTGCCATGAAGTGATGGGACCAGATGCCATGATCTTCGTTTTTTGAATGTTGAGTTTTAAGCCAACTTTTTCACTCTTCCCATTCACTTTCATTAAGAGGATCTTTAGTTCTTCTTCACTTTCTGCCGTTAGGGTGGTGTCATCTGCATATCTGAGGTTATTGATATTTCAATAACAATCTTGAATTTCTTGAATTCAAGATTCAGTCTTGAATCTGGCAATCTTGATTCCAGCTTGTGCTTCATCCAGCCCAGCGTTTCTCATGATGTACTCTGTATATAAGTTAAATAAGCAGGGTGATAATATATAGCCTTGAGGTACTCCTTTCCCAGTTTGGAACCAGTCTGTTGTTCCATGTCTGGTTCTAACTGTGGCTTCTTGACCTGCATACAAGATTTCTCAGGAGGCAGGTCAGGTGGTCTGGTATTTCCATCTCTTGAAGAATTCTCCAGTTTGTTGTGATGCACACAGTCAAAGGCTTTGGCGTAGTCTCTGAAGCCTCCAGAGAGAGTGAGTTAATTTCTTCCTTCCTGCAGTCATTCACAGGTGTCCCTGGTCAGGATATTTCCTGTGAGCTACACAAAGATATTTTAGCTTGATGCCCATTACCTGGGAGACAAGGTTCTCAGAGATGGGCCATTATTTATACTTTAAGTTTATAGGAACTATCCCTTTAGTGAATAACTTGTAATACAAGTTATTCACTTGTATTTTTACAACTTTTTGTTACTTTATTGAATACACTGAGAAAAGAAAGGAGTAAATTTTGTTTTTTTGCTATGGAGAATAGGGTTAAGTCAAGATTTTATTTGTAACAGATAATATGTGTTCATGTTGCAAAGTTCAAACGATTCAAAAATATGTAATTGAAAAATAATTCTCTGATTATCTTGAAGATTTTCATTTATTTAAAGTATATGCTCTTCAGGCTTTCTTCTTGAAGTCATCATTCATGTTCTCTGTGGACAATTTAATTTTTAAATATTAACACATAAAAAGTAAATGAAGCATGTGCAGGTACACACACACACAGGAGATTTTTTGTCATTTTGTGTCTTTGGGTGGGAACAGTTTAAGAAGGAGATTACTCACTAGGGCAGAGCTTGGAACTGAAAGTGAAAGTGTTAGTCACTCAATTGTGTTTGGCTCTTTGCAACCCCAGGAGCTGTAGCCCACCAGGCTCTTCTATCCATGGGATTCTCCAGGAAAATACTGAATTGGGTTGTTATTTCCTCCTCCAGAGGATCTTTCTGACCCAGCGATCAAACCTAGGTCTCCTGCAAATGCAGTGCATTCTCCCCATATTTGGAACTTGTGATTGGAAGGTAACAAAATAGGAATCACTTTGTAAGATACTATACCCATGATGTAGATAAAAATTTGCTGAGCATGTTGCATGTGCCAGGCTCTACTTTAAGTGCTTTACAGGTATGACCTCACCTAATCCCAACACCAGGCCTTAGAGATGGGGCCCATTATCAGCCCCACTTTACAGGTGAGACCAGAGTCTCATGGGGAGGAAATAACTTGCCTGAGAGCAAACAGTAAGTGGACATCTCAAGTCACCAAGCTCTTACTGTCTCTATACTTATAGTAAGTGGCAGTCAGTTTCTCTATCATATTTACACATAATATTTATTATCCAGGCTTTTATGAAGGAAAAAAAAATGTGACTATCACCAAAAAGTGACACCTTTTGCTTTCACACGTACATGCAAATAGAACTCTATTTTCTGCGGCAGTATTCACCTCTTCTGTCCCCGAAGCCCTTGGCGTTTCCAGATGAGTTGCTCATTATCTTGTGCGGACAGCACTAGTTTTCAGCTTTGGTTGTCTGAACTGATGGGGCTCGCATCTGTGTTCTCACTTTGGAATGCTTGTGTGTTTATGATTTAATTTTCTCGTTGGTAAATAGAGTCACTCCCTTAGGCTTGTGCCTCCTGAATTCTGGAAAGAGAAACTGTCTTAACTAGTGATAATTTGGTATAGTTGCCTACGTGTATTTTGTTGTTGTTTGAAATTAACATTTATTGGAGCACAGTTGCTTTACAATGTTGTTTATGTTGCTGTTGTTTAGTCGCTAAGTTGTATCCAACTCTTTGCAACCCCACAGGACTTCCCTGTCCTTCACTATCTCCCAGAGTTTGCTCAGATTCATGTCCACTGAGTTGGTGATGCTATCTAACCATCTTATCCTCTGCCACCCTCTTCTCCTTTTGCCCTCAGTATTTCCCAATATCAGGGTATTTTCCAATGAATCAACTCTTCCCGTCACTACTGAACAATGAATTGAATCAGTCATACATATAAATATATCTGCTCCATTTTGGACTTTTTTTTTTTTTCCTGGCTGCATCATGCAGCAGGTGGGATCTTAGTTCCCTGACCAGGGATTGAACCTGCACCCCCGCATTGGGAGTCTGTGAGCTCAGGCACAGCATCTAACTGATCTGAAGCTCTGGTTTGTTACCTGTAGCAAAAATGATGGTGGACCAAAAACTGCCCCTGCCACAGGATGGCCATATCCTAATTACTGAGCCCTGTGAATATGTTATATTCCCGGCCAAGGGCTTCAGATGGGGAGATTGCCCTGGATTTTCCAGGTGGTTCGATGGAATCACAAGGCTCTTTAGAAGTGGAAGAAGAGGAACAAGAAGAAGTCAAAGGGATACAATGTGAGCCCTCAGCCTTCACCCCAGGCTTTTCTGGCCTTGATGATGGAGGAAAGGGCCATGAACCAGGAAAGGCAGGTGGCTTCTAGAAGCTGGGAAAAGGAAGGAAACAGATTCTCCCCAAGAACCTCCAGAAGGAATGCAAACCCTGCCATAACCTTGACTTTCCATTGGACCTCTGACCTCTAGACTGTAAGAGAACAAATTTTGTTGTTTTAAACCACTAAGTATGTGGTCATTTGTCACAAGCTGAAACTAATACCCAACTACACTTGGATGTTTAAAGAATAAACTAAAATAATGTGTTGCATGTTTAAACTTAGTCCCCAGTAAGTGTTCAATAAACATGAGCTTCTGTGACAAAAGTTACTGATGATGGTGATGATGATGGTGATGAAGAAGACGAAGCTGATGGTGACGATGATGATGGTGATATTTGAGAGCCTTACTCTAGCCCATCCTCCAGCCTCATCTCTTGCATTGCATCCTCTTCCTTTGGTTCCACCCACAGACTTTTTAAATTCACTTGTTCCAGACTCCTTACTTTTTTCCCGAGTTCCTGCTGTCTTCCACTTCTGTTCTTCCTCTGCATGGTGCTTTAAAATGCTTTTACTTACCCAGTCCACCTGGTTAAATTATTCCCAACTGGGAATTCTCTGGTGGCTCAGGTGGTAAAGAATCCACCTGCAGTGCAGGAGACCTGGGTTCAATCCCTGGGTTGGGAAGATCTGCTGGAGGAGGTCATGGCAACCCACTCCAGTATTCTTGCCTAGAGAATCCCCATGGACAGAGGAGCCTGGCAGGCTGCAGTCCATGGGGTCACAAAGAGTCAGACACGACCGAGTGACTAAGCACATTAGGATTCATGGTGGAATTCTGAAGGGTATAGAGCAGGGTTTCTCAGTCTTGACAGTGTTGATATTTTGGTCCAGATAATTCTTTCTGGTGGGGGCTGTCCTGTGCACTGAAAGACTTTTAGCTGCATTTGTGGTCTCTACGTTCTAGGTGCTTAAAGCCCTTCCTCTCCTTCCCTGCCAAGTGTAACAAGAATGTCCCCAGATACAGTCGAATGTGCCTTGGAGGGCAATGTCACCCCTGGTTGAGAATTACTGCTTTAGGGTATATTGCCCCAAATCCTGCTCCAAACCAACAGCTGTGCAAATACATGACTTTCCCAAGGAACACAACCCTCTGGGAAACCCAAGCACCACTTTACTAACAGCTGGGCTTGGACCCCAAACCTCAAAAAAGCCATTTCTAGGAACAGAGCCAGATGCCATGGAGCATCATCCCAGTGAGCTACTGAGGACTCAGCACCTTCAAACGGGAGGCCAGGGGGCTGCATCTCACTCCTTGTGCCCAGGAGGATGCCACAGAGAGAAGTGAGCAATAGGAGTGGTCAAACCTGCAGGAGGTGCTGAGCAGACTTACAGCCTGGCTGGCCCCAGCCAGACACATCCCTGGATGGGTCTGTGGTATGAGAGGAAGCAGATCAGGAAAGAGGTGGTTAGTTAAGGAAGAGGTGGGCTGCATGACTTTATTTCTGACTGCAAGGAAGGGAGAAGCAGGAAGAAGTGAGCCCACCTCTGCACTCACCTCTCAGCACACAGTGGCCCAGTCCATTGCCTGGAATCCAACCTCTCAGAACAGCAGTCTTTGCAGAAGTGAGGAAAAGAGGGATATAAAGCCTTTGGCATCTTCTGCATCATCTCATTAGTTTCCTGTGGCTGCTGCAACAAAGTACCACAAACTTGGTGGCTTAAAGCAACAGAAACTTATTCTCTCCCGGGTCTGGAGGCCAGAAGTCCAAGATGTCAGCAGGGCTGGGGTTCTTTCTCTCTGAAGGCTCTAGGGGAGGCTCCTTCCTCGTCTCCTGGCAGTGCCTTCCGATGGCTCCTGGTGTACCTTGGCCTGCAGCAACATCACTCCAACCTCCGCCTTCACCTTCATGTGAACTTGTGGTCCCTTCATCTCCACGCCTCAAATCCCCCACTCCTTTCCCTTATAAGGACACCAGTCATAGGACCACCTCAAACCCAGGATGAGCTCATCTCAAGATATTTAATTTCATCACCTCTCCAAAGAACCTACTTCTAAATAAGGTCACATTCACAGACAGAGGGGGTTAGGACTTAGACATATTTTTGGAGGACCCAGTGTAGCTTACACTGTCACCTTCCAGCTCCAAGCCACTCCTGTATAAAGACTCCTAAATGGTCCAAGGAGAGACGGGTGGTTCCTCCTTTGGGCATCCTCTTCATACTTCGAGGAGGACTTCCCTACACTTACTATTGTGTGCTGGAGACCCCCCAAAACTGTATATTCTTCCAAAAGGTGCTTTCAGAATTACCTATGTCCTGGTTCCTGATTTTAGGTTTTGGCACATAGTAGGTGTTTAATAAATGTTTATGGCTCAGCAGCACTTTTTACAGTAGCCAAGACATGCCAACAGCCTAAACATCCATCAACAGATTAATGGATAAAGAAGCTGTGGTATATATATATATATATATATATATATATATATATATATATATATAGTGGAATATTACTCGGCCATAAAAAAGAACGAAGTAATGCCATTTGCAGCGACATGGATGAACCCAGAGATTATCATACTTAGTAAAGTAAGCCAGACAGAGAAATACAAGTATCATATGATGTCACTGCCATGTGGAATCTAAAATATGACAGAAATGAACTTATCTACAAAACAGAAACAGACTTAGAAGCATAGAGAATAAATCTTGTGGTTGCCAAGGAGGAGGGGGGTGGAGGAAAGTTGGACTGGGAGTTTAGGATTAGCAGATGTAAATTATTATACAGAGAATGGAGAAACAACAAGGGCCTGCTGTATAGCACAGGGAACTACATTCAGTATCCTGTAATAAACCATATTGGAAAAGAATATTTTTTTAAAAGGAAAAAAATGTTTATGCCTTAAATGAATGACTGAGGCCTAAGGAATTGAAACAGATTTCCCAGGTAGTAGCTTTTCTGCTTTGACAGGCTTTGAAGTAACCTTAATCTCAGGATCACATTCATTCATTTAGTAAGTGTTTAATTGGCACGTACTGTGTGCCAGACAGCACATCAGACATCCTGATACATAAATATGTGGTCTTTTTCTTAAAACCTCCAAATCTTCTTAATTACGCATTGAGTACCTACTGTGTGCCTGCCACTGGGCTCCCAGGTGGCCTAGGGAGACAGACATGCATTGACCCTCTCAGCTGAGGTGGGAAGTGCTTGCTCAGAGCTTGTTCAGAGTGCCACAACACACAGAGGAGCCAGGATTTAATTTGGCTTCAAGGGTCATTCAGGCTGCAGGGAGATGATGGTATCTGGGTTGGATTTTACTTGTAGGGGAGACAGGGGTGTTTCCTGAGATGAAGCATTCTAGAAACATGGTCTCTGGGCAGTCTGAATATCTGTTTGCTGATGGCAGTAGAAATTGTTAAAACCCTTTTGAAAAGATATTTGGCAATAAGAATCAAATACATTTAAAATATTCATGCATTTTGACCCACTGATTTCACTTCTTGGAATATGTCGTAGGGCTCCAGTCTGACCTGCATAAAAGCTTCTAAGCCCGAGGATATTTATTACAGTGTTGCTTCAATAACCAATAATTTTGAAATAACCTAAAGGAAAGAAATCAGCTTAGTAAAGTGTGTGCCTACTTTTAAGAGACCTGAGACTACGATATGCTTATATATATAGTGCTTACTGTAGAAATCCTGTGATATTAAAAAGCTACTTTTATGATTTTGGAAGAAAATTATAGCTTATAAAATTGCATGACTATGTAAAGAAATGTCTGCTTATTAAACAAACAATTTTCCAGGGCACTGGGGCTCAAGGGAGATTTTCTTTTTCTTCTTTTTCCTATTTTGAAATTTTCTTGAATGTTATCCTTTTAATGAAGAAAATCAAAGCATAGATTTCTCTCTAAAGGGAAGGTGTTTATCAAATGTGAGCTTTGTTTTTTTGTAAACTTTTATTTTTTTAAATAGCAATGCTCTATTTATGGATACATCAATAATCATATGTATCTTCAGATACACAGTTTAGTAGTTTTGCTATAGAAATTAGTATATTTTGTTAATGATTAAATTACATTTTTTCTAAATCCTTGTTGAAAACTGCACTGTTGGGTTGGTGTAGAGGAGGTGAGTGTGTTAGAAAAGCAAATACATTTGATAAAAATTCAGAGCTGTTGAAATCACCTTAATATCATCCTAAATTTTGGCACTTTACAGTGAGACTTACAGTTTGTCTATCATGTATGACCTTGAGATTGGACTGCCTGGATTGGAATCCTAACAATGTGAGAGCTCAGAACAGTTCATCTCATCATTCCTCAGTCTTGTCATCTTTAAAATGGGCTAATGTGAGAATCTGATGAAATGATCCATAAATGCTCATAGCATAATGCCTGCTTCACACATACTAAGCCTCTGGCAAGATTCATAGTAGAGTAATAGTAATTAATAAACACAGGATAAAACTGATATGACCTAATTTTGTATCTTAAATATCTTCCCCACCCCTCTCAGGCAACACTGTGCCGAAAATAAACTACCAGTTTTCATCAGATTAAAGAACAAACACTTCAGCAATCCTTCTTCACTACCCTCTGGGCCCAGCATCAGTGCAACGAGAAAGAAATTTTCAGTTGGGAAAAGAAATTGAAGGCATTCAGAAGTGTCATTTAGGATGGAAATTCCAATTCAATTTCAGGAGTAACTTTGTTATTTCTAAGCACAAAGCTTGGTTTCTGTTCTATTATAGGCCAGCATTTTGAGAATTTATGGCTTTGTGATGATAAAAAGTGAGATACAAGAGAATCCAATTATTCCTTAAAGGGATTGTTCCATCTCCGGGGTATAAATTGCTCCTGCAATTGGGTGGAGAGCATTTATGTTAGATAATAAATTTTAGAAATAAGGACCTGGGTCTCAACGTAACGTCAAAGAAACTGGAATGAAATCTGGGAGCAGAATTTGAAGGCAGAAAACAAATCTCTGAAAGAATCCAATAAATTAGAGGCTGTTTTACAGAAGATGTTCAAAAGTAAGACGATGAACACAGCATCAGAAAACCGGGTCAGCATTTTTGGAAATGGCACCACGTAGTGAGAACACGAAGGCTGCTGAAGCCTTATTCCCATGCTGTTCCCTGAGGCCCTGCATCCCTCTCTCAAGTAGAATCCTTCATTCATTCCTGCAGTCATTCAGTAAGCAATGATGGGAAAGTGTCAGAGCTTGGGCATTAAGGGCAGATGCATTAAGACAACAAAACTACCCTCAAGAAGCCTCAGTCCTTGTGGGAGAAGCACGTTGGTTGTTAATAATAATAGCAACCACATATATGGGGAATCTAGAAAAACGGTATAGACGAACTTATTTGCAAAGCAGAAATAGAGACACAGACATAGAGAACAAACGTATGGATAGCAAGAGGGGATGGGATGGATTGGGATATGTATAAAACAGGTAACTAAAGAGAGCCCACTGCATAGCACCGGGAACTCGACTCACTGTTCTGTGGTGACCTAAATGGGAAGGAAATCCAGGAAAGCGGGGATGTATGTGTACATAGAGCTGATTCACTTGGCTGTACAGCAGAAACTAACACAACATTGTAAAGCAGCTAGACTCCAATTTTTAAAAAAATAATCCACAAAATAGCTGTTAAATACCATATTTGGTGCTCTAGATAACCATATATATACATATACACACTGCTACAGATACATATCTCTTATTATAATATATATGTCTCTCTCTCTATATATATATATCTTATTATGATTCAGTGTAGCCTCCCCCACTTTTAGCAAGTGAAGAAAATATAGGGCTAGAAAGGATATGAATCATAAGAAGGGGTAAGTAGAGATAAAATATCCTGATAATTCCAAGAAGTAAGAGATCACATACACTATATATCTTGCCTGGGCTTCCGGAGCAGCTGTACTTTGAAGTCTGAATAGCATTTTAACAGGCACAGATGGCGGAGAACATTTTTTCCAGGAGGAGGATTTGGCACGTGAAAGGGGTTGACTGACTTCAGGTCTTCTTGTACAGGACCTTGAGTAAGGTTATTAAATACAGGCTTTTTCTTGTGGAAGTGGCCACAGGGCTTGTTGGAATAATTACTTTAAATCAGATAAGGATTGAAATAAAGGAAGAAGAGAGGAGGACGGTGTAGCTATTTCCATACCAACGGATTGATAACGACTACCATGCCACTCTGGAGAAGGCAATGGCAACCCACTCCAGTACTCTTGCCTGGAAAATCCCACGGATGGAGGAGCCTGGTGGGCTGCAGTCCATGGCGTCGCTAAGAGTCGGACACGACTGAGCGACTTCACTTTCACTTTTCACTTTCATCCATTGGAGAAGGAAATGGCAACCCACTCCAGTGTTCTTGCCTGGAGAATCTTGGGGATGGGGGAGCCTGGTGGGCTGCTGTCTATGGGGTCGCACAGAGTCAGACACGACTGAAGCGACTTAGCAGCAGCACCATGCCACTCTGCATTATCTCCCTTGGGCTGGAACTGATAATCTGTGCAGCCTTCACAGGTACTCATTCATTCATTTTTCCACTCATCCATCCAACCATGCATGCATGTATCCATGCAGCCAGCCATCCTTTCTTCCATCCATCCATGCATACATCCACTCAACAGAGACTTACCTAGTACCTACATCATGTCAGGCTAAGGCTACAGCAGTGAACGGCTGATCAAGTTTCTGCCTGCTTACTGCATATGTTCTTGTGGAGGGAGGCAGACAGTAAATAGATGTGTATATAATATGTCAGGATATGATAGATGTGTGCGTGCTCAGTCGTGTCTGACTCTTTGAGACCCCATGGAATGATAGCCCGCCGGGCTCTGCTACCCATGTAATTTTCCAAGCAAGATTACTGAAGTGGGTTGACATTTCCTCCTTCAGAGGATCTTCCTGACCCAGGGATTGAACCCATGTCTCCTGCATCCCCTGCATCAGCAGGTGAATTCTTTACCATTGAGCCACTTGGGAAGCCCCAGGAGATGAGGTGTGTGTGTGTGTGCTAAATCACTTCAGTCATGTTTGACTCTACGTGACCCTGTGGACTGTAGACCCCCAGGCTGCTCTGTCCATGGGATTCTCTAGGCAAGAATACTGAAGTGGGTTGCCCTCCTCCAGGGAATCTTCCTGACCCAGGGATCGAAGCTGCGTCTCTAGGTCTCCGGCATCGACAGGTGGGTTCTTTATCTCCAGCGCTACCTAAGTGCTCTCAAATTCAATGGCAACATAGGGCAGACCACAAGCAGGGGTCTGGCTTGCTGCTGCTGTACAGAGGGCAGTCAGAAAAAGACCTCTCTGATCCTGGGCCATGTGAGCATGAGCTGCAACATGGGAGATGTGGGATTGTGGCAGTCTTGGGGCAAGCAGCCTTTCCAGCTGCTGGTGTACAGGTGGCGAGATGGGAGTGTCCTTGGCGTGTCTCTGAACAGCGAGAGAGCAACGTGGCTGGAGCTTTGGGGGGAGTGGTGGAAGTGAGACCAGGGTGGGAGGTAAGATCGAGGGGAATTGGGATTCATCAGCTCGGGCTTCTACCCTGACAGAGGGGAAAGCTATCATCCTGTTTTCAGCAGAGGATTAACATGATCTGATCTGTGGCTTCAACAGAGGTGCTTTCGCAGGTCGTTCTGGCTGCTGCATGGAAGATGGACTGTAGGCAGGAGAAGGGGAAGTAGCCCCCCTCCCTACAGCTGAAGAGAAGGCACGGCTCTTTCTGAGAGCAGAGACACAATTCAGTGGAAGCTCAGATAACCTGCCCTTGATACCTCATTTTGCCAAATGAGCCACAGCTCACTTACCTGGAAAGAGAGACTCCGTTTGACAGATTCTACTGCAAGGTCCCAGATCCATTACTCCATTCTGGGGTAACAGAACTGGGGTAGAGCCATGGCAGTCTTCAAAGTACTCCATGCCCAGGGTTGGGAAGATCAAAGATGCTCACACATTACAGTGAAACAGCAGAGAGCCCCATGTGCTTGGAGAGAAAAAGCCCTAAGTCAGGGTTTAATGTGACTGTGAGCTCACCCAGGGGACAGGACGCCAGGTGAGATGAGGCAACCCTTTGGGGCTTAGGAGGGGTATGTGCTGTGCTGTGAGGAGCTGACTGTTCCCTGATCATCGGAGCTGTGATGTTGGGGAGGGCATAACTGATGCAGGGCATTGTGGGATCATGTGAACAGGAGGCTCAGGTAAGTTAGGTGGGAATCACCTGGATGAGCCTTGCAGCAGACAAGACAGGATGAAACTGGAAGGCTGAGCTAGAGTTGTTTATTTTTTATTGTGGTGAAATACACATAATACTTGATGCCTCACTGGTGGCTCAGATGGTAAAGAGCGCCTGCAGTGCTCAAAACCCAGATTCGATCCCTGGGTTGGGAAGATCCCCTGGAGATGGAAATGGCTACCCACTCCAGTATCCTTGCCTGGAAAAGTGGATGGAGGAGCCTGGCCCCAGCCCACAGTCCGTGGGGTCCCAAAGAGTCGGACATGACGGAGTGACTTCATTTCACACATAGCACTTAACCATCTCGACTGTACAGTTCAGTAATGTTAAGTACATCCACAATGTTGTACAACCTAGAATTCTTCCATCTTGCCAACTTGAAGCTCAAAATAAACCCATTAAGCAGCGATTCCCCCATTCCCTCTCCTTCCAGCCCTTGGCAACCACTATTGCACTTTTGTCTGTCTAAACTTGACTCTAGGCGCCTCATATCAGCGAGCTTCTATAGTGTTTGTCTTGTGACTGGCTTATTTAACTTAGCATCATGTCTAAGGTTCATCCATTTACAGCATGTGTCAGGATTTCCTTCATTATTAAGGCTGAGTAATATTCCACTGTATGTATATACCACATTTTGTTTACCCATTCATCTGTCTCTGGACATTTTGATTTGCTTCCACCTTTTGGATATTGTGATGAATGCTGCTATAAACAGTTCTTTGAGGCACAAGCTCAGAAATGGAATTGCTGGATCACATAGTAATTCTATTTTTAATTTTTTGAGAAGCTGTCCATGCTAGAGTTTTATGTTGAGGAATCTCAACTACTGGAATAGAGCTCAGACTTTGTTCTGTCAGCCATGGGGAGATGAACAATGTACGGGAGTCTTCTGAGCAATCGCACAGAACAGGCATTCTGAAAGAAAAGTTTAGGTTAAGGCGGCCAGTTAGGAGACAGTTACAAATGTTAATTTCATGGGATTCTGATGTGAAAGGAAAGATCAAAGTCAGTATTTCAGTTTGGAAGATACTAGAATTAACTTAGACATTAGAATTAACTTCTAGTACTCACAGTAATTGAGATTGCTTCCTTTCCACTATCATCAGAGGCATTTACAAATTCTAAATGTTTTGGTGCAGAAACCAGAGTTCTTTCTGAAAAAGTAAACAAGCTTTCTTTAATATGAGAGATTTCATCTCCATCAGGATACACATACACTGTTATTTATTTATTTGGAAAAGCAATAAAAATTGCATATTGCGGGATGAACTCTCCTTAGTGCTGCATGTAGAAATTTCCCATCTGTTCCTTGACTTCAGATTGGAATTGGAGATATGAAGACAAATCATATACAGTCAGCTCAACCCTAGGAATGGGATGAATAAATTTAAGCCCTTATGCACTCATGATTCTGTTTGCAAATTGGTGGGTCCTGTCATCTTGGAAACTCTCTGTCAGCTCTCCTCTCCTTTATTCCCACATCCACTTGACTGTCAAATCTTCCTGGTTCCCCTCACTGCCTCCATCCATCATTATCTCTTACTTGAACTAATTCATCAGCCTTTGTATATAGGTCTGGATGCAGGCAGAATATGAAAACAACCCTGAATATTTCAAACGGAGGGAACTTAGTACCAGGAATTGGTGACACTGATGTATGTCTTTTGAGGAACAAACAAGGGTTTACAAGACAACAAAGAGATAAACAGGGCAGCTGCTACATACCCTGAAGGGACACATGGAGCAAGGGGGTAGGGAGGATGCCGTCCTGCCTGGGAGCCAGGTTCCTTTGATGGGCCTAGACCCTGAGAGGATCTGCTCCGTGAGAGCTGGAGCCAGGCTGTACCACAGAGGCAGGTACTGGAACAATGACCTGGAGAAGATGCAGTCCTGCTAGGGCTGCTGCCCAAAGGAAGCGCCTAGCTCCTCCCCAACTTCCAGTCTTCCAACATAGGGCAACACCAGCTGGAGGCCAGAAGACACCGATGCTGAGAAATGCGGTCCCTGTGAAAAGGACAGGAAATAGATGAGACCACTAAGAGGGCTGTGACCAGCACAACCTCCTGGTCTAGCTGGTTAGACTTTGACTTTCCATCAGTCCATCCTCCACACTTACTGGTTGGTTTCCCTAGAACATTGTGGGTATGGTGTCCCCACCGACTCCAGCATTGTCCCCTCCATGACAACTACCATGACTTCAAAGACAGGCACATTGGAGTCCCGTGCTTTGTCCTTTCTGCTACCAAAGTACCTCACATAGACCCCCGCTATCACAATGACCATCCCTATAGTCTTCACTTCAACTGTTTCTCCCACTTGGTTTCAGCCTCTACAAGCTTGGAACCATGTTCTCATCACTAGTGTAGCCCGAACAGCACCAATCAAGAATGTCTGATGGATGACCGTTGAACACCTATTAATAGGATTATGCACCTTTTGATTTTTTTTTTACTAAATTTTTTATTTTGTAATGTAATATAGCCAATTGACTGTATGCTCTTGCTAAGTCGCTTCAGTCATGTCCGACTCTATGCGACCCCATAGATGGCAGCCCACAAAGCTCCCCCATCCCTGGGATTCTCCAGGCAAGAACACTGGAGTGGGTTGCCATTTCCTTCCCCAATGCATGAAAGTAAAAAGTGAAAGTGAAGACCCTCAGTCATGTCCGACTCTTAGCGACTCCATGGACTGCAGCCTACCAGGCTCCTCCGTCCATGGGATTTTCCAGGCAAGAGTACTGGAGTGGGTTGCCATTGCCTTCTCCGAATTGACTGTATGGTGTATAGCAAGTCAAATCCCTTACAATCATACAGTGGAAGTGACAAATAGATTCAAGGGATTCGATCTGATAGACAGAGTGCCTGAAGAACTATGGACGGAGGTTCGTGACATTGTACAGGAGACAGGGATCAAGACCATCCCCAAGAACAAGAAATGCAAAAAGGCAAAATGGTTGTCTGAGGAGGCCTTACAAATAACTGAGAAAAGAAGAGAAGCTAAAGGCAAAGGGAGTTGGTGATGGACAAGGAGGCCTGGTGTGCTGCAATTCGTGGGATCGCAAAGAGTCGAACACAGCTAAGCAACTGAACTAAACTGAAAGGCAAAGGAGAAAAGAAAAGATATACCCATTTGAATGCAGAGTTCCAAAGAATAGCAAGGAGAGATAAGAAAGCCTTCCTCAGTGATCAGTGCAAAGAAATAGAGGAAAACAATAGAATGGGAAGGACTAGAGGTCTCTTCAAGAAACTTAGAGATACCAAGGGACCATTTCATACAAAGATGAGCACAATAAAGGACAGAAATGGTATGGACCTAACAGAAGCAGAAGATATTAAGAGGAGGTTGCAAGAATACACAGAAGAACTATACAAAAAAAGATCTTCATGACCTACATAACCATGACGGTGCAATCACTCACCTAGCACCAGACATCCTGGAATGTGAAGTCAAGTGGTCCTTAGGAAGCATCACTACGAACAAAGCTAGTAGAGGTGAGGAATTCCAGTTGAGCTATTTCAAACCCTAAAAGATGATGCTGTGAAAGTGCTACACTCAATATGCCAGCAAATTTGGAAAACTCATCAGTGGCCACAGGACTGGAAAAGGTCAGTTTGAAAAATGACCAATCACAAAGAAGGGCAATGCCAAAGAATGTTCAAACTTCAGCACAATTGCACTCATCTCACACCAGCAAAGTAACGCTCAAAATTCTCCAATCAAGTATGTGAACTGAAAACTTCCAGATGTTCAAGCTGGATTTAGAAAAGGCAGAGGAGCCAGAGATCAAATTGCCAACAACTGTTGGATCATAGAAAAAACAAGGGAGTTCCAGAAAAGCATCTACTTCTGCTTTATTGATAACACCAAAGCCTTTAACTGTGTGAATAACAACAAACTGTTGAAAATTATTCAGGAGATGGAAATACCAGGCCACCTTACCTACCTCCCGAGAAATCTATATGCAGGTCAAGAAGCAACAGTTATAACTGGGCATGGAACAACAGACTGGTTCCAAACAAACTGGTTCCAAACAGTACATCAAGGCTGTATATTGTCACCCTGCTTATTCAACTTATATGCAGAGTACATCACGTGAAATGCTGGGCTAGATGAAGCACAAGTTGGAGTCAAGATTGCTGGGAGAAATATCAGTAACCTCAGATACACAGATGACACCACCATTATGGCAGAAAGTGAAGATGAACTAATGATCCTCTTAATGAAAGTGAAAGAGGAGAGTGAAAAAGCTGGCTTAAAACTCAACATTCAAAAAACGAAGATTATGGCATCTGGTCCCATCACTTCATGGGAAATAGATGGGGAAACAGTGACAGACTTTATTTTCTTGGGCTCCATAATCACTGCAGATGGTGACTGCAGCCATGAAATTAAGACATGCTTGCTCCTTGGAAAAAAAGCTATGACCAACCTAGACAGTATAGTAAAAAAGCAGAGACATTACTCTGCCGGCAAAGATCCATCTAGTCAAAGCTATGGTTTTTCCTGTAGTCAGGTCTTGATGTGAGAGTTGCACTATAAAGAAAGCTGAGTGCTGAAGAATTGATGCTTTTGAAGAATTGATGCTTTTTGTTGTAGAAGACTCTTGAGAATCCCTTGGACTACAAGGAGATCCAACCAGTCCATCCTATAGGAAATCAGTCCTGAATATTCATTGGAAGGACTGATGTTGAAGCTGAAACTCCAATACTTTGGCCACCTGATGTGAAGAACTGACTCATTGGAAAGGACCCTGATTCCGGGAAAGATTGAAGGCAGGAGGAGAAGGGGACAACAGAGGATGGGATGGTTGGGTGGCATCACCAACTCAATGGACATGCGTTTGAGCAAGCTCCAGGAGATGATGATGCACAGGGAAGCCTGGTGTGCTGCAGTCCATGGAGTCTCAAAGAGTCGGACACAACTGAGTGACTGAACTGAACTGATAGCCAATTGATATTATTATGATGTCAATTAATAGTTTGATTATAGTGTTATGATATTAATAGTTTCAGGTGGACAGCAAAGGGACTCAACGAAACATATACACGTATCCATTCCCCCAAAACTCCCCTATACTCCCCTTCTTATATAAATTCACCTTTTGCATAAGTATTTTTAAATTCAAACAGTTTAACTTTAGAAAGTCTTGTATTATTACGTATAATTCACACAGCAATTCTTTAGCTTGGACTATCTCTTATAACTCCACTTATTTTATAGACAGAGAAAATCAAGACCCAGGGAAAGGCTATGGTTTATCAAGGCCACAGGGTGAGTCAGGGCTGCAAGCAGGTCCTGCTGCTGGTGTTCTGAATCAGAGTCCAAGGCCTGGGTGATATGTCACCTGTGGATTCTGGGCAGACTGCACGTGAAATACAGACTCCAGCCTTGGTGCTAGTTCTGTGGCCTTTGCTCACAGTTACTATGTCTTCTTTGCTTCTTTTAGATATTATAAGGTTCTTCAAAAGTTGAGGCTTTTAGACCAAAATGGAATAAATTTAGGTTATTGGTTATGAAAAATTTCAAGGTTATGAAAAAGATATTATCCGAATAGAGTAGATAGAGCTCTATCCAGATAGAGCAGAGCTGCTGTAACCAGTCATAGAATGTCACGTGGAGAAATGCGTTTGGCCACCTTTCCTATTGTGACTCTTCCTTTGTTTTCTTTATTAACTGATTTGCTTGCTAATTGCGACACACGTCCTCGTACCTATGGGGCTTTGGCTATATGAGAGATGATTCTGTGACGTGTTTACTCCATTATTGAACATACGAAAATTCCATATTCATTGCTAATTGGGTCATCTCAGTTACTAAAGAGGAAAACGGCCTCCTGGCATATTCAGATGAAATTATCAGTTTCAAAATATTCATCTTTTTCTCTTCTCCCTGACTACTTCAGTGGAGGCCCTCACAATATTTGCGTGAACTAACGAATCCAAGATCTCCTGATTCATTCCCCTGCTAGAGACGCCTTCTAAAACAAAACTCAACCATGTCACTTTGCTTCTTAGAGGGAGGGAGGTGGGAGGGGGCTTCAGGATGGGGAACACATGTACACCCGTGGCTCATTCATGTCAATGTATGGCAAAACCAATACAATATTGTAAAGTAATTAGCTTCCAATTAAATAAAAAAATTTATATTAAAAAAAAAATGTTCACTCACTCCCCATTGTCCACAGAATGAAGTCTGAATGCCTTGGCCCTGTTGTTCATAATCTGATCCTTAATTCTCATTTTGCCCTCTAGTTTCTTTATGCTACTAGGGTATGGCAACTTGTTATCACTGTTTTGATAAAGTGAGAGTGGGTAGAACCTCAAATCAAACCAGTTTAATTAAAAAAGGAAAATTGTTTTAAAAACTTGGACATTGACTACATCTGATATTGCTGAAGCTCAATCTCAGAGAGAGAGGGAGAGGAGAGGTGGGTCTTGCTTTGTAGCTGTCTGCTAACTTCATTCAGCAAACAAGCTGTCCAGTGGGGCAACAGTCCCAGGCTGCCTTGTCCCCAGATTGGCCATCACAGTCAAAGCCAGTCTTCTCTGTCACCAAATTCATATATTAACTCCAGAGAAAGCTGATAGGTTGTTGAGTCATGACTATCCCTGCAAAACCTCTGATGGATCTACTTGAGTCACGTGACTATCCCTGAGCATCTTCTGATTGGTTTGCTTGAGTCACATGACTATCTCTGAATGAATCCCTATAGAAAGACTTATGGAATATTATAATTTAGATATTTGAGCCATATACCCACCCCCTCTGAGCCCCATGAACAGCTCTTCTGGGACCACAATGAAGAGAGAAGAGGTTCCCCAAAGGAACCAGAAGAAGAGACAGGACACTACATTAAGCAGGAGAAAACATGCCACTCTAGTCCATACCCCCTGTGTCCTTTTAGGGCTCCATATGTTCACAGGGTTCATTCAGGCTAAATGGCCCTCTTTTTTCAACTCTTCCTAGAAAAACAATACTTCCTCCTTTGAAGAAAGGCAAATGAATTCGCTCAGTCATGTTCAATTCTTTGAGACCCCATGGACTGTAACCTACAAGGCTCCTCAGTCCATGGGATTTTCCAGACAAGAGTACTGGAATGGGTTGCCATGCCCTCCTGCAGGGGATCTTCCTGACCCAGGATTGAACCTGGGTCTCCCACATTGCAGGCAGACGCTTTATTGTCTGAGCCACCAGGGAAGCTCCTCCTTTGAGAAATCTTCCCAGATTCTTCTAAACAATGTAATTATTCCCTCTTCTGTGTTTCCACTGAACTTTTGCATATTCTTAGCCCAAAAACTTATATATCTACTTCCTCCACCAGATTGTAGGTTTGTTCATTTGTGCATCTTGCTCCCTTTGGGGTTTAACAGTCCCTGGCACACAGTAGGTTTTAGATACATCTAGAACCAGTGAGTAAGGTGAGCAATAAGAAATCTTTAAGCTTTCTCTACATTAAAACCTAAATATACCTAACCTCATTCCCATTTTAAAATTCCTTACATGTTTTCACCATTCATCTTGTTTACCTGCATTCTTTAAAAAAGCTGCAAATCAAGTCACATTCTATTTTACAGCAGTAAATCCAGATGCTGGGTTGGAAAAGAGACTTTCATGATGGAAAACCTTCAGCCTCATCAACTGCATGAAAATGCAGAGAATTTCTACTGAGGTTGGCAGCAGGCGATATCCCTAATGTTTCAACACACATTTTTCCTGTGGAATAGTGAAAAGTTAACTTGGGAGCTTCAATGTTGATATTACTCATTTTTCAAAAGAGACTGATTAGTGAGTCACTGGGGAAGTGGAAGTTATCAAGATTGTGTGTGTGTGTGTGTTGTGTGCTACAAAGGTTTGCTGCCAAGAATCAGCCTGCGGGGGGCTTGGAATTTTAAAAGGCAGTGTTACAAGACCTAATTTAGAACTTGTGATTCTGCACTGCCGTGCTCATGGATGTTTAGAGACATGCATGAAAAGTGTACGGATGTGAGAGCTGGACTGAGCACCAAAGAATTGTGGTGCTTTCAAACTGTGATGCTGGAGAAGACTCTTGAGAGACTCTTGGACTGCAAGGAGATCAAACCAGTCAACCCTGAAGGAAAACCCAGAATATTCATTAGAAAGACCGATGCTGAAGCGGAAGCTCCAGTACTTTGGCCACTTGATGCAAAGAGCCGACTGATTGGGAAAGACCTTGAGGCTAATTGAAGGCAAAAGGAGAAAAGGGCCACAGAGGATGAGACGGTTGGATGGCATCACTGACTTATGGACATAAATTTAAGCAAACTCCAGGAAGGTACCAAAGTGTGTGCCAGAGAAGGAAACTTACACACCAGTCCTCCTAAGCAGGGCGAGAGGCATGAACGGCCAAATGATGACTCAGATGGCGTCGGATATATCTGAATTCTTTGTGACCTCTTCATAATGTTTTGCATTGAGCAGAAGCACCTGGCATTTCACATAGACAAACTTAGGTCCAAATCCTGACCATGCCTTGGTCGAAGTTGGTGTCAAATTCCTAGACTACTAAATTTGGAAGACAAATTAGAGTGCCTAGTGTCCATTGTCAGAGAGGGCTATGGCACCCCACTCCAGTACTCTTGCCTAGAAAATCCCATGGACGGAGGAGCCTGGTAGGCTGCAGTCCATGGGGTCGCTAAGAGTCGGACACAACTGAGCGACTTCACTTTCACTTTTCACTTTCATGCATTGGAGAAAGAAATGGCAACCCACTCCAGTGTTCTTGCCTGGAGAATCCCAGGGATGGGGGAGCCTGGTGGGCTGCCGTCTATGGGGTCACACAGAGTCGGACACGACTGAAGTGACTTAGCAGCAGCAGCAGCAGTGTCCATTGTGGCCATGATGATCACTACCACTTACCACATGCCTAATGCATTACAGGGTTCCATTAAGTACATACATCTCATTAAATCCACACAACCATCAGGTCTGTTAAACATTATGACCCACCATCCTCCCATTTTTCAGCTATGACCGTTGAGACCCAGAAAAGTTTAATAGCACATGGATGATGATGGGGATAGTAAGTGATGGAAGACGTTTGAACTTAAATCTGCTGATCTCAATGTCCAGACCTTTTTCTTTATGTCTATACTTAGCTTTTCTCCTGGACTTCCCTGGTGGCTCAGACAGTAAAGAATCTGCCTGCAGTACAGGAGACCGGGGTTCAATCTCTGGGTTGGGAAGATCCCCTGGAGAAGGGAATGGCAACCCCACTTGAGTATTTTTGCCTGGAGAATCCTATGAACAGAGGAGCCTGGTAGGCTACAGCCCATGGGGTCACAAAGGTTGGAAATGACCAAGCAACTAACACACACACACACACATGCACGCATGCACACATTACATATTTAACTTTTAACTTCAGGAAATAAAAAGGAGAACAACTTGTCACCCAGAAAGAACTCACGTTTCTCCCTAGAACTAAGCTAAAAGAGAAATGTAACACATGGTGTTTTTTTTTTTAATTTATTTTTGTATTGAAGGATAATTACTTTACAGAACTTTGTTGTTTTCTGTCAAACCTCAACATGAATCAACCATAGGTATACATATATCCCCTCCCTTTTGAACTTCTCTCCCATCTCCCTCCCCGTCCCACCCCTCTAGTTTGATACAGAGCCCCTGTTTGAGTTTCCTGAGCCATACAGCAAATTCCTGTTGGCTATCTATTTTACATATGGTAATGTAAGTTTCCATGTTACTCTTTCTATATGTCTCACCCTCTCCTCTCCCCATGTCCACAAATCTATTCTCTTTGTCTGTTTCTCCATTGCTGCCCTGGAAATAAATCCTTAAGAACCATTTTTCTAGATTCCTTATATATGTGTTAGAATATGATATTTATCTTTCTCCTTCTGACTCACTTCACTCTGTATAATAGGTTCTAGGTTCATCCACCTCATCAGAACTGACTCAAACGTGTTCCTTTTTATGGCTGAGTAATATACAGTGGAAGTTAGAAATAGATTTAAGGGACTGGATCTGATAGACAGAGTGCCTGATGAACTATGGACGGAGGTTCATGACATTGTACAGAAGACAGGAATCAAGACCATCCCCAAGAAAAAGAAATGTAAAAAAGCAAAATGGCTGTCTGAGGAGGCCTTACAAATAGCTGTGAAAAGACAGGAAGTGAAAAGCAAAGGAGAAAAGGAAAGATATACCCATTTGAATGCAGAGTTCCAAAGAATAGCAAGGAGAGATAAGAAAGCCTTCCTCAGTGATCAGTGCAAAGAAATAGAGGAAAACAACAGAATGGGAAAGACTGAAGATCTCTTCAAGAAAATTAGAGATACCAAGGGAACATTTCATGCAAAGATGGGCTCAATAAAGGACAGAAATGGTAGGGACCTAACAGAAGAAGAGAATATTAAGAAGAGGTGGCAAGAATACACAGAAGAACTGTACAAAAAAGATCTTCATGACCCAGATAATCTCAATGGTCTGATCACTCACCTAGAGCCAGACATCCTGGAATGTGAAATCAAGTGGGCCTTAGGAAGCATCACTATGATCAAAGCTAGTGAAGGTGATGGAATTCCAGTTGAGCTATTTCAAACCCTAAAAGATGATGCTGTGAAAGTGCTGCACTCAATATATAAGCAAATTTGGAAAACTCAGCAGTGGCCACAGAGCTGGAAAAGATCAGTTTTCATTCCAGTCCCAAAGAAAGGCAATGCCAAAGAATGCTCAAACTACTGCACAATAGCACTCATTTCACACGCTAGTAAAGTAATGCTTAAAATTCTCCAAGCCAGGCTTCAGTAATATGTGAACTGTGAACTTCCAGATGGTCAAGCTGGTTTTAGAAAAGGCAGAGGAACCAGAGATCAAATTGCCAACATCTGCTGGATCATCAAAAAAGCAAGAGAGTTCCAGAAAAACATCTATTTCTGTTTTATTGGCTATGCCAAGCCTCTGACTGTGTGGATCACAATAAACTGTGGAAAATTCTGAAAGAGATGGGAATACCAGACCACCTGACCTGCCTCTTGAGAAACCTACATGCAGGTCAGGAAGCAACAGTTAGAACTGGACATGGAACAACAGACTGGTTCCAAATAGGAAAAGGAGTCCGTCAAGGCTGTGTATTGTCACCCTGCTTATTTAACTTATATGCAGAGTACATCATGAGAAATGCTGGGCTGGAAGAAGCACAAGATGGAATCAAGATTGCTGGGAGAAATATCAATAACCTCAGATATGCAGATGACACAACCCTTATGGCAGAAAGTGAAGAAGAACTAAAGAGCCTCTTGATGAAAGTGAAAGAGGAGAGTGAAAAAGTTGGCTTAAAGCTCAACATTCACAAAACGAAGATCATGGCATCTGGTCCAATCACTTCATGGCAAATAGATGGGGAAACAGTGGAAACAGTGTCAGACTTTATTTTTCTGGGCTCCAAAATCACTGCAGATGGTGATTTCAGCCATGAAATTAAAAGACGTTTACTCCTTTGAAAGAAAGTCATGACCAACCTAGACAGCATATTAAAAAGCAGAGACATCACTTTGCCAACAAGGTCCGTCTAGTCAAGGCTATGGTTTTTCCAGTGGTCATGTATGGATGTGAGAGCTAGACTATGAAGAAAGCTGAGTGCTGAAGAATTGATGCTTTTGAACCGTGATGTTGGAGAAGACTCTTGAGAGTCCCTTGGACTGCAAGGAATTCCAACCAGTCCATCCTAAAGGAGATCAATCCTGGGTGTTCATTGGAAGGACTGATGTTGAAGCTGAAACTCCAATACTTTGGCCACCTGATGTGAAGAATTGACTCATTTGAAAAAACTCTCATTCTGGGAAAGATTGAAGGCAGGAGGAGAAGGGGATGACAGAGGATGAGATGGTTGGATGGCATCACTGACTCGATGGATGTGAGTCTGCGTGAACTCCGGGAGTTGGTGATGGACAGGGAGGCCTGGCGTGCTGTGGTTCATGGGGGTCTCAAAGAGTCGGACACGACTGAGCGACTGAACTGAATAATGAGCAATGCTGAGCATCTTTTTATGTGTCTGTTAGCCATCTGTACGTCTTCTTTGGAGAAATGTCTGTTAAGGTCTTTTTCCCACTTTTTGATTGGGTTCTTTGTTTTTTCTGGTATTGAGTTGTATGAGCTGCTTGTATATTTTGGAAATTAATCCTTTGTCAGTCGTTTCATTTGCTATTATTTTCTCCCATTCCAAGGGTTGTCTTTTTTACCTTGCTTATAGTTTCCTTTGCTGTGCAAAAGCTTTTAAGTTTAATCAGGTCCCACTTGTTTACTTTTGTTTTTATTTCCATTACTCTAGGAGGTGGGTCATAGAGGATCTTGCTTTGATTTATGTCATCAAGTGTTCTGCCTATGTTTTCCCCTAACAGTTTTATAGTTTCTGGCCTTACATTTAAGTCTTTAATCCATTTTGAGTTTATCTTTGTTTATGGTGTTAGGAAGTTTTCTAATTTCATTCTTTTGCATGTAGCTGTCCAGTTTTCCCGGCACGATTTATTGAAGAGGCTGTCTTTGCCCCATTGTATATTCTTGCCTCCTTTGTCAAAAATAAGGTACCCATAGGTGCATGGGTTTATTTCTGGGCTTTCTGTCTTGTTCCATTGGTCTATATTTCTGTTTTTGTGCCAGTACCATACTGTCTTGATGACTATAGCTTTGTAGTATAATCTGAAGTCTGGAAGGTTGATTCCTCCAGCTTCATTCTTCTTTCTCAAGACAGTTTCGGCAATTTGTAATCCCTTTGACAGTACCCAGTGAAAGACCATTCACCACCACCACCCATCCCATGATTCAGAAATGTTCTGGAGCAGCTCAGGGATAGCTCTTTATGCCTTTTGATTTGTCAAATAGGAGAGGAACAATGCTTGAATTGTGTGGCCTCTGTGGGCAGATTTGTGGCAGATGTGATGGGGGAGCTGGTTGGATTCTCCATAAAGGATTTGGAGCTGCCCAGCCTGTGGCCAACAGCCTCACCAGGCAGTGAGTAGTAGCCTTTTCCTGAGCCCATCAGTAGAGGCTGGAGGACAGCTGAACCAGATGCTGGAGAGAGGACGCACACAGGACAGAGTCCCAGGCTGGAGGGCTGGCAGCTCCCCTGCACCAACACCGAACACCACCACCACCACCCCCCCCCGCCCCCGCAGCTCATCTATTGGAGCACACTTGAAACTTCCGTGGGCTGCCATACTTGGCCAAGTGCAAGCCAACTTGTAGGAGGGAAGTGTGAGCATATCCAGTTTATTACATTATTTCTGCTCATTGGGCTATTTAAATCAAATTTTCTTTATTTTTGTCTAATCCTTGTTCAGTTGTGCAGTGGTGAATGTTCTTTCTCTGTTGGATAGCTGATTGCATTTTGGGTAGATTCCATCACATCCCAGGAAACTTTGCTAATCCAAAGTGCAGTGTGGTCCAGTTTAAAATTGGATTCTTATATAAGATCCAGAGCCTTCCCCTCTTCAGTCACTGTGCAGGTGTGGCTATGGACACTGAGGTGGGGAGGGGCTTACCTGCCCTCTCCTTTTTCATCTCTCCCCTTAGCAATATGAGTGTGGAGATACCCACCTCCACCAACCCCCTCACCCCGACCCCGCTTCTGGGTCTCCTACTTCTTGGTGTGTCAGGTCAAAGAAGAGGGAGATAAAAGGGACTTGTGTAACTGGCCATGTTAGTCCTTTTGCTGTTGGCTGACCAACCAGCCATGGGGGTTTCGTTGGTGGCTCAGTGGTAAAGAATTCAACTGCATTGCAGGAGACATGGATCAGGAAGATTTCCTGGAGAAGGGAATGGCAACCGCACTCGAGTATTCTTTCCTGGAGAAGTCCATGGACAGAGGAGCCTGGTGGGCTGCAGCCCACAGGATTGCATAAGATTTGGAGACAAGTTAACAGCAACAATGATGACTGTGTATGGACACTCTCTGCATGGAGATGTCCAAGTGATAACCACAGCAAGCTTACCAATTTTGGGGGCTGGTTCTAAGGGGGCTGCACTCAATAACTCACTTAATACTCGCAGAAACCTCCTGAATTAGATCTATTATTATTCCCAAATTACAAATTACAAATCTCAGTCATGGGACACAGAAACATGCCCAAGGTCAAGTAGGAGGTGAGCCCAGGTGGTCCTGGTGACAGATGGCCTTGTCTTTCATGGGTCTGAGTGAATTCTTAGGAGGGCCTGGTAGGGGCATCCTGACATTGGAGTTTCAGAGCACAGCTTCCTTCTTCCACCCCCTTCAGTTCCTCTCCTCTGAAGGACACCCCCAAAGGGGACACTTGGATGGTTAATTGTAGCTGTTATTCCCATGGCCCATAGTAGTACATTTTAGCTAGGCATGTGGCTGTCAGAATAAACATGTTGCCCGCCTCCTTTCCATTAGCTGTGATCATGGGCTGGGTGCTGGCCAATGAGATGTGAGCAGAAATAACAAAGGCAACTTCTAGGAACCTTCTGATGAGCCAGTTGACACAACCTCTTTGCCTCTTCCTCCCCACTTCTTCCAACTGGCTTCTTGGATGGAGACATGATACCTGGAGCTCTATCCAAGGGGAGGAGAATCCACACCCCATTGATGACAGAGCGGGGAGCTGGAAAGAACCTGGTTCCTCAAAGACTCTGTGGTGCCCAGGTGCTGTGCTGGCTGTCAGGTGCCTACCTCTAAATTACTACATGGTGGAGAAATAAACTTCTTTCTTTAGTCAAGCCACAAATTATCTAGCGGCCAAACCTAAATCCAGCTAATTGGCCTATATCGCTTACTCTCATTCTTTCTTCTGCTGTTGAGGTCAGCAAAAGAGCAAATAGGAGGCTCACGGCCTGAGCAGACAGTGGATAAAACCCCATTCATTAATTCTCACAGGCAGCTGAGGTCTCTATTGTGAGTCTCTTAGCCTCTTTCTTAGCTTCAGAGGGTCGGAGTACCTCTTCCTGTGTTTTTCAGCTTCCTTCTCCAAGCGGGCATGTCATGCCTGATGGCTCTCACTCTCAACCCTCACTGGTCTTCTTATAAGAGGGTTTAGGGTGCAATGGCAGCTGGAGGACATAGAACTGTGCTGACACTTGGTGAGCCCACTTCTTGGACCTGGTGGCCAGGTCTCAGGCGACACGAAGATCTCAATCGTGACCCTGTTAGGTGCATTTCCTAGTTACGAGCCAAGACGGTCTGTGAAGCTGTGAACAAGCACATTAAACGGCATTGATTTCAGCATTTCACCCGTGGTCAGGCTCTTGTGGACTTCTTCATATTCGTGTGGGATTCTCATTGGCTGACTCAGTGTCTGCAATGTTGAAGGAGCGCTGCGTTTTGAATGAGTAGACCAAAGAATCAATGAACTCTTTGGCAGCCCTTTTAAGTGACTTTAATTCCAAAGAGGTGACTAATGGCATCAGTGGGTAAAGATGGTGATTGAGAGTGTGAATCAGAGGTTTGTCTACACTTCCAGGGCAGGAAACAGTGTTTCAGTCGAGCAAAAGTGTCCCCAAACTCGAGTCCAGAGTCCAGTGTGTGTGAGCAGCATCCAATCTTGGATACCTGGCTGGAGAGGCAGGTGCCATAGGCCAGAGTTGCTGGGCTGGATGCCTCAGAGCCCGGATGGGAGCCCTGATGCGTCACTGATGGACCATGCGACTTCAGGCAAGGTATTCAACTCTGATAAAGAAAAGATTACCCTTGACACTTGCTAAAATGGGGAAGAAGACTTTATTCGGGACTATTGCAAAGGGATCAAGACTGTTACCATAGAGAAGAGAGATCAAGCTCAGATTCAAATACAGCAATGACAGTGGGGATTTCTAGCCAAGGAGCAGAGTGGAGGATCAGCAGATGGACACTTACTAGAAAGAGACATCAAGAGTGGGATGGGACTCCCGGGGGTAAGATTTCACCTTCTAATGCAGGTTTGATCCCTGGTCCTCGAGCTAGGATCCTAAATGCCTCACTGCCAAAATCCCAAAACAGAAAACAGAAACAAACTCAATAAAGACTTCAAGGGACTCCCCTGATAGCTCAGTTGGTAAAGAATCCTCCTGCAATGCAGGGGACCCCAGTTCAATTCCTGGGTCAGGAAGATCCCCTGGAGAAGGGATAGGTTACCCAGTCCAGTGTTCTTGGGCTTCCCTTGTGGCTCAGCTGGTAAAGAATCTGCCTGTAATGCAGGAGACCCCAGTTTGATTCCTGGGTTGGGAAGATCCCCTGGAGAAGGGAAAGTCTACCCACTCCAATATTCTGGCCTGGAGAATTCCATGGACTGTATATGGGATGGGATCACATATAGCATGGGATCACAAAGAGTCAGACTCAACTGAGTGACTTTCACTTTCAAAAATGGTCTACATCAAAAAGAAAAAGAAAAAAAAGGAAGAGTAGGGCGACTCTCACTAAACTATTGTAGCAGGAGGATTCTTCCTAAAAGAAAACTTGGCAGGCCAAAGACAGCACCCAGGATTAGATCTGGTCAAAAAGGAGATCAGAGGAACCTATCTGGGGATTGGCCATGCCTTTATCATTCTTTTTTAAATTTGTATTTATTTTTTAGTTTTTGGTCATGCCATGCAACATGCAGAATCTTAGTTCCCCAACCAGGGATCAAACCCACACCTCCTGCAGTGGAAACCCAGAGTCCTAACCACTGCACCACCAGGGAAGTCCCAAGTCTGTCATTCTTGAGCCTGTCTCTTGTCATAATTCCTTTGCAATGTTGTTATGAAGACAACACAAGGCAGGGCAGTAGAAGAAGACAGGGGAGATAGAATCCAGCCCTGCCTGTGCTTAGCTTGTTGTGCAGATGTTCTACCTACAGGGTCAGTGAGTGAATATTTTAGATTTGTGGGTCATAAGGTCTTTGTCTCATTAATCAGTTCCGTCTTTGTAGTGTGAAAGTAATAATAGATAATAATGCATCAATGAATGAGGGTGACTGCATTCCAATAAAACTTTATTTACCAAAACAAGATGTGTGCCTGAGACATAGATTGACCTCTGTGTAAAGGGGGAGCGTCTTTTTCCAGTCATGCAAAAGTACTCTATAGAATAAGGGTGCAGTTTTCAAAGGGCTTGTGTTCCATTTCCCTCACATAATCAGTTATTATTTTGTAACCCAGTGATCATATACGGAGAAGGGAATGGCAACCCACTCCAGTATTCTTGCCTAGAAAATCCTGTGGACAGAGGAGCCTGGTGGGCTGTTGTCCACAGAGTCGGACAAGACTGAAGCGACCTACCAGCAGCAGCAGCAGTGATCATATATGTGTTGTGTAAACCTCTTTATAAACCTTTTTTCAATAAAGTAGATACAAATATTTAAAAACAGATTCTCTTGTGTGATCATCCCAGGATACTGGCCTATGGGACTAGGGACAGGGAGACCAGGAGACCAGAGAGGGACAGTGTCCATCAGGCGACACAGTGAGGATGAGTGTCCTGCCGTGCAGGACACACCCAAATGGTCACACAGATGTCCTCCCAGAGGCACCGGCCACTTCTCCACCCTTGGAAAAAGGCCAGGATGTGGGCTGCACTCAAGTTGACCCTACTCATCCCTGAAGGCAGGCAAATAATAAAGATAAAGCAGGTGGTCCAGAATGAGAGCACAACAAAATTAGCCAGTAGTCGACCCACCCCATGACAGACAGATGGGCACCAACAGCTAGAAGGGCTTACACGTGAGGAAAAAATCCAAAGGACTGGGGATCAGGATACCCAGCAGGAGAGCAGAAGATGTATTAACGGAAGCAGAGGATGCCACAGCCCTGGGCCCTGGTTCCTGCTACCTCTGTCTAACCAGGTTACTCACGGACTTGGTTAATTTACTGAAAACAACCATGATGGCATCCATTCTTTCTGCCAGAGCCTTGAAGCCTCCATCATGCCAGGAGTCATGGTATCCAGCACCCCTTAGCTTTCACTCAACATTCTAGACATTGTCATTACTATTCTGTATTGGCACCCTGCCAGGGCAATTGTCTTTAATTCAATGTTTCATCCTATACTAGAGCAAAAAATTCAGAATGTTTAAAAAGGAGAAGATGACAGATCTGCTCTCATCTTTTCTGGGTCAGTGGACTATTTAATAAGATTTCAGCTTCATTCCTATCATTGCAATAAATAACTGTGTCTACACACTTTGCGCACAAGGCCTCAGCAGGAGAAAGGGGATTCAACCACACTAATATTCCCAACTCTTCCTCTCCAGCACACATCTGTATGTCTTCCCTGAATTCAGATTGATTTCTGCAAGGCATTTCATGCTACAGAGCATGAAAGCTGAGTTTTCTGCCTGAAGCCTAATAAAGTTTTAGATTGGGTTCAGCAGAGTGGAGGCCTTTCAAGACACAAGACACATGGCCCCAGTGGTAAATCTTCACTTTGCTCGTATGAGACTGACAAAGATTAACTGGATGCTGACTAGGAGTCAAACATTTTGTTAACACCAATTGGAAAATAAAACAGGTGGCGCTAGTGGTAAAGAACCCGCCTGCCAATGCGGGAGACAGACACAGGTTCGATCCCTGGTCAGGAGGATCCCCTGGAGGAAGGCATGGCAACCTACTCCAATATTCTTGCCTGGAGAATCCCATGGACAGAGAAGGCTGGTGGGCTGTTGTCCATAGGGTCACAAAGAGTCGGACGTGACTGAAATGACTTAGCATGCATGCATGCAATTGAAAGATACGACTGCAGCAGCCATGGGGTCAGGCTCTGGACCCAGAAAAAGCTTTCTAGGGGGAGACACCTCTGGAGCTATGACTTGAAGCATGAGTCGGAGTCACCCAGAAAACAGAGAAACAAGATGAGTCCTCATGGGTATAACTTGCCCATCTGTGTTTGTAGGGTTCTGCAGAGAAACAGAACCGAAAGAATAGATACTCAGATCTTCATCAACTTATGATAGGGTTCAGTTCAGTTCAGTTCAGTCGCTCAGTCGTGTCCGACTCTTTGCGACCCCATGAATCGCAGCACGCCAGGCCTCCCTGTCCATCGCCATCTCCCGGAGTTCACTCAAACTCACGTCCATCGAGTTGGGATGCCATCCAGCCATCTCATCCTCTGTCATCCCCTATTCCTCTTGCCCCCAATCCTTCCCAGCATCAGAGTCTTTTCCAATGAGTCAACTCTTCACATGAGGTGGCCAAAGTACTGGAGTTTCAGCTTTAGCATCATTCCTGCCAAAGAAATCCCAGGGCTGATCTCCTTTAGGATGGACTGGTTGGATCTCCTTGTAGTCCAAGGGACTCTCAAGAGTCTTCTCCAACACCACAGTTCAAAAGCATCAATTCTTCGGTGCTCAGCTTTCTTCACTCCAACTTTTAAGTCCAACTCTTTTAAGTCCAACTCTTGCATCCATACATGACCACTGGAAAAACCATAGCTTTGACGAGATGGACCTTTGTTGGCAAAGTAATGTCTCTGCTTTTGAATATGCTATCTAGCTTGATCATAACTTTCCTTCCAAGGAGTAAGCGTCTTTTAATTTCATGGCTGCAGTCACCATCTGCAGTGATTTTGGAGCCCCCAAAAATAAAGTCTGACACTGTTTCCACTGTTTACCCATCTATTTGCCATGAAGTGATTGGACCAGATGCCGTGATCTTCGTTTTCTGAATGTTGAACTTTAAGCCAACTTTTTCACTCTCCTCTTTTACTTTCATCAAAAGGCTTTTTAGTTCCTCTTCACTTTCTGCCATAAGGGTTATGTCATCTGCGTATCTGAGGTTATTGATATTTCTCCCAGCAATTTTGATTCCAGCTTGTGCTTCTTCCAGCCCAGCGTTTCTCGTGATGTACTCTGCATATAAGTTAAATAAGCAGAGTGACAATATACAGCCTTGACATACTCCTTTTCCTATTTGGAACCAGTTTGTTGTTCCATGTCCAGTTCTAACTGTTGCTTCCTGAACTGCATATAGATTTCTCAAGAGGCAGGTCAGGTGGTCTGGTATTCCCATCTCTTTGAGAATGATAGGGTTACATCCTGATAAACCCATTGTAAGTTGAAAATATTACAAGTCAAAAATGCATTTCTTACACCAAACCTGCCAAGCATCATTGCTTAGCCTTGTTATTCAGTCACTCAGTTGTGTCCCAACTCTGTGCAACCCCATGGATTGCAGCACACCAGGCTTCACTGTCCTTCACCATCTCTTGGAGTTTGCTCAAACTCATGTCCATTGAGACAGTGATGCCATCCAACTATCTTGTCCACTGTCTCCCCCTTCTCCTCCTCCCTGCAATCTTTCCCAACATCAGGGACTTTTCCAATGAGTCAACTCTTCACATCAGGTGGCAGAAGTATTAGAGCTTCAACATCAGTCCTTCCAATGAATATTCCAGATTGATTTCTTTTAGGATTGACTGGTTTGATCTTGCTGTCCAAGGGACTGTCAGGAGTCTTTGCCAACACAACAGTTTGAAGGCCTCAATTTTCAGCACTCAGCCTTTTTTATTGTCTAGCTTTCACATCTGTACATAACTACTGGAAAAACCATAGCTTTGACTATACTGCCCTTGTCAGTAAAGTAATATCTCTGCTTTTTAAATACACTGTCTAGATTTGTCATAGCTTTTCTTTCAAGGAGCAGGTGTCTTTTAATTTCATGGCTGCAGTCACCATCTGCAGTGATTTTGGAGTCCAAGAAAATAAAGTCTCTCACTATTTCCATTGTTTCTCCATCTATTTGCCATGAAGTGATGGGACCAGATGCCATGATCTTCTTTTTTTAATGTTGAGTTTTAAGCCAGCTATTTCACTCTCTTCTTCACCTTCATCAAGAGGCTCTATAATTCCTCTTCCCTTTCTGCCATTAGGATGATGTCACCTGCATATCTGAGGTTATTGATATTTCTTCTTGCACTCTTGATTCCAGCTTGTGCTTCAACCAGCCTGGCATTTCACATGATATACTCTGTATATAAGTTAAATAAGCAGGGTGACAATATACAGCCTTGACATACTCCTTTCCCAATTTTGAATCAGTCCATTGTTCCGTGTCCAGTTCTAACTTGTTGACCTGCATACAGATTTTGCAGGAGGCAGATAAGGTGTTCTGGTATTCCCATCTCTTGAAGAATTTTCCATAGTTTGTTGTGGTCTACACAGTCAAAGGCTTTAGACTAGACTAGCCTAGCCTTTTTGTTTAGCCTAGGCTGCCTTAAATGTGCTCAGAATGCTGACATTAGCTTATCATTGGGTGAAATCATCCAACACAAAGCTCATTTTATAGTTAAGTGTTTTTTTTACCTATTTGAATATCTACCTTTCACACTGGAGTTTTCCTCAAATGTTTAGGGATGTTTAGTGGCTTGTTTGGATGACTGGATTAAGTTTATTTATTTTTTTAATTTATTTATTTTACTTGGAGGTTAATTACTTTACAATATGATAGTGCTTTTGCCATACATCAACCTGTAAGTGTTGAATAGCTCATGTAGTTTATTGAATACTGTACTGAATGAGAAACAGAATAGCTGTCTGGGTGTAGAATGGCTGTAAGTATATCGGCTGTTTACCCTTGTGAACTTGTGGCTGATGGAACTGCAGCCTCTCCTGCTACCCAGTATCATGACACTGCATATTGTATGGTTGAGAAAAGATGAAAATTCAAAATTTGAAGTATGGTTTCTCCTGAAACCAAACCTATTGATTCTTGATTATTTTTCTTTTTCTTTTTTTGTTAGTTGTCAGATATGCTAATTCCAAGAGTTCTTTCTCCTTCTCTGATGGTTCCTTTTTCATTGCACCTTATTGTGTTTTTTTGTTTTATACAGTATCTCCTCCTAACTCTCTGAGGATATTAATCGTAGTTATTTTGAAGTTTCCTCTTCTCTGCATTTATTTCTGTTTCCTCTGAAGTCCTTTGATGTTTTTATTTTCTCTCTACTTTTCATTTTGAAGGTTTTCCTCAAATGGCTACTGGTCATTGATAACCATTAACTGATAGTGAAGAAGGAGGGAATAAAAAACTGGTTGGTAGGTCCTGGGCCTGGAGGGCACCCCGGTGGAGCATCAGACAGCTAGAGCTGGTGGAGAAGCTCCTCCATGGGATGATCACGCTGCAACTGGCCATGTCAGTGTCTGAAAATCTTCACTCTCTGGGGCCTCTTCAGTCTTGTGAATGGTGTTGATCTTAGCCTGGCCTCTGAGGATGTGGCTACAGGACAAGACATGGAAGTTGGGACACCTTTTATGAGTCAGACCTTTCTTTATTCCCCTGCTCATTTCAGCCATGTGCACATGTCCACCCTTCCCTGTGAGTGACTCAGCATCATAAGGCTGGGAGTGGATTTGTGGGTCCAACAGCGTAGGTGAAGAGTGTCAGCTCTACAGCCCCCAGCACAGCCCATCTTCAGTGGACCCCAGTCTTTCCGTAGCTGGAGATTCTCTGAAGTTCTGTGAGTAACTGGCTTGCCAGGCTCCCCTAAAGGAGCACTGACATAAGACCTTCCAACAGTCCATTCAGTTGGCTCCTCCTTCTGCTTGGCTTTTTTTTTTTTTTTTTAAATTTTATTTTATTTTTATGCTTGGCTTTTTAAACATGTGATGACAGCTCACCCTTTGGTATAAATGGCCCTGATCTCTTTGTCCCAGTGCGTTCATACTGGTTTTATTCCTTGTCTTCCTTGGGGACTCATCCAGTCACTGAATAAATACTTAATGATCACTTACCGTGTGCCAGGCGTTCTTCCAAAGCAGTGAGCAGAAACATGGCCATACTTGTCTACCTGGTGCTTGCATTCTAATGATCTGAATGCATCTTGTCAATTCCCTATGTTTACCGGAAAGTGTCAAGCCATCTTCTACAAATGTAAATCAGAACATGTCCCGCCCCTATTGGAAACCCTTGTCAACCAAGTACAAGCTCATACTGCTCATGGCAGGACAGGCCAATAAATCGAGAAATGAGTTGTTGGGGCAAGGAATCGCAACTTTATTCGGAAAGCCAAACAGACCAAGAAGATGGTGGACTAGTATCACAAAGAACCATCTACCCTGAATTAGAATTCAGGCTTCTTTTCTACCAAAAGGGGAGAGGGTGTGGCTGGTTATTGCAACTTCTTAGTGCTGGAATCCTTTGTTCTTGCAGCTGTCCACATGGATCTGGTCACCATGATCCTACAACAAGACAAATGCTACTGTCTTTTCTGCAATGTTTTATCTCTAGACAGAGTATTAAAAAGCAGAGATATCAGTTTGCCAACCAAGGTCTGTATAGTCAAAGCTATGGTGTTTCCAGTAGTTATGTATGGATGTAAGAGTTGGACCATAACAAAGACTGTGAGCTGAATTGATGATTTTGAACTGTGTTGCTGGAGAAGATTCTTGAGAGTCTCTTAGATAGCAAGGAGATCAAACCAGTCAATCCTAAATGAAACCAACCCTGAATATTCATTAGAAGGACTGGTGCTGAAGCTCCAATAGTTTGGGCACCTGATGTGAAGAGCCAGCTCACTGGAAAAGACCCAGATGCTGGAAAAGATTGAGGGCAGGAAGAGAAGGGGACAATAGAGGATGAGATGGTTGAATGACATCACCAACTCAATGGACATGAGTTAGAGCAAACTCTTCGAGATGGCGAAGGACAGGCAAGCCTCTCATGCTGCAGTCCATGGGGTCACAAAGAGTCGGACACAACTGAGCAACTAAACAACAACAATTAATGGGAAAGTGTTATACCTATAATGGTCAGAACCTTGAGAATGCGCTGTCATGTGTATTTCAAGCTACAGGTAACATTCGTTTACAAAGGTGCAAAGCCAGCATGACTCAGCACAGGCCACAGAGCACAAGGCTTAGAGCTAGAGGAATAGATCTAGTATTGGAGTCAGGTTTGTTCCTCTCTGCGACACCCCTGCAGGATCCTCACACTGCAGTGAGACTGGACCAAGGCCCTCGCCGTAGCTGGAATGAGTCCTAATGCCTCCCCCAAACCCTCCCCAGGCTCCTGCAGCCTCACTCCTAACTCAGCCCTGCTTTCTCCTTCCTGTTCCTCCAGCATTAGGTGTCCTGTTGTTATTTGTTATCACATTAGGCTTCACAGCACTCCCTGGAGACAGAAATTGTTGCCTCCACTTTGCAAGTAAGCAAAGTTAAGAAACTTCACATCACCAAGTTAGGTCAGGTCACAAAGTGAGCAAGTGATGCCAGCTGGGTTCCAGGAGGGATGTCTGATGTCACAGCTCCCCTTGGCACCCAAACTGCCTCCCTCGCTTCTCTCCAGAGTGGTGTCTACAACACTTAGGAAGACACAAAGCCGTTTTTTTTTTTTTTTTTTTTTCTCTCTCTCTCTCCCTCTCATCACTTCCCCACCTGCCATCTGTCAGAGAATAGACAGAGAGGGACCCAATCATAGCACTGGCAGAAGCCCAAGTGAAGTGAAAGTGAAAGTTGCTCAATAGTGTCCGACTCTTTGTGACCCCATGGACTATAAAGCCAATGGAATTCTCCAGGCCAGAATACTGGAGTGAGTAGCCTTTCCCTTCTCCAGGGGATCTTCCCAACTCAGGGATCGAACTGGGGTCTCCTGCATTGCAGATGGATTTTTTTTTTAACCAACTGAGCTATTAGGGAAGCCCTGGCAGGAGCCAAGGACCCTACTTGTCTTAGAGAGGCTGACACTTTCAGAGATTGTCTTCTTTTCTCCTCCATAAGGACACACAGATCCCTGGGAATGGTCACCAACGTGGCCATTTGTCAGCTTCAGGTTGATGGAGATGAGTCTGGAAGAAGCAGAGCCCCTAGGCGTATTGAACCCCTTTTAAAGTTATTGGTCAGAATCTGCCGTCATCCTTCCCTCATCTCCCTCCCTTCCCGTCACTCCACCCTCCATTCTTTACCTCCCACCCCTCCTCCTTCCATCTCCCTCTGCACCTCCTCCTGGATTCCACCCCCACCCTGGATTCTTCACCCCCACATTCCACCCTCTACTTTCCACCTCTCCTCCACCAGCATCTGTTTCCTCCTCTTCACACTCAGTCACTTTTCTCCCAGCTTTTTGATAACCCTCCTGGTGGTCTCCTTACTTTCTTTCTCTCCCTCTTTATTCCACAAGCTGTCCAGCAGGGTCTCTTTCAAATGCTAAAGAAGCAAGTTTCCACTGTGTTAGAAATTCTCCAGGGGCTTCTCCTGGGTCTCTTCAAAAAGCCCAGACCCCAGTGGCCCTGTTCCTCCTAACCCGCTGCGGCCACCTCCCCACCTGCCTTGTGTCATCCACCCCTTCATCCAGCCTGCACTGTACACCAGCACCCCCTTCTCCCTTGCCCATGGCATGTCCAGTCTGCCTGGGGCCCCGGCCCCTGCTGCTTTTCCTGGGTCCTCAGCTCCAAGAAGTCTGCTCCGAGTCCTTCCACCCTAAGAAGGGGCTGCTCCCCAAATACACCCCTGGCCCCTGTGCCCCCTGCTGGCTCTCTGCACATTTACACTGTTGGAGAGAACTGTATTGCTCTATCTACCAAATCAGTCTTGATTCCAGGGTGTCATGGGACGTCAATGTGATGTGATATATCTAGAAATACCCTCAAATTTAAAAATACCTGGTCCTTATATTTCACCACTAAAATTCACATTTTTTTTTTTCCATTTAGGCATAAGAAAGAGCTCTCAAACCTAAAATAGCTACCAAAGGGCTAAAAGCATGAAGAACCTGTCTTGGTAAGCTTTAGCATCTCAGATCGCTTTCCAAACTGACAGACAGCTTTGAAACAGGATTCCCAACTTCAGATCCACAAAATGCCCTCTTAATATTTGCCCATCACCCCACCAACCAAATGCTTCCCTTTTTTTTGTCAATCGATTTTTCTTTCATTTAATGCATTCCTTTTAAAGGACTTTTAGTTCATATCTGAAACAGCAAACCAATATCACTTGCTTTAAATAGAAGGTGACTGTCAAGAAAAATCAATGAAAACAAAATCATATGACAAAACTCAACCAAAAGTGTGAGCTGAGTCCTACCCTCTCTCTCTTTGTATTAAAAAGAGGGTGGGATTAGCAAGTGATGGAGAGATGGTCAAAGTACCAGGCTGACTTTCTTCTTGATCAGGAGAATGAAGCGAAAACTGAGATGTCCAGTAGTGT
Organism: Bos indicus x Bos taurus; assembly: GCF_003369695.1. NCBI lineage: Eukaryota > Metazoa > Chordata > Mammalia > Artiodactyla > Bovidae > Bos > Bos indicus x Bos taurus. The sequence continues at coordinate 103,391,598 of NC_040081.1, read as the reverse complement.
ACTGCTTTCCGTGTGGCTCCTGAACTAATCAGTCAAAACATTGGTGATGGCACCTGCTTTATGAAATGCTAGCTGAGTGGGAAGGGAATGTGGGCAAGGAAGGAATTGGTAGAGAGGGTACAAAACCAAAGATCGTCATAATGGTCCTCAACCTTGAGGGTGCAGGTCAGCACCCATAAAGCAGACCACCAGCCAGTTCCCCAGAAAGTCTTATTTCCTGTGTCAGGTGGCAGGTGTCTGCATTTTAATTTAGTCAAGGCTGCTGATAGTGGCTTTGATGGAGTTGATGGAGACTCTCTGAGAAACACTGGCCCAGCACATAGAGCTGTGACTGGAACGATCCTAGAGCCCCATCCCAAAGCTCCAGGTTTCATTGGTGCTTCTGACCCTCCCTAGCTTGTTGACCTTGGCATGACCTTGGCATGTTGTTCCCCTTCCTTGTGCAGACAATGCTTCACCTACAAAAACAGTGACAATTCTGCCCAGGCATGTGGCTGAGAGCTGGTCACAGGCTCTATGCAGACAGGTAAAGTCCTTGGTCAGCTCTGGGCTGTGCAGATAGTGGGCGCTCAGAGAGCTTTCAGGGCTCAACACTGTGGCTGGGGAGAAGGGAGCACTGTGCGGGAGGGAAGAAACCTCAGGATTTAGCCCTGAATTAGGCTCCCTCCTCCCCACCATGGCTGGTCAGTGATAATGGTGAGGTTGAGAGTAACCAGTTATTGGGATTCTATAAGTGGATATTCTTATGCTCCTTTTGAGATCATTGGCAGAGCTGGATTCAAACCCAGGTCTCCAAGACCTGTGGCACCAGCATCTATGCCTGTCACATTTCCTTTCTTCCCAGACCTTCATCAGGGTCCCCTTGACTCCATCACAGGGTCCCCACACTCTCTAACATCCTTTACCTCCATCATTCAGTCCACTCTCTGGCCTCTTCCTTATGCCGACCACATGCACCTTCTAACTTCAGGGTTGCTGGCTCTTCCTGGACATCTATTTCCCAATAACGATCTCTAGAGGGGCCCATCCTCCTACTGTCCAACCAGAGGCCAAGAGGGTTTCCAATGAGAGACTGTTATGAGCTGAATTGTGTCCCCACACATTTATATAACGAAATCCTAACCCCCAATACCTGAGAACGTGACAATATTTGGAGATAGGGTCTTAAAGAGATGATTAAGATCAATCATAAGGGTGGGCTCTAATGAACATGACTGGTGTCCTTTTAAGAGGAGGAGGATTAGGACATAGACCTGAAAGGAGTGATGAAACCATGTGAGTTCACAATAAGAAGACAGCCATCTACAAGCCAAGGAGGGATGACTCACAGGAAGTCAACCCTGCCCACGCCTTCATCTTGGGCTTCTAGTCTCCAGGACTGTGAGAACCTAAATTTCTGTTTCTTAAGCTCCCCACCTCCTTGCCCCATTTGTGGCATGCTGTTATAACAGCTGAAGGAGACTCTGAAATTAAAAGACACTTGCTCCTTGGAAGAAAAGCTATGACAAAGCTAGACATGGAGTGTACTGAAAAGCAGAGACATAGCTTTGCCAACAAGGGTCTGTCAAAGCTATGGTTTTTCCAGTAGTCATATACAGATGTGAGAGTAGGACCATAAAGAAGACTGAGCACCAAAGAATTGATGTTTTGGAATTGTCGTGCTGGAGAAAACTTTTGAGAGTCCCATGGATTGCAAGGAGATGAAACAGTCAATCCTAAAGGAAATCAATCCTGAATATTCATTGGAAGGACTGATACTGAAGTTCCAATACTTTGGCCACCTGATGCGAAGAGCCAACTCATTGGAAAAGACCGTGATGCTGGGAAAGGTTGAGGGCAGGAGGAGAAGGAGATGACAGAGGATAAGATAGTTGGATAGCATCACCGACTAAATGGACATGAATTTGAGCAAGCTCCGGGAGATGGTGGAGGACAGAGGAGCCTAGCATGCTGCAGTTCATGAGGTGGCAAAGAGTCAGACATGACTTAGCAGCTGAACAACGACAACAAGCAGACTGTTCCAAAGGCTGATGGTTCCCCTGATGCATCCTTGGGACCTCAAGCAAATTTAACCTCTAGATCCCAGCCCCACCCCAAGGCAGCTACCTGAGGTATCCAAGGAGGCAGGGCATAGGTATTCCTCTCGTTGAGCATGTGGTGAAACTTGAGGATCTTCGTAGAGGTGACTCTATTACTAATAACAGCGAGGACTGTGCTCCAGGGGCTGCTGGCATCACTAGTGCCTGGACCGCAGCTGGAGCCACCATTGTCTGAGACAGGACGTGATGAAACCACATACACATGAGGTTACTTGAGTCACTGGGCCACGTTCAGTGCGTGAGGCGTCTGCTGAACCACTGCTTCTTTCCTGGGGACAGTTTGAATATGTTATTATTCTGGTGACTGCCCCTAACCAGACCTATCTTGCAGCTGGCTGTGAGCTATTTCATTTCTCCTCACTCAACAGATAAAAAGAAAATGGAATAGAGTGGGCTGCATCAGAGCAACCCTGGCCCTGTTGCCATGTACACCCCAGTCTCTTCCCCTTATGTTTAGTCCAAGGTCCTCACTTCCAGGGTCCTCACTGTAAGGGTCCTTCCGACCCCTTCCCAAACCTCTCCAGTGCTACCAAGAGAAACACAAAAGGCCAAACTTCTGTACAGAAATAATGCTATGAAATGGAAGGGGGTTGCTTAGGAGATAAACAGGAATTGTATTAATACTAATGCTCTGCCTAATTTTGTGAATGAAAGTGAAGTAAAAGTGAAAGTTGCTCAGTCATGTGCAACTCTTTGTGACCCCATGAACTGTACTGTCCATGGAATTCTCCAGGCCAGAATACTGGAGTGGGTAGCCTTTCCCTTCTCCAGGGGCTGTTCCTAACCCAGGGGTTGAACCCAGGTCTCCCGCATGGCAGGCAGATTCTTTACCAACTGAGCCTACCAGGGAAGCCAATTTAATGAATTGATAAAGAGAAAAGTTTTGTGTTAAAGATGAGGATGACTTTACAAGCATCCTCTCCCAGCCCCTCTCCCTCTCTCTGTGTGTATACAGGGATTTAAACTCTGACTTAGCTTCCTCATCCATCAAATGGGAATCATTGTCCTTCCTGAGGGGTAATTGGGAAGATTAATTAAGATGAAAAAATGTAAAGTAAGAGCAGTTTCTGACAATGGCATCTTGGGCAATCATGGACTCCTTCCACAGCACTTTTGGAGTTTACTATGTGCCAGGAACTGCTCTCTACTTGAAATAGAGTGGACAAAACTCAGGCCAGTTCTTATTCTCATGGAGATTACCTTCCTCGTAGCTCAGTTGGTAAAGCACCTGCCTGCAATGCGGGAGATCTGGGTTCAATTCCTGGGTCGGGAAGTTCCCCTGGAAAACGAAATGGCACCCCACTCCAGTATTCTTGCCTGGAGGATCCCATGGACAGCGGAACCTGATGGGCTCCAGTCCATTGTGTCGCAAGAGTAGGGCATGACTTAGCACTTTCTTTATTTCTAAGGATAGACAAGGAGTGAAAAGAAAACATACTGTAAATGTGGTCATTCACATTGTGTTATTGTCATGCAAGATGTATCCTGGGTGATGGAACAGAGAGCTGGGTGGGGGGGGCAGGCTAGTGGGGATCACCATGGTGATGATGCTGGTGATGATTACAATAAAGATGGTGATGAGGGTGGTGATGATGGTGATGGTGACAACAATGTTGATGATGATAATGGTGGTGATAGGATGACATGGTGATGATGCTGGTAATGATGATGGTGATACCAGGGACCTTTATACCATGAGCGGGCTTCTTGACTTCTCTGAGCCTCAAGTTTTCAACCACAGCATGAAGATACAAAGCCACCTTGCCAAAAAGCCTAAGAATTACATGACTGGAGGTAAAAGCAGGACCACCCACATAATTAGAGGGGTCCAGTGCAAAATGAGAAGGCAGTGGCAACCCACTCCAGTACTCTTGCCTGGAAAATCCTATGGACAGAGGAGCCTGGTAGGCTGCAGTCCATGGGGTCGCTAAGAGTTGGACACGACTGAGTGTCTCACTTTCACTTTTCACTTTCATGCATTGGAGAAGGAAATGGCAACCCACTCCAGTGTTCTTGCCTTGAGAATCCCAGGGACAGGGGAGCCTGGTGGGCTGCTGTCTGTGGGGTTGCACAGGGTCGGACATGACTGAAGTGACTTAGCTGCAGCAGTGCAAAATGAGGGGCTTCCTCCATGACTCAGCAGGTAAAGAACCTGCCTGCAATGCAGGAGATACAGGAGACAAACTTTCGATTCCTGGGTTGGGAAGAGGGCATGGCAACCCACTCCAGTTTTCTTGCCTGGAGAATCCCATGGACAGAGGAGCCTGTCAGGCTGCAGTCCACAGCATCACAAAGAGTCAGACATGAGTGAGCGACTGAGCACAACACGTGCAAAATGCACATGCAGACGCCCTGTTCAAATCTTGTTAAACTTCCCTCTCAGCTGTGTCTTCCTTTCCCTCGGGTAGAAGGAACAGAGGGAGACACGACAGAGGACCCCTCGACCCCTCTCTGTGGTCTGCTTCTTTAACCTGTCCCTAAAAATGTAAAGCTCAACAACTTGTAGCGAGGAGACTCCAGCTTTCCAACCTGGTCTCAGTTCTTCCGCTTTCTATAGAATTTCCCCTTCTCCCAACCAAGATTTTCTTATTTCTAAATTAAGTACTTTAAATTTTTTTGGATGTATTAACTCGAACTTCACCATGGACCAAACCTGAGCTAATTCTTTTGTACACATCACTGCACTGAATCCTCACAACAACCCTCAGAGGTAGACTTGATGTTTGTCCCACTTTACAGGTGAGGAAAACTGAGGCTGAGCAAAGTTGCCAGACCCGGGGCTAGTTTGTTTCAGATAGACCTGAGGTCCCTTCAGTGTTGACAGGCTGGAACGCGGTGACTCTTACACATTTTGGCAGCACACTCCCTTGGATGAAATACTTCCAGAGAGACTGGGCCCTGAAAATAGCAACTCTTAAAATATTAATTCTCTGTAATGCTCCACACAGACTCCGCTTTCTGACGAGGCCTCCCACATTCCTAGTAAAATCAGAGAAGGGAAATCTCCTCCATTTGTGGTTCCAGTCTGGGCCCTGCCATCAGCGGTGGCTGGGTGGCTGTCAGGTCTCTTTTGCTTCCTTCCTTTGCCAGCTGATCAGTACCTGCCATGTCTGGTGGCTTTAGAACCCGCTAAATGAACCTGCTTGGCTCCCTCTTGCACACAGATCCACGCTGTGAGTGGAGAAGTGGTTCTGCCCTCCCCCTACCCTCATCACACCAATCAAACCAAACAGACCTGCCCCCGAGGGGGCCCACGGGACTCAGTAGCTATAACACAGTCCTAACTGATTCCCACAGGAACCGGAGCCCATTACTGGGGCCCTGTGTTTTAATGAAGCAATGCCTACAAGCCAGGGATTGGAGACTGAGAATTCTGGAAAATTCCTCTCCTGAATGCAGCCTCCCACTGTGGTGGAAGGTGTGATGGGACAGACAACTCAGATATCCATCATGTCCCTGAGCAGAGCAAGGCTCTCAAGCCTGAGGAGGCATCAGAAACCCACTGGAGCTGGTGGGAAGGCAGGTTCCCTGGCCTGGGACTCTGTGACTGGTCTAGGGTGTGTCCCGAGTAGCTGCCTTGCTCAGAGGAGCTCTGTAGACTGTGGACCAACCTTGAGAAATAGAAGAAGAGGAATCACAGGACAGGCAGTCCTGAATGCTGGGCCTTCACCCACTCAAGTATTCAAACAATTGTTTACCCAGTGTGTTCTTTGTGGTAGCTTGTGTTCTAGGTCCTGGTGGTACGGCATGCATACAGTATGCGGTCAGGGTGCCTGGCCACTCAGGAAATGGAAAGAGCACTGGGCATCAGGAGAGCTGGATTCAAATCCTGCTGCTGCCACTTTAACTTTGACCAGGGGAAGTCACTTCATCTCTCTTCAAGGCTTCAGTTTCCTTGTCCATAAAAAGAAAATAATGCTGATTCTCTAAGGCTGTCATGTGGGTTAAACAAATTGCAGTGTGGGGTTTGTGAGCTGTACAATAGCATGTATGTATACAGAAGGAGTTTCATGAGTTGTGTGCACATATGTGCAGAATAGTCATAATCATTTTTGAGGTCAGCTCTTCTGTCTCCCTTCCTGCTTCATCCTGTTCCCTCTAAATGCCCTGTGCAATAGTACTGAGTCGAGGTGGAGGAAGCAGTCATATTTTTTGAGCGTCTACTGTATGCTAGGAACTGAGCTAGATCCTTTACATACATTATTTCATTTCATCCACATTTTACAGATGAGGAAAACTGAGACCCAGGCAGTAGAAGAGTTCACGTATAAAGGGCTTCAAAGCTTTATTCATCATCACAGGTGGTCCTGCGGTCACTGCAGGGCCAGCATCCTATCCTTCTATACACTTTTATAGTTTTCCATATGCTCTGCAGTGAATCCTGCATTGAGGAGTTCACAGACTGATTCATGGACAGACCTTTTCAATCTAGTATTCTTAGAGAAACTAGAAAGAAAATAAGACTGACCTGGGTGGTTCTGTGAGGACTTCATGGACCCTTCCTGGCCTGTGTAGGAAGGAAGCCCCTTGTCTAGGGAGGTGTGTTGCTAGGCTCATCCATCCATGAAGGAATTAACTGAACCCAGCTCATCCCTGAATGTGTTTGTGAATCCTGAGAGCCTTGAATTCTCCACAAGATACACTTGGGAATAATTAGCCAAATGCAATTGCCTTAGTAGCCAAGTTTACATCCAGGCCCCGTGGAGTGGCCCAGCATTTGAACAGAATTAATCAATGTCAACCATGCTGCTGTTTGTTCTTTGCAGGATTAAAGGAAAAACAACAAGCCTGAAACATGGCTTGACTGGATGCACTTTCTCTCCCAAAGGAGAAGAAAATGATTTGAGTTGCTCCATGGGGTTTTAGGCCAGATGTAAGAAAGAACTGACTGGCTAGACTGTGTGTACACTGTAAAAATTGTTTCCATGCCTTAAAATCAAGTCTTGGGTCTCTAACTGGTACATCCAGTTTCCATCTTGGACTCTGTGACCTGGAGAAAAGGTTTAACTGCTCTCAGCCTCTGTTTTGTGGTCCAGTAAGATAAGGATGATACTAGTTTTCTTGGGCTACATACAGAGTTCCACAGACTAAGCAGCTTAAACAGAAGTTTATTTTCTCATGATTCTGGGGGCTGGAAGTTCAAGGTCAGTGAACAGCAGGGTCTGTCTCTTCTTACAGATGGCCACCTTCCCCCTGTGTCTGCACACAGTCGTCCCTCTGTGTGTGTCTGGGTCCTCATTGCCTCTTCTTGTAAGGACCCAGTCAGATTAGATTAGGGCCACCCCAGTGACCTCATTTTAACTTAATCATCTCTTGAAAGATTGTATCTGCAAGTATGGTCACATTTTGAGGTACTGGGGATTAGAACTTCAACTCTGAAGCTGGGGGGGACATGATGTAGACTGAATGGGCTTCCCTTGTGGCTCAGCCAGTAAAGAATCCACTTGCAATGCAGGAGACCCGAGTTTGATCCCTGGGTCAGGAAGATCCCCTGGAGTAGTAAATTGCAACCCACTCCAATATTCTTGCCTGGAGAATCCCATGGACAAAGGAGCCTGGTGGGCTATGGTTCCTGAGGTCACAAAGAGTCAGACATGACTGAGTGACTAAGCACACACGCAGTGTAGGCTGAATCATTCCTCCTGTAAAGGTGTCACGTCCAAATCCCCCCAAATCTGTGAACACAATAGCTTACATAGAAAAAAAAAAAGTCTTTGTACATATGTTTATGTTAAGGATTATGAGCTGGGAAAATTATCCTGGATTATCTAGGTGGGTCCAATATAGCCGGAAATGTCCTTATAAGACAGACAGGGGGAGTCAGCGTCAGTAGTAGATGTGACAGGGAGGGGCCACAGTCAAGGAACAGAGGCCTCGCTAGAAGATGAAAAGTCAAGGGAGCAGGTTCTCCCTAGAGCCTCCCAGAGGAACTCAGTCCTGTTGACACCAGCTTTTAGCCCTGAAGATGCATTTTTGGACTGTAAGAGGAAAATCTGCTTCGAGTCACTAAGTTTGTAGTGATTTGTTACAGCAGCATTCTAAATCAACTATACTTCAATAAAATAAATTTTAAAAAATAATAAACACATCTCCAGGATTGGGTCTTACTCTGAAACTGTGTCCTCATAACTTCAAGGCTCCTCTTTCCCTCTTTGTGTACAGTATAGTGGTAGAGCTTGCTGGTTTTCTTTGATGCCTTCAGTTGATGGGTTGAATATTTGACAACTACATCTCAGCATTCACTTTTTATTTTTGAGATGACGTTAGAATATGGAATCCTAAAGTCTGGCCACTAGTGCTGCAGGCACCAGAGGGCCATTAAAGGGGTTTATGTAAGAAGGGACAGATGGATGCTTTGTAAAGCCATTTGTTGTTGTTGTTCGGTCACCAAATCGTGTCCGACTCTTTGCAACCCCATGGACTGCAGCACACCAGGCTTCCCTGTCCTTCACCATCTCCCAGAGATTGCTCAAATTCATGTTCATTGAGTCTATCATGCCATCCAACTCTCATCTTCCATCATCCCCTTCTCCTCTGCCTTCAATCTTTCCCAGTATCAGGGTCTTTTCCAATGAGTTGGTTCTTTGCATCAGGTGGCCAAATTACTGGAGTTTCAGCTTCAGCATCAATCCTTCCAATGGATATTCAGGATTGATTTCCTTTAGGATGGACTAGTAAAGCCATTTGGGTCAATGCAAAGAAATAGAAGAAAACAACAGAATGAGAAAGACTAGAGATCTCTTCAAGAAAATTAGAGGTACCAAGGGAATATTTCATGCAAAGATGGGCACGATAAAGGACAGAAATGGTATGGGCCTAACAGAAGCAGAAGATATTAATAAGAGGTGGCAAGAATACACAGAAGAACTCTACAAAAAAGATCTTCATGACCAAGATAATCACAATGGTGTGATCACTCACCTAGAGCCAGATATCCTGGAATGTGAAGTCAAGTGGGCCTTAGAAAGCATCACTACAAACAAAGCTAGTAGAGGTGATGGAATTCCAATTGAGCTATTTCAAACCCTAAAAGATGATGCTGTGAAAGTGCTGCACACAATATGCCAGCAAATTTGGAAAACTCAGCAGTGGCCACAGGACTGGAAAAGGTCAGTTTTCATTCCAACCCCAAAGAAAGGCAATGCCAAAGAATGCTCAAACTACGACACAATTGCACTCATTTCACACGCTAGTAAAGTAATGCTCAAAATTCTCCAAGCCAGGCTTCAGCAATACGTGAACCGTGACCTTCCAGATGTTCAAGCTGGTTTTAGAAAAGGCAGAGGAATGAGAGATCAAATTGCCAACATCCGCTGGATCATGGAAAAAGAAAGAGTTCCAGAAAAACATCTATTTCTGCTTTATTGACAATGCCAAAGCCTTTGACTGTGTGGATCACAATCAACTGTGGGAAATTCTTCAAGAGATGGGAATACCAGACCACCTGACCTGCCTTTTGAGAAACCTGTATGCAGGTCAGGAAGCAACAGTTAGAACTGGCCATGGAACAACAGACTGTTTCCAAACAGGAAAAGGAGTACGTCAAGGCTGTGTATTGTCACCCTGCTTATTTAACTTATATGCAGAGTACATCATGAGAAACGCTGGGCTGGAAGAAGCACAAGCTGGAATCAAAATTTTCAGGAGAAATATCAATAACCTCAGATATGCAGATGACACCACCCTTATGGCAGAAAATGAAGAGGAACTAAAAAGCCTCTTGATGAAAGTGAAAGAGGAGAGTGAAAAAGTTGGCTTAAAGCTCAACATTCAGAAAACGAAGATCATGGCATCCGGTCCCATCACTTCATGGGAAATAGATGGGGAAATAGTGGAAAAAGTGTCAGACTTTATTTTTTGGACTCCAAAATCACTGCAGATGGTGACTGCAGCCATGAAATTAAAAGACGCTTACTCCTTAGAAGGAAAGTTATGACCAACCTAGATAGCATATTGAAAAGCAGAGACATTACTTTGCCAACAAAGATTCATCTAGTCAAGGCTATGGTTTTTCCTGTGGTCATGTATGGATGGGAGAGTTGGGCTATGAAGAAAGCTGAGTGCCAAAGAATTGATGGTTTTGAACTGTGGTGTTGGAGAAGACTCTTGAGAGTCCCTTGGACTGCAAGGAGATCCAACCAGTCCATCCGAAAGGAGATCAGTCCTTGGTGTTCACTGGAAGGACTGATGCTGAAGCTGAAACTCCAATACTTTGGCCACCTCATGCAAAAAGTTGACTCATTGGAAAAGACCCTGATGCTGGGAGGGATTGAGGGCAGGAGGAGAAGGGGACGACAGAAGATGAGATGACTGGATGGCATCACCAACTCAATGGACGTGAGTTTGAGTGAAGTCCGGGAGTTGGTGATGGACAGGGAGGCCTGGCATGATGCAATTCATGGGGTCGCAAAGAGTCGGACACAACTGAGCGACTGAACTGAACTGAACTGAAAAAACAAATACAACCTTGTACTTGGATGTTGTAATAAAGAAACATATCCTGAAATCCAAGTGACATAATTTTATTTATCAAATCAGATTATTTAAGCCTGCTCCTTGAATTAGTACTGCCTAGTTGAGATTCTTGAACTCGAATTCATTTTCTTCTTGAGTTTCTTCCCCAGGTAGAGAACATTGGTCTAGAGGCGAGATGAGAATGAGTCTTGTCTATTGACATGTGACCTTTGACCCTCTGTAAATACTTCTTTCTTCATAATAAAATATGAGTAGTGAGTGATACCTGCCTCTCAGAGTTGGGTCGGAATTGAGAGAGGTGACAGAGAAAGTGACACCACAGCACCTGATCCAGAGAAGCTACACCCCTCTTGAAACCCTCGTGACCCGCCCACAGGGTGCCTGGCTCACAGGAAGCTCTCCGTGAACTGCAGATCTTAACAGTATCAGGACTTCTGCTAACATGAAGGCATTGTGTTGGGGGCTGAGGTCTGTACATGGTCCCTGCTTTCCACAGGAAGCAGGGGAGAGATGAGAGACAGAAGTGAAATCTAACTGGTAACAATGATGCCTGGTTGCAGTCTTGGTACCCAGTTTGTGGAAGGACAGTCCATAGCCTTCCCCAAAATGCAAGAACCAAGCTCATCCGCCCGTCCCCCATCGTCTTTCTGCTGAATGGATGCCAGCTGGCCACCGAGGTCTACAGCCAAGGTGAATCCCAGCATTTTAACCCCAGCTTGGTCACTGCCTGCAGCCTATTCCCTGGTGCCCAATCTGATAGCCCAACCCTATGTTATTAACCACAAGTCTGTATCCTGTGGGCCTGGCACTGGGCTGGTTGCTCTCATAAATCCCCACTGACATTGGACAGAAACATCTAGTACTCAGCCAGCCTGAAGGAAGATGCCAAGAGTTGCCTCCTAAGTCCAACAACCTGAAGTTGGCTCCCTAATCAAATAGAGGTCTTGTCTGTGCTCAGAACTGGCCATCCTTCATTCGGTCCCCAGTCCTGCCTGTAATGCTCTACATGCGACCCCCTTGGAGAGCAGTGAAGAAATACGGAACTTTCTGGACCAGATGACTGACACCGTCAAATCTGTGTTTCAGAACATGATAACGTTCCTGTAATAGTTAGGATGTAGATTTAGGTACTTTGTTGCTGTTTAGTCTCTAAGTCATGTCCGATTCTTTTGAGACCCCATGGACTGTAGCCCACCAGGCTCCTCTGTCCATGGGATTCTCCAGCCAAGAATACTGGAGTGGGTTGCCATTGCCTTCTCCAGGGGAGCTTCCAGACTCAGGGATCAAACCCACATCTCCTGCATTGCAGGAGGATCCTCTACCACTGAGTCACCTGGGACGCTTTTGGGTGCTTTAACAGTGAGCAGGATGAAAACATCCTCGCCATAACTACCTGGAGTGCATGTTATTATCCAGTTTATAGATGGGGAAACTGAGGCTGTACCCTGGGCGTTGTGCCAAGACTTCAGGACCAGCAGATTTGGGATAGAAACATGGCCTCTCCTGTCCATCTCCCTTTACTCCTCTGTGATGTCAACAGCATGTTCTTTCCCTAGGGGTAAAATATCCACAGATGTTCATTTCACAGACGTGGTTCCTTTTCCAGCAGGTTTTCATTTGTCTTTATTGCTGCATAAGATTGCAGACACTCAGAGACCCCCTGCAAAGGGACACGTGCAGATATGTCCCCATGGCCCTTTTTTGCAGTCTGAATCAGAGCCACTTCTGTGCTGTTTTTTAAAATAGCCCGGCTGACATTTTATGGTTTGTTTTATTGGGGGGCTGGGGGATAATTCAAAAGCAAAACCGGGTTTTATAGCCTTTGCAAGCACACTTTCCATCAAAGTGTCATTTTGCCCAGCTCTGAAATTATAGGTCTGTCCTCAGAAAACATCGTCACAAACTTGCCCATCCACACAGTGCTTCTGATGCCCTTTCCAAACACACGGGCTAATTTTCAGCTGGATGACGTGCTTGAGCCGAGATACAATCAATGTGAAAAATAGAACCGGAGGAAATGGCCCTGGAACCCGCTAACCTAGAGGTTCCGATAAGATGCTTTGCCCATAAATGCTATTCTTATTAAATCCTGAATGACTCAGGCTCCCGGCTGCTCTGTAAGGCTTTGCAAGAGTCTGCCTGGTGAGTTTCCAATGAAAGAGACCTAATTCATTTGTAAAAGCTTAAGAAGCTCCCTTTAAAGAACATGATAGAACCCGCATTGTTGTTTATTTCAGCACGACTTATGCACCGGGAGCCCCACTAAGCCTCCCATGATAGCACCTCTGTGTATACACCCCCCCAGCCACTGTCAGATAGGAACCATCATTCCCATTTTCCGGATTAGGCAAGCGAGGCTCAGAGTATGCTGTCCAAGATCATATAGCTCTCGTAGCAGTCTTTTATCACGGCAGAACAAGTTTCTACTAAAGGGGCGGCTTTTCACATTTATTTCCTCAGTTTCCCAGGGATCAGGAGTTGGTGCACAGCTTAGCTGGCCCTTCTGCTCAGGGTGTCACAAGCTTTCGATCCTGGAGCCCACTGGGCTGCCTTCCTTTCTGGATCTTTCTGGATCTGTCCCAAGGTCTCCTGGTTGTTGACAGAATTCTGTCCCTGGTGGCTACAGGAGTGAAGTCCCTGTTTCCTTGCTGACACTCAGTTTCTAGAAGTGCCTGCAGGCCCCTGCCATGTAGCTGCTCGCACAGGATGGCCGGCAAGGGAGGCTCCTGTATTCAGGCCTGCCAGGATGAGTCTGATAGCCTGCAATCATTGGAATGACCCTGCCACCTTTGTCTTGTCCCCTCAGCTGGATGGATGTCACAGGTTTAAACCATTCACCCCCTCAGCCTTCTATGCCTTTATCAGCAAAATGAGAGCTTGCTCCCGGGTCATATCAGACTTTCTCTTTCTTGCCATTCAGATGTCAACCTAATGCCACATCTTCTGAAAGCCCTTCCATGGCCGCCTACCCAAAGCAGGTCTCCTTTCTAGACCCTGATTTGTTCTTCTCAGAGTACTTGTCCCAACTTGGGGTTGTGTCCATTTTTCACTCCTGTCCGCCTCCTAGAAGCGAGCTCCATTTGACTGGTTCTGTCTTGTCCACTGTCGTGGCCCCAGGGACCGTGGAGGGGACGCTTGAGGATCGCTGACCCCTGTGTGCTGAGAGCCGATGCAGAGCATGTGTCAGATGGTTTGTCCACACCACAAGGGAAGCCGAGGTACAGGGAGTTCACCCCAACAGCAAGAGGGGTGGGCGTGGGGACTCTGGAAGGTTGCTCCTGAGTAGTACTCACCCAGACAGAACACCCTCTTTCCTTGGAGCCGTGGGGTCTAGTTTACCAAGTCACTCGTGCATGCTAAGTCCCTTCAGTCATGTCTGAGTCTGCAACCCCATGGACTGTAGCCCACCAGGCTCCTCTGTCCATGGTGATTCTCCAGGCAAGAACACTGGAGTGGGTTTCCATTTCCTTTTCCAGGGGGTCTTCCTGACCCAGAGATCGAACCTGCGTCCCTTATGTCCTCTGCATTGGCAAGTGGGTTCTTTACCACTAGCGCCACCTAGAAAGCCAAGTCACTCATACTTCTGCCCCTGTTTGGTTCTCAGGATGTAAGAGACCACAAACAGGGACCTTCTGATGGGCTCTAATGGATGGTGGTCCTATCCAAGGTCACACCATGGTCACTGGGGGACTCTGGTTGGAGCTTGACATTTACCCACCTCCTCCATAAGCTCTCTTTCTGCTCCATTAGGCATGTAGCTTCCTGTGGCTGTTGCAGCAAATTCTCACAAAATTGGTGGCTTCAAAACATGTAAATCTGTGACCTCACAGTTCTGGCCAGAAGGCTGAAATTCAGGTGCCCATGGGGCCAGCCTTCTCCAGAGGCTCTGGGAGAGAATCTTTGCCTTCTTCTTCCAGCTTCTGGGAGCTCCTGGTTCTCCTTGGCTTGTGGCCACATCACTCCAGACTCTGCCTCTGTCTAGACGTGGCCTCTTCTCCTCATTGTGTCTGTGACCAAACCCCTGTCTCCTTCCTAAGATGACAGACAGCCCCAAACTCAGGGCGATTTCATCTTGAGATCCTTAACTAATTCCTTGGAGGAGCAAAGGCCGTGACTCAAAATAGCATCACATTCTGAGGTCCTAAGTATTCTGAATTCTGGGAGGATACTATTCACCCACCTATGCCAGTCGCCTCTCCTTAGTCCTGCCACCACTGCCCCATCTTTTCTTGGTTCTGCCACCCTGGTCCCCACTGGTCCATGTGATCCCCAGCCAGCCGTTCCCTCTTCCCTGGGCTCCATAGCTGGTCCGTACTGTGGCTTCTGAGCCTCCCACCTTCGTGTCTCCCCTCCCCTTCCCACTGAGTCTGAGCTTCTGGAGGGGAGGGACTATGTCTGGAGCCTCTGCAGGTCAGGCTGTCTGCCAAGATCTGCCAGGAAGAAGCACTTGAGGAATGTCCCCAGAAGGAAAAGGAAGGGATTGAAGGAGGAGATGAAGGATGAAGAAAGAAGGACTGGAGAGGGGTGGTCAGAAAACCCCAAGACAGGGCATGCTCAGCCTCAGGGGAGGCAGCAATTCAGGTCAAGGACCTTGCAGCCGTTCGGGTCCAGGCTCCTGGTCCATGGCTACCTCTTCTGAGATCTCCAGGCCCCAGACAAGGTCACCCTAGTCCAGTGACACCTTAAAGAAAGGATGCTCTTTCACATTCGCTGCTGTTTTCATTCTTAACAAGTATCTATTTTCCCTTTTCTCACCTTTCTTGAAGCAACCCTCCTAGGGCCCTCTAGGTAGGCCCTAGACAGGGGCCAAGTGTTTGCTGATTTGAGCCACAAACGCTTGACTCCAGGTCTTCTGCCTTTTGTTTTAATTGTGTGAGTTCTCAAGTTCATCCTTCCCCTGGGGGATCCATTAACAACCCATCTCTGTTCACCAGGAATGTTGGTGAACTTGGCAGCATGGAGTTCATGGTTTAATACCCATCAATATTCATGGTGGGAAAAGTCACAATAAAATGAAAATTTCAATATATGGATTGAGTGTTTCTTTCTTCCCCCAAAGCCGCAGACATTGCCTCATATGGTTCCAAATAACCACGTTGTGTTTTCTGGTAGAATTGCTATTTAATAAACTCTGGAGCAGTCACTTTTTATTTCAAAGAAAGCCATCATTAGTCTCAAAGGATTTGACATTGACTCTAAATGGGTGAGTGGGGCTTGCATTTCTAAAATCTATGGCTTTAATACAACACTTTGGAAAGTGTATGCTTGCTAATGGTGTGTAAATCAGAGCTGAAAGTGTCAACTCAGTTTCTCCAAGGCTGTGTTTCCCTCACATTCATTCTTCCCTGTTTCCTGTGTGTTGATAAAGATTCTCTTCTCTCTAAATCTCTGCTCAGGCTCTTCTGAGTTCTTTTGAAACCAGGCATCATCTTTTGGACTTCCATGTCGGTTTATGCATTGTTCAGTCTTAGTAAAAACCTACTAAGTCAGTTTAGGGGCTTCCATGATAGCTGAGATGGTAAAGAATCTGCTTGCAATGCAGGAGACCCCAGTTCGATTCCTGGGTCAGGAAGATCTGCTGGAGAAGGGATAGGCTACCAACTCCAGTATTCTTGGACTTTCCTGGTGGCTCAGCTGGTAAAGAATCCGCCTGCAATGTGGAAGACCAGAATTCGTTCACCAGATTGGTAAGATCCCCTGGAGAAGGGAACAGCTACCCACTCCAGTATTCTGGCCTGGAGAATTCAATGGACTATATGGTCCATGGGGTCACAAAGAGTCAGACACAACTGAGCGACTGTCACTCTTACCTTCACTAAGTCGGTTTAGCCATAATCCAACATCCTCCCAAACTCATCATCCTCTGATCAGGTTGCTCATCCCCCAAGTGGTTTGATGCCCTGGACTGCCCTCAGCAAGAATACTGATGAAAAGTTAGTGACTTTCCATCCACCAACCCCTACCTCCTCAGCTTCAAATTCCCACTTGTCCACACTGTGTTTGGAATGAAGCCCAGTTCTATGCTGAGATCCCTTTTCTACTTTGGGGATTGCTGTTGAATAAAATCTATCTTAAATGTTTTAACTACTGTCCTGGTTTTTCTCTGACAGTGTCTGCTGGTTACAGGCACCATGCTGAAAGTACAAAAAGTGAAGAAAGCAAAGCCCCTGCCTTTAAAAAGCACAGCTTTGAGTTGGGGGCCCTTTGCTTTAAAGATGAGGAGAGCTGAATTTTTCAGAAACTGCCTAGCTCAGATTTTGCTGCACATGGCCCACTGTTACCCTAAAAGTGAAAGTGTTAGTCGCTCAGTTGTGTCGGACTCTGCGATCCCATGGACTATAGCCCGCTAGGCTCATCTGTCCTTGATATTCTCCAGGCAAGAATACTGGACTGGGTTGCCATTCCCTTCTCCAGGGGATCTTCTTGACCCAGGGATCAAACCTGGGTCTCTCGTATTACAGGCAGATTTTTTTTTACCATCTGAGCCACCAGGGAAGCCCTAAACCGGATCAGCAACCTTCTAAAAGGACCAGATAATAACTATTTCAGATTTTGAGGGCCACATCAGTGTGTGTGATACATTTCTTTTCATTTTTGCTTCGTGTGCTACGTGTGTGTCTTGTTTTGCTTTTTACAATCCTTTAAAAATGTAGAAAACCTCCTAAGCTCACAAACTGCAAAAACTGGTTGATTGCTGGGTGTGATCTTTCAAGAAACTCAATTGACACCTTCAACCCTGATGTACTCATCATGAACATGCATGTGCTTTCTGAAGCTCCATATTAAAATCACAGATTTTAGAAATGCATGCTCCGTTCACTTCTGTATAATAAATGTCCCATCTCCTGAGATCATACAAAAACTAGCAGAGGCTGTGGTCCATCTCTGACCCGGACAAGTTACTGACCCTCCTAGAGCTGCAATTCCCAGGTCTATGGAACAAAGGACATTAAACCTGGGAGGTTAGTACCTACCAAGGAGGGAGGGCTAAATTCCACCAGGAAGCAAAATTGTCTGTACCCACCGAAGAGACCCAGGGCTCAGTGAGCAGTCACTCCTGGGAGTCAACTGGCCAGACATCATTAAAAATTCAGGAAAAAACATACTCACACAATCCACTTGCAGTTCCAGGAAGAGAAAAGTAAGAGCATGGGGCTCTGCTTTCGTAATAATAATAACCGTCCTGCTTGCTGTCTGAGCCTTCACGCTGGGGGAGATACAAGCACACTGGGTGTTGTCAGGTATCTGTCCACAGCTGTCGTGTTTGACATGTGCTCCTCCATGCACTCAAGGAATCATATTTTCAGCTTCTCTGTTTTCTCTTGCAGAGACATCAAGCCAGACAACATATTGCTGGACGAACATGGTAAGCCTGTTATGAATGCTTTCTAGAGACTGTTTCAGTGGCAATTTTGAGGCTCTGGGAATCTGGGTGGGTGCGGGGGGCGGGTCCTGGTGAGTTGTATTTTGGGGTTGACTAGAAAGCCTTTTTTGTTTCAATCCTGGTGAACAGACACCTGTCTAAGTTTCTGGTCTGTGTCCTGCCGTGGTGAGTCGAGTCCAACGTGTCTGAAGGTTTCACATCCGAAGACATCATTGTCCACATCCTGGTGTGAGAATGACAGGGCAGAAGTGGGAATGGGATACAGGGGTGGAGGCTCTGAGTCTCCCACCCCTGCCCCCCAACCTGTGAACCTAAGGGCTTCAGAAAAGTCACTCACACTCACCTCTCAAAGCCTCCATGTCTTCTTCAGTAAAACAGACAAAATGGTACCCACCTTCCTGATTGTCATGGGATCAAGTGAGATAGAGTATGCTTGGTGAGCTAGACATCAATCATCAGTAATCTGCTAAAGCCTTTCCTCACCTGGGCTTCTCAAGCTTTCATGAGGAGTCAGGGCAGATTCTTAAACTGATTCAGTAGATTGAGTTGGATCTGGGACTCTGCATTTCTCACTGTTCCCAGTTGAGCCTGACACTGCTGGTCTATGGAGATAGTTCCCTGTCAGTGGCTTTCTGACTCTGGTCTTATCAGAATCCCCTGGGAGGCTTGGTAAGAAGCAGAGGACAGACCCTGCTTTAGAGAACCTGGGCCTTGGTGTTCTGAGTCAACCCCCGGCATGTGGTATCCAACCAAGTTAGGACCATGAGTCCAGGGTACAACCCAGCAATGATTGACAGTCCACTGCAGTCCATGCCAATGGCACCTTTATAGCTGCCGATATATAGCCGCTGTTGGCTGTAAAGCCAAGTCCAATCATGGTGGACTTGAAGACTTAATTCACTGATGTTCTTTCAGGAACTAATCCCTCAAGGGTTTGGGGGAGGGTGGGCTGGAGTGAGCAGGTGGGGAAAAATCCATGAGATGCTGCTGAATCATCCAGAGATGAATCTGTCGACTCTTCCACACAACTGTGCTAGACCTCCCTCCCCGACTCCACGCAGGCTGATGCTGTGGCTCGAAGCCTCTCTAGGACTCGTGTGTCTCAGGGAATCCTACCTCACTGTGTAAACCCTTTGGTATTGGGAGGCAGAATGGGAATGGTGGATGGGACCCTCAGCGCTCCAATCTCCTGCCAGAGGCTAAAACCAGACCACATACCTTGGGGCAGTGAGTTGAAATCCCTGGACTCCTGATGAAAGAGCAAGGACAACCTCAGGATGCCAGGGAAAACTGGGCAGAGCTGAGGATGCAAATCAGGGTCCCCAGTTTGTATGTAAAAGTCAGGAACCCCAGACCCGAGTCTCAACTGGTCCCCCAACTAGCTGTGTGTCTTTGGGCAGGTTACATAGCAGAAGTAATACCACCTGGCAGGGCCGTGAAGGTGTAAGATGGGACAGTGAGGGCTCCCAGCACCGAGACATAAGAGGTGCTCATGAGGGCTGTGTTAGCTTATAGGACTCGGCCTCCCCTATCCTTTCTCTGCTCAGACCACGGAAGCAGGTGAGGTGGAGGCAAGCGGAGGCCCAGGCTGAGTGATGCAGGACCCCTGGCAGGGCTGTCCTGGAAGCCAGGGGCCTGGGAAGCAGGGTTCTGGCTGGAATCCTCAGAGCCCTGCCTACTGACTGAGAGAGACTTTGGGACAAAGACCTTTCAGACCCTGGGCAGCTTTCCTTCTGGAAAGCAAAATCAAGACAGGAACACCAGGCAATAGGAATAATTCAGCTGCTTCATCTACGAAGAAAGGAGATTCAGGGAGTCTGTGGGGTAGCTGGGCCTGCCTGATGCCACAGTTCCTGCCCGACGCTACAGCCTAGCCTCGGGCCACAGCTCACACCACCTTCTCTGCGTTCCCTCGCTCCTGAGTTCCTGGATCTGCATCCATCCTTTCCTTCCTCCCCTTCTGCACTCGGCCTCACCTCTCCACCTCAGCCCTTTCGCATTTTTCATATTTCCTCCCTGTCAGTCAGTTCAGTTCCAGGACTGGTCTCCTTTAGGATGGACTGGTTGGATCTCCTTGCAGTCCAAGGGACTCTCAAGAGTCTTCTCCAACACCACACCCTGTCCTTCAGTTCAGTTCAGTTCAGTCGCTCAGTCGTGTCCGACTCTTTGCGACCCCATGAATCACAGCACACCAGGCCTCCCTGTCCATCACCAACTCCCGGAGTTCACTGAGACTCACGTCCATCGAGTCAGTGATGCCATCCAGCCATCTCATCCTCTGTCGTCCCCTTCTCCTCCTGCCCCCATCCCTCCCAGCATCAGAGTCTTTTCCAATGAGTCAACTCTTCACATGAGGTGGCCAAAGTACTGGAGTTTCAGCTTTAGCATCATTTCTTCCAAAGAAATCCCAGGGCTGATCTCCTTTAGAATGGACTGACTGGTTGGATCTCCTTGCAGCCCAAGGGACTCTCAAGAGTCTTCTCCAACACCACAGTTCAAAAGCGTCAATTCTTTGGCACTCAGCCTTCTTCACAGTCCAACTCTCACATCCATATGTTTCCACAGGAAAAACCATAGCCTTGACTAGACGGACCTTTGTTGGCAAAGTAATGTCTCTGCTTTTCAATATGCTATCTAGGTTGGTCATAACTTTCCTGCCAAGGAGTAAATGTCTTTTAATTTCATCGCTGCAGTCACCTTGTCCTTCACCACCCACTTATACAGTGTCCTGACCCTGTGCTATAGTTTTGCAGCATTCCACACACTCCCCAAGCACCTCTTACTGGACCCTTGTCTCTCTTCTCTAAGATCCTATTTTATCAAGCTTGGTATGGGAACAGAGCACTGAACACTAACACACTAAGGAGTGAGTGGCTGATACCCTCCCCTCCTTCATCTTTAGCATCCAGTGGGTGCCTTTTCAGAAAGTGCAGAAGGAAAATTAGGAGCAGAGATTCTCAGAAAACGCAAGTCTCCTCAGGAGAGAAGGACAGGAGAGGAGGCTGTGACCATGGTTTTCCTTTCTCTGATTTATGACAGCAGATAGAATCTCATTAGCTTTTCTTTTTTTCCTTTCTTAGTCATTGTTGCCTTTCTTTTCCCTCCAGCTCTATTGAGGTATTACTGGAAAATAAAAACTGTATATATGTAGTACAATATGTTGTACAATGTGATTTTTAAAAGGTGTACAACATGATGATTTAATACACATATACATTGTGAAATCAGCTCAACAATCAACTGGTAATATCCATCACCACTCATAGTTGCATTTTTTTTAAATTTTATTTTATTTTTAAACTTTACATAATTGTATTAGTTTTGCCAAATATCAAAATGAATCCGCCACAGGTATACATGTGTTCCCCATCCTGAACCCTCCTCCCTCCTCCCTCCCCACACCATCCCCCTGGGTCGTCCCAGCGCACCAGCCCCAAGCATCCAGTATCGTGCATTGAACCTGGACTGGCAACTCGTTTCATACATGATATTTTACATGTTTCAATGCCATTCTCCCGAATCTTCCCACCCTTTCCCCCTCCAACAGAGTTCATAAGACTATTCTATACATCAGTGTCTCTTTTGCTGTCTCGTACACAGGGTTATTGTTACCATCTTTCTAAATTTCTAGATTCCTAAATCTAACTAAATATGTGTTAGTATACTGGTGTTTTTCTTTCTGGCTTACTTCATTCTGTATAATAGGCTCCAGTTTCATCCACCTCATTAGAACTGATTCAAATGTATTCTTTTTAATGGCTGAGTAATACTCCATTGTGTATATGTACCACTGCTTTCTTATCCATTCATCTGCTGATGGACATCTAGGTTGCTTCCATGTCCTGGCTACTATAAACAGTGCTGCGATGAACATTGGGGTACACGTGTCTCTTTCCCTTCTGGTTTCCTCAGTGTGTATGCCCAGCAGTGGGATTGCTGGATCATAAGGCAGTTCTATTTCCAGGTTTTTAAGGAATCTCCACACTGTTCTCCATAGTGGCTGTACTAGTTTACATTCCCACCAACAGGTTAAGAGGGTTCCCTTTCCTCCACACCCTCTCCAGCATTTATTATTTGTAGACTTTTGGATCGTAGCCATTCTGACTGGTGTGAGATGGTACCTCAATGTGGTTTTGATTTGCATTTCTCTGATAATGAGTGATGTTGAGCATCTTTTCATGTGTTTGTTAGCCATCTGTATGTCTTCTTTGGAGAAATGTCTATTTAGTTCTTTGGCCCATTTTTTGATTGGGTCATTTATTTTTCTGGAGTTGAGCTGTAGGAGTTGCTTGTATATTTTTGAGATTAGTTGTTTGTCAGTTGCTTCATTTGCTATTATTTTCTCCCATTCTGAAGGCTGTCTTTTCACCTTGCTAATAGTTTCCTTTGATGTGCAGAAGCTTTTAAGGTTAATTAGGTCCCATTTGTTTATTTTTGCTTTTATTTCCAATATTCTGGGAGGTGGGTCATAGAGGATCCTGCTGTGATTTATGTCAGAGAGTGTTTTGCCTATGTTCTCCTCTAGGAGTTTTATAGTTTCTGGTCTTACATTTAGATCTTTAATCCATTTTGAGTTTATTTTTGTGTATGGTGTTAGAAAGTGTTCTAGTTTCATTCTTTTACAAGTAGTTGACCAGATTTCCCAGGACCACTTGTTAAAGAGATTGTCTTTAATCCATTGTATATTCTTGCCTCCTTTGTCAAAGATAAGGTGTCCATATGTGCATGGATTTATCTCTGGGCTTTCTATTTTGTTCCATTGATCTATATTTCTGTCTTTGTGCCAGTACCATACTGTCTTGATAACTGTGGCTTTGTAGTAGAGCCTGAAGTCAGGTAGGTTGATTCCTCCAGTTCCATTCTTCTTTCTCAAGATCGCTTTGGCTATTCGAGGTTTTTTGTATTTCCATACAAGTTGTGAAATTATTTGTTCTAGCTCTGTGAAGAATACTGTTGGTAGCTTGATAGGGATTGCATTGAATCTATAAATTGCTTTGGGTAGTATACTCATTTTCACTATATTGATTCTTCCAATCCATGAACATGTTATATTTCTCCATCTATTAGTGTCCTCTTTGATTTCTTTCACTAGTGTTTTATAGTTTTCTATGTATAGGTCTTTAGTACACGGTAAAAGCAGTCCTAAGGGGAAAGTTCATAGCAATACAGGCACACCTCAAGAAACAAGAAAAAAGTCAAATAAATAACCTAACTCTACACCTAAAGCAACTAGAAAAGGAAGAAATGAAGAACCCCAGGGTTAGTAGAAGGAAAGAAATCTTAAAAATTAGAGCAGAAATAAATGCAAAAGAAACAAAAGAGACCATAGCAAAAATCAACAAAACCAAAAGCTGGTTCTTTGAAAGGATAAATAAAATTGACAAACCATTAGCCAGACTCATCAACAAACAAAGGGAGAAAAATCAAATCAATAAAATTAGAAACGAAAATGGAGAGATCACAACAGACAACACAGAAATACAAAGGATCGTAAGAGACTACTATCAACAATTATATGCCAATAAAATGGACAACGTGGAAGAAATGGACAAATTCTTAGAAAAGTACAACTTTCCAAAACTGGACCAGGAAGAAATAGAAAATCTTAACAGACCCATGACAAGCACGGAAATTGAAACTATAATCAAAAATCTTCCAGCAAACAAAAGCCCAGGTCCAGATGGCTTCACAGCTGAATTCTACCAAAAATTTAGAGAAGAGCTAACACCTATCCTGCTCAAACTCTTCCAGAAAATTGCAGAGGGAGGTAAACTTCCAAACTCATTCTATGAGGCCACCATCACCCTAATACCAAAACCTGACAAAGATGCCACAAAAAAAGAAAACTATAGGCCAATATCACTGATGAACATAGATGCAAAAATCCTTAACAAAATTCTAGCAATCAGAATCCAACAACACATTAAAAAGATCATACACCATGACCAAGTGGGCTTTCTCCCAGGGATGCAAGAATTCTTCAATATCCGCAAATCAATCAATGTAATACACCACATTAACAAATTGAAAAATAAAAACCATATGATTATCTCAATAGATGCAGAGAAAGCCTTTGACAAAATTCAACATCCATTTATGATAAAAACTCTCCAGAAAGCAGGAATAGAAGGAACATACCTCAACATAATAAAAGCTATATATGACAAACCCACAGCAAACATTATCCTCAATGGTGAAAAATTGAAAGCATTTCCTCTAAAGACAGGAACAAGACAAGGGTGCCCACTTTCACCATTACTATTCAACATAGTTTTGGAAGTTTTGGCCACAGCAATCAGAGCAGAAAAAGAAATAAAAGGAATCCAAATTGGAAAAGAAGAAGTAAAACTCTCACTATTTGCAGATGACATGATCCTCTACATAGAAAACCCTAAAGGCTCCACCACAAAATTACTAGAACTAATCAATGACTATAGTAAAGTTGCAGGATATAAAATCAACACACAGAAATCCCTTGAATTCCTATACACTAATGAGAAAACAGAAAGAGAAATTAAGGAAACAATTCCATTCACCATTGCAACGGAAAGAATAAAATACTTAGGAATATATCTACATAGTTGCATTTTTACTGTGTGAATAGTGAGAACATTTAAGATCTACCTTCTTGGCAAATTTCAACTCCACAATACAGTATTATTAGTTATAATCACCATTCTGTACATTCGATCTCCTTCAGTTCAGTTCAGTTGCTCAATCGTGTCTGACTCTTTGCAACCCCATGAATCACAGCACGCCAGGCCTCCCTGTCCATCACCAACTCCCGGAGTTCACTCAGACACACATCCATTGAGTCAGTGATGCCATCCAGCCATCTCATCCTCTGTCGTCCCCTTCTCCTCCTACCCCCAATCCCTCCCAGCATCAGACTCTTTTCCAATGAGTCAACTCTTCACATGAGATGGCCACAGTACTGGAGTTTCAGCTTCAGCATCATTCCCTCCAAAGAAATCCCAGGGCTGATCTCCTTCAGAATGGACTGGTTGGATCTCCTTGAAGCCCAAGGGACTCTCAAGAGTCTTCTCCAACACCACAGTTCAAAAGCATCAATTCTTCGGCATTCAGCCTTCTTCACAGATCTCCTTAGCCTTTTGTTAACTGCATTAAAAAAAGTTTACAAAACAGTTAACTGTGTGTTCCTATTTAAAGAGTTTGCTGATGAATCTCATTAAATGTTTTCTCAGAGAACAAGTTGGTTGCTGTGTTTACAATGAAGCATAAGCATAATTAAATAACTGCATTTATATTTTTATTAAAAATGTTCAAGATCTGCTGGTTACACAAAATCCAAGACTTATGGAAGACTTTGCTCCCCCAGTGTCTGCCCTGCTTTCTTGTCCGCCAGGCTGGATTCATCTCCTAGAATGGGTCCTAATTCTCCTTTGAGATTGGGTTCTCTTGGCTAACAGCAAAAGCAGAGAGATAGCATATGCATCCTAGGTCGCTCAGTCGTGTCCGACTCTTTGAGACACTATGGACTGTAGCCCGCCAGGCTCCTCTGTCCATGGGATTCTCCAGGCAAGAATACTGGGGTGGGATGCCATGCCCTCCTCCAGGGGAGCTTCCTGACCCAGGGATCGAACCCATGTCTCTTATGTCTCCTGCACTGGCAGGCAGGTTCTTAACCACTAACACCACCTGGGAAGCCCGAAGAAGACAATTCCTGGAGGTTAAAGGAAGTTGAAGGAAGAGGTAGCATACTAGAGTTGTATGAGGAGAAGAGCTGAGTGCTTTAGGGCTGAGGGCAAAGTGCTTGAGGAAATAGGGAATTTAAACTGTAGGGGGAAGGGATTGCATTTAATTTTCTCTTGGTACAGTGATGCTGGGTGATGAATAACCACGTGAATATAATGGCACAAACATGCATCCAATTAAGCTCACAGGTCTCTGAAGCTTTCATAGGCAGGGCTTGCTCCTAAGACTGAGGTCCAACAGGGTCAGCTAGGCAGCTGCAGTGACATTGGCTGTGCTCACTGCCATGTCTGGGGTTCACCTGGCTGCTTGCTGGTACACCATGACTTTGGTTCATGGACTAGACAGCTCAGCCCAGCGGCTCATGGGTCATCCTCTGGCAGGTCAGCCCCATGTGACCTTGCATGGCCAGAGCAGGAGAAGGAGCAGGGAAAGTCCAGTCACTCAGCCTCCACCTGTGTCACATTTGCTGCCATCTCAGTGGGCAAAGAAAGTCACAAGACCCAACCAACTGGGGGGTTGGGCACTGCCAAGTTGCATCCCAAGAAGGATGGATCCCAAGAGGAGGGAAGAATTGCAGAGATTAATGCAATCATCTGTAAGATGCTCATAGAAAAGGAAGAGTCACTAGCACAAGTAGGGGTGGTGGTCTTTAACACATGTGGAACTTGTTATTTTTGTTCAGTTGCTCAGTTGTGTCCAACTCTTTGAGACCCCCATGGACTGCAGCATTCCAGGATTTCCCTGTCCATCACTATCTCCCAGAGCTTGCTCAAACTCATCTTCATTGAGTTGGTGATGTCATCCAACCATCTCATCCTCTGCGGTCCCTTTCTCCTTTTGCCTTCAGTCTTTCCCAGCATCAGGATATTTTCCAATGAGTCCGCTCTCCACATCAGGTGGCTAGAGTTTTGAAGCTTCGGCTTCAACATCAGTCCTTCCAATGAATACTCAGGGTTGGTTTCCTTTAGGATTGACTCTTTCCTTTTGGCTTGCTGTCTGAGGGGCTTGCTGTCTGAGGGACTTGCTGTCTGAGGGACTCTCAAGAGTCTTCTCCAGCACCACAGTTTGAAAGCATCACTGGGGAGCTTTCAGTTCAGTCCAGTCACTCAGTCATGTCTGACTCTTTGTGACCCCATAGACCGCAGCACACCAGGCCTCTCTGTCCATCACCAACTCCTGGAGTTTACCCAAACTCATGTCCATTGAGTCGGTGATGCCATCCAACCATCTCATCCTCTGCTATTCCCTTCTCCTTCTGCCCTCAATCTTTCCCAGCATCAGGGTCTTTTCAAATGAATCAGCTCTGTGCATCAAGTGGCCAAAGTATTGGAGTTTGACTTCCCTCAAAATGGGCAAAAAACTGGGAGTCAGAGACAGAAGGGCAGTGTTTGCATTTTGCCCTGAGTGTCACTGAAGACTCTTGTTCAAATTTACTGACGGTATACTGTTAGCTTTCTGCATCTGAGGGGTCCACATTCTCAGATTCAGCCAATCTCAGATCAAAAAACATTTGGGGAAAAAAATTCCAAAAAGTGTCAAAAAGCAAAACTTGAATTCACTGCTGGCAACTATTTATATAACATATACATTGTATTTATGACTATTTACATAGCATTTGCATTGTATTAGGTATTAAAAGTTGAAAAAACTTGGGCAGGTGTGCCCAAGTGGTAAATTCTACACCACTTTATACACGGGATTTTAACATCCAAAGACTTTGGTATCAGTGGGAGTCCTGACTCTAGTCTCTTGAAGATACCAAGAGACAGCTGTAGCTTTTTCCTCTTCTGTATGCAAAAAAGTGACTCCATCATTTTGCAGACCTGCTGTAGGCCAGGCATTGTGCCAGGTGACCGAAGGACACAGAGCCTCTGTGGTCAAGAACCTCACAGTCTAGGGTAGTGTTTCTCAGCCATGGCTGCACATCACCTAGGAACTATAAAAAGTGCCAATTCCAAGGGCCAAACTTAGAAGTCCTATTTGACTCATCTTGCAGGAGAAAGTGGGATTTTTAAAGTTACCAGGTGGTTCTAAGGTGTATCCAGGGCTGCAGGAGAGATAGAGTGATACAGACCCAGCAAGGCCAGTGCTGGGCAGGACAGGGTGAAGCTGTGCAGGAACACCAGGGCAGTGAGGCTTGGAGAGGAGGAGGAGGGAGGGCTTGCTGGATCCTGCAGCATGCATGAAGTCAACAGAGCGTTGGGAAGGGCAACAGAGCATTCTAGAAGGCCAGTGAGAAAGCTCCAATGGTCCCAGAACAGCTGGCTATGAAGTGTAGAACTCACTCTTCTCAGTGGCCTTGGGATGAACACTTGGGGGTCAGAAACCTCACCTGGAGCTTTAGGATCTTTAGTAAAGGCACACCAGCAGAGTGAATTTGTTTTCTCATTGTATTCACTGTGTCTTCTCTTTCCTGTATGTGGATGCTTGACTTTTGCACACTCCAGGCCACCGTCCACTTTCCCTAAGCTTCCCTGTGCCAGGATCCAGATGACCAGGGACAGTCCTGTGCCCCCAGAAACTCCTGAAATTATTCAGACTAGCCAGTCCTAAGCCTGCTTGCCCTGCCTCTTCCCAAACTCCTGAAATTATTCAGACTAGCCAGTCCTAAGCTTGCTTGCCCTGCCTCTCCTGTTCCTTCCCACAGAAACCACCAGAGAAGCTCTTGATCACATTTTCTCCCTTGTCCCTGTGTCTCGTGACTGACCCTGATGCTTCCCCGGGGTGACCCCCAATGGTATGACGTGTCCCCTCCTCTTAGGAACCATGAATGACAGGCTTGTCTTTTCAATGGCAGTTGTCTCTTAATCTCTTGGCTTTACTATACCTCAAGTTTTCTATTAATAGACAATATTTCAGAGCATGCACTCACTGGACTGATTTTGAAGAATTGCCTCTCCATCTGTTGCTAACATATTTGTTGATAATTGTGATGAGTGCTCCCCAAAACGGCAATATCCAGCAGCAGCAACACCCCTATCCCCCTCATCAGAACACTGTGTGTGCCATGCCATCTCCATCTTGGCAGGAAGAGAGTCCAGGAAATTAACAGAAGGCATGTATTGATGCTGAAGCCTGAGATACAGGGATTGGAACAGCGGAGATGGAAGTGGAGAGAACCACTGGGGCAAATTGAGGGGTAGAGGTATTTCTGCTAAGTCTGAGGAACGAAGAGTTAGTGTCATTATTCTAGATAGGGTTCCAAGAGTTTAAGGATAAAACTTAGGAATGCAGTTTAAAGCTACACTGGGATCCTTGGGAGGGCTGTATTGAGATTCTTTCTGAAGACTGCTGGGAGTGGAAGGAAGTGTCTAGTACAATGTGATGTCTTAAGGTCCTGAAAACCCTGTGTAAGGAATCTCTCATGACCCCCCCAATAAATAGCCTCCTGTATTAGCTTCCCAGGGGTGTTGGAACAAAGTCCCACAAATTGAGAGGCAATCAAGAGCAGAGATGTATTTTCTCACAGTCTTGGTGACTGAAATCCAAGGTCAAGATGTCTGCAGGGCTGTCCTCCCTCTGAAGGCAACAGGGATGGGTAGGTGTCAGTTCTGTCCCTGAGCTTCTGGTTTGGTGACATGCATACTTCCTTGGCTTGAGATGGTGTAACTCCAGCCTTCAAATGGCTTTCTCCCTTGGCTTACTTTCTTTTTCCAAACCTTGTGCTGTGCTAGTCACTCAGTCATGGCTGACTCTTTGTGACCCCGTGGTCTGAAGCCTGCTAGGCACCTCTGTCCATGGGGATTCTCCAGGCAAGAATACTGGAGTAAACTGGAGTAAGTTGCCATGCCCCCCTCCAGGGGATCTTCCTGACCCAGAGATCAAATCCAGGTCTCTCACATTGCAGGTGGATTCTTTACTGTCTGAGCCACCAGGGAAACCCCATTCCAAATCTTGCCTGAGTGCATTTGAACAGCATGCATTTGAATGGCAGAATCTAAATCTTGCCCAGAACCCTAGCTGCAAGAGAGTCAAGACATGTTTTTTTGTTTCTCTCTCTCTCTCTCTCTTTCTTGTCCTTATAATACAGGGGGCAGGAAAGAAAGGAGTGGAAAAGGATACTAAGTGTCAAAAGATAATCTCTATCCCAGTGCCCCTCAGAGTCCTTGCAAAGAGCAGATCATGGCTGAGAAAGTGTTCTAAAAGCCTCTCTGCATCTGATTCATTGTGATTTGCATGATTGTGTAAAATCACATACCAAAATACATATGGAAGGGGAGCACATTGGTCAGGTAGCCTTGGCTATGCTAGTAACTAATTAACCAAAATCTAGTGATTTAACATTAAATTAAAAGCCACAGAAGTAGAGAAAGGGGAAAGAAACAGAATTACTGAGCTCATTCAAAAGCCTTGAGTGAGGTGGTGTTTAAGCAGGATCAACTCAAATAGGATGTGAAGTCTGGGCAGATTTTATGAAATCACAGTATATCTGGGGGAAGGTATTGAAACTCATCTCAGCTGAGTTGTTCAGTCGCTTAGTTGTGTCTGACTCTTTATGACCCCATGGACTGCAGCTGGGAATTCCCCCAAATCTCAGTCTAGGAGCTTAGGAAACCCCAGACCTGTTGCATTTCTTGTTCCCAGTTTTTTGTTCTCTTCTGTCTCAGGAGATCTGGGAACACACAGATTGTTTTGATAGCCCTGCCTTCCTACCCTATGACCAACAAATGGAAGGAAGTCAAAGCAAATAAAGCAGAAGAAAATCAGAGGGTCATTTCATTCTACATCAGGCAAAGGCCTGCCTTCACACAGTCAGTCTTCCTACTGCAGTAAAGCCAAATGAAGCCTGAAGAAGCTGGTACCTTAGAATTTGATTTGTTTCTCTCCCTCTCTCTCTCTCTTTCTCTCTCCCTTCCTTTCCTTTTCTTTCTTCAATTCCTTCTTTCCTTCCTTCCTTCTTCTTTCTGTCTCTTTCTACCACTGTCCTGAAGTAAGTTCAGTATGATCTCCATGAAGAGAAGTGGGAGGAAGGAAAAGTGTTCAGGATGATCCTAAGGGGAGGATCGGCATCCAGGGTTATATCACAGGGTTATATCACACCAGCATCTTGGAAGTAGATATTATTAGCTTTATTACCAGTGAGCTCTGGGGCCTTCCATGGGTGGGGCAGCTGGATCCACAGCTAGGGTTCTCATCCTCTTGAGCATCCTTGGGCATCCAGCTGCATCTTTTCAGCAGCACCACTCTGACCTCTGGCTTAGGCACGTTGTACACCTGTAAACCACCTAAGATGGAGACAGATGTTCATATGAGACTTGACTCTGAATTTCAGGGAAACAAGGCAAAAAAATTATGTGGTAGAAGATCATCTCTTACGCAGGGCCTTCTTGCCATCCTAACTTCTGGTCTAGCGCCCTCTGATGGCTACTACCTGAAGTCCAATCTTGGCTTCTGAGGACAGATCTAAAAGCCTGCCACTGGGTTGACTATCCCCTCCCAAGCAGACTCTCATCTTCTCCCAGGCTGTGGCCTTGTTGGTCCCAGTGAGATCACTCCACTGTCCTCCTTCATTTGGTAAATATCCATACAGAGTTAAGGTAATTTCATTTCAGGAGCTGAGAGGGGTGAAGGGAAGGGAGAGAGCATGGTGGAGCAGGAACAGACACTGGTGCAATGTGGCTGCAGGAGAAGCAAGTGAAAATACAGCAAAATCCAGGATGCTTTGGATGCTTCCTCCTGGAATATGCAAGGAAAATGCAGGAACCAGTTTCAAAGCAGGAGTCACTACTACTGGTAATGCTGAGTTGATTCTGTGCATCAGTAATTATTTCCCAGTGCAGGGACTGTGGATGGAACTTTAGCCCTGTATAATCTCCATCATCCCATCCCCCAGTTCCATGGCACAAATAACTGACACATCCTTAGTGTGTAGAGTTTCAAGTGCTCTTCCCCCAAATGCACAGATTGTTGTTGTTGTTCAGTCACTAAGTTGTGCCCTACTCTTTGCAACCCCATAATCTGTAGCACACCAGGCTTCCCTGTCCTTCACTCTCTTCTGGAGTTTGATCAAACTCATGTCTATTGAGTCAGTGATGCTATCTAACCAGCTCATCCTCTGCTTCCCCCTTCTCTTGCCTTCAATCTTTCCCAGCATCAGTCTTTTCCAGTGAGTTGGCTCTTCGAAGCAGTGACCAAAATATTGGAGCTTCAGCTTCAGCATCAGTCCTTCCAAAGAATATTCAAGGTTGATTTCCTTTAGGATTGACTGGTTTGATCTCCTTTCTGTCCAAGGGGCTCTCAAGAGTCTTCTTCAGCACCACAGTTTGAAAGCATCAATCTTTGGTACTCAGTCTTCTTTATGGTCCATTTCTCACTTCCGTACACTTTTCATGCACATGCCGAGCCTGATGCTGGCCCCAGGGAGTACAAAATCACAGAGATGGTGGCTGAGTCTCATCATTTAAGATCTGGTTGAAAAATTGATGCTGCTGTAGTCTTAAAAGTAAAAAATGGAATGTTGTCAGATCCTGTAAATATCATGATAGCTCTAAGAAGTAAATAATGAAGAAAGATGATAGCATTTGCTCACCATATTTCTTTCATTCCATCTTTTATTTGGTCAGTAAGTCAGCCAGTCAACAAACACTTGTTAAGTACTTTTTCCAGATCAGGCCAGTGCTAACATACAGGGGACATAGAAATGAACAAGGGAGGATACCTGGTCTCAAGGAGACAGACACAGCAGATACAGCATAGTGGATGCTAGGATGGAAGTGAAAATGGAGAGGAGTTGGGAGGGTCCAGGAGAGAGGCCTAAACCAGTCAGTCTTCCATGGACTAAGTGTGCATGGAATTAATTAAATTGGTATGTTGAAGCCTTAACTCCCAGTGTGATGGCTTTTGGAGCTGAGGCCTTTAGGAAGTAATTGGGTTTGGAAGAAGTCAAAGGATTGGAGCCCCCACAATGGGATTTGTGCTCTATAATGGGATGAAGGGACTGGAGCTTGCTGTCTCCTCACAATGTGAGGAGACAGCAAGAAACCTGCCAAGTAATCCAGGAAGAAACCAAGGACCCTAGCGTGCTGGACTCTGGTCTTGGACTTCCAGGCTCGGATACTGAGGAATAAATGTTGATGTTTACACCACCCAGTCCATGGTAATCTGTTTTAGCAGAGCAAGTCAACTGAGACACAACCCCCCATGGTAGTGAGTTTCCTGTTAGTGGAAGCAATCAAGCAAAGGCTGGATGTCCATCCATCAGGAATACAACTCTTGGGCCAGGTTTTGAAGAATGAATGGAAATCTGCCAGGCAGAGGGCAAAGCTTTCCAAATGGTGTCAAAGTCTTGGAGGTGTGATGAGTTTCCATGTGTTCAGAGAAAGGAGAGAGCAGAGCTGGAGTACAGGATGCACAAACAGGGGTGGGAGGGCAATTGTTGATGATTCTCATTCAAACTTTTACTAATGGATCTCACACCGTATACTGGGCTCATTCTCTCACTGATTGCTGAATGTTTTTAATTTACAGAAAGCAAATAGCCGAAAACTGTTCATATGTGCACACTTTGTAGTAAATTTCCGTTCTCCTGACAAGGGACTCAGAGGAGACCTCGTATGGCACTAATTTTCACTTTCCCACATCTTGACTCAACCGGTAAAGGAGGCACACCAGGAAGTTTCAGCTCATCAGCTAGCATGGTGTGGAAATCAAAAATGGGGTTCTGCTGTCTGGCACTCCTGCTGGAGGTGACTTGCTGGGAAGACAGGTCTGCTTCAGAGCTGCCCCAGAGCCTCCACCCTGGAGGGCCAGGAGGAAACAAGGACAGGGCCGGGCGACTCCACCCTGAAGGGGGCAACAGGGGGCGGTGGAAGCGCCCACTGGAAAGAGACTAGAGACAAAACATGGCTCTCCACGTTTCAGCTGCCAACCGTGGATGGGTCACTGGTCTCTAGAACTTCAGGCTCGAGGAGGGGGAAGGGCAGGACTTTCCTGGCAGTCCAGTGGTTACGGCCTCACCTTCCAATTCAGGAGGTGCAAATTCAATCTTTGGTCAGGGAACTAAGATCCCACAAGCTTCACGGACAAAAAACCAAAACCTAAAATAGAAGCAACATCGTAACAAATTCAAGAAAGACTTTAAAAACGATCCACATCCAAAAAATTTTTATAAAAGGGGGGTGAGTAGCCATACCCCACCCCCTACAGAAGTTCTTCAACGACTAACATGAACTTCAGCACCAATTCTGTACCGTTTACGCAACCTTAAACAATAGCAGCTTACATAGATGAGGGATGCATTTTTTCCCCTCTTAATCAGTTTCCCTGCTTTGAGTCTTGCCCCAGTAATCCACACACAAGCCAAAGTGATACAAATGACTGGGATTGTGTCTGTCTTTCTCAAAACCCTCAGGCTTGGGGTAAAAGCCACCTGAGCCCTTTCCCCCTTTCTCCTTCTGGCCTCCTTGCTGGCCCTTGCAAGGTCCTGGTGCTGCCAGTTCCCTCAGCCACCTCACTCCTCCCCCCAGAAGTCCACTGGCTTGCTGCCTCTCTTCTTCAGATCTTTGCTCAAAGGTCACATCCTCAGTCCCTAAACACCCTGTTGAATGCTCACAATTACCCTACCAGGTACTTATTAATATTAGGAGGCTTATAGAGTGAAATAACCTGCTGAAATCTTATGGTAAGTGGCTGCATGAATTAGGACACCAACAGTGTGTGGCAGACAACAAGGAGCCCAACTCAAATCGCCCTAAGCAACGTGTTTTTCAGCACGTATAACTGAAGCCCAGTGGAATATGGCTTCAGGCAGGGTTTGATCAGGCTTTGGTACCATTTCTCTGCTGTCCTTGCAGCTCTGCCTTCTCCAAAAATGGGCTTCATCTTTAGCTTGTCTTTCTTTGTGGCACCCAATGGCTTCTACAGTTTGGGGCAGGGGTCATTTCCCCACATCACACCAGCCAAAGGCAGAGAATATCACTTTAGATAGCTTCTGGAAGGAAAAGGAAGAAAACGTTTCCTTTCCTGAACCCCCTAGAAAATCATCTCCCCAGTTTTCATGGGCCATGATTTGTTCATATGCTCAGCCTGAGCCAACTATTAAAGCCACCTGGAGACATGTGCTCCATCCCAAAGCCAAATTAAATGCAAAAGTGACTTTTAGAATGATCGATGGAGTATGATCTCTTTATTGCAAGAACAAACCAAAGTCCTGTGATATGTGGATATACATTTGCATAAGCAAAAGCGAGAAAGAATGGAGGAGCTAAATGAATCAGTGTGGTTATGTGGCAGGTAGAGGAGACCCTAGGATGTTGAAAGGAGAAACTCAAACATGTATTTGTATTCTACGATTTATTATAATGAGCTGGCGTTACTTTCATCATGCAAATATTAAAGAATTTTAAGAGTGGGAGAAATGAAACCACATAAAAGCCATCTATATTCTAAGATTCCAGAATTCCGTCCCAAGGGTACTGCTGTGCTTGGAACTGTACAGGTGTGGGGTGCAGAAACCACTCAGATGTCCAGCTACTTTCACATAACTCACAGTCTAAAACTGGACTTGAATTTACTTGTTTGTTAGAACTAGAACTGAGGCAATGGGAGGGTGCAGGGTGGATTGGCCCCAGCTGGAGAAGGGATTGGAGCCACACCTTGGCAGGATAATGCTGCTAAGAGCAATGCTTACAGAAAATGCCCTCATTGTTGTGTGGCAGTATGCTGTAACCATTTCTTGTGTATTAATTCTCTGACTCCTCCCAACAGCCCTCTGAGATGTATATTTTGTTATCATCATCCCCATTTTACAGATGAGAAAACCAAGCCTCAGGGAGCTTAGTATTTATATTGAGGACATAATAAAAATGTTAAAGTTTAGAGGCACTGGTCCAGAGAGTGGAAGCTTCTGATAAATAAATGAGACACTTGAGACCAGACTCCTCCTTGCAGGAAAACAGTAGGTGGGGGAGGGGTGTAAAGAGAGGATGCTCATGCCCTGAGGGCACCTTATTCTGTCCACCTGCTCTGGCCAGTGGGGGCCTTAGTACGATACTGATGAACTGAGTAGGGAGGGGGCTTGAGGGTGGAAACCACTTTCTGTCCAGCCTAAAGTAATGGGAGCCGATGGGACATGGATGTCAAGTACCCTAAGAGGGAAGGAAGAGGGACAGGGAGGAAGGAGACAAGGAGATGTGGTGGTGAAGAGAGAAAAGAAAGTGTCAGAAGGAAGGTGGGAGGGGAGAAGGAGGAAAATCCAAATAGTCAGTATTGGTTCTCCGGGGAATCTGGGAACCTACCATCAACAGATGAAGGGGTAAAGAAGATGTGGTTTAGCTATATAACGGAATACCACTCAGCCTTAAAAAAAAAAGAATGAAAACTTGCCATTTGAAGCGACATGGATGGACCTGGAGGGCCTTATGCTAAGTGTCACCATGCTTTTCATTATCCTTGAATGTTATTCATCTTAGTGTTGAAAGTTTGTACCCTCTTACCAACCTTTCCCTATTTCCTCCTCTTCTAGCCCCTGGCAACCACTTTTCTACTCTCTGTTTCTATAAGTTTGGCTTTTATTTTTTAGATTCCACATACAACTGAGACGGTGCAATATCTGTCCTTCTCTGTCTGACTTCTCACTTAGCATAATGCCCTCAAGGTCCAATACTTAGGTTGCTTCCATGGCTTCAGTTCAGTCTCTCAGTTGTGTCCAACTCTTGCGACCTCATGGACTGCAGCAGGCTTCCCTGGCCATCACCAACTCCCAGAGCTTGCTCAAACTCATGTCCATCGAGTCGGTGATGCCGTCCAACCATCTCATCCTCTGTCATCCCCTTCTCCTCCCGCCTTCAATCTTTCCCAGCATCAGGGTCTTTTCCAATGAGTCAGTTCTTCACGTCAGGTAGCCAAAGTACTGGAGTTTCAGCTTCAGCATCAGTCCTTCCAATGAATATTCAGGACTGATTTCCTTTAGGATTGACTTGTGATTGTGATTCCACTTATTATTATGATTCCATAGCTTGGCTACTGTCAATGATGTGGCCAAAACAGACCCTCCTAAAGTATCAAATAAACACAAATGTAAATAAAAGTTCTGATATTTTCTTCCTGTACATCCCCCCTTGCATACCACACTGTTAAATCAGATGGGAGATAACCCAGCTGCCTGCAGCTTTTGCTAACTGCTTTTTCTGATTCTCTGTCTCCAGGACACGTTCACATCACAGACTTCAACATAGCGACAGTCGTGAAAGGCGCAGAAAAGGCTTCCTCCATGGCCGGGACCAAGCCCTACATGGGTGAGTGTTCCAGGCCCCCTCAGGCCTCAGCGTTCCTCTCCTGCTACATCCCACCCCTCCCTCAGCCCACCTCCCACTCCCACACCAGACCCCAGCCATGCTCTCTCACACCTTTGGCCCTTACCTAAGCTGTCTGGAGTTCACCTAAACTCATGTCCATTGAGTCGGTGATACCCATCCAACCATCTCATTCTCTGTCGTCCCCTTCTCTTCCTGCCCTCAATCCTTACCAGCATCAGGGTCTTTTCAAATGAGTCAGCTCTTCACATCAGGTGGCCAAAGTATTGGAGTTTCAGCTTCAACATCAGTCCTTCCAATGAACACCCAGGACTGATCTTATTTAGGATGGACTGGTTGGATCTTCTTGCAGTCCAAGGGACTCTCAAGAGTCTTCTCCAGCACCACAGTTCAAAAGCATCAATTCTTTGGCGCTCAGCTTGCTTTATAGTCCAGCTCTCTCATCCATACATGACTACTGGAAGAACCATAGCCTTGACTAAATGGACCTTTGTTGACAAAGTAATGTCTCTGCTTTTTAACATGCTGTCTAAGTTGGTCATAACTTTCCTTCCAAGGAGTAAGCATCTTTTAATTTCATGGCCGCAATCACCATCTGCAGTGATTTTGGAACCCCCAAAAATAAAGTCAGCCACTGTTTCCCCATCTATTTACCATGAAGTGATGAGACCGGTTGCCATGCTCTTAGTTTTCTGACTGTTGAGCTTTAAGCCAACTTTTTCATTCTCCTCTTTCACTTTCATCAAGAGGCTCTGTAGTTCCTCTTCACTTTCTTCCATAAGGGTGGTGTCATCTGCATATCTGAGATTATTGATATTTCTCCTGGCAATCTTGATTCCAGCTTGGCTCAGGCTTAAGAAAAAACAAGCAATAAGCCCTTCTTCTTTTTCGTTAAAGTCCAGCGGTGTTGCCAAAATACGTTTTGCTGCTGGTCATTGCAGGTCTGTATTCTGAAGTATACATTACCCTTCCAATATAGTTTCAGGTTGGCTTTTCTGTAGGACTTTTGATGGAAAGGTCATGTTGCACCAAGTCTTAGTTATGAGGGCTTCCCAGGTGGCTTAGTGTTAAAAAACACCCGCCTACTAATGCAGGAGACATAAGAGACATGGGTTTGATCCCTGGGTTGGGAAGATCTCCTGGAGGAGGGCATGAAAACCCACTTCAGTGTTCTTGCCTGGAAGATCCCACGGACAGAAAACCTTGGTGGGCTATAACATGGGGTCACAAAGAGTCAGGTGTGACTGCAGTGACTTAGCACACACACCGGGTCTTAGTTGTGGGATATTTAGTTGCGGCATGCAGGATCCAGTTCTCCTACCAGGGATGAAACCAGACCCCCTGCACTGGGAACGTGGAGTCGCAGCCACTGGACCACAAGGGAAGCTCCCAGAAATGTCTTTTGCTTTAATCCACATTCTGTTCTTTTACTTTCTTTTCTTTGTTAAGGATCCTTATTACCTGAATGTTGGGTCTTCTTTGCCAATCCTCAACATTTGCCATTTTCAAATCTTTTGTCTTTCTTCCTATGTTCAATTTGCTTCTCAATTTTTTATCTTTCTCTTTATTTTAAAGCAGTCTCTATTGTATTTGTTTTGTGTGCTTTCTCATGAAGTATTTGTTTCTGAAATAATTTTCCTTTTTTCTGATGTTTTTCACGAGTCCTCTTATGAGATTTCTGAGTATCTAAATCATAATTTACATGTTCTTTCATGTCTTGCATAATTTTTAATGTCTATATTATTCATTCTTAATGTCTATGTAGTTATCAATTGCTGATGACAAACCATGTCAAAACCTAGATGTTTAGAACAGAAGCAATCTTTTATTTATCACATCTGCTACTTGACTGAGTGGTTTTTCTGCTGGTTTTGGCTAGGCCCACTCATTCAGCTGCTGGGCCAGCCTGCTGCTGCTAAGTCGCTTCAGTCGTGTCTGACTCTGTGCGACACCACAGACGGCAGCCCACTAGGCTCCTCCGTCCATGGGATTTTCCAGGCAAGAGTACTGGAGTGGGACACCTGAAATGAACGGGCCCCTCTCTCTGCATGGTCTTTTATCATCAAGGAGACGAGAGTGAACTTGCTCACATGATGGCAGCAGTTTCAGGAAGGAAAGCCCAACTCTCAAGTGCCTACCGACCCTCTCCTTGCTTCACATTTCCTGATGTCCAATTGGCCAAAGCAAGTGACGTGACAAAGACCAGGGCCCACATGGGAGGGGACTGCGTAGAGTGTGGGTACCTGATGGCCTGATCCATTGGGAACCATTCATGAAACAATCCACCACACTGTCTTTTCTGAGGTACTTTCATTGTCCAGTGTTGTTCTGTTTGCCATTGTCCTTTCTCTTACAATCACTTTGCATGGAATTTCACTTAATGTTGGTTTTCCTGAATCGTTAGAAGATGGTGTGATTCAGGGTAGCTTCTCTAACCGACCTGCCTCTTCTATTGTTTATGTGACATGTCATGTCCCTAGGCAGCTTGCTACCTGGGATTTCCTGGCCCAGTCCTCTTGCCCACTTCCATCTGGACTTCCCCTTTCTTTCATCTGTAGGGCCCCCATCCTGCTTAGTTTTGATTTCACTCCCAACAGTTTCTCCTTGGGATCCTTCCTAGAAGAGAGCTCTGGCTGGATTGAGTGAATGGATTTTGTGTTCCAGACTCCAACTTCTGCAGAACTCACCAAGGACACTTTTCATTCACCTGAGATGGGGCTGGACAAGCCTCTCACTGTTTCAGCTGCTGTTCTCAGACTGGCTATTCTTCCCAGTCAGTGTCTGCTGACTCTTTTGGAGTTCTCTGTCCTCTGGTGCATCATCAGCTGTGTTATTTTTATACAGAAATCACTGCTATAGAGGGCTTATGACTGTTGCTGGTTTGTTCCCATCTGCTTATATTTTGGGGTTTGTGGGAACAACTTAGCTTTATAGTAAGTGTTGCCCATGGTTTTTGCTTTAACTTGTATCTGCTCTGCTAGTGTTTATATGTGGATTGTGGAGATTCAAGAACCATGTCATCACGTCTCCAGAATTGACTCCTTGTGTTATTTGTCACTAACTTAATAAATTACATAATAGTGAAACAATACTTTTTAGTATTTACTATGTGCTAGGCATTCTATCCATAACCTTATTTAAGCCTCATAAACATGCGTGCATGCTTAGTCACTTCAGTTGTGTCTGGCTCTTTGTGACCCTGGACTGTAGCCTGCCAAGCTTCTGTGTCCATGGGATTCTCCAGGCAAGAATTGTGGAGTGGGTTGCCGTGCCCTCCTCCAGGGGATCTTCCCGAGCCAGGGATCAAACTCATGTCTCTTATGTCTCCTGCATGTACAGGCAGATTCTTTACCACTAGCGCCACCTGGGAAGCCATTCATAAACATAAAGTAGGCACAATTATTTATTCCCACTTTTAGAGTCGAGAAAATGGGTTGAGAGTTAGGTGACCTGCCCAGGTTGACATCGGGATGAGAGCAGAGCCAAGTCAGTGTGAACAGCAGAGGGTATACATATGAGCAGATCTGTCTACTTCAGAGTCCCCTTGGGATGCTAAATACAGACCCCAATACAGCTTTCTTTCTTTTTTTTAAATTTTTTTATAACAGAAGTATTTTTATGTATTTTTATTTTTTACTTTACAATATTGTATTGGTTTTGCCATACATCAACATGAATCTGCCACGGGTGTACACATGTTCCCCATCCTGAACCCCACTCCCACCTCCCTCCCCATACCATCCCTCTGGGTCATCTCTGTGCACCAGCCCCAAGCATCCTGTATCCTGCATCAAACCTGGACTGGCGATTTGTTTCTTATATGATATTATACATGTTTCAATGCCATTCTCCCAAATCATCCTACCCTCTCCCTCTCCCAGAGTCCAAAAGACTGTTCTATACATCTGTGTCTCTTTTGCTGTCTCACATACAGGGTTATCGTTACCATCTTTCTAAAATCCATATATATGCATTAGTATACTGTCCCAATACAGCTTTCATTGTTGACGATCCTTCTGAAATCCCTTTCCAGAAGCATCTAGGTCTGAGGCAGTTCTGGAGGTCAGATCTGCAGTAAGATCC
This sequence comes from Bos indicus x Bos taurus, assembly GCF_003369695.1. Taxonomy (NCBI): domain Eukaryota; kingdom Metazoa; phylum Chordata; class Mammalia; order Artiodactyla; family Bovidae; genus Bos; species Bos indicus x Bos taurus. Next base: position 103,350,589 of record NC_040081.1, on the reverse strand, counting down.
AACAGAGATCAGATGGGCAGGACTTGGAGATGGAGAATGGCAGTGAAGGAGGGGGCAAAGCTGCCTCCAGGCCTCTGTGTCTAGCAGCAGAGTGGATTCCAGGGAGGCTCCCGTGCAGAGAGCACCACAGGAGGGGCGAGTGCGAGGGATGGTGGGGAGGATGGACTTGGAGGCGAGGTGTCTGTAGGAACTTCCGGACATTCGGATGTACTCCAAGCATCTGGAGAGAGGTGTGGACTCAGTCTGTGCATTGAGAGTTACCGTCATGGAGATGCAGCAAAGCCAAGGCAGTGGGAGAGAAAAACACTGGTTCTAAGCCCAGGAGCATCTTGCCCGAAGGGGTGGAGAGAGGCCAGAAGAGTCATCATCTGCAGAGGGAACATGGAGGAGAGGGGAGAAGAATCTCCCATTTGGAGCCGCCTCCATAATCCTATAGATTAGTTCCTACTGCCTTTAGGCTATTTCCAAAAAGAAAATTGATCTCTAGGAAATTGGGTTCTTGACCACTGGAGAAGTTCAAGACAGTGTTCTCCCAATGCTGACCTTTCAGCCCCTGCTTTCCCGCCATTCAGAGCAGACTTCCCTGGGTGCCTCGGCTTCCCACTCCTGTCTGAGGCTCCTCTGTCCTTGCTCTTAGCCTCTGGGAAAGCAGGCCCGTGGTGACCCAGCTGGCCACTCTCTACAGTGGCCCCACCTTCCAAAGGGAGAAGAAATCTGGACATGTATTGTGATCCCATCACATGTCTGTCATCACGTTTAATCCCCAGAAGATCCAGGAGAGTTTTTCATATCTCTCTCATTTTATATAAGAGTAAGCTGAGGCCCAGAGAGGTTAATTAACCTACGCTGAATCACACAGCTGCCAAGGGATAGAGCCAGAATTTGAAGCCACATGTATATGGGTCTGAAGTCCCTGCTTTTTTAAAAAAAAATGTTTAATGAAATATAGTTGATTTATGATGTCATGTTAGTTTCAGGTATACAACGAAGTGATTCAGTTATGTGTCTGTGTGTGTGTGTATATATATATGTATATGTATATGTATATATATATATATATAGAAAGAGAATGTTAAAAAATATTGTTTTAAACATTCTCTTTTCTCTTAGGTTATTGCAATATATTGAGTATAGTTCTCTTCATTATGTAGTAGGTCCTTGTTGGTTATCTATTTTATATATGCTATGCTATGCTATGCTAAGTCACTTCAGTCGTGTCCGACTCTGTGTGACCCCATAGACAGCAGCCCACCAGGCTCCCCCATCCCTGGGATTCTCCAGGCAAGAACACTGGAGTGGGTTGCCATTCCTTCTCTAATACATGAAAGTGAAAAGTGAAAGTGAAGTTGCTCAGTCGTGTCCCACTTTCAGTGACCCCATGGACTGCAGGCTACCAGGCTCCTCTGTCCATGGGATTTTCCAGGCAAGAGTACTGGAGTGGGGTGCCATTGCCTTCTCCGATTTTATATATAGTAGTGTGTATATATTTATCCCAAACTCCTAATTTATGCCTCCCCCACTTTCCCTGGGTAACCATAAGCTTCTTATGTCTATAAGTCTATTTCTGTTTTGAAAATAAGTTTATTCATATCATTTTTTTGGATTCCACATATAAGCAATATCATATGGTATTTGTCTTTCTCTGTTGGGTTTTTTCACTTAGTTTGACAATCTCTAGGCCCATCAATGTTGCTGTAAATGATGTCATTTCATTCTTTATGTGAAGTACTGTTCCATGGTATATATACAGATATATAATATACACACACACCTCATCTTCTTTAGGTTTCCCAAGTGGTGCTAGTGGTAAAGAGCCTACCGACCAATGCAGGAGACATGAGAAGTGTGGGTTCGATCGCTGGATTGGGAAGATCCCCTGGAGGAGGGCATGGCAACCCATTCCAGTATTCTTGCCTGGAGAATCCCAGGGAGAGAGGAGCCTGGCAGCTACAGTCCGTAGGGTCACAAAGAGTCAGACATGATGGAAGTGACTTAGCACACACGCATCTTCTTTATCCATTTGTCTGTTGATGGACACTTGCCTCCAAAGTTCATGCTTTTGATACTATACCAAGTTGCCTTTTGACACTGAGTTCTTGTATCAGAAAGCCACATTTCTCAGACAAGAGAAAGGTGTATTATCCCAGCTGTACCTGGGATTCCGGACTTCTGATGTCCTTCTAATTAAGGGGTCTTTGGTACTGAATTGATAAACAAATGTGCAGGAGAGGCTTTTGTGAGATTTGGAAAGTGCAACTTATTTACCAAAAGGAAATAATTTCAGAGACCATAGGGGTTGGCAGTGCCAGGCAGTAGGAGGTTAGTAGGGAAGATGAGGGTGAGGGGAAAACTCTCTCAATCAAGTCACATTCTGCAGTTCCCAGGGCTGTAAATTCCTGCTACCAAGCGGCAGCTTTGTTGACTTCGTTCACTTGAGCTATTTGATTCAAAGGCCCAATAACAAGTTCCCAGAATGTTCCAAACATGCATTCAGGGAACGGGCTGATGAGTAAGCTCCCAAAGGTTGCTCATGAAGAATGATCCCAGAAGAAACATTTGCATAGAGCTGAATTTTCATTAATTAAAAAAGCAGATGGAATTCACAAACAGGGAAAAAAAGAACTCTCTGAAAGGTGCCAGATTAGAAGTAAGAAATGTTCCAGCAGCTGTCTGGGGCTTCAGTTTATCCATCTGAAGTGAGATGAAGAACTGAGCATTCTTTCAGCAAACATGGAATGTTTGCATGTCAGGAGTGCAGGGCTCAGAGTCAGGCATTGGGCCCCAGGGACTCAGCATCTCTGGGACAGACAGCTGTGAAGGCCTGCATGTAAGCTGATCCCTGTCAAGAAAGACTCCCCAGAATGGGACCATCTGAATTAGACTCACAGGGTGTGTTCACAGCTCACCTGCCGGGTGAGGGTAAGGAGAGGCCATTCCAGTCCATGCAAAGGCATGGATGGGGTCATAACATGGTGGTCTGGGAGACCCTAGTGGTCGTGTTTTTTAATAGCTTTATAGAATTAGAGGAGGTGGGAGGGAGAGACGAGACAGACCAAAGCACCAGGGTCTTGAATGCCATAATAAGGGTCATGGAACCAGAAGATATGCCAATGCCAGAGACGGTCATGATCAGACTCATGGGATCAGCCTCAAGGGTGTCCTTGGAGAAGCAAACAGGTAACTGAGCTTGCCAGGAATGGGTCTCGATGAAGCGTGGGCTTCAGCATCGGGCAGTTTGAGTATCTTCTGCTTCGAGACTAGATGAACTAAGATAAATTACATTATCCAGTATAAGGTACATAAAGCACCCAGCATGGTGAAGGATGAACCACGGGACCTGATAGTGTCTTCATCTGAGAAATGGGACTAATGGTTATGCAAGAATGGCAACCCACTCCAGTATTCTTGCCTGGAGAATTCCATGGACAGAGGAGCCTGGAGGGCTACAGTCCATGGGGTCACAAAGAGTTGGACACGACTGAGTGACTAACTTCCCTGGTGGCTAAAGAATCCGCCTGCATTGTGGGAGACCTGGGTTCGATCCCTGGGTTGGGAAGATCCCCTGGAGGAGGCATGGCAACACTCCAGTACTCTTGCCTGGAGAATCCCTGTGGACAGAGGAGCCTGGTGGGCTACAGTCCATAGGGTTGCAAAGAGTTGGACACTAACGACTAAGCACTAACTGACACTGAACTTCTAAGCACACAGATTGACTAACACTTTCAATTGGCCTTAGTAGGCTGTTTGTGAGGAGTTCACGATGTGACTGTGGAAGACCAGTACGTGACGTAACGCCAAGTGTAGATACATCACACTGGTAGCTAAGATTACTACTGTTGCACTTGTCATTGTTATCCTTCAGATGCTTGATTAGTTGGTGTATGTTAAGCCCTGGGAATCCAGAGCCAGATATGACATTTCCTTGCCTTATGGAGCTTGCAGTCTAGTCAAGAAAACAGACTCAAAACAGATCCTAATTCATGGTTACAGCTGGATGGATTGGGAGTAGGTGGGGGTGGGGGGGAGTGCCCTGGGAGACCAGGGGGCTGTCCTTTCCCCAGTGAGCAAACACACTCACTGTGTTGAGTTGTTGTGGAGGCACCATGGCCCATGGCCACGCTTGTGCTTTCCTTGTAGAAATGATGGAGGTTAGAGGAAGTGAAGCGTGCTGCCCTCTGTGCCAGAGAAAGTGACAGAGTCAGCATTCAGACTCAGGTCAGTGAGGCTCCAAGACCCAGTATCTTCCCTGAGAACCTGCCAGTCATCCATCCATCCATTCGACAGAGATTTGTTGAGCACCTTCCACATGGCAGGCAGGGTTCTACAGGCTGGAAATACATCTGTGAACAAAATATTCCTGCCCTCATTGGTTTGGCTGTTTGTGAGAGAGACAATCACTTTGCAAATCATCAAACCAATAAACATAGTTTGAGATGTTTATTTTTGAGGAAGAATTTCCGTGCAGCAAAATGCACTCTTTTAGTGTATAATACTGTGAATTTGGACAAACACAGTCATGCAGCCACCACCATAACAAAGACAGAGAAAAAGTTCCAGCACCTCTAAAATTCTCTTATCACAGTCCCTGGGAGCTAGTGATCAGTACCCCTATAACTTGTACGAGTCCAGAAAGTCATAAAAACAGAGCCATATTGTCTATAACTTTGGGAATCTAGCTTTTTTTTTTACTCAGAATGCTGTGTTTGAGACTTAGCTATGTTGCAGGGATCAGCAGTTTTCCTTTTGTTTGCTGAGTAGGATTCCTTTGGATGAATGAAAGTGAAAGTGAAAGTCGCTCAGTCATGTCTGACTGTCTGCAATCCCATGGACTATACAGTCCATGGAATTCTCCAGGCCAGAATGCTGGAGTGGGTAGCCTTTCCCTTCTTCAGGGGATCTTCCCAACCCAGGAGTCGAACCCAGGTCTCCCACACTGCAGGTGGATTCTTTACCAGCTGAACCACAAAGACAGTGAAAGAGAGAAAGTGAAGTCGCTCAGTCATGTCCGACTCTTTGCGACCCCGTGGACTGTAGCCCACCAGGCTCCTCGGTCCATGGGATTCTCCAGACAAGAATACTGGAGTGGGTTGCCATTTCTTTCTCCAGGGGATCTTCCCTACCCAGGAATTGAACCTCGGTCTCCCGCATTCCAGGCAGACACTTTAATCTCTGAGCCACAAGGGAAGCCCCAAATACACATCCAGTATGTATATTGAATGAATATACATAATCAGTTTATCCATCCACCAGCTGTAGGGCATTTGAGTGGTTTCCAGTTTTACAAAATTAAAGATAAACTGTTTACATGCAGGTTTTTATACAAACTTTAGCTTCTAGTTGTTGTTATTCAGTTGCAAAGTCGTGTCAGATTCTGCAATCCCATGGACTGCAGCACATCAGGCTCCTCTGTCCTCCATGATCTCCTCCTCTGTCCTCCACTATCTCCTGGAGTTTGCTCAAATTCATGTCCATTGAGTCGGTGATGCTATCTAACCATCCCATCCTCTGCTGCCCCCTTCTCCCTTTGCCTTCAATCTTTCCCAGAATCAGGGTCTTTTCCAATGAGTCGTCTCTTCACATCAGGTGGCCAAAGTATTGGAGCTTCAGCTTCAGCATCAGTCCTTCCAATGAATATTCAAGACTGATTTCCTTTAGGATTGACTTAAGTTGCTACTTCTATAGAATAATTTGTTAGAAGTGGGATTCTTGGATCCTATCCATGCACCTTCTTTGTGAAGTATGTGCTCACATCATTGGCCATTAATTTATTGGATTGACTGACTTTTATTATATATTCTGGTTATAAGTCCTTTACCAGACATGTTTGCAAATATTTTCACCAGTCAGTGGATTATCTTTCTATTACATTAATAGAGTCTTTTAAAAGGCAGATGTTTTAAATTCAAATAAAGTCCAATTTCTTTTTCATTTATTGATCATGTACTGGCTGTCATATCTAAGCATCTTTTCCTCCATCACTGCTGCTGCTACTGCTGCTAAGTCACTTCAGTCGTGTCCGACTGTGTGTGACCGCATAGACGGCAGCCCAGCAGGCTCCCCTGTCCCTGGGATTCTCCAGGCAAGAGTACTGGAGTGGGGTGCCATTGCCTTCTCCCTCCTCCCTCACATAAGGTCAAAAAGATTTTCTCCTTTGTTTTCTCATAGAAGTTTTATACTTTTGCATTTTATATTTAGAGCTATAGTCCATTTTGAGCTCACTTTTGAATATGATGTGAAGGTTCATTTATTTGCAAAGACTGTTCAGTTGTTCTATCCAGCACCATTTGTTGCAAAGACAGTTCTTTCTCTATTGCACTGGCCTTGCAACTTCATCAACACTCAACTGACCATAAATGTATGGGTCTATTTTCTGGATTCCATTGATCTATTTGTTTATGCTTTGGCCAGTCTCATACTTTTCCAGTTGCTTCATAGTAATATTTAAATCAGGTAGTGAAAGTCCTTTAATTTTTTCTTCTTTTCAAAATTATTTGAGCTGTTCCTATACCCTTTGCCTTTTCATGTAAATTTTATCATAGAATCAGATTGCTGATTTCTACCCCCATCCCCAAAAAAAGTCCTGATGGCTTTTGTTAGGATTACACTGAATCTAGGTCAGTTTAGAAAGAAGTGACAACCTAACAATGCTGAGTCTTCCAATCCATGAAGGCAGAATCTCTATCCATATTTTTAGATGACCTTGGATTCTTTTATAGTTTTCAGCCTACCAATCTTGCAAATATTTTGTTACAAGTAGACCTGTCTTAGGCTTCCCTTATAGCACAGTTGGTCAAGAATCCACCTGCAATGCAGGAGACCTAGGTTTGATCCCTGGGTTGGGAAGATCCCCTGGAGAAGGGAAAGGCTACTGACTCCAGTATTCTGGTCTGGAGAATTTCATGGACTGTATAGTCCATGGAGTCACAAAGAGTCGGACACGACTAAGTGACCTTCCCTCACTCACTCACTCAGGCCTTATCTTATGAATTTTGGATGCTATCCAAATGGTGTATTTTTAAAAAAATCAGTTCCATGTCATTCATTGCTAATCTTTAAAGACACAACTGATTTTTGTGTGTTGACCTGATATCCTGTAATTTTGCTGAATTCACTTATCAGTTCCAGCAGGTGTTTTAGTAAATTCTTTGAATTTTTTATGTAGGCAGTAAAGGCAGTTTTACTTTCTCCTATCCAATCTGCATGCCTTTCTTTGTCTTATTGCCCTGTCTAGAACATTTACACTTGGTCTTGATCCTGATTTTTGTCGTAAATCAATTAGTTGTGGGGTTTTTGTTTGTTTGTCTTCCTGCTAGGTATGATATTAGCTATAAGGTTTTTGTAGTTGCTTTTCATCAGATTAAGGAAATTTCCTTCTATTTCCAATTTTCTAAGTTTTTAAAAATCATAAATGAATGTCAAATTTTCTCAAATATCTTTTCTGTGACTATTAAGATAATCATATGGTTTCTCTTCCATAGTCCCTTGAAATACATTTATTTTAGAATATTGAACAAGCCTTCTATTCCCAGAGTAAATCCCACATGGTCATAATGTATTTTCCTTTTTATATAATGCTATAATCAATTTGCTGATATCTCATTTACAATATTTACATCTAGGTTCATGGGGAATATTTATAGTCTTCTTGTAACTTTCTTGTGTAATTTTGGTATCAGAGAAATGCTGGCAATGTAAGTTGGAAAATGCTCCCTCCTACTCTGCTTTGTGGAAAAATTTGTGGAGAACTGGTATTATTTTTAGCATATTTGATTGAATTGACCACTGAAGCCACTTGGGCATGCAGTTCTTTGCAGAAAAGTTTTTAACTATGACTTTGATTTCTTTAATAGACTTGATCAATTCTGTCTATCTGTTTTTTCTTAAGTAAGAAAAACCATGTAAATCTTAAATAAGATTTCGTCATTTATGTTTCAAGAAATTTCTCTGTTTCATTTCACTTTTCATGTATTTGGGTTATCAGTTCAATTCAGTTCAGTCACTCAGTCATGTCTGACTCTTTGCGACCCCATGAGCCGCAGCATACCAGGTCTCCCTCACAACCTCAGAGTCCACTGAAACCCATGTCCATTGAGTCGGTGATGCCATCCAACCATCTTGTCCTCTTTCGTCCCCTTCTCCTCCTGCCCTCAATCTTTGCCAGCATCAGGGTCTTTTCCAGTGAGTCAGCTCTTCACATCGGGTGTCCAAAGTATTGGAGTTTCAGCTTCAACATCAGTCTTTCCAATGAATACCCAGGACTGATCTTCTTTAGGATAGACTGGTTGGATCTCCTTGCAGTCCAAGGGACTCTCAAGAGTCTTCTCCAAGAGCACAGTTCAAAAGCATCAATTCTTTGGCGCTCAGCTTTCTTTATAATCCAACTTTCACATCCATACATGACCATTGTTAGGCTCAGAATGACTATTTCCAACTCTTACATTTTCAACAGAAGCAGAATTTTTTGAGGTCTTTATAAGAATTATGTTGCAGAAAGACAGGTGCTGATGAGACAGATGGATTCGATTGGAGGGGACAGGATAACACTGATGAGGATGTGAACTTTCAGCTGGGTTCTAAAGGACAGGTAGATGTTGTGCAGTACAAAAGGGGGAAAAGCATTGCAGGAAATGGAATTGTATTTTCCTAGACCCTGAGGTAAGAAGGAGCTTGTCACATAGAAAGAACTAGAAGGAAGCTACGTTGGCCTGATAAAGTAGACAAGGAGAGGGAGCCTGGAGGCATGGCAGGGCCAGATCATGTGGTTCTTGTATACCAACCAAAGCTTTGGACAGTGTGAAATTTTAATGAGCAATATTGGCCTCAGATGAACAGGAAATCCTGGAATCCTTTAAGAAAGCAGCACTGTCTAAATGAACTTAATCAGCCTGACACGCCATTTGGATGTTTATCCCGTTTCACATATTGACTGTAAAATGCACTGGATTCCAATCCTGTGCTTTCAGTTAGCACTTTCCATCATTCTCTAGAAAACTTTCCGAAGGTCTTTTTTGTTAATCTGTTACTTTAATCTGACACATTTCACATGAAGTAGATTTCTGCTACTGGTACATCATTTATTTCTGTACCTTGTCATAACTTCAGACATGCAGATGACACCACCCTAATGGCAAAAAGCAAAGAGAAATTAAAGAAACTCTTAATGAAAGTGAAAGACGAGAATGAAGAAGCTGGCTTAAAACTCAACATTAAAAAAAATGATTTAAAAAATGAAGATCATGGCATCTGGTCCCATCACTTCATGGCAAATAGATGGGGAAACAATGGAAACAGTGACAGACTTTATTTTTTGGGGCTCCAAAATCACTGCAGATGGTGACTGTAGCCGTGAAATTAAAAGACACTTGCTTCTTGGAAGAAAAACTATGACAAACCTAGATAGCATGTTAGAAAGCAGAGACATTATTTTGCCAACAAAGGTCTGTATAGTCAATGCTATGGTTTTCCAGTAGTCATGTACACATGTGAGAGCTGGACAATAAAAAAATGCTGAGCACCAAAGAATTGATGCCTTCTAACTGAGGTGCTGGAGAAGACTCTTGAGAGTCCCTTGGACTGCAAGGAGATCAAACCAGTCAATCCTAAAAGAAATCAGTCCTGAATATTCATTGAAAGAACTGATGCTGAAGCTGAAGCTCCAATACTTTGGCCACCTGATGCGAAGAACTAACTCATTTGAAAAGACCCTGATGCTGGGAAAAATTGAAGACAGGAGAACAGACGGCAGAGGGCGAGATGGTTGGATGGCATCACCGACTCAATGGACATGAGTATGAGCAAACTCTGGGAGATAATGAAGGACAGGAAAGCCTGGCGTGCTGCAATCCACAAGGTCACAAAGAGTCAGACATGACTGAGCAACTGAACAACAGCATCAGACCTTCTGTATTTACTCACCCAATTAAGCTTCCCCTGCTTTTCCTCTTATGCAGACAGGTGAGATCCTACTGGTCCACACTGGAACAGTGTCTTACATACTTTAATAAAACAAGTCTTCTGTTGCTATTAATGCTATTTGTATCACCAAATAAAAAGAAATTATCAGATTGACACAGCAGTTTCATTTCATCTCAAATTAATATGTGTGTGACACCTGATTTCATCTCCAAGGTAAAAAGCCAAAGGAACATGAATTACCCTAAGGGATACAGACAGAGGCCAGTCATCTTGCTTATCTCTGCTTTTCATGGCTTTTCTGCAAACTCTAATCAAAGAATGATGATGGAACTCTGAATCATCTGGGGACATGTACAGCATGTCCATCCGTTAGTTGGTCTTTCATTTATGGATGTATTTCATTTCTCATTCAGTGATGAATTGATACAATAATAACTAGCTCATATCTATTTGGAATTTGCTCTGCATCAGCCCTTGTTCTAAATGACTCCCATATGTTATCTCGCTATGGGGTAAAGGCTGTTATTATCCCAGGGGATCTGAGACATATGCAGAAGCTAAGTGCTTGTCCAGTGATAAACAGCAAAGGTGGCCACTGAGATTCAAAGCCAGGATTCTGTGACTTCAAACTCTGCTATTCTGATTCCTTGAGCATCTCTATCTAGACCAGCTTCATGCTAATCCCTGAGGTTTTCACCCTGACCTAGTCATATCCTTGTTTAAAGAGCTCACAGTCCAGTGAGGGCAATGGGCATGTATATCCTTAATTACAATATGGCCTGATTAGTGCTGTAGGGGACAAACAGACAAGGGTTTGGTAAGAATCCAGAACAGTGATATGCTTGGTGAGAGGGGGAAAGAAGGGAACTGAGGATCAGGAAGGGACTTGATGAACATTCCACAGTGGGTGTAAAATTTGGTCTGTGTTTTGAGGTATAAATAGGAGTTCATGATTATAAAAATCTGGTAAAGATTATCAGGCAAGTCACTGAAGATTAAAAATAAAGCATGTCCTATTTTTTCCTGTTGGCATATACTCAGTTGCTCATTCATGTCTGACCCTATGGACTGTAGCCCACCAGGCTCCTCTGTCCTTGGGGTTCTCCAGGCAAGCATACTGGAGTAGGTTACACAACAGGCATAATAAAGACAGTGGCCAAAATATGAGGAAACTGGAACCTAATTTTTTATAAATTTTTCATGCTAAGAAGTTTGACTTTTATTCTAGAGTATACAGAAAAATTTGGAGTGATTTTAATTAAGTAATTTGAACATATGAATGATAATAACACAATGTTATATTGCATTTATAGAGCACTTATTTTGTGCTTAATAAATACATGCAGAACTTCACTTTTTTCTTCTCCATAACATGATGTGGCAGATACAGTTATTCCTTTTTAAAGATGAAGACAATCGAGGCAAAAAGTAACAGGTCAGACAGCTTGCATGAGGCTGTCATGGCAGTAAGCCTAGCCTGAATCATCACCACATTCACACATTCCGTCTCTTTTTTTTCATTGATGCTACTGACTTAGAAAAGTGTTGCAGGAGCAGGTTCAGTTCAGTCACTCAGTCGTGTCCAACTCTTTGCGACCCCTTGAACTGCAGCACTCCAGGGTTCCCTGTCCATCACCAACACTCGGAGTTTACCCAAACTCGTGTCCATCGAGTGTGTGATGCCATCCACCCATCTCATCCTCTGTCATCCCCTTCTCCTCCTGCCCTCAATCTTTCCCAGCATGAGGGTCTTTTCCAATGAGTCAGTTCATCACATCAGGTGGCCAAAGTATTGGAGTTTCAGCTTCAACATCAGTCCTTCCAATGAACACCAAGGACTGATCTCCTTTAGGATGGACTGGTTTGATCTTGCAGTCCAAGGGACTCTCAAGAGTCTTCTCCAACACCACAGTTCAAAAGCATCAATTCTTCATCGCTCAGCTTTCTTTATAGTCCAGCTCTCATATCCATACATGACCACTGGAAAAACCATACCTTTGACTAGATGGACCTTTGTTGGCAAAGTAATGTCTCTGCTTTTTAATATGCTGTCTAGGTTGGTCATAACTTTCCTTCCAAGGAGTAAGCGTCTTTTAATTTCATGGCTGCAGTCACCATCTGCAGTGATTTTGGAGTCCAAAAATATAAAGTCAGCCACTGTTTCCACTGTTTCCCCATCTATTTGCCATGAAGTGATAGGACCAGATGCGGTGATCTTAGTTTTCTGAATGTGGAGCTTTAAGCCAACTTTCTCACTCTCCTCTTTCACTTTCATCAAGAGGCTCTTTAGTTCTTCAATTTCTGCTATAAGAGTGGTATCATCTGCATATCTGAGGTTATTGGTATTTCTCCCAGCAATCTTTATTCCAGTTTGTGCTTCATCCCGCCCAGCGTTTCTCATAATGTACTCTGCATATAAGTTAAATAAACAGGGTGACAATATACAGCCTTGATGTATTTCTTTTCCTGTTTGGAACCAGTCTGTTTTTCCATGTCCAGTTCTAACTGTTGCTTCCTGACCTGCATACAGGTTTCTCAAGAGGCAGATCAGGTAGTCTGGTATTCCCATCTCTTCCAGAATTTTCCACAGTTTTTTGTGATCCACACAGTCAAAGGCTTTGGTGTAGTCAATAAAGCAGAAATATATGTTTTTCTGGAACTCTCTTGCTTTTTCTATGATCCAGAAGATGTTGGCAATTTGATCTCTGGTTCCTCTGCCTTTTCTAAAACCAGCTTGAACATCTGGAAGGTCACGGTTCACGTATTGTTGCCTGGCTTGGAGAATTTTGAGCATTACTTTACTAGTGTGTGAGATGGGTGCAATTGTGCGGTAGTTTGAGCATTCTTTGGCATTGCCTTTCTTTGGGATTGGAATGAAAACTGACCTTTCCCAGTCCTGTGGCCACTGCTGAGTTCTTCAAATTTGCTGACGTATTGAGTGCAGGAACAGGTGGGTGGGGTTAAACATCCCCAGGCTAGGGTGCATGAGGGGCTGTCATTAGTCCAGACAGTTATGAAAGAGGATCAGAGAGAAGAGGAAGATTCTGGAAGGGAACAATGATGAATCAAGAGTTAATCAAATCATCAAAGCATGGGCTTCCCAGGTGGCGCTAATGGTAAAGAATCTGCCTGTCAGTGCAGGAGACACAAGAGATGCAGTTTCAGTCCCTGGATCCGGAAGATCTCCTAGAGTAGGGAATGGCATCCCATTGCAGTAATCTTGCCTGGAAAATTACATGGGCAGAGGAGCCTGGCAGGCTACAGTGTGTAGGGTTGCAAAGAGTCAGACATACCTGTGCAACTGAGCACACATCAAAGCGTAGACTGACTTCTGACTCTTGCAATTGAGCAGACCATTGGCAGAGACTGGGAACCCAGGAGAAGGGGCAGTTGGAGAGGGGTGATTTGGCTTGGACATAGTAAGAATGCCATGCCTGTGGGGCTTCTGGGTGGAGGTGTCCAGATCTGGCCATTCTACTGGCTGGGATGTGCAAACTGAAGTGAGACTCAGTGGACAGGAGGCCTGGGCTCTGGCCCCAGCTGGGCTGGAAGCCATGGAACGCCTCTAGTAGGTTTCAGCTTCCTCACCTACAAAATGTAGGAGAGAAAGGAAATGACCTTGAAGGTCCCCTCTAGGCTGAAATGTGGTGATTCTATATTCCCAGTCCAGAAGGACACAATTACCTGTGGAAGCCAATCCTGGAAGCCAGTCAACTTGTAAGCTAGACATTGAATAGTGTGTCACACTCCACTGCAGCAATCAAAGCCTTCAGGAATATTCATAGAGCTAAAGCAGCAGGCTAATAATTATAACTTAGGAGGTTTCTGGGAGTTTTTCCATATTTTTAGTCTAATGAGGAAGTAGCTCTGCGTGGTGAGCCGAAGGTGGCAAAATCCACCAAAGGCATATTTTCATTGCCTTGAGGCGATCTCTTTCATTCGACACCCCATGTACTTGCTTTTCTGGAAGGCCAATTCTCTGATGCCACTTGGAATCCAGACTCACTTTCCATTTAAAACCTGCATTGGCAGAATTGCTCAGCTGCTGCTAGAAATGGTTGATGGGAGGTAGGGCTGATCTTTTCATGCCCCTGGTCATGCTGGAGAAGCCGCTTCCATGGAGCCTGGTGTCAGCCCAGGGTATTCATTCATGGGCTCACAAGTATCCACAGAGCATTCAGCATTCACTGGGCACCATGAAGGACCCTGGGGATGTAGCGAGGAAGGCTGCTGCTGGGGCACTGTGATTCAAGAGCCACTTTTATTAATGTGCATGTTAATGGCAAACTACACATTCTTTCGGATTATGTCAAAACCTTGATTTCCTAAATTTAGCATTCCTAGACCTTCATAAACATTCTTGATTTGGGTTCCAATTAAATTTGCAGATTTAATGCATTGACTTTGGAGAGATTTTGTACTATAAGACATGTAAAGTATGTACATATATACTACATGCTAAGTCACTTCAGTCTTGTCTGACTCTTTGCAACCCTATGAACTATAGCCCACCAGCCTCCACTGTCCATGGGACTGTCCAGGCAAGAATATTCAAGTGGGTTGCCATGCTCTCCTCCAGGGGATCTTCCCCACCCAGATATCAAAACTGCATCTCTTATGTCTCCTGCATTGGCAGGCGGGTTCTTTACCACCTCACATATATGTAGTGTGTGTGTGCATATATTTTTTATGATACATTATTTTTCTTTTCATCATACATGTAAAGATGGTATAACATGGTGGGAAATGTATGGATATTGAAGGAGACAGAGCAAGGCTCTGGTCATCATTCTGGATGACACTGGAGAATGAGGGGAGCCAGGCTTCCAATGAGACTTGGGACCTTGATAGGTCTGTCACCGCTCCAAGCCTGGCTTCCTCTTCAGTTCAGTTGTGTCCGACTCTTTGCAACCCCATGGAATGCAGCACGCCAGGCTTCCCTTCCATCACCAACTCCTAGAGCTTTCTCAAACTCATGTCCATCAAGTCAGTGAGACCATACAACCATCTCATCCTCTGTTGTCTCCTTCCCCTCCTTCCTTCAATCTTTCCCAGCCTCAGGGTCTTTTCCAATGGAGTCAGTTCTTCACATCAGATGGCCAAAGTATTGGAGCTTCAGCATCAGTCCTTCCAATGAATATTTAGGACTAATTTCCTTTAGGATGGACTGGTTGGATCTCCTTGCAGTTCAAGGGACTCTCAAGAGTTTTCTCCAACACCACAGTTCAAAAGCATCAATTCTTTGGCACTCAGTTTTCTTTATGCTCCAGCTCTCACATCCATACATGACTACTGGAAAAACCATAGCTTTGCTTCCTCAGACGGAGATAATGATCATTTTCACCTCCCAAGGTCCTTCTGAGGTTAAAAGGAGATCACGCACATGCAGCTGCAGATAGTGCTCCATAAATATTAGCTTCCCTGAGGAGTAAATAATAGAGGTAGAGAAACCTGAAGAGCTTCTAGCACATGGTAGATGCTCAGTCAATGGCACATTAATAGCACAGCTCTTAGCATTGTAAAGAAAGCCACTGCTTATGATAACAGTGGGATAGTGGTATTGAGTCCCCTCTAGAAAATTGTAAGAACAGCCTTCCACACTCTTCCACTCACCACCTAGATGGCCCTGAACTTGCCCCTTTACCTCTCTGTGTCTCTTTTTTCTTCATCTGTGGTTCAGGGTGCTTTAAGGATGTGTGCTCAATGGTGTCTGACTCTGTGACCCCATGGACTATAGCCCACCAGGCTTTGCTGTCCATGGAATTTTCCAGGCAAGAGTCTATACTGGAACAGGTTGCCACTTCTTACTCCAGGGGATCTTCCCAACCCAGGGATCAAACCCGTGTCTCTTGTGCCTCCTGCATTGGCCTTCTCTGTGTCCCAAATCTCTCCTTTCTCTTATAAAGTCATCAGACACTGAATCTAGGAAGGGTCCACCCTGAATCCAGGATGATTTTTATCTTGATGTCCTTAATTACACATGCGGAGCCCCTATTTCTGAATAAGGCCCTGTTTACAGATGCTGGAGGTTAGTACTTGGATGTAGTCTTTTGCGGACACTATTCACCTTCCCCGGTGGCTCAGGTGGTAAAGAATCTGCCTGCAAAGTGGGAGACCTGGGTTGGATCCCTGGATCAGGAAGATCCCCTGGAGAAAGGAATGGCTACTCACTCCAGTATTTTTGCCTGGAGAAGTCCATGGCCAGAGGAACCTGGTGGGCTACAGTCCGTGGGTTCACAAGGAGTCAGACACGACTGAGCAACTAACATTTTCGCTTTCCTTCACCCAACTACACTCTACCTCCTCATCTGGAATGTGGAGATCATTGTAGCACTAGTTCAATTGGGTGACTGGAAGAATGAAGGAAGCTGTATGTGTAAAATCCTTAACACAGCACCTAGCAAACTGTTTCCACACTCACTCATTCATACATGAAATAATGGTGGCAGGTGTGTGTCTTGTACCTGTCCTTCAAGTTCTAACCCTCTATGACGCCCTCACTTCTAAGCACTGGTTCCAGGGCACTACAGCAGTCATTTTGGCGGCATATGGATTGTGACGTAAATGTTGTTTATGTTCTCTCAGCCCCAGGTGTGCGAGGGAAGGGAGATTGCCACCTTCTCTGGGAGTGGAGTCACAGGCTGCAAATAGTTGTCACGTGGCTCGTCAGGACAGCCAAGACAGAACTGGTCAGATGCTGCTTCTACTATGAATTCCAGATGGGCTTGGGGCAGCCAGGCATGACAAGGCTTTATGGGGACAGCTGGACACACAGCCTCTCCTGTAGTCCTGAGCGTGTCCCTGCCTCCGGCCTGGTCTGAGCACGTGGGCCGGGCCAGCAGCTGTCAAAGTCCTGGTTCTGCACAAGCCTGCACGACTGTCTCCTTTATCAGAACCCTTCGCACAGAGGGAAGAAGGACAAGTGCACAGATTGGGGTGCAGGGAAGGAAGCCCCTCTGGGTTGGAGCCCAGCCTCAGGCTCCCAGAGTGGGATGCAGAATAGCACAGCTCAGTGCCCCGAGAGGCTAGGAAATCAGATGTTTGCTCACCAGATGTTTACTAAACCGGTACAACTACCACCTTTGAATTCAGGTTGATCTAGGATGGATAGGAAGGGGAAGATGGAAAGATGCCCAGAATGCCAAGCTCATAGGGTCTGGAGACTGATGAGTCATGAGGCTGAGGAGGTTGGAATTTAGGATGGTCCCCAGGCTGACTGGGAGGACAGTGAGAAGTTGAGTTTTATGAAGAGAGGACATTTGAATGCCAATTCTACTAACAAAAACCATGCCCAAGATTTCCAGAGCACTCACAATGGACCAGCCTGGTATCAGGCTTAGCTCTTAGCCAGCATTTTTCCTTAATACTCATAAGAACCCTGTGAATAGACTGTTTATTATTGCTCATGCTTTACAAACTGAAGCAAAGAGAATGTGTTAACCCAGCTGCAATCACACCAACCTTCTTCCTATTCCCCAGCACACAAACCACTTGGTGAGGCTCAAATAAACCAAAATGACATTTCCCCAAACTCCCAATAACATCTTCCCCAACGTAGACTGATTATGGTTTTGTACCCAAACGTTGATGCAAAGCTTACTTCAAACTGGAATTTGACTAGTATGTAAGGCACACCTCAGCTCTGCACTCTCTCCTGTGTGACTTCATGTGCTCTGCTGTCCCTCTCTGAACCTCTTCGGGAAAGCGTGTCAAATGATAATATGACCCTGGGGGTTGTCGTGAGGAGGAAAGGAGAATCTTTGGGTGCAGTTGTTATAAAATACAAAATAAATGGTGTGGGTTGCTGGAGGACAGCTAGAATTTGGCCGAGGGTCAGGTTCATTGATGGTAAGAGTTGGACCATAAAGAAAACTGAGTGCGGAAGAACTGATGCTTTTGAACTGTGGTGCTGGAGAAGACTCTTGAGAGTCCCTTAGACTGCAAGGAGATCAAACCAGTCAATCCTAAAGGAAATCAGTCCTGAATATTCATTGGAAGGACTGATGCTGAAGCTGAAGCTCCAATACTTCGGCCATCTGATGTGAAGAACTGACTCATTGCAAAAGACTCTGATGCTGGGAAAGATTGAAGACAGGAGGAGAAGGAGGCGACAGATCACAAGATGGTTGGATGGCATCACTGTCTCAATGGACATGAGTTTGAGCAAGCTTCGGGAGATGGTGAAGGACAGGAAAGCCTGGCATGCTGCATTCCATGGGGTCACAGAGTCAGACACGACTGAGTGACTGAACAACAACAGGTTCAAGTGTCCAGCTGCCCATCTAGAGCCAAATTCAAGCATCCTTTGTCTACCCTTGTCTGCCTCCTCTGGCCCTTCCTGCCCCCACGCCATCTGAATGCCAGTCTGAAAACTGAGATGTTTTTAGTCACAACATGTCCTGGTTCCCCATGACAGAGCTTGGCTGCTCTGACACCTGTAAAATGGAATTACATCTGTAAATTAATTTTCTAGAAATGACCTGCATTTCCCAAGACTTTCCTGGAAGCCAGTGTGAGCAATTAAAGCTTGAGATGCACTCCTGGCCTGGTGAATTGGGGGTGATGCAGTGATGAACCTACCTTCCAGCAGCTTAGGAAGCAGCAGGACCCCAGGGGACCCCAGGACAGCTGCAGCCCCCTGAGGAGTGAGGGTCCATCCCTCTGGGGGCTCCACCCTCCACTGGTTTATTACAGAGGTAAAATTCACATAACCTAAAATGAATTGTTTGCAAGCAAACACAGTGGCATTTAGTACCTTCACCACATTGTGTAGCCACCAGCTCTGTCTAGCTCAAGAACATTCATCATCCCAGAGGAAACCCAATGAGCAGTTGCGCCCCATCCCCCCACCAGCCCCTGGCAACCCCTGATCAGCCTTCTTTCTCTGTGCATTTACTTATTCTGGGCATTTTGTATTGATTCCCACCTATGCTAAAATAATGTTGTACTGAGACTAGACTAGGCACCAAGGGCTCTAACCATTCTGGTTGTTGGGACATCTGACCTGGTGTTGGTGCCAAAGCAGACTGACATTTACCTAGCTTCTCAGCCCCTTAGGAGTGAACCAAATCTGGCCTCTGTACCCCAACACCAAGTTAAATCTCAGAGACAGAGTGTTGGGTGAAGTAGGAAAGAATAGCTTTACTGCTTTGCTGGATGGATCACAACCTGGAATCAAGATTGCCAGGAGAAACAGCAAAACCTCCGATATACAGATGATAGCACTCTAATGGAAGAAAGTGAAGAGAAACTAAAGAGCCTCTTGATGACAGGGAAAGAAGAGAGTGAAAAAGCTGAATGTTGAACTCAACATTCAAAAAACTAAGATCATGGCATCTGGTCCCATCACCTCATGGCAAATAGAAGGGGAAAAAGTGGACACAATGAGAGATTTTATTTTCTTGGGCTCCAAATCACTGCAGATGGTGACTTCAGCCATGAAATTAAAGATGCTTGGCCCTTGGAAGTAAACCTATGACAAACCTAGACAGTGTATTAGGAAGCAGAGGCATCATTTTGCTGACAAAGGTCCATATAGTCCAAGCTATAATTTTTCCAGTAATCATGTACAGATGTGAGAGCTGGACCAGAAGGCTGAGCAGCAAAGAATTCATGCTTTTGAATGGGTGGTGCTGGGCAAAACTCTTGAGAGTCCCTTGGACAGCAAAGAGATCAAATCAGTCAATTCTAAAGGAAGTCAGTCCTGAATATTCATTGGAAGGACTGATGCTAAAGCTGAAGCTCCAGTACTTTGGCCACCTGATGCAAAGAGCCAAGTCATTGGAAAAGATTCTGATACTGGGAAAGACTGAAGACAAAAGGAGAAGGGGTGGCAGAGGATGGAATGATTACATAGCATCACCGACTCAATGGATATGAAATTGAGCAAATTCCAGGAGATAGTGCAGAGAAGGAAATGGCAACCCACTCCATGTTCTTGCCTGGAGAATCCCAGGGACGGGGGAGCCTGGTAAGCTGCTGTCTGTGGGGTCGCACAGAGTCAGACGTGACTGAAGCGACTTAGCAGCAGCAGCAGCAGCAGATAGTGAAAGTCAAGGAAGCCTGGGGTGCTGCAGTCCATGGGGTTGCAAAGAGTCAGACACGACTCAGCAACAGCAACAACAACAAATTGCTTTTCCAGGCAAAGGGGGCCACAGCAAGCAAATGCCCTCAAAGCTGTGTGTCCCCACCTGGAGTGGATAGTGAGGGGTCTTATAGTAATGGTTCAAAGAGGGTGACAAGCTCACGGACATTTTGCTGATTGGTTATTGGTGAGGTAAGTGAGGTCCGCATCATCCACCTTCTGGTTCTAACCGGTCTGGGTCTACTTGCTTGTGGGCATCAGGCCCTTGGGCTTCCCAGGTGGCGCTAGTGGTAAAGAACCCCCCTGCCAATGCAGAAGATGCAAGAGGTGCAGGTTCAGTCCCTGTGTTGGGAAGATCCCCTGGAGGAGGGCATGGCAATCCACTCCTGTATTTCTTGCCTGGAGAATGCTATGGACGGAGGAGCCTGGCGGGCTACAGTCCATAGGGTCGCAAAGAGTCTGATACAATGGGAGCGACTTAGCACAGCACATCAGACCCTTAATTTCTCCCACCTGGTGGGGGTTTTAGTATCTGCAGAAGAGCTCCAAAATGTTATGTGTATCGCTTGGGAGGGGACCAGGACTCTGCCCCAAGGCTGCATTATTGTTTCTAGTCTGTTCCTCCCTTGTCTCTGCATCCCCTCCCATCCTTGCTTTGCATCTGTTTGAAACTACAGGTTGGAGCTAAGGGAAGGTCACAGACACTGAGTGAAGCTCATTTCCTGTCATCAAAGAATCGGCGGGCACAGAAAGTCTTTGTGCCCAGGAGCCCCACAGGGTCCTGCTCCGTGACGGTGTAGGCTCTTCCTCTTAACTCAGACTTTATTCCCCATGCTGACCATGATTCATGCTCCACCAAACCCTCCTCCCTGCCTGCTTTCCCTGACTCCCCAGCAGACCGCCCTCTGCAGCGGGGCGCCCTGTCTGTATTCTGCCCCAGGTGTCACATGGGGTTGCTTGCGATGCCTGCAGCTTGTCTCAAGCTGGCTTGTGACTTACAGATGGTAGTAACTACGTAGCATCGTCGATGGGATGTGAGCCTCACAGTCCAGCTCCTGGCCCCATGTCCTCCTTCTTGGGCATGATGCATGTCAAGTGAGATGCCCAGTGATGTCTTTTGTCCTGTCTTTGGCAGCGCCGGAAGTGTTCCAGGTGTATGTGGACGGAGGCCCTGGGTACTCCTACCCCGTTGACTGGTGGTCCCTGGGTGTCACAGCCTACGAGCTGCTGCGGGGCTGGGTAAGATGTGTGTCTGTGTGGTGAGCATGGGGACTGTGGAAGTTGGCGGGGGAACTCAGGTCCTACCAGGCTTGGGTAGAGTCGGATGGCCATGTCCCATGGGTGGTGCACCATGCTGGCAAGGAGCCCTGGGTGTCTGTCCTGATGGCCCATGTGCCAGCTCCACTGTCCTGAGTGTTAAAAAGCTCTTAACCAGCTTCTGGTCCAGGCCCTCATTCTACTTGTGCGCAGAGGGATGTCAAGGGGAAGGGTCTCTTGCTAAGCTCAGCCACGAATCAGTGGCAGCTCAAACACTCAAAGCACCCCAATCTCATGATTTCAGCCCACAACATCACGTACTCATGCTCGATCAGACTCTCCTGCTTGTTTTTTGCTATTGTTATTTTTGTCCCAATCTTCCCCGAATACTTAGCTCAGTGTCCTATAAAAGTGGGGCATTCAGTGAGTATTTTTGTTTTATTTCATTTAAATTTCATAACTAAAGATGACTAAGGGAACTCTTTGGCAACTAATAGCTCAGTTTTATTTTAGCAGGAAGAATTATGTTAAACTAATTTGGAGGCATATTTTTTCTATACAAATATCATTTGAAAAGGATGCCACTTAACCTCTCAGGACCATGGCTTCCCCCTTATACAATAAGGATAATAACATCCTTCCATTTTATTCTGTGGCACTGAAGTTATCCCAGGATCCACGTGCCCAGCTGGGACACACGGCTTTCATATTAGTCGCCTTACAGCATCAAAGAGTCGGGAACACCTTAGTGACTGAACAACACAATGACACCTTATAGGTCTGGCACCCAGCACACGACTGTGGAGAGTGAGTTCCCATCACCGGCTGCTCTTTTAACGTTATCCCACGGTCATCTGCATATTTAAGCTGGCAGTCAGCACTCCTGGAGGTAGGGGCTCCCAGTGCAGGGTGATGAGGGATGGGAATGAATGAATGATGACAGCTAGGTGAAAACCATCCAAGCTATGTGAGTGTTATTCATTATCGCCCTGTGGTTCAAGCAACTGTTCTCTGCTGTTGAACTCAATTATTTCCCCTGAGTTCCTCAAAAAACGTATTATGGCACGTGGTTTTTTAAGAATGCAAAAAATAATATAGGTGATCTTGTGAGTTTTCTCAGGCACTGAATGAAAACTACCTCCCACAGGCTTGCCTAAGGCTTACCTATGGGCTTTCCTGGTGGCTCAGAGGGTAAAGAATCTGCCTGATTCTTGAGCTGCCACCGATCCACAGCTGAGCTTCGCAAGAGACCCTTCCCCTTGACATCCCTCTCCCCACAAGTAGAATGCAGGAGTCGCAGGTTCAACCCTTGGGCCGGGAAGATCCCCTGGAAGAGGGCATGGTAACCCACTCCAGTATTCTTCCCTGGAGAATGCCCAGTTTTGCTGCAGCTCTTGAATGGTCTGGGCTGGTGGTTGCAAAGCACAGGATTCCTCAGCCTCAGCTCTATGGTTGCTTGGGTCTGGATACCATTTTGTGTGGGGGGCTGCCTTGTACATTAGAGAGTATTTAGCAGCATTCCTGGCCTCTAACCACTAGAGACCAGCTGGAATCACCCCCACAACTGAAATGTTGCCAAATGTTGCCAGACGTCCCTTAGGGGACAAATTATCCCCAGTTGAGAACCACTGCCAGAGTACTCAAGGGCATGAGCGAAAGGAGATTCTGAACGTCAGGCCACATTGTGCCCATGACCTGGCACAATGCGCTTTGCATGCAGCCGCAGGTAGAGCCCTAAAATCCACACTATGGCACCGTGAAGACTTCTACCCTCTCTGCTTCCTCCCAACCACCTCCCTCACCTGGTATTACCCTTGGCTTTGACTCCAGTCAGCATTTCTCCTTAAGGTTCAGTAGACAGAGAAGGTGGGGGTGATGGGAAATAGAGGAGGGTTATGGAGGTCCTAGGGTTTCTCAGGTGGCTCAGTGGGTAAAGAATCTGCCTGCAATGCGGGAGACCCAGGTTCAATCCCTAGGTCAGGAAGATCCCCCAGAGACGGGACTGGCTGCCCACTGCAATATTCTTGCCTGGATGAGTCCGTGGACAGAAGAGTCTGGTGGACTACAGTCTATAGGATTGCAAAGGGTCAGATGTGGCTGAAGCGACTGAGCACACACACACACATGCATGGAGGGCCTACAGTTTGCAGCAGAACTAAGAACCTCTGGATGCACGCCAAGTGGTGGGCTCAACCACAGAGACGAGCATCTATTGGTTTATTAACCCAGCAAAGTGAGAGAGGTGGCCCTTGAGTCGAACGCTGCCTTCCTGTCCCTCAGTGAAGCAGAGAGATCGCTGAGCTGGAAGTTAGAAACCTGGGGTGAAGTGAACTCTCTGACCTTGCTCCTCCAGTTCCCATAAAGCAAGGGATTTTCAAGCTTTGCTTCCTAAAAGCAAAGGACTCTGCAGGAATGATTCAACAGTTCATAGAGGGAAAAAGATTTCTCCAGCTGCTGGAGCTTTAAGCAACCTGGGGAACTGTTCTTCACTTGCATCTGTTCTGTGTTTTGGATTTTGAGCAAAAAGATTTTGGGGGAAAAACATTGGATGAGATGGTCCCCAAGGCCCAGCTCAGCTCTAGCAGTTAAAATAACAGGTCTGTGGCAATTCTTTTCCTGCTTATTCTGTTTCTTGGTAAATTGGAATTTTTGTAAACTGGGTTTCCTGGAATAGACACACTTGCACTCCATAATGAGTCTATCAGGTGCCCTGCTGCCAAAATCACTTTCACCAGCTGAACAGGTAATTACATCACCTTAAAAATACTGCTGGCTTCCCTGGTTCGATGCGGGAGTCCCGGCTCTGATCCCTGGGTTGGGAAGATCCCCTGGAGAAGGGAATGGCTACCCACTCTGGTGTTCTTGCCTGGAGAATTCCATGGACAGTGGAGTCTGGCGGGCTACAGTCCATGGGGTTTCAAAGAGTCAGATAGGACTGAGAGTCTAACACTTTCACTTTCATAAATACCACTCGGTTTTCTTAGCACATCCTAAGACCAATGAGTGAGACCAAGCCTCAGTAGAACTCTTGACCACAAGTCGGTGGAATATTGATCTTAATATTGAACAATATTCTCGTCTCCACAACCACCCAAACAGATCAAGGCTGAGCCTGGAGCTTCAAGATGCAGTGCAGATTTTAGTCATAGTGTTCCAAATGCATTTCCAGAAGTATTTAACTGCTATATTAGCCTCATGGCTGATTATGGTTACTGTTATTCTCATCGTTGTTTTTATTGGTCTGGTTCCCTCCAGAAGTCGGGGGAGAGAGAGAGAAAGGCTCTTTGTGGGGCCTGGGGGGGCAAGTAAAATTCATAGATGCCTTGAAATAGCCAAGTAGGAAATAGAATGAAGCGTAAATGATAACAGAAGTCTGTACACTTGTTGGCTGATTCTCCAGTTGGGTGCTTGAGTTCCCGTCTCTGATGGAAAGAGCCGCAAAGGAGAATCTGGGTCTTTGGGGCATTGGGAAAGTCACTTTTTGTCTCTCAGCCTCAGTTTTGCAAACTAAAATGAAGAGGTGAGCCAGCACCCTGACACCTGCAATAGCTGGGTTACCAGGGCGGGGCTTGGACCGGAGTCAGAGAAATGGCCTTTTGAGAGGCAAAAAGATGGGAAGAAGCGATCCTGAAACGATCCTTAAGAGTTCAAAAACCAGAGTCTCAACCCCTGAAGGCTGGTCTTTGGGTGGTGGCATGAACTCTGGTTTCCTGAACCCCCTCCCGCACTAAGACAGCACCCCTCTACCCCTTCCGTGCACCCAGCAGCCCCTGTAGGGGCCCCCCAGCATGCACCCCACACCCGAAACCCCTCACTGCCATCTTTTCCATGAAGAGCTGAGAGGGGTCGGGACCCTGTCTGTCTGCTCACACCAGAAGCCTGGTCTACACAGCACTGACACCTCCCAGAACAAAGCAGAAGTCAGACACCTTCCCTAGAACTCTGCCTGAGGATGGCTAGGGTAGTGGTCTTAGTCTGCTCGGGCTGTTGTGACCAAGTCCGACAGACCAGGCGGCTTAAACAATAGAAGCCTGTTCTCTCGTGGCTCTGGGGCCTAGAAGTCCAAGTTTAAGGTGTCTTCAGGGCTGACTCCTTCTGAAGTGAAGGAAGTGGTGAAGTGGTGAAGGAACCTGCCCCTTTACACCTCACATCAAGATGCTTCCTCATTGCTAGAAGACGGCCGTCTTCTCCCTGTGTCTCCTTGCTTGGTGTCTCCTCTATGTCTATCTCCCTGGGTACTAGGGTCTTTCTCTAGGGTTTCCCCTGTTTACAAGGACACCAGTCATATTGAATTGGGGGATCCCTGCTAATGACCTCGTGAAACTTGATCACCTCTGTAAACACCCTGTCTCCAAACAAGGCCACCTTCTGAGGCGCTGGGATTTGGACTTGAACATATAAACTTGAGGGACACAATTCCCTCTGCGACAGTAGTGCTCAGAGGTGAGCTGGGGGTTGATACTGCCTGAGCTTTAATGTCGATGTCATCACATTCTAGCTCTGGGGCTTGGGGCCTCCGGCTCATCTGCTGTAAAGTGGTCATATTGTGTGTGCCTGCTAAGTCGCCTCAGTCATATCCAACTCTTTTCAACACTATGGACTGTAGCCTGCCAGGCTCCTCTGTCCATTGGATCCTCCAGGCAAGGATACTGGAGTGGGTTGCCAGGCCCTCCTCCAGGGGACCCTCCCGACGCAGAGATGGAACCCAGGTCTCCTGTCTCCTGCATTGGCAAGCGGCTCTTTACCACTAGCACCACCTGGAAAGCCCAGGTGGTCACATTCACAGTAGCCAGCTCATGGAGATGCTGGGAGCTTTGTGTCACATCCCAGATGCTCTCAGTGAATATTCACTCTCATTTCTAATTGTGGTGGTTGCTCCTGGTGAAACGCAAAGGGATCCTGCAACATGAAAGCAGGCAGCAGCTTTGGGTGGAAATTTTAAAACTGAAACTGTACTCCACTGCCTATTAAATTCAAAAATGTTTGAAGCCAGATTTAAAGAATGTTAGTGTAGCAAGCTGATTAGACTTTCTAGGGAGT
Organism: Bos indicus x Bos taurus; assembly: GCF_003369695.1. Taxonomy (NCBI): domain Eukaryota; kingdom Metazoa; phylum Chordata; class Mammalia; order Artiodactyla; family Bovidae; genus Bos; species Bos indicus x Bos taurus. The sequence continues at coordinate 103,324,293 of NC_040081.1, read as the reverse complement.
CCACGGGTTTCCCTGGTGGCTCAGATGGTAAAGAACCCACCTGCAATGCAGAAGACCCCGGTTCAATCCCTGGGTCAGGAAGATCCCCTGGAGGAGGGCATGGCAACCCACTCCAGTATTCTTGCCTGGAGAATTCCATGGACAAAGGAGCCTGGCGGGCTACAGTCCGTGGGGTCGCAAAGAATCGGATATGCATGCACACACAGGGAGCTCATGGTTTGGGGTTTTGCCCTATTGGGCGGAAGGGAGATTCCCAATTCAGTAAAACTGATGAGAGAGGAGGCAGCCAGTCAGGAAGAAGCCCCTTTCTAGGTGGATGTATCAGAAGGCACAGGTGGACCCATGTCGGCAGGCATCTTCCTCGGCGGGGGGGTGGGGGGGCAGGGCCCATTTGGTAGAGATACAGACACTTCCTTCCAGGGAATTGTATCCAAACCAGGGCTCAGGATCACCTCCCTTTTCCCAGCTGACGTCTCCAGTTGCTGCAGCCCCATGGTAATCCAAGTTCCACGAGGTTGGAGCTGGCCCTTTATGCACCATGGGAGCCCAGCACGGTGTTTAGGTTGACGGTCTGTGTTCCATCAGCAACTGTGAATGATCTGACCATCATCTTTGTTGTCCTGCTGCTCCGGGACCTGCTGGGCAACAGATACTGCTCGGTGCCCTGAGGACACAGAGATGTAGGTTTTGTAATCCCACCTACCAGGAGCGCCCCCCACCGCTTCGCAGGAACTCCATACCAGTCAACCAAGGTCACGTGGATTAACAATGAGCTCATTCCTCCAGATTTCTCCAGGATCAGTTTGGTCATTGAAACATACACGCTTAGGAAACAGTTGCCTGCTCCAGCCCTGGGTCATGTGACCCTGATGGAAACCTGGAAGCTTCCTGGAGTACACAGCCAGGTGGAGGGTGAAGAAGAGGCTCTGAAAGAGCTGTTCTTGGGTGGAAGGGGTGGAGGGAGTCAGCTACTGTTCAGCCACTTCCCCAAGGTCCCAGTCAAAGGAGGCTTTCCAAGCTTTGAGAGGTGTTTGGAGGCCAAAAAAAGAAAAGAAATCTGCCCACTCCAATGTCAAGAGAATGTGTCAGAAAGCTCAGTGCTCTGCCGTGCTGGGGAATTGGTAAACAGGGCTTAGGCATCCTTCTGGTGCAGAAGAAAGGATGGCAGGGGGAAATGGCCCAGCCTCCCTACTTCCCTCGCCCAACCAGACCCAGACTTGGTGATTCCTGCCCTGCTCACTTGTGGGGCGGCTCAGCCAGGGCAGGGAAGATGCAGCCAAGCCTGCCAGAGGGTGGGGGGCTGTGAATGGTGAGAGCCACTCCTCTCTGCAGGCCTAGGTCTGGAACAGAGACTCTGGGGTTAGGGTATGGGTCCTGCCTCTGCCGCTTCCTGGCTATGTGACCTCACCAATCACTGACCCTTCTGGGGCTGTAAGAGAACACCCACCCACTGGGTTCCTGCACTGTTCACTATTGACATTAGGGTCCAGGCCACCTGCTCAGCCATGTAATTGGAACACCCACTGTTACCTGCAGGGAAAGAATAAACCACCCCTCATATTGACACAGTTTTTTTTTATATATTATTTATTTTTGATTTTCAGTCACTAAATCATGTCCAACTCTTTGTGACCCTATGACTGCAGCCGCACGCCAGGCTTCCCTGTCCTTCAGTATCTCTCAGAGTTTGCTCAGACTCCCATCCTTTGAGTCAGTGATGCCATCCAACCCTCTCATTCTCTGTCGTCCCCTTTTCCTCCTGCCCTCAATCTTTCCCAGCATCAGGGTCTTTTCCAGTGAGTTAGCTCTTTGCATCAGGTGGCCAAAGTTTAATTATTGAACTATAATTTATCTACAATGTTGTCTTAATTTCTGCTGTACAGCAAAGTGATTCAGTTATGCATATATAGACATAGATTTAAGTAGATACAGATACATACATTCTTTTCCATTATAGTTTATCATGGGATATTGAATATAGTTACCAGTGCTATAGAGTAGGACCTTGTTGTTTATCCACTCTATATGTAATAGTTTGCATCATCTAATCCCAATCTCAGTCCATCCCTCCCCTACCCTGTCTCTCTTGGCAACCGCAGGTCTGTTCTTTGTGTCTGGCGTGTGGATGGCCGTCTCTGATGCTGTCTGTTGTCCCTTGTTGCAGAGACCGTATGAAATCCACTCGGCCACGCCCATCGACGAGATCCTTAACATGTTCAAGGTGGAGCGTGTCCACTACTCTTCCACGTGGTGCAAGGGCATGGTCGCCCTGCTAAAGAAGGTAAGGGGGCAGCCGCCCGTCTACCTGGCCAGGGAGCTGGTCACTCAGTGCAGAAACAAACAGACCAGCCGACTAAGGAACGAGAGGACGAATGGAGGGACAGTGGTGAAAATACCAAAGTCAGCGGGGTTCTAACATCTCACGGAAGGGCTCTCACCATCTCACTTCAAGATCACAAAGCTGCTGGACAGAGCGGTGTGGCCTGAAGTAAAATCTGGGATGACAAAGACCTCAGACTTTTTTCACCCTGCTACCAACTTCTAATAATTAGAAATATTTAATGTATATGGTTCTTTAAAATTTTTACAAATCATCTTTTAACTCACTGAGCTTTAAGAAATTGGGTATCTCCTGACTTTTCCTAGGAATTGTTCAGTTCAGTTCACTCAGTCATGTCCGACTCCATGGACCGCAACACGCCAGGCTTCCCTGTCCATCACCAACTCCCAGAGCTTGCTCAAACTCATGTCCATCGAGTCCGTGATGCCATCCAACCATCTCATCCTCTGTCGTCCCCTTCTCCTGCCTTCAATCTTTCCCAGCATCAGGGTCTTTTCCAGTGAGTCAGTTCTTTGCATCAGGTGGCCAAAGTATTGGAGTTTCAGCTTCAGCATCAGTCCTTCCAATGAATATTCAGGACTGATTTCCTTTAGGATTGACTGGCTGGATCTCCTTGCAGTCCAAGGGACTCTCAAGAGTCTTCTCCAAGACTACAGTTCAAAAGCATTAATTCTTCAGCTCTCAGCTTTCTTTATAGTCCAACTCTCACATCCATACATGACTACTGGAAAAACCATAGCCTTGACTAGATGGACCTTTGTTGGCAAAGTAATATCTCTGCTTTTTAATATGCTGTCTAGGTTGGTCATAGCTTTTCTTCCAAGGAGCAAGTGTCTTTTAATTTCATGGCTGCCATCACAACTGTGGTGATTTTGGAGCCCAAGCAAATAAAGTCTGTCACTGTTTTCATGTTTCCCCATCTATTTGTCATGAAGTGATGGGACTGGATGTCATGACCCTAGTTTTCTGAATCTTGAGGTTTAAGCCAACTTTTTCACTCTTCTTTTTCACTTTCATCAAGAGACTCTTCAGTTGTTCTTCACTTTCTGCCATAAGGGTGGTGTTATCTGCATATCTGAGGTTATTGATATTTCTCCTGGCAATCTTGATTCCAGCTTGTGCTTCATCCAGCCCGCCATTTCACATGATGTACTCTGCATGTAAATTAAATCAGCAGGGTGATGATATACAGCCTTTTCATACTTCTTTCCCAGTTTGGAAACGTCTGTTGTTCCATGTCTGGTTCTAACCATTGCTTCTTGACCTGCATGCAGATTTCTCAGGCGACAGGTAAGGTGGTCTGGTAGTCCCATCTCTTGAAGAATTTTCCAGTTTTTTGTGATCCATACAGTAGAAGGCTTTGGCATAGGCAATAAAGCAAAAGTAGATGTTTTTCTGAAACTCTCTTGCTTTTTGATGATCCAACAGATATTGGCAATTTGATCTCTGATTCTTCTGCCTTTTATAAACCCAGCTTGAACATCTGGAATTCTCACTAGTAGAATAAAGTAGTGGGTCTCCAAGTACAGTCCCTGGACCAGCATCACCTGGGAGAGCACGTTGGAAATGCGGTTTCTCAGGCTCCACCACAGACCTGCTGAATCAGAAACGGCGGGGTGGGCCCCGTTGTTTGTGTTCTGATAAGCTCCAGTTTGGCATAGGCAGTGGGTTTTGATGCCCTTCTTCAGCAGCTGGCATTTGGCTAAACTCGCTCAGAATCCTCCGAGACGCAGGGTTGAGCCTTGCGTGTGGTCGGCAGGTGTGTGCGCATGCTCAGTGGGCACCAGTTACCTTTAATGAAGGAACTGTGAGGATGGCAGCCAGTGCTCGTTGGGGGAATGTTGTGTTCTATACTCTGCTCATTTAGTCCTTACAGGCCCTTCGAGAGGAGTCCTGTTATTACCCCTATACTAGAGATGGGAAAACTGAGGCTTAGAAAAGCAAAATTATTCACTCAAGCCCGCAAGGCTGTTAGAGGGCAGCAGAGGACTTGAGTCTAAGCTCTCTGAACTCTTTGCCTGAAAAATCCCATGGACAGAGGAGCCTGGCAGGCCACAGTCTAAGGGATTGCAAAGAGCGACTAACACAGTCATTCATTCTCTGAACTCGAGATGTCAGCTCTTAATCCTTCCACTGCTGCAGATTAGCAGTCCCCACCCTTGCTGGCACCAGGGATCAGTTTCATGGAAGACAGTTTTGCCATGGACCTGGGCGTAGGGGGATGGTTTGGGGATGATTCAAGCACATTAGGTTTATTGGGCACTTTATTTCCACTATTATTATTTCAGCTCCACATCAGATCATCAGGCATTAGATCCTGGAGGCTGTGGACCCCTGCTGTAGACAACTTGGGGAATTACTCATTAGTTAAATTGCTTAAGGGGAGATTGAGCTCCTGGATTTTAGACATCAGTGGTCCTTAACCCCAACTGCTGATTGGAATCACCCAGAAGCCTTACCCACCTGCCAACACTGCCTCCTGCACACCCAGGGAGTCAGAGAACTAGCTTCTACCCTAAACCATAAACTTCACCCCCAGGCATTGAAATAGCATCTATGTTTAAATCTGCACCTGCCTTTTGGGGGGGCAGCTCCTAGAGAGAGGCCCCCATGATCAGCAGGTAGCATCTGCCAGGTGTCCAGCCTACTAGCTGGAGTGACGGTGAGGGCCGCCTGGTGAGGGGGTCCTGATTCCAGCCACCATCTGCCAGCGTCGGGGCATGCCATCCTGCCAAGAGGTGTCCCAGGTCCTCACCAACCCCCTTTGGGTCTCATCTTAATCATGAACCAGAAGTGGAAGAATTACCATTATTCCTCCTGCTTTCAGAGGAAACATGTTTGTCTCAGTCAGCAGCTCCTCTGAAGCTACATGGCTACCGAGTGGCTGTCCCAGGGCTGGGTCCTGTCTTTCATTTGTAGCCACTGTGTTCTTAGCATCAGACAAGCCAGTGTTTTGAAACCTGAAAACCCCTCTGGATGCAATGTAATACGATACAGCTAATTTTTTTTCCTTTTACTGCATCACCCCTTATTAGCAGAAACTCTATTTGAGGAGAAGCTAAAAATGAGATCTTGGCTACAAATGAGACTACTCCGTCAGGCTGCAGAGGTCACCTCATAGCTGTCCAGGGGAAAATTTTATTATGCATCCCATTACCAAGCTGAACGTTCCAAAACGAGACAGCTGATTCTTTTTATTTTTAATTGGAAGCCTCTGCAGACATCATTGGCAGGTAGCACATCCCAGGGTAAGAGTCCTTGAGGGGAGCATGGAGGCTGAAAAGCTAGTCCCAAAGAGGCCCTTGCTGGTTGACCTTGGGGAAGCCTAGCCTCTCAGCTCCTCCCTGACTGTAAACAGGTATAAGCATATGTGACACTTCAATAAGCAGCCCTGGTGGCTCAGTGGTCAGGAATCCACCTGCCAATGCAGGAAACGCAGAGTTGCGGGTTCGATCCTGGGGTCACAAAGATTCCCTGGAGAAGGAAATGGCAACCCACTCCAGTATTCTTGCCTGGAAAAATCCCATGGACAGAGAAGTCTGGCAGGCTACAGTCCATAGGGTCACAAAGAGTTGGGCCTGACTTAGCAACTGAGCATGTACAATGCTTCAACACAAGCAGCCCAGACAGGGCACAACATTCATGGAACGTGGAAGCAGAGGCACCTTCATTTTCCCAAGACTCCATCTTCGGAGGCTCTGCGAACCTCAGTCCTGCCCAACTGCATACGTTTGCTCATTGCCTGCAGCTCCTGACCAAGGACCCTGAGAGCCGCCTGTCCAGCCTTGGTGACGTCCAGAGCGCACCCTACTTGGCCGACATGAACTGGGATGCGGTGTTGGAGAAGGCACTGACACCCGGCTTTGTGCCCAATGTGAGTGAGGTCCTGTTCTATGACATCCAGCCCTGTGCAGGGTCTCCCTCCTGGGTATTCAGGAACACTCTGGAAGCTGGCACGGGGGAGGGGGGTTGCTGGCCACATCATTTGAGCTCCAAAGGAATCACCTTTCACTGGGATTCGGCGTGGATTTGGACCTGATTTGCGCGGTCCAGTTGGGTGGCTTCCCTCCCTGTAGTGAGTCCTCAGGGGCACAAAACCTCCTTTTTCTTGTTAAATCACACCCTCAATGTGCACAGATCCAGGCCCTGGGTGGGTGAGAGCAGGGTAATGGGAGTCAATGAGCCACCCTTTCACAAGCTGCCTGTCGGGTAGAGGAAGACAGTGAGTTACCAGTAAATATATAACAGTTCAGTTCAGTTCAGTTGCTCAGTCATCTCCGACTCTTTGCGACCCCATGGCCTACAGCATGCCAGGCTTCCCTGTTCATCACCAACTCCTGGAGCTTACTCAAATTCATGAGAGGAAGACAGTGAGTCACCAGTAACCGTGTAACGTGACATCAGGCAGTGATGCCAATTCCTACACAGAGAACGAGCTAGGAAGACAGAGAACGGGGTGAAGGAGAAGGAGGCAGAGGCTGCTTTTAGGTAGAGGTGCAGAAATCCGAACCAAGTGAGGGAACCAGGCTTGTAAAGACAGGGTGGAATTTTCCAGGCAGAGGGAATATCAAGATCACGCACCTCCAGGCAGCAAAAAGCTTCCAAAGAACAGTGAGAAAGCTTTATAGCTGGAGCAGAGTAAAATAGAAGAAAACAGTAGGGAATGAGGGTGGAAGGGACCACAGTCTACACCCTGGAGACTTCCGGAGATCATGACAAGGGTTTTGGACTGTGCCCTCTAAACACTGCAGTGCTCTTGGCAGGGAGGTAAAAGTGTCAGGTTTACACCATTGAGTGGACAGGTGGTTGCTGAGGATGAATGAAGGAGGCCAACAGGAAGGAGGCCGAGGAGCTAGCCCAGAGGCTCCCAGGGATGACCGCAGGCCTGAGGGTCAACTGGCTTCAGCTGCAGGGCACCTGGTAGCCAGGATGGAGAACTGGGTAGATTTGGTGTCTCAGATGGTAAAGAATCCGCCTGCCATGCAGGAGACCTGGGTTTAATCCCTGGGTCAGGAAGATCCCCTGGAGAAGGGAAAAGCTACCCACCCCAGTATTCTTGCCTGGATGATTTCATGGACAAAGGAGCTTGGCAGGCTACCGTCCACGGGGTCTCAAAGAGCCAGACACAACTGAGCGACTTTCACTTTCACTTTTTGGCCAGAAATGGCATCTTTAAATGGATTTGTTAAAAATGATATTTATATTAATATAAAAAGTAGTAATGACGTGAGGAGGAGGGTATGAGAAAATATGTGAAAAGTACCAGATTGGTAAACTGAACTCAATCTCATGAAATGAACACACACAAGATGAAGGAAACATGTGGATATTAACAGGTGGGTGGGGATTATAGGGCTAAATGAATGACATGTGCAGTGAGAATGTGTCAGTGTTCATCATCAGGACAGAAATGAGCAGATATGTCCCCTGTGGGGGGGGGGGGCTTCCCTGGTGGCTCAGATGGTATAAAGTCTGCCTGCAATGCAGGCGACCTGGGTTCAGTCTCTGGGTTGGAAAGATCCCCTGCAGAAGGGAATGGAAACCCACTCTAGGATTCTTGCCTGGAGAACTCCATGGACAGAGGAGCCTGGTGGGCTACAGTCTGTGGGGTCACAAAGAATTTGACACGACTGAGTGACTAACACTTTCACAACTTTCTTTCACACCCTAGGAGTAGCTCACTGTTACTTGTTGAATGAGTGATTGAATGAATGAGTGATTGAATTAATGAATGAAAATACAAATCAGTGATGCGGAACCAAGGCAAACCGTGTTTCCTTTTCCACTTCTTTTCAGAAAGGGAGACTGAACTGCGATCCCACATTTGAACTTGAAGAGATGATTCTTGAATCCAAACCACTTCATAAAAAGAAGAAGAGGTTGGCAAAGAACAGATCCAAAGATGGCTCTAAGGACAGCTGTCCTTTGGTGAGCACTGTCTTGGGAGCACACCCTGACAGAGAGGAACCCTATAGTCCAGTGAATGTGATTGAGCTGCTCCTTAGCCACAAGGGGGGTGGGCGGGGAGTGTGACGTGTCACTTCACCCTCCCAAATGCCTTCGTTTGCAGTCAATCAAATGCCTCCATCAAACAAGTGATCTTTCAGAGCAGGATGCTATGAGAGCATCGCTTGAGTCGATACGTTCTTGCTCTCATCATTCACGTTAGCACGGTTTCCTAGTGCAGGAATCTCTGTATCTCTGATCAAGAGCCCAAGAACGATGCCAAGTGACTTCAGTGCTGCGCCCAGTAGAGCCCAGCACCCGTTGCTGGCCAAAATCTTGGCCTTCTCTGCCCACCAAAGCTAAATAAAAAATATGAGACAGAGTCTGGAGATAATAGAAAGGTGGATTTAATTCTCAGCCAGTGGAGAGGAGAATACAGTAGGCTCGTGCCTCCAAGAACTGTGCCCCCGCCCCCACCTCCATGAGGAGTCTAGGAGCTTATATAAGATCAAAGTCAGGAGTTGGTGATGAGGTACTAATGTGTTAGGATCTTGATTTCTTCCTCTTGAATTGTTTCAAAAAGAGTCATAGGCTGGCATCAGTAACCCAGTAATTGAGTCTGGCAGTTCGGTGCCTTGCGGCCTTCTTTCTGATATGTAACTACAAGGGGAAGGGTGTTGTACGGGTGAATACCAGAAACAGGATGTATTTAGCATAGAGTCAAAGGAAAATAGGAGTGAAGCAAACTTAGTTACAGACATGCAGAGTTAGGAGCAAAAAAACTCGGAATGTTCAGGCCTGCTCACTGTTCTCTGTATCTTCTTTGTTCTCAGAAAAGAGAAAGAAAAAAAGTCATTCTTCTTTTTTCCCACACCCTCTGCAAAGGTGTTATACTGTGGAGGCATCCAAGGCCACCCTTTGTGGGTCCTTGTATTAATTTTCTAGGCTATCATCACAAAGTGTCACACATTGATCTGGAACAACTGAAATGTGTGCACTCACAATCCTACAGACCGGAAGTTCAGAATCAAGGTATTAACAGAGCTGTGCTTTCTCAAAGGCTCTCAGGAGGCTCCCTCCTTGCCTCTTACAGCATCCGGTGGTGGCCTACAGCCCTTGACACCCCTTGGCTCGTAGCTACATCACTCTCATTTCTTCCTCCATCTTCACAAGGCATTTTCCTCTCTGTGTCTCTCTGTGTCTTCACACAGTCCTCTTTTAAAGACACCTGTCATCAAATTTAGGAAGCGCCCCCCTCCTTGCTCCAGGTTGACCTCATCCTAACTAGTTCCATCTGCAAAGACCTTGTTTCCAAATAAGGTCACATTGACCAGTACATGGCGTTAGGACCTCAACATGTGTTTTTCAATTTATTTATTTTTATTGAAGTATAGTGATTCGCAATGTTGTGTTAATGTCTGCCCTACAGCCGAGTGATTCAGTTACAAGAATATATACATTCTTTTCTGTATTCTCTTCCATTGCAATTTATCACAGGGTATTGAATATAGTTCCCGCTGTGCTATACAACAGAAACTTGTGGTTTATCCATTCTGTACTTAATAGTTTGCATCTGCTAATCCTAACCTCCCAATCCTTCCCTCCCCGACCTCCACCCCCTTGGCAATCACGGTCTGTTCTCTATGTCTTGTGAGTCTGTTTCTTTTTCATAAGTTCACCTGTGTCATATTTTAGATCCCACTTAAGTAACATCATGGGCTTCCCTGGTGGCTCAGCAGTAAAGAAACTGCCTGCAATGCAATAGACTCAGGACTGATCCCTGGATAGAAAAGATACCCTGGCAACCCATTCCAGTATTCTTGCCCAGAGAATCCCATGGACAGAGGAGGCTGGCAGTCTATAGTCCATGGGGTTGCCAAAGTCAGTCATGACTGAATAATCAGCAACAACAACAACAAACTAATATCACTTGGAATTTGTCGTTCTCTGTCTGACTGACTTCACTCAGTATGATATTCTCTAGGTCCATCCATGTTGCTGCAGATGGGATTACAGCATTCTTTTTATGGCTGAGGAGTACTCCACTGTACATATGCACCACATCTTCTTTATCCATTCATCTGTCAATGCACATTTAGGTTGCTTCTACAACACATCTTTCTAGAGGACACAGTTCACCCCACAACTTTCCCTTCCTCCATCAAAATATATTAAACATTACAATTTATGATTACATTGCTATGAAGACAAATATAGCATTCGGTGTTAAAAGTTCATTCTTTTCAGCTTATTTGAAAAAAATATCTCTGTAGCCCCTAAAAGTACTGTGGACCCTAGGCTGTGTGCTGGGACTAATGCAGAAGTTGACCAGGGGAGGCCTGGGTGGGCATTCACGTGGGCCCACAGCGGATGGAGGTCCTGCAGACACGTGCACGTCCATCCTGCATCCAGGCAGCTGTGAGACGTGAGTTAGAACATTTGTGAGACCGTGGTCCTTGGCTCCTGTTCCTGAGGAGAATGAGCATCTTTGTGTGACGGCCTTGAAATCCCCCTCCCCCACCGTGCTGCTCAGTCAGGCCTCATGAACATTCAAGTGATCAGGAAACCAGGGTCCTGATTTTCAGTTCATATTCCAGAGACTTCCCTGGTGGTCTAGTGGTTAAGACTGTGTTTCCACCACAGTGGGGTGCAGGTTTGATCCCTGGTCAAGAAACTAAGATCTCACATTCCATGTGGCCAAAATGTAAAAACAAACAAACAAACTCAACTCATAGCCCATTTTAACAAGACTTTGACATTGCATTTAATGGCTTAACATGTAGAAAAACATCTTCTTCTGTCAGCCCTTACCTCCCCATGACACTGTCGCCTGTACAGTCAGGGCTGTTCCAGCTGCTTAGCTTGTCCCCATCCCCAAGCATCCTATTTAGATCAGTGTCTGGTCGTCCTCACTCTGGGGAGGATGCGTCGTCACTTACGGTCCCCTCTCTGTGCTCTTTGACAGAATGGACACCTCCAGCAGTGCTTGGAGACTGTGCGGAAGGAATTCATCATATTCAACAGAGAGAAGTAAGTATGCTACCAGGATCCACTGGGCAGAGCCCTTTCAAGGGACCCATGGTCTCCCTGGGTGAATCAAGGCCCCCAAACCCCATGAAGCCAGCCACGATGCTGGAAGGGAACCAGCAGGCAGACCCCATTATTCTAATCCTGCCTCTGCCGTCTGGCCCAAGCAAGGCTCCAACTTCACCTCTCTGGGCCCCGGGGGTCTTTATGTGAAGTGGGGTGACCACAGCAGGACTGATGGCACACAGGATGCTGGCATGGAGGGGCAGGCCAGCAGATGGCTACACGCCCGAGACCCGGAGAAAAACTGCCTTGGATCAAGTCCTGGGTCTGCTGCTGCCAGAGCAACCCAGGGCAGGTCGCTTAACATCATGGAGCCTCACTGTCAGCAACGACAAAGTGGAAATCACGCCCTTGCCGTGTGGTTGCTGTAAGGTTGATTCAAGGCCTGGCGTGGTAGGAGCATTCAGGAAAAGGATAACTGTTATGATTGTTGTTGTGATTATCATTATTTGATGGGATAACGTGGTGTGGGCTGTGCTAGGACCCCAGCATTGTGGACTGGCAGGAGACAGGATGATGGTAAGGTGGGAGGGGCTGACCTGATCACATGACTGACCTGATCACATGACTGACCTGATCACATGACTGCCCTTACAGCAGCCGAGGAAGTGGAGGCTCAGGCTTGGTCCCACCCATGTTACCATCTGGGGGTCCATCCACCAGTGCCTGATGACTCAGAGAGAGGCCTCAAGGGGCCGTGGGCTCACACAACAGGAGCCGAGGCCCTGCAGGCAGGACTCACAGCACATAGCTCCATTTATCTAGTCATTCACCCAGGCCTCGGGCTTGCAGAGACAATCAGATCCACTTCCGTCCCTACAGGAGGGCCAGATGGACACATGCCCAGTTGACCCTTATGTGTTCACCCGTGTTCCACCACTTTCGGCTTCTCGCAGGTAGCAGCCACAGAGGGTCCACACGTTGTGGGAGAGGGCAGCCCAGGCATGACTTTGCAGCAGGCACACAGCTCAGCCTGGGTGTCAGGGAAGCTCCTGGAGGTGCCATGCCTGGCGGTGCCCTGATGGGCGAGGAGGCCAGGGCATGGAGGTCCATCAGTGAGGGCAATACACAGAGAAGCAAGGTGGCCTGGCAGAGGTGGGCACCTGCAGCTGGATTAGAAGCTTGAATTCCCAGAGTATGCCAGGGGGTGGGCGGGAGGTGCAGCAGGGTGTGAGGGCCCTGGGGAGGGCTGTTTGGGTTGATGGGCTGGACAGGGCCCCATTCCCAGTGGGCGCTGGGGGAGATGAAGGAGGCAGTAGCCTGTCCTTTGTCCTGGGTGGCTACAAATCTAGGCTAGTAGACACACAAACACAGACACACCAAGCCAGACAACATCACTCACTCATCAACATCACTCATCTCTCAGACAGCCTCACCCACACTGATCATGTCCTTGGTCCCAGCAGGATGGGAAGAAACTTGGAGCAGGTGAGGGCTAGGATTATAAGAGGTTTCAGAGCCCATCACATTTCCTTGTGGTCCTGTCTGCTCTGAGGCTCATGGTCCCTTCCCCACGGTAGACAGTCAGTCCTGGGAACTTCCGCTGAAACCAGCTTGGGCATTTTGGACCACAGTGAGAATGAGCTCCAGGCAGCCTTGGCTCGGGTCCTCCAGTGGTTTAGGCAGGGACTGTAGCATCCTCAAAGAGTACCTGGGTGGAAAATGGGAGCCTGTGAAATGCAGAGGGTGACAGACCCGAGCAGGGAGCAATCACACTGTGTGTGGCACTGTGTGTCAGAAGACGCTTCCATCTGGAACCTGAAGAACCCAAGTTGTTTCCCTTAAAAAGAAAATGAAAATGAGATACCCCTCCTTGTGTTGTCAGGTGGCATCTGGCTGTTTTTAGCAGAAACCCAACTATATAGTGGCTTTGACCAATCAGATGTTCTTTCTTACGTGGAAAGGTGAATGTAGTAAGATCACCCAGCTATACTGAGAACCCCCATGAGAGTTGTGGTTGTGGAGTTGAAGTGAGGCTGGCACCGTTAACAGGAGTTCTCAAAATAAAGATGGAGGATGGAAGTTGTCTTCCAGATGGGGGTGGTCAGGATGACCATATGTGAAAGCGGGAGGCATGGAAGAAGATGGGAAAGGGGAGATGTGCGTGGGTTTGACAGAGGTTTCTGCTCTTTTGTCCCTGCGTCTCTGCTCCCCAGTAGCCCTGAAGCTAATAGGCTACCTGTCAGGGCAGGTGTGCTGGGAGCAGTGTCTTTCCCCCAGCTTCTCCCCACAAGGATGCTGTCCTGTACCTTGCCAACCCCTCCATGTCAAACCCTATCCCTGCTCCATGATGTACCCGGGAAAGGACCCACATTACAGCCACCCATAACCACCCTGCTGCAACTTCTCATCTGCTAAAAGGAAACAAGGAGAACACTCTTGAGAGTCCCTTGGACTGCAAGGAGATCCAACCAGTCCATCCTAAAGGAGATCAGTCCTGGGTGTTCATTGGAAGGACTGATGCTGAAGCTGAAACTCCAATACTTTGGCCATCTGATGCAAAGAGCTGACTCATTGGAAAAGACCCTGATGCTGGGAACGATTGAAGGCAGGAGGAGAAGGGAGGGGATGACAGAGGATGAGATAGTTGGATGGCATCACCAACTCAGTGGACATGAGTTTGAGTAAACTCAGGGAGTTGGTGATGGACAGGGAAGCCTGGCATGCTATGGTTCATGGGGTCACAAAGAGTCAGACATGACTGAGCAACTGAACTGAACTGGAAAGGAAACAATGGAAACAGTAACAGACTTTATTTTAGGGGGCTCCAAAATTGCTTCAGATGGTGACTGCAGCCATGAAATTAAAAGACACTTGCTCCTTGGAAGAAAAGCTATGACCAACCTAGACAGTATATTAAAAAACAGAGACATACCTTTGCCAACAAAGATCCATATAGTCAAAGCTAAGGTTTTTCCAGTAGTCATGTATGGATGTGAGAGTTGGACTATAAAGAAAGCTGAGTGCCGAAGAATTGATGCTTTTGAACTGTGGTGTTGGAGAAGACTCTTGAGAGTCCCGTGGACAGCAAAGAGATCCAACCGGTCAATTGTAAAGGGAATCAGTCCTGAATATTCATTAGAAGGACTGATGCTGAAGCTGAAACTCCAATACTTTGGCCACCTGATGCGAACAACTGACTCCTTACAACAGACCCTGATGCTGGGAGGGATTGTGGGCAGGAGGAGAAGGGGACAACAGAGGATGAGATGGTTGGATGGCATCACCGACTCGATGGACATGAGTTTGAGTGGACTCCGGGAGTTGGTGATGGACACGGAGGCCTGGCGTGCTGCAATTCATGGGGTCGCAAAGAGTCAGACATGACTGAGCGACTGAACTGAACTGAACTGATATAAATAGTACACACATGGTTTATCCGTTTTTCTTGTGGACATTTGGGCTGTTTGTAGAATTTATCTATTAGGAATTAAGGTGTCATAAATATTTTGTACAATCCTCTTTGTAGATGCATTTTTATCACTCTTGGAGAATAACATGATTCTGTAGACATCTAGGAGCATGAGTGAAAGGGGTTTCCAAAAATCTCTTTTATATTAGCGAGATAGGCACCATGCATCCTGCACTCCTTTCTGTGGTCCTGTTTATGAAGCACCTGTTCTGCTGACACTGGAGTAGCTGGAAAATTAAAGACCTTATTTCCAACATCAGCCACGTGGCCAGTGGGATGCTGAGAGGGGACTGAGACACCGAGCCAAGCTTCCCTTCATGCTCCACTGGGACCTTGCTGCCCGCTTCTTGCCTCCTCTGGCAGTTCCTTCTCCTTTTGGTCTCTGCAGGCCTGGCCGTCCGCCTGAAACACACTGCTCCTACTTCCTGCGTAGTCATTACAGACCTTATCTCCTCTGTGTCTTATGTGCGTGCTCAGATGCTTCAGTCATTTCCGACTCTCTGCGACCCCGTGGGTGTTAGCACACCAGGCTCCTCTGTCCGTGGAATTCTCCAGGCATGAATACTGGAGTGGGTTGCCATGCCCTCCTCCAGGGGATCTTCCCGACCCAGTGATCAAACCCGTGTCTCCAGTGTCTCATGCACGGCAGGTGGATTCTTTACCACTGAGCCACTGGGCAGGCCCTTGTCTCTGCAGAGGGTGCTGCAAAGGTGAACTAGAAGGAAGTGCCATGGTCACAGGGGTTCCTGTCAGGAACTCCTGGGGTGAGAGTTGTTAGCATTTAGAGTTGCTGCCTCTGTTAAATAGGATGAACTATGACCTCCCAAAAGATATGTTGAAGTTCTAGCCACCAGGACTTCAAAATATAACCTTATTTCCAATCCTTGGAAATAGGGTTGTTGCAGATATAATTAGCTGAGATGAGATCATACTGGAACAGAGGACTCTTAATCCGAAATGCATGCATGCATGTTCAGCCCATCAGTTGTGCCTGACTCTTTATGACTCCATGGACTGCAGCCTGCCAGGCTCCTCTGTCCATGGGATTTCCAGCCAAGAATACTGGAGTGGGTTGCCATTTCCTTCTCCAGGGGATCTTCCTGACTCAGGGATAGAAACCACATCTCCTGCATTGGCAGGTGGATTCTTTACCCCTGAGTCACCAAGGAAGCCCATGAATCCAATATGAGTGATGTCCTAAGAAGAAGATAAGAGACACAGACACACAGAGAAGACTGTGTGAAGATGGAGGCAGAGACTAGAGTGATGCATCTACAAACCAAGGGGCGCCAAGGATGACCCACAGCCACCAGAAGCCAGAGGGGCCCTGGTACAGATTCTCCATCAGCCCCTCCAGAAGGAGCTAACCCAGCTGACAGCTTGACTTCAGACTTCTGCCTCCAGACTGTGAGACAATACATTTCTGTTGTTGTGAACTATCCAGGTGGGGACACCTGTTACAGCCACCCTAGGAAACAAGTACAGCATCCTTCTGAATCCGAAGTAGAGAGAATGGGCCTGTGACTCTACAGTTTACATCTTTCCAGTCATTCTGATGCCTCAGGGTTTGAGAATTTCTCCTAGAGACCCATGTACCCAAACTGTGCCTCCTCCAGTTAGTTCTTGGCTGAGTCACGGGTGTTTGTGCACACTCTCTTGTGTCCAGATCTTTGCCATCCCATAAACTATAGCCCACCTGGCTCCTCTGTCCATGGAATTTTCCAGGCAAAAATACTGGAGTGGGTTGCCATTTCCTCCTCCAGGGGATCTTCCCAACTCAGAGACTGAACCCGAGTCTTCTGTGTCTCCTGCATTGGCAGGCAGATTCTTTACCACTGAGCCATCTGGGAAGCCCAAAAGAATCCCTTCTAAAAATGTCCCCAAGAACAGAAGGAATGAAAAATGCCCAACAAACTGACACTGTATATTGAGACTGAAAAGTGAGGCAGGAGGGCAGCTCCATAAAGCAGAATTAGGAAGTTTTGTATGGGTAACTTACGAACGACTTGGATCAGGCATATGGCAATCTGGAAGCATCCCCAGCTGCACTCCATACTTCTAAGGGACCATCAGGAGTTTTATAGTTAAGCTCAGTTATGAAGGGAAGTGCTTGGAGACAGAAACTGAGTTCCTAAGTCAAGACCCTATCTGATTTATGATGGGTGGGTGCCAAAAATATGTCAGCCAAGGTCTTTGTCCTTATTTGGAGACTAACAGAGCAGAGATGCTACTTGGACCTAATGATCATTATGCTGTGTGCTAAATCACTTCAGTCTTGTCCATCTCTGTTCAATTCTATGGACTGTAGGCTTCTCAGTCCCTGGGATTCTTCAGGCAAGAGTATTGGAGAGGCTTTCCATTTCTTCCGCCAGGGAATCTTCCCCACTCAGGGACTGAACCTGCGTCTCTTAGATCTTCCGCAAAGGCAGCCAGGTTCTTTACCGCTAGCGCCATCTGGGAAGCTAAATAATATCTATGATCATTAAACAATATCTGTTCATTACAAAGGGGCTGCTCAGGTGGCGCAGTGGTAAAGAATCTGCCTGTCAATGCAGGAGAGAAGAGTTCAATCCCTGGGTAGGGAAGATGATCCCCTGGAGGAGGATATGGCAACCCACTCCAGTATTCTTGCCTGACAAATTATACAGACAGAGGAGCCTGCCGGGCTACAGTCCATGGGGTCACAAAGAGTGGGACACAAATGAGCACCCACACACACATTCTTTACAAATCCACTGACAATGGAGAAGAGACTTATTGCACAGCACAGTCCTAGGTAGGGTTAGTGGAAGGACAGGAGGAACTGAATGGGCCCAAGATGACGTCGGTGATGGACAGACATGGCAGACCCTCTAGTCCTCTTCCTCCTTTGCCTTGAATCATTCATCTGCAACTTTGAGCCCTCATGTGTTGAAGGATGCCACTAAAGACACAAACACCCTGCACAGCCACCTGCCTCTTGCATGGTCAGGTGTGCTTCCTCAACCAGAAGAAGCTCTTGGGCAGAGCAAAGGTCCCCCTGCGTCATGGGACTACTGTCCTAGGCTTTAAGGGGGACATGAGCTGGGCACCTATTGCATCAGCTCCCATGGAAGATTCTCATTGGTCCTTTGAAAGATGCATCATAATCCTGGACTGGTACCTGGGGACACAGAAGAGGATATAGCAGGACCTATGACCTCAGGATGCTTGAGGCCTAAAGGGTACAGATTGGGACACAGACTTGCTTGGACCACTGTGCAAACGTCGAGGAGATGCCCTAGGTCTGACTTCTCTGGACCTCACTTTCTAGACACAGAACAAAATTAAAATTAGCACTACCTAATTTTCTGGAAACACAGTTATTAATGGATCATGGTCTCAGCTGGCAAAAGGCCACTGAGTGAGGTGGAGCATCTGGTTCCAGGGACTGGTCCGGGCTTCCAAGGACCCAGGCAGCTGAGCTTCCATTAGTTTGAGAAATGCACCATGGGGCTTGTCTTCCAATTTTAGCCAAAGATCAGAGCAGGGGTGATTTTTCCAAAAGGTCTTTTCAATAGCAGTTGACAAAGCTTTGCAGTATAAGAAGCCCCTGATGAGAAAGGAATTTTCTATCTGCTTCATCTTGTAAAGAACTTAAACATTTAAAATCATACTAAAGCTACCTTTGGAGCCCTTGAAAACGTTACATTTTAATAATCAAATACTGCACATGCTATATTTAGTAATACTATTAATAATGACTGTATGTGATTTTATGGGTTTTATATCATGTTTCCTTAATCCAGGGCTACTCAACCTCAGCTCTATTGCCATTTGATGACTCTTGACATCAATTCTTTGATGTGGGGACAGTTCTATACATTGTAAGAGGTTTAGCAGAATCTGTGACCTTTTACTCATTAGATATCCATAGCACCTCCATAGCTATGACACCAAAAATGGCCCCAAACTTTACCTGGGAGGCAGATCGCCCCCGCTTGAGAACCATTGCTCAAACCCCTACCCATCACATTTTCTAAGGTACTCCTCCTCCTCCTCCTCCTTCTTCCTCCTGAGCTCTTGCAGCTCTTAATTGTAACATGAAGGACCTGAAATCTGATCTTCCATCCACTGGATTCTGGGCTCTTTCTGCTACATATGCTTTCATCCAGGTGTCCAGCAGGTGCTTATTCCACATCCCCACTGGGTGGGGTACTGGGGATAGAATGGGAGCAAAGTCCCTGTTCCCATGGGGCTCACTGTCTGGTAGAACAAGCTCTGTGAGATGAAGGAAGGGGTTACTTTCTGCAGTGGTGTATTTGGGGTTCTCTCCAGTGCGTCCTGTGGGGCCCTGACTTGCAGGGAGCTGATGTTATTAGGCTTCATTTTTATAGGGCACTCGCTGTATGACATTTAGTCTGTACATCCATCCTGTGAGCCAGCTACTTTTATTGCCTCATTTTGCAGCTGGAGAAGGGTAGGCATAAAGCAGGTGGCGGGCACATGGCCAAGAGATAGCAGGGAGGGAGGGGAGTATAAGGAGGCAGTCTAGCTCCAGAGCCCAAAGTGTAATGAAAGTGTTATTTGTTCAGTCGTGTCCTACTCTTTGCGACCCTATGGACTGCAGCACACCAGGCTTCCCTGTCTTTCACTATCTCCTGTAGTTTGTTCAAATCCATGTCCTTTGAGTCAATGATGCTATCCAACCATCCCATCCTCTGTCTCCTCCTTCTCCTGCCTTCAATCTTTCCCAGATCAGAGTCTTTTCCAATGAGTCAACTCTTTGCATCTGGTGGCCCAGATGATACAAATTAATATGAATCACAGTATATTCAAAGTTCGCTGGCTTCATCTGCCCATGCGGCCTCCTTAGAATTTCCCAGCAGATAGATAGGGACCTTCCATTTTGGCTTGGAGCCTCTGGGAGCTGGTGGCAAGGAGGTATGAGGATAACTCATCTCAGGCTTGGGAATGGAGTGGACATTGCAGGTCCTGGCTCTGCTTCTCTCGGTGGCCAGCCTGGTGGGGTTCCAGCTTCTCTGGAAGCCTCAGGATCCATAAGTGTGTCAATAAAGGCTGGGCTGTGCATCAGTGACTCCATGACTTGACCAAGGTCTGTGTCACTCACAGAAAACCTTGACATCCTTCTCAGCTCTTCAACAACCCACAGGGAAGGAGGGACAGAGTTAGAGCCACTTTTCCCAGATATGTCTATAAAACGGGAAAACCTTTCCTCGGGCACCCTCCTTCTAACTTCCGTGCTAGGAAGAGGCCGACTCTGAGAATCCAGCCTCTGAAATCAAGGCCAGTGCACTGACATTCTCTCCAGTTTGAGGTTCCCAATGTGGTGCAAACCTCGATTTCACAGGAGCAGGTGAAAGGGAACAGCAGCTGACAGTTGAGAGCACCTGTGGTGTGTTGAGCTCAGGGTGGGGATGGGGCCCTGCAGCCACTTTCTCACCCAGTTCTCATCGCAGGTCTATCCGTGAGTGTCTTCCTGCCTGTTTCACGGTCAGAGAAACTGATAAAAGCATAACTGCAGTGATGTGTCTAAGGGAGAGTGGAGAGAGGGGCCAGGCGACTGAATGGGAAGCAGAGTGGCATCTTTCCAAACACAAGGAAACGGCCAGGGGAAATCAACTCCATGGCCTGAAACCGCGGGAGGAATTTCAGCCCCAGATGAAAGTGACCGGAGGGAAACTCTAGTTCCATGAAAACTCAAAATCAAGAAATCACACAGGAATCAGGGCCCTCTCCACTCCAGTACTCTTGCCTGGAAAATCCCATGGATGGAGGAGCCTGGTAGGCTGCAGTCCATGGGGTCGCTAAGAGTCGGACATGACTAAGCGACTTCACTTTTACTTTTCACTTTCTTGCATTGGAGAAGGAAATGGCAACCCACTCCAGTGTTCTTGCCTGGAGAATCCCAGGGACGGGGGAGCCTGGTGGGCTGCCGTCTATGGGGTCACACAGAGTCAGACACGACTGAAGTGACTTAGCAGCAGCAGCAGTCCTCTTCGCTGGGGTCTCAGTCAGAGGAAATTGCAGCTGGGTTAAAAAGGGTAACTGATCCTGACATATCCATCTCAGCCACAGAAAATAAAACATGGCCAGTTTTCAGTTGGCCAAAGGAGACACACTGCTGCTGCTGCTGCTAAGTCGCTTCAGTAGTGTCCGACTCTGTGCAACCCCATAGATGGCAGCCCACCAGGCTCCTCCGTCCTAGGGATTCTCCAGTCAAGAATACTGCACTGGGTTGCCATTTCCTTCTCCAATGCATGCATGCATGCTAAGTCGCTTCAGTCGTGTCCAACTCTGTGTAACCCCATAGACCACAGCCCACCAGGCTCCTCTGTCCACAGGATTCTCTAGGCAAGAATACTTGAGTGACTTAAGGAGACACACAGACCCTGACAAATTGCCTCAACTGTATGCAACCCTGTATCATGTTGCTCTAAAGCACATATGGTCATTGGTCTGCTCAGATTTAACTCATTTAAAGACCTATCTTTACTTTTCCTTGCATCAGATTTCTCTAGTCAAAAAGAGGTACCCTAATTTTTATATGAATATTTATAGGCCTTATTTAATCCTATGTGAAATAAGGCTATGTGTAAATTTGAAAGCTATAAATAGGATCCAGTGATCTGTTTTAGAGTAAATGTTGTTGTTGGTGGTGGTGGTCTAATTTTCTCCCTGTTACATATGGAAATCTCATTGCTAGCCAGTTAAGTGAAATAGGTTATCATTTTTTAGAATATTGAAAGCCTGTTACATACCATGCACTGTGCTTGATGCTTTATACACATTTACATTTTATCTAAAATAAATCCTCACCACAACCTTGATTTGTAAGTATTGACATCTACAGAGGACTTCCTGGTGGCTCAATGGTAAAGAATCTGCCTACAATGCAGGAGACACAAGAGACGCAGGTTTGATCCCTGGGTCAGGAAGATCCCCTGGGGGAGGGCATGGCAACCCACTCCAGTATTTTTGCCTGGAGAATCCCAATGACAGAAGAGCCCAGTGGGCTACAGTTCATGGGGTCACAAAGAATCAGACACAACTGAAGTGACTTAGCACACACGCATGACATCTACAGAGAAGGAGTCATTTGCCCAACTTTATCTGGAAGGGTGGTGTAGGTATTAAATGAGGAGGTGTTGAGTAAGAATGAACTCAACAAGTCTCAGTCCCTATCACTCAGAAACTTGAGGGTGCCATCCCTTCTATTTCCCCCAGAGCTCATCTGTTTGCAAAAGGGGAAAGAGGATGCTTAGTAAGATAATCCTCTCCTTTCTGCTATATCACACCCAAGGTGCAGCTGACTCCATCCTCAGACTTCCTCAAATAGGTTTTGCTTCAGGCAATAGGAGATAAAATAGAATTTTAATGCTTCTGGCCAAAGGCTCTTATTGAATTTGCAAGATAAGTGTTGCATACAAGGTGATCTTCCCAATAAGTGATAAGATTTGAAAGTAGAACAGACAGTTATACTGAGCTTTTACTTAAGGAAAAGACATCTCATGAGGAACTAGAAATGATGTTGTATCAGTCACAGTTGCAGAGGAGACACTCTCCAAGGATAATTTATCTACAGAGGACCCTTTACAAAGGTGTGGCTATAAGGACGTCATAGAGGCTTGTGCAGTAAGTAAACTGGGGCTTCAGAGAAGGCAAGGTGTTCCCACTGGGAGGTTGAAGAGATGAGAGGGAGGCCATCCAGAAGGCTCCCTCGATTGGAGAAGTGACCTTCCAAGGTTCCCAGTAGCCCCAGGGGCCAGTACAGGAAGGGGACTGGGGACTTAATGCCCTTGCTCCTTCTAATTTCTGCCAGGGCTCCTGAGCGGTCAACCCCTGGAAGCCCAAAGTGCTTAGGAGTTTTTGATACAGTTCCTACAAGTCAGACTCACAGGCTGGAGAGCAGGTGGAGAGTGGGGTGGGGTGAATCTGGGGGACAGTGAAAGGTGGTTAGTTTGGGGGCTCCTAAGAATTGAAGGTATATCCCTAGAGAGAGAAAAATTATAATCATCTGAATAATTCCAGGAAGTGCACCAAAGGCCAGTGGGGAGGACCTATCAGGCCACGGATTTCTCAGTTGCAATTCTATGCAAAGGAAAAGTTTATAAGCATTTGAGCAGTTCCCAAGTGAAGTGGACAATCTGGGGAGGAGGGCAGTGGGGTTTGGGTTAAGATGGGCTGGCTCTGTGCAAGGGATGCTAGAGAAGGGATTCTTGCAGTGTGCAAACAATTAGACCAGGTGACTGCTTGCTTCTCTTCAATCAGATCAGATCAGATCAGTCGCTCAGTCGTGTCCGACTCTTTGCGACCCCATGAATCACAGCACGCCAGGCCTCCCTGTCCATCACCAACTCCCGGAGTTCACTCAGACTCATGTCCATCGAGTCAGTGATGCCATCCAGCCATCTCATCCTCTGTCGTCCCCTTCTCCTCTTGCCCCCAATCCCTCCCAGCATCAGAGTCTTTTCCAAGGAGTCAACTCTTCGCATGAGGTGGCCAAAGTACTGGAGTTTCAGCTTTAGCGTCATTCCTTCCAAAGAAATCCCAGGGCTGATCTCCTTTAGAATGGACTGGTTGGATCTCCTTGCAGTCCAAGGGACTCTCAAGAGTCTTCTCCAATACCACAGTTCAAAAGCATCAATTCTTCGGTGCTCAGCCTTCTTCACAGTCCAACTCTCACATCCATACATGACCACAGGAAAAACCATAGCCCTGACTAGACAAACCTTTGTGGGCAAAGTAATGTCTCTGCTTTTGAATATGCTATCTAGGTTGGTCATAACTTTCCTTCCAAGGAGTAAGCGTCTTTTAATTTCATGGCTGAAGTCACCATCTGCAGTGATTTTGGAGCCCAGAAAAATATAGTCTGACACTGTTTCCACTGTTTCCCCATCTATTTCCCACGAAGTGATGGGACCCGATGCCATGATCTTCGTTTTCTGAATGTTGAGCTTTAAGCCAACTTTTTCACTCTCCTCTTTCACCTTCATCAAGAGGCCTTTTAGTTCCTCTTCACTTTCTGCCATAAGGGTGGTGTCATCTGCATACCTGAGGTTATTGATATTTCTCCCGGCAATCTTGATTCCAGCTTGTGCTTCTTCCAGTCCAGCGTTTCTCATGATGTACTCTGCATATAAGTTAAATAAGCAGGGTGACTCTATACAGCCTTGATGTACTCCTTTCCCTATTTGGAACCAGTCTGTTGTTCCATGTCCAGTTCTAACTGTTGCTTCCTGACCTGCATACAAATTTCTCAAGAGGTAGATCAGGTGGTCTGGTATTCCCACCTCTTTCAGAATTTTCCACAATTTATTGTGATCCACACAGTCAGAGGCCTTGGCATAGTCAATAAAGCAGAAATAGATGTTTTTCTGGAACTCTCTTGCTTTTTTGATGATGCAGCAGATGTTGGCAATTTGATCTCTGGTTCTTCTGCCTTTTCTAAAATCAGCTTGAACATCAGGAAGTTCACGGTTCACATATTGCTGAAGCCTGGCTTGGAGAATTTTGAGCATTACTTTACTAGCATGTGAGATGAGTGCAATTGTGCGGTAGTTTGAGTATTCTTTGGCATTGCCTTTCTTTGGGATTGGAATGAAAACTGACCTTTTCCAGTCCTGTGGCCACTGCTGAGTTTTCCAAATTTGCTGGTATATTGAGTGCAGCACTTTCACAGCATCATCTTTCAGGATTTGGAATAGCTCAACTGGAATTCCATCACCTCCACTAGCTTTGTTCATAGTGATGCTTTCTAAGGCCCACTTGACTTCATATTCCAGGATGTCTGGCTCTAGGTCAGTGATCACACCATCGTGATTATCTGGGTTGTGAAGATCTTTTGTGTACAGTTCTTCTGTGTATTCTTGCCACCTCTTCTTAATATCTTCTGCTTCTGTTAGGTTCATACCATTTCTGTCCTTTATCGAGCCCATCTTTGCATGAAATGTTCCTTTGGTATCTCTGATTTTCTTGAAGAGATCTCTAGTCTTTCCCATTCTGTTGTTTTCCTCTATTTCTTTGCATTGATCGCTGAAGAAGGCTTTCTTATCTCTTCTTGATATTCTTTGGAACTCTGCATTCAGATGTTTATATCTTTCCTTTTCTCCTTTGCTTTTCGCTTCTCTTCTTTTTGCAGCTATTTGTAAGGCCTCCCCAGACAGCCATTTTGCTTTTTTCATTTCTTTTCCATGGAGATGGTCTTGATCCCTGTCTCCTGTACAATGCCATGAACCTCATTCCATAGCTCATCAGGCACTCTGTCTATCAGATCCAGGCCCTTAAATCTATTTCTCACTTCCACTGTACTACTGTTCTACTGCGGACACTGTCCTACTGCAGACAGGAATCCCTCAGAAGAAATGGAGTAGCCATCATGGTCAACAAAAGAGTCCGAAATGCAGTACTTGGATGCAATCTCAAAAATGACAGAATGATCTCTGTTCGTTTCCAAGGCGAACTGTTCAATATCACAGTAATCCAAGTCTATGCCCCAACCAGTAATGCTGAAGAAGCTGAAGTTGAACGGTTCTATGAAGACCTACAAGACCTTTTAGAACTAACACCCAAAAAAGATGTCCTTTTCATTATAGGGGACTGGAATGCAAAAGTAGGAAGTCAAGAAACACCTGGAGTAACAGGCAAATTTGGCCTTGCAATACGGAATGAAGCAGGGCAAAGACTAATAGAGTTTTGCCAAGAAAATACACTGGTCATAACAAACACCCTCTTCTAACAACACAAGAGAAGACTCTATACATGGACATCACCAGGTGGTCAACACTGAAATCAGATTGATTATATTCTTTGCAGCCAAAGATAGAGAAGCTCTATACAGTCAGCAAAAACAAGACCAGGAGCTGACTGTGGCTCAGACCATAAACTCCTTATTGCCAAATTCAGACTTAAATTGAAGAAAGTAGGGAAAACCACTAGACCATTCAGGTATGACCTAAACCAAATCCCTTCTCTTCAATATCCACCTTCTATCCCCAAACAGACAACTCTTCTTCAAGTTGGTGCATGCTCTTCCAGAACTTTCCAGTAACTTTGACTCTTTGGTTTTTATTAACTGTGGACAGGCAGTATACATAATAGCTAAGAGCGTAGCCTCTGGAATCAGACTGCCTGGTTTTGAATCCTGATCCATGTTTGCTTTGCGACCTCGGACCTCACACTAGTGCCTCAGTTTCCTCATCTGTAAAGTGGTGAAAGTGAAAATTGCTCAGTTGTGTCCAACTCTTCGCAACCCCATGACCTATAGCCTGCCAGGCTCCTCTGTCTGTGGAATTCTCCAGGCCAAAATACTGGAGTGGAGGTAGCCGTTCCCTTCTCCAGGGGATCTTCCCAACCCAGGGATCAAACCCGGGTCTCCCACGTTGCAGACAGATTCTGTACTGTCTGAGCCACCAGGGAAGAGGGTGTTAAAACCTACCCTGTATGAAAGACTGTTGTATGGACCAGTGAGTGAACAAATGTTAAGCACTTAACACCCTTCCTACACGATCAGTCAGCACTGCCCAAATATTTACTAGTAATATTTATTATACACAAAATTACCAGGCCAATATAGTACTGTATCAATTAAGTGCCATATCAGACATCATTGTGCCTTAATTTTTAAACCAACACTTACATATACATACAAAACAGCAACCTATCTCAACTCCCTTGGCCACAAGAGATAGAGCTCCAATTTGACTCATGCAAACTGTCATCCACAAGGTCTGTGAGCTCACCAGTTCTGCCAGTGGTCATGAATTCTTGTCCAGCGAGGATACGCTGTTACTCCATTCGGTTGGGATTGGCTTCCTTTCCCCCTCAGTGTGTTGAGACAGAGCCTGCCAACCTGTGCAAACAGGCAGCTGATGAGCAGTAGAAACCTGGCTGGGCGTTTATTCCTGCCTCCACCTGCCCAGCTTTCCAGCACAGACTGTCTGTGCACCTGCCCCCGGCCGGCTGATGCAAGGTCACAAATGGCACGCCGTGGCCCTTTCCCAGAGGAGGGGCGACCAGCAACCAGGTTGGAGACCCAGTTCCAGGCACCAGTTCCATGCCCAGCCTTTCCTGGTTTGCAGACCCCCCCTGGGTCCCGCCGTGACTTGTGCAACTGGATTCCCCCACCTGAGCCTGTTGCCTGTCTCACCCATGGCTGGGTCCTGACCTTCAGCCACTCTATATCACCCCATTCCAGTACCCTGCACTTTTCTGTGTCTCCCTCCTTGATCCCCTAGAATGGAACCATCTGTGGGGACCTTCTTGCTGGGAGACATTCATCAGAACTAACACAGGAAGTTAAACTTGACTTACTGATCCTGTTTCTCCATCTGTGAAATGGGAGTATCCCCACACTGCAATCAGTAACAAAGAAAGGTGGCTTAGTGGTAAAGAATCTGCCTGCCAATGCAGGAGGCAAAAAAAAAAAAAAAAAGCAGATTCAATCCCCAGGTTGGGAAGATCCTTTGGAGGAGGAAATGGCAATGCACTTCAGTATTCTTGCCTGGAGAATTCCATGGACAGAAAAGCCTGGTGGGCTACAGTCCATGGGATTGCAAAGAATCAGACACGACTGAGTACATGCATCACACATCCACACTGCAGTCATCATCATAAAAATCCCTGCCCTTTATAAAGTGCCTGTTACAGGCAGGTAGATACTATGCATTGTTCACCTTCATTAAAGAGGTGGTGTTGTGGGGGTGTTACAGGTGAGGAACGAGAGGCTTCAGGAAGTTGGGTGAGTTCCCCCAGGTCCCTCAGCCACTCACAGCAAAGCTGGGATCCTGATTGAATTCTGTATGATTCCAAAGCCTGCATTCTCCCACCACGCCACACGGCCACTCCAAGATGCCACACGGTTCTGGACGCATATAACCAGTGAAATGATATGAATAGGTGTGACAGTACTTGAAGTGTTTTCCTTTTTGAAGCACCCAGCACAAAGGAAAGCTGGTCAGTCTGAACCAGGGAGCCAGGCTGTATCTTGGATTTGAGGCTGTAGATCAATGTTGGTGTTAATCTGACTGCATCCTCGGGGTGTGAAAGAGCTTGGTTTGAAATTACTTTGATTGCTAACCATTTTCTTTTCGTCCTGTGTAGTGCTTTGCCTTTGAAAAATGCCTCCAGCCCATATTACGATGAATTTTAATATGTCCTGTTCTCATTAATCGAGGGTCTCCATCACAGAGCACTTCCTTCTGACAATTAATGTTTGAGTTCGGGACGTTGAGAGCATTCACATCCATCACTCAGAATTCTGGTCACAAAACTGACAATTAATTTGATAAAGTTGGCTGAGAAAATTAAATGTTCCTGCCATTGCAGAGATAACTAGCCAATTTGTATCAGTAGACTTGGGCTACATCTACTAAGATATGTAAAATCCTTTTTCATTTCCTCCTGAAATATAGATAACTGGGCTCTGGGCTAGTCATGGAAGTGAGCTCTTGGGACCAACCATATGGTTTCACATCATTGTCTTGGTTCCTGGGTTTCTATTTAAGCAAACTGAGCCTTTCTATGGAGAAGGAAATGGCAACCCACTCCTGTGTTCTTGCCTGGAGAATCCCAGGGATGGGGGAGCCTGGTGGGCTGCCTCTATGGAGTCACACAGAGTCAGACACGACTGAAGTGACTTAGCAGCAGCAGCAGCAGAGCCTTTCTAATTTCTTCAGAGCATGGCAAAATCATTCCACGCTGTCTCCTCCCAGATCCGGATTGAAAGGCATGAGATTCAGTGGAAAGAGCAGGGGCCTTGGAGACAGACAGACCTGAGTTGGAATCCAGCCTCCCAAAGTCACATGGCTAGTAAGTGGCAGACTCAGAGACAGAACGAGATAGCCTGGCTCTAAGCCCAGGCCCTGGAGGCCGGGCCATACTGCCTCCTCTGGCAGAGGCTTCATCACAGTGAACATTCACTGTTTGCTCTCTGTTGTGTTCCCCAGGCCTCAACTGTGAGCCTGGCATACTCATAGCTGGTGGAAAGAATGAGTGGAAGGATATGGAAGTAATAGGTGGATCAGATGATTGATCAGATGAATGGAAATATGGGAGTAGATGGATGAATGAATAGGCAGAAGGGTGGTGGATGGATAGATGGGTGGATGGATAGTAAATGAAAAGGTGACAGATGGGAGGTAGCTGTGTGGGTGGATGGGTAAATAGGGAGTCTCTGGGGGCAATCAATGGATAGGGTGGATAGTGAATTGAGGGACAGGTGAGTCAGTAGATGGATGATGAGCAGATGGGTGGATGGAGGGATGTATTGATGAATGGATGGATAATGAATGGATGAGATAGATTTCTATATAGGAGGTGCATGGATGGGTAGGTGAATAAGTAAGTGGATGGAGGGGGGACACAGTGAGTAGGAGTGGACACGTAGGGGTGGGGTGGAACAGATAATTGAACATATGGGTGGATGATGGATGGATGGAAGGGTGGAGTAGAATATATGATAGGTGAAGAGAAAGTGGATGGGTAGATGGATGGTGAATAGTTGGTAGGTGGGCAGGACTGTAGATGCAGAGAGAAGAAGGCAGGCTTTGGAGCCTCGAAGAACTAGATCAGAATCCAGTTCTGTAAGCCTGTAGGGGGATGGGTGGGTGTCTAGAGAGGGTTCTTCCTTTTTGGTTCTGTCTCCTCATCTCACACTGAGCCTGGTGGTAAGTTGCAAGCGGCATGACTCACGTCTCATTTACTTACTGTTCGAAGCCCCCAGCACTCAGGTCATATTGTTCCACATACAACCCTCCATAGAAGAGGGGAGACTTGAAACAGCCAGTTCTCTTTAAAACAGCTCTGTCCAAGAGGAGGAGCTGAAGTTGCTGAAATTACATAGCTCCAAAAAAGACTGATCCACCCTGGAATTTTTTTTTTTTTTTTTACTTTCTGTGCCTTACTGCACTGTTGTCCTTTTATTTCAAATTTCTTCCCTCCCTCCAGCTACCCACATTCCACATCAATCCTTAAAGCCCAGCTCAAAAGCTGCCTCCTGCAGGAAGCCTTCCTTGATCTACACAAGACTTCTGACTCCATCTCTCCCTTACTGGGGCTCCCTCTTCCATATGTTCCACTCTTTATTATGCAGCTTTTGAAGCTTTATTTTGCATTATAATCAGAGAGTACAGAAGTCTAGAGATAGTAATGCTATCTAAGCTATGTTTGGGCATTTAAAAGAAAATCTTAATGGCATTCATCTTTATCTTGCAATATACCTAGAGAATTATGCAATATTACAGATGTGAACCAAATAGCGATGTCCTACTTTGTAAGTAAAACAATTTCCTTTTCACTTCCATAGGTTTCTTGTCATTTGAGTTTTCCCTATTTCTGATCTGATTTTCTCTCCAGAGATGCCTGAGAGAGTCTCTCTGAATGAAGGGGAGGGAATAAGAAAACAGGAGCAAGATTCTCAGACAATCCCAGCCTTGCAGATGAAATCCGACCACCCTCCTCCCTCCCCATAGATTCTCCCCTCCTTGCCCACTTTGTCCTTTAGATCCCAGCTCTGTCCCTTTGGTCCTGACCCCTCCTCCACTAGGATGATGTGTTTTATCCTGCCTGCCTTCCCCAGTTGTCCCACCTGGAGGGCTGCAAGCCTCAGAGGCAGGTGGACTGCACACCTGGTCCTGGGTCCTGCAAGTAGACAAAGGACAGGAAGCAATAGCCACCAAGTTCCCTATCTTATAAACTGCTGTGTTGCTGCTGATGTTTCAGCATTGGCTGGAGGACTTGCTCAAATACTAGCATGGTTCCAAACACTAGGTGTCCCCACCACACACACACACACACACACACACACAGCATCCCCATCACACACAGCATCCCCATGATACACACACACACACATACAGAGCATCCCCACCACACACAGCATCCCCATCATACACACACACACATACAGCATCCCCATAATACACACACACACACAGCATCACCATCATACACACACACACACACACACACAGCATCCCCATCACACACACACACACACAGCATCCCCATAATACACACACACACATACAGCATCCACACCACATGTATGTGTACACACACACACACATATACAGCATCCCCATAATACACACACACACACACACACACAGCATCCCCATCACACACACATACAGCATCCCCATCATACACACACACACATACAGTATCCATACCACATGTATGTGTACACACACACACACATATACAGCATCCCCATCATACACACACACACACACACACACACACAGCATCCCCATCACACACACACACACACAGCATCCCCATAATACACACACACATATACAGCATCCACACCACATGTATGTGTACACACACACACACATATACAGCATCCCCATAATACACACACACACACACACACACACAGCATCCCCATCACACACACATACAGCATCCCCATCATACACACACACACATACAGTATCCATACCACATGTATGTGTACACACACACACACATATACAGCATCCCCATAATACACACACACACACACACAGCATCCCCACCATACACACACACACATACAGCATCCACACCACATGTATGTGTACACACACACACACACACATATACAGCATCCCCATAATATACACAGAGCATCTCCACCATACACACACACACATATAGCATCCACACCACATGTATGTGTACACACACACACACATATACAGCATCCCCATAATAAACACACACACACACACACACACACACAGCATCCCCATCACACACACACAGCATCCCCACCATACACACACACACATACAGCATCCCCATAATACACACACATACACACACACACACACCATCCCCATAATACACATACACACACACACACAGAGCATCCCCATCACACACACACACACACACACACAGCATCCCCACCATACACACACACACATACAGCATCCACACCACATGTATGTGTACACACACACACACACATATACAGCATCCCCATAATATACACAGAGCATCTCCACCATACACACACACATACAGCATCCTCATCATACACACACACATACAGCATCCCCATCACACACACACACACACACAGCATCCCCACCATACACATACACACACACAAACTGAGATCCATCTGAGGCTGTGTATGTGTTCACCTGAGGGTCCTCCACAGTTCTCTGCATGTGACGAGCACGCACAGAAGTTTGTTGGGTGAAACAGCTCTTTCGTTTAAATCAAGCTGTAGGCCTGCACTCCATCTGACAGAACATACTGATGTAAAGGATACATTCCGGCTGAAACCTGTGTCTTTCAGAACAAGGTAGAACTCTAGTAATATGATTATTTCCTGCTCTGTACTAGATATTTCGTGCCCATCCTCTCTGATTCCCTTTAGCCTCCTGCTGAGTAAGTGATATAGTCCCCAGTGATAGATCGGGAAACTGAGGCTCCCAAGATAGACAGCTTGACCCCTTGACTCAAGTGGCTGGTGTTGAGATCCAGGGTTTGAGCTGAGCTCTTCCCTGGTCTCAGACTTCTCATTGCCTCCCTAAATGTCTCAGCTTCATGTTTTGGCCTAACCATCTACACGTCATGACAGCTGTGGTTTAGGGCATGATCCTGAACTTGATGAGATCAGAAAGGGAAGGATGTTGACCTCCACAATCACGTGGAAAGCAGCCGGGTGGCCAGCTGTTAGGAAATGCAGTGTTCACATCCCTGCTCCCTCAAGGTAAATTGCTGCAGCCACTATTTTTAAGGAGGAGCCTTAAAAACTAAAGAGTTGCCATATGAGCTAGCAATCCCACTCCTGCGTACATATCCAGAGAAAACCTGGCACCCCAGTGTTCATAGCAGCACTACTTACAATAGGTAAGACACAAAAGCAGCCTAAATGTCTATCAACAGATGAGCGGATAAAGAAGATGTAGCATTGCTCAACCATAAAAAAGAATGAAAATGCCATTTGCAGCAATATGGATGGACCTAGAGATTATCATGCTTAGTGAAGAAACGTAAACAGAGAAAGACAAATATCATATGATATGACTTATACGTGAAATCTAAAATATGATACAGATGAATTTATTTACAAAATGGAAACAGACTCACATAGAAAATAAACTTATGAACATTGGGGTACACGTGTCTCTTTCAATTCTGGTTTCCTCGGTGTGTATGCCCAGCAGTGGGATTGCTGGGTCGTATGGCAGTTCTATTTCCAGTTTTGTAAGGAATCTCCACACTCTTCTCCATAGTGGCTGTACTAGTTTGCATTCCCACCAACAGTGTAAGAGGGTTCCCTTTTCTCTACACCCTCTCTAGCATTTATTGCTTGTAGACTTTTGGATGGCAGAATGAAATGGTACCTCATTGTGGTTTTGATTTGCATTTCTCTGATAATAAGTGATGTTGAGCATCTTTTCATGTGCTTGTTAGCCATCTGTATGTCTTCTTTGGAGAAATGTCTAGTTCTTTGGCCCATTTTTTGATTGGGTCATTTATTTTTCTGGAATTGAGCTGCAGGTGTTGCTTGTATATTTTTGAGATTAGTTGTTTGTCAGTTGCTTCATTTGCTATTATTTTCTCCCATTCTGAAGTCTGTCTTTTCACCTTGCTTATAGTTTCCTTTGTTGTACAGAAGATTTTAAGTTTAATTAGGTCCCATTTGTTTATTTTTGCTTTTATTTCCAATATTCTGGGAGGTGGGTCATAGAGGATCCTGCTGTGATTTATGTCAGAGAGTGTTTTGCCTATGTTCTCCTCTAGGAGCTTTATAGTTTCTGGTCTTACATTTAGATCTTTAATCCATTTTGAGTTTATTTTTATGTATGGTGTTAGAAAGTGTTCTAGTTTCATTCATGTACCCCAATGTTCATCGCAGTACTATTTATAATAGCCAGGACATGGAAGCAACCTAGATGTCCATCAGCAGATGAATGGATAAGAAAGCTGTGGTACACATACACAATGGAGTATTACTCAGCCATTAAAAAGAATACATTTGAATCAGTTGGTGGATGAAACTGGAGCCTATTATACAGGGTGAAGTAAGCCATAAAGAAAAACACCAATACAGTATACTAATGCATATATATGGAATTTAGAAAGATGGTAATGATAACCCTGTATGTGAGAAAGGAAAAGAGACACAGATGTATAGAACAGTCTTTTGGACTCTGGGAGAGGGAGAGGGTGGGATGATTTGGGAGAATGGCATTGAAACATGTATAATATCATATATGAAACAAAAAAAAAAAGCAAAGAAAATAAACGTATGGTTACCAAAGGGTGAAGGAAGGGAGGAGGGATAAATTAGGAGTCTGGGATTAGCAGATGTAAACTACTATACATAAAATTAAATGACAAGGGCAGCTGTATTCAATATCCTGTAATAAGCCACAATGGAAAAGAATATGAAAACAAACATATAAATAGACATGTAGAGATATACAACCGAGTCACTTTACTGGACCCAGAAACTAACATAACGCAAATCAATTATACTTCAATAAAAAAATTTTTTTAAAGAATTAAACTCCCTCAACACTGTTTGTCGTGGAGTATATTGTAAGTCTGGGTGCTCATCTGTTCAGGTATTTCTTTGTGAGATCAGTTCAGTTCAGTCGCTCAGTCCTGTCTGACTCTTTGAGACCCCATAGACTGTAGCACACCAGGCTTGCCTGTCCATCACCAACTCCCAGAGCTTGCTCAAACTCATGTCCATCAAATCAGTGTTGCCATCCAACCATCTCATCCTCTGTTGTCCCCTTCTCCTCCTGCCCTCAATCTTTCCCAGCATCAGGGTCTTTTCAAATGAGTCAGTTCTTCCCATCAGGTGACAAAGTATTAGAGTTTCAGCTTCAGCATCAGTCCTTCCAATGAATATTCAGGACTGATTTCCTTTACAATTGACTAGTTGGATCTCCTTGTGTCCAAGGGACTCTCAAGAGTCTTCTCCAACACCACAGTTCAAAAGCATCAATTCTTCGGCCCTCAGCTTTCTTTATAGTCCAACTCTCACTTCCATACATGACCACTGGAAAAACAAAACTTTGACTAGACAGACCTTTGTTGGCAAAGTAATGTCTCTGTATTTGAATACGCTGTCTGGGTTGGTCACAGCTTTCCTTCCAAGGAGCAAGTGTCTTAACCTCATGGCTACAATCACCATCTGCAGTGATTTTAGAGCCCCCCAAAACAAAGCCTCTCACTGTTTCCATGTTTCCCCATCTATTTGCCATGAAGTGATGGGACCAGATGCCCTGATCTTAGTTTTCAGAATATTGAGCTTTAAGCCAACTTTTTCACTCTCCTCTTTCACTTTCATCAAGAGGCTATTTAGTTCTTCTTAGGCTTCCCTGGCAATGGCACCCCACTCCAGTACTCTTGCCTGGAAAATCCCATGGACCGGGGAGCCTGGAAGGCTGCAGTCCATGGGGTCGCTGACGGTTGGACGCGACTGAGCAACTTTACTTTCACTTTTCACCTTCATGCATTGGAGAAGGAGATGGCAACCCACTCCAGCGTTCTTGCCTGGAGAATCCCAGGGATGGGGGAGCCTGGTGGGCTGCCATCTATGGGGTCACACAGAATCGGACACAACTAAAGTGACTTAGCAGCAGCAGCAGGCTTCCCTGGTGGCTCAGAGGGTAAAGCATCTGCCTGCAATGCCGGAGACCTGGGTTCGATTCCTGGGTCAGGAAGATCCCCTGGAGAAGGAAATGTCAATCCACTCCAGCACTCTTGCCTGGAAAATCCCATGGACGGAGGAGCCTGATAGACTATAGTCCATGGGGTTGCAAAGAGACACGACTGAGCGACTTCACTTTCACTTTCTGCCATAAGGGTGGTGTCATCTGCATATCTGAGGTTATTGATATTTCTCCTGGCAATCTTGATTCCAGCTTGTGCTTCAACCAGCCCAGCGTTTCCCATGATGTAGTCTGCATGTAAGTTAAATAAGCAGGGTGACAATATACAGCCTTGACGTACTCCTTTCCCTGTTTGGAACCAGTCTGTTGTTCCATGTCCAGTTCTAACTTGCTTCTTGACCTGCATACAGATTTCACAGGAGGCAGGTAAGTTGGTCTGGTATTCCCATCTCTTTTAAGAATTTTCCACAGTTTGTGGTGATCCACACAGTCAAAGGCTTTGGCGTAGTCAATAAAGCAGAAGTATATGTTTTTCTGGAACTCTCTTACTTTTTCTGTGATCCAACAGATGTTGGCAATTTGATCTCCAGTTCCTCTGCCTTTTCTAAATCCAACTTGAACATCTGGAAGTTCACAGTTCATGTACTATTGAAGCCTGGCTTGGAGAATTTTTAACTCTGCTAGCGTGTGAGATGAGTGCAATCATGTGGTAGTTTGAACAATCTTTGGCATTGTCTTTCTTTGGGATTGGAATGAAAACTGATCTTTTCCAGTCCTGTGGCCACTGCTGAGTTTTCCAAATTTGCTGGCATGTTGAGTGCAGCACTTTCACAGCATCATTTTTTAAGATTTGAGTTACCTCAACTGGAATTCCATCACCTCCACTAGCTTTGGTCGTAGTGATGTTTCCTAAGGCCCACTTGACTTTGCATTCCAGAATGTCTGGCTCTGGGTGAATGATCACACCATTGTAGTTATATGGGTCTTGAAGATCTTTTTTGTACAGTTCTCTGTATATTCTTGCCACCTCTTCTTAATATCTTCTGCTTCTGTTAGTTCCCTACCATTTCTGTCCTTTATTGAGCCCATCTTTGCATGAAATGTTCCCTTGTTATCTCTAATTTTCTTGAAGAGATCTCTAGTCTTTCCCATTCTATTGTTTTCCTCTATTTCTTTGCACTGATCACAGAGGAAGGCTTTCTTATCTCTCCTTGCTGTTCTTTGGAACTCTGCATTCAAATGGATATATCTTTCTTTTTTCTCCTTTGCCTTTAGCGTCTCTTCTTTTCTCAGCCATTTGTAAGGCCTCCTCAGACAACCATTTTGCCTTTTTGCATTTCTTTTTCTTGGAGATGGTCTTGATCACTGCCTCCTGTACAGTGTCAGGAACCTCTTGCCTATAGTCCTTCAGGCACTCTGTCTATCAGATCTAATCTCTTGAATCTGTTTGTCATTTTCATTGTATAATCATAAAGGATTTGATTTAGGTCATACCTGAATGGTCTAGTGGTTTTCCCTACTTTCTTCAATTTAAGTCTGAATTTGGCAATAGGGAGTTCATGATCCAAGCCATAGTCAACTCCTGGTCTTATTTTTGCTGACTGTATATAGCTTCTCCATCTTTGGCTGCAAAGAATATAATCAATCTGATTTCAGTATTGACCATCTGGTGATATCCATGTGTAGAGTCTTCTCTTGTGTTGTTGGAAGAGGGTGTTTGCTATGACCAGTGCGTTCTCTTGGCAAAACTCTGGTAGCCTTTGCCCTGCTTCATTTTTGTACTCCAAGGCCAAATTTGCCCCTTACTCCAGGTATCTCTTGACTTCCTACTTCTGCATTCCATTCCCCTATAATTACCTTTGTGAGATAATTTGATTTATATCCAACTCCCCCGTCGGGTGGTAAACTTGATGAGGATAGACACTCTGACTGTTTTGCTGGCCAGGGCTTCCTCTGCTCCTGGGCATGATGGCTGGTCCACCAGTGGGCATTCAGGACTTAATACGTGTGAATGATGTGTGGGGCTCACCCTCTACCTACTGTGTAAACTTGGAAATTATATACGTGATCTCCTGTGGATTTCACAAGGAGACATGAGGTAGGAATTATTATCTCCATTTTACAGATAAAGAGACCAAGGCGTTGGGGGTTGAGTAACTCATCAGAGCCACCTGAGCTGGGTGCGGACCCTGCCTGTGGGCTCCCAGACACAGCATTCTGCTCTTGCAAGTCTCCTTGATTTCTCTGGTTCCCCTCTGTGCCTGGACATCCCCTGCTCCGCATCGCTAACTGGGTCTGTGCTGTGCTTATTTGCAGGCTGAGGAAGCAGCAGGGGCAGGGCGGCCAGCTCTTGGACATGGAAGGCCGAGCCGGGAGCCAGGCCCAGGGCAAGCTCCAGGACGGGTGTAACAACAACATTCTGGCCCATGCCTGTTCTCGTGGCTGCAGCAGCTAAGCCACCACCTGCGGCTTCCAGCGGGACTGCACACACCTCTGCCCTGCCCACCGAAAGCCCCTCTCTGTGCCGCGATGGTCCCCGTCTCACCCCAAATAACATCAGATGCAGAGAAGGCCCTGGGCTCAGAGCTGGGGAGCCTTGGTTGTGGTCCAAGCTGCCCAGCTAATTCCCTGCACATCTGTGGACAAGCCTTGCCCTTTCTGTGCCTCAGTTTTCCACATCTGTCAAAGGGGTCACACAGCTCAATGCCCCACCTCTGACTACAAAGTTATTGGAAGAATCCAATTGGGTAGTAGACATGCAAAACCTTTGACATTTATGACATTATTTATACAGGCGAAATAGAACCTTACTTTTTGGAGTGCACTCCCATCCCCTAAAGCAACTAGACCCATCACAACTTTGCAATTCGGTCTACCCTGGTCTTCAGGGCATACTTTTGAAAATTCAGCCCTTGTCTGATGTGTTTGCCCTGCCTATGGAAACACGATCCCCCAGTCCTGGAGCAAAACCGGAAGTGTCCTCTTTTGCCTCCTCTGCCAGGCCAGTCTTTCTGATGTTCTAAGTTGGCCTGCTACTGTCCCCATCTTTAATTTCAGCAGGTCTCCACTCCCACCCCACCCCTGGTGCTGGGATGGCAGGACGATGCCCATTCAGAAGGTCAAGTCACTGACCGTCGGTCACCCCTAAAGAGTGTCAGCAGAGTTCCTCCCAAAACCCAGCCCCATGGCAGAACTCCGAGTCTCTGTCTCCATCCAAGCTTCCTTTCCTGGAAGGGGTGACATCATCTCATCAGCACCATCTTAAAGAGGATCTCCAATTGCCATCAAGGAGGCTGCTCCACACTGATAAACTAGGATAAACTAGGATAAACACTGATAAACCAGTCAGTTAGAAAGTTTACGCTACGATGATGGTGGCTCATGCTAAGAGCAAACTACTTGATGATCTGTTCAGGGAGCACTTTGTTTTTGAATTGGGAGATGCTTTTAGCAACCAGAATAAAGCTTAGACTTGGAATCAGGACTGTGGTCGGAATCCAGCCCTGCTGTTTACTAACCAGAAGACCTCAGGCAATCACATAATCACTTCAGTGTCAGTTTTCTCATTTTAAAATGGGAATTAAAAAAACTAACCCCTGGGGTTGTTAAAAGGTTAATTAAGATCCTGTGTGTGATATACCCAAACTACTTTGTAGCAGTTTTTGGTCAACATCATAATCAATGTAATTTTAAGAAACTTTCTTGTTTCACTCATTGGGCAGGTCAGTTTTCTGTAGAAACAAGCCTGGTGTTTTAGATTCTTTGAACTCATCTTTCTGGAGTCTCTGATATCTGTACAGTCCTGTGAAAAGTTCAGTTGTGTTTTTATTTTTATCCAACTTTCACTATTTACATCATAAACCTCTTAGATTTCTTAAGAGACATTTTCATATATCACATGGTTTATGTTTTTATTTGAAAAAAGGAAAGAAATGGTCTTTTGTTTTCCTCCTTCGAACCCAGGCTGTTTCTAGATGGTATTGTCCACGTGTCCACTGTTTTGTACACTTTTCATTCTTTGTTCCCTGTGGGCACCATCCTGTCCCCTGCAGGAAATAATGGGGCTGCTTCTCTCTTCACTGCGACCGTGGCTACACTGAGGGTGTCTCACTGGACTGAGTTCATGAATTAGGGGCAGGAGCTGGAAGTAGCCCGAGACACTGGATTTCCTGGCTTTGTTCAAGTCAGCCTTGTTCCTTGTTCAGAATAAACTATTTCTTGGAGATTCCTTCTTACAACTTTGTTCTTATGTATGGTTGGGTGAGATGGGCAATGTCCCCTTAGAGTCCAATTCAGCAAGAAACAAAAGAGATGGGGGGCAGGGAGGTAGGGAGTATATCAGGTCTTATATCAAGTCAGTGGTGTGTTTCCTTTGCCCACAGAATAAAACCAAGCTTGGCAATTTAAGGCTCAGTCCAACTTGATCACAATTCATGTTGTCATCATCACCACCATCATCATTATCATCACCATCATCATCATTATTACCATCATCATCACCATCATCATCATTATCATCACCATCATCACCACCGCTGTCATCATCCCCATTGCCATCATCATCATCATCAGAAGCAGCAGCAGCATCATCACCATCATCATTGTCATCACCATCATCACCATCATTACCACCACTGTCATCATCCCCATTGCCATCATCATCATCATCATCAGAAGCAGCAGCAGCAGCATTACCATCATCGTTATCATCACCATCATCACCACCGCTGTCATCATCCCCATTGCCATCATCATCATCATCAGAAGCAGCAGCAGCATCATCACCATCATCATTGTCATCACCATCATCACCATCATTACCACCACTGTCATCATCCCCATTGCCATCATCATCATCATCATCAGAAGCAGCAGCAGCAGCATTACCATCATCGTTATCATCACCATCATCACCACCGCTGTCATCATCCCCATTGCCATCATCATCATCATCAGAAGCAGCAGCAGCAGCAGCATCACCATCATCATTGTCATCACCATCATCGTTACCATCACCATCATCACCACCACTATCATCACCACCATCACCATCATCATCACCGTGATCATCTCATCATTATTTCACACATGCAAAGATACAATCTATGTAATAGAGGAAAATACAGAAAATTCTCCACCTAAAGAAAACACTCTTAAAATTCCCTCATATTGCCACTCAAACCTTACAGTACACACATGGGTACAAATCAACAGTATTCGCTCTACTGTACAGATTCCTTAACTTGCCACCTCCCTACTTTTGCCAACCTGCCTCTGCTACCTGGGACCCCTTTCAACCCCCATCTCGACATCGGCATCTCAAAATATGTGACTTTCATGGGCCAATTCCACCCCCTCCATGATGCCTTCTGCGTCTCATGGCAACCCTGACCCAAGACAGATATAATATTCCCCACATACCCTCTCTCACATTTTCTGTGACTTTCTTACAGCTCTGATTTCTGCCAACTGCATGACAGGGTTACTGTCAACCATGACTCATCCTCTTTCTCCCCAAACTGCTAAGAGAGGTCAGGTTCTCAAGTCTACCTCCTCACACTTCCCATATGCAGTCCTGAAAGCACCTATTTCACAGGAGGTAATCATTTATTTGAGCTCCCCAGGTGGCTCAGTGGTAAAGAATCCACCTGCAAATGTAGGTAGAGCTGGGTTTGATCCCTGGGTCAGGAAGATCCCCTGGGGAAGAAAATGGCAACCCACTCCAGTGTTCTTGCCTGGAGAATCCCCATGGACAGAGAAGCCTGGTGGGCTATAGTCCATGGGGTCACAAAAGAGGAGGACACAAGTTAGCGACTAACCAACAACTAATAATTTGGGGGCAAATGAGATAAAAGCAAGACCAACACAAACTCTCCAAGTGGGTGAAGCTTGCTTTTGGCAGCCACCTATCTGGCCCCACTGCCATCTCCCAGGCCTTTTTTTCTCTCTCTCTCTCTCCCTGTCCCAGTGGTTTCCCAGAGGCTGCCTCTTCCTGACCCACCAATGAAGAACCAGTCCATCCCCTTAAGAGACATATCACCTGAGTCTCGAGTTCCAGATGAATTTTCCCTCCTCCCTCATCCAAACCCCCATTCCCAGAGTACAGCGCCTCAGGCCAGTTGTCAGGAAAGCAATCCGATAAAAGAAATATGTGCCCAAGGAAGAACTTGCATGAGGAGTCACCTTATGATTTGAGATTTAGGCACAGAGGGACAAGCTGGAAACTGGTAACATTGACAGGGCTTTCCCATTTCCAGTGAAATATATTTCAGTCTTCTCGTGCCAATAAGTAAAAATTACTCACATTTATAATACTAGTAATGGGCTTCCCTCATAGCTCAGTTGGTAAAGAATCTGCCTGCAATGAAGGAGACCCCAGTTCAATTCCTGGATCAGGAAGATCCGCTGGAGAAGGGTTGGGCTACCCATTCCAGTATTCTTGGGCTTCCCTTGTGGCTCATCTGGTAAAGAATCTGCCTGCAATGTGGGAGACCTGGGTTCGATCCCTGGGTTGGGAAGATCCCCCGGAAAAGGGAAAGGCTACCCACTCCAGTATTCTGGCCTGGAAAATTCCATGGACTGTCTATAGTCCATGGGGTCTCAAAGACTCGGAAATGACTGAGCGACTTTCACTTTCATAGTAATAGTAAACTCCAAGCCACATGCTTGAAGTCCCTTCCCACTTACTGACAGAATTACAGTCATTATATTGTCCAGAATTGTCTCCAGACTTGCTTGAGTAACCACAAAATACTTTCATGTTAACCAGAAGGGCCCCTCCCCGCTAGTGGGAAAAAGGGGCGTCACTAGAAAGCCTTGGTTCCCCCAGCTGTTGTCACTTCTCTGCTGTGTTGACCATCATGGTTCCTGGCCACCATGAGCTATGACCTCCAGGCTTCTGCCAGAGCATTGACGTCCACCCCTTTCTCTCTTTCCAGCCTGTAGAGACACAGTTTGGACTTGT
Source organism: Bos indicus x Bos taurus (assembly GCF_003369695.1). NCBI lineage: Eukaryota > Metazoa > Chordata > Mammalia > Artiodactyla > Bovidae > Bos > Bos indicus x Bos taurus. Next base: position 103,281,922 of record NC_040081.1, on the reverse strand, counting down.
TATAATCAGCTCTTTTAATGGTGGTTCCAATGCAGAGCTCTTGAGCTGCAGGCAACTCAGTTCTTGCCGTTCGGCCTCCTCCCTCACCTTCTGAAAGTACAAGATGTGATTGGTCCTGGGAAGGTCCCACGCAGTGACACACTGTCCCTGGGTCCCCGCCTCCTGATGCCCCCTGCCCCCTTGCCAGGTCTTATCTTTCAGCTTCCTTTAGGGACCCCCATCCATCAGACTCACCTCAGTTCCCATCATAGGTTGGTCCACTTCCCTTTCCAGGGTCCTTGGCCTGCACAGAAATCAGGCAGTGTCTTCCACATCCACACATCTCAAATGATGGCTGGGAGGCTGCTCCCCACTGGACACACTGGTCCTCTCTGGAGTGGGCACAAGCCCACCTGATCTGATACTGGCCCAGCAAGAAATGCTTTGGAGTGGGAGACTTGGCTTCAAATCACAGCCCCACCATTCACTGTGTGGAACCACTGGCAGGCTCTCCGCAAGTCCTTACATTTCTGAATGTCAGTTTCTGCACCCATGAGCTGCTGCTGCTGCTGCTGCTAAGTCACTTCAGTTGTGTCCGACTCTGTGCGACCCCATAGACAGCTGCCCACCAGGCTTCCCCATCCCTGGGATTCTCCAGGCAAGAATACTGGAGTGGGGCCTGGTAATTCCTGAGCTGCCTTTCTCAAGCAGCAGTTATGAAGGTCAAATATGGGGCTCTGGTTGAAGGTGTGCACACACTAACTCATGGAGTTCCATGCAAAGCCATAGTTCTCACCAAGCAAGGCATCTCTTCCCACCTCATGAAGCTCTTCCCACAAATTGTCCAAGCTGAGCTCTGCAGACAATAGTCTCCATCACCTACCCTCTGTGCAAGCCCTCCATCTCTGTGCCTTCTCACTCAATCTACTGCAGGCTTTGGGTCAAATAGCTAGCAGTGACCTTCCCAGAAGCTGCAACAAAGACCAGGCATGGAGGGAGCCCAGTGGGCAGTGCTCCAGCCTGCTTCTCCCCCAGGAGTCCCAAGAGAGGCCAGAGCTTATTCCAGTCCCACTTTCTGCCAGGAACTTGACATGATTTTAATTCTATGCAGTATGCACATCTTAGAGATGAGCAAAACGAACTCTTTGGAGGATCTATAATTTGCCTGAGGCCACTTACCTAGTTGGTGGTAGAGCCAAGATTTGAACTGTCAGCTGAAGTTCAAACTTCATGAACATTCTATCACAGAGTGGTGTCCCCACAGGGTGGGCTTGGGGGTCCTTCCCATTCTCTCTTAGAATTACAAAATCACCCCATAAAGGTGCTCTTTAGCTAAGCAGAAGGTGCCTGCTAAACAAAAGCAGTTTTAAGGCAAATCTCCCATCCATCCAGACTGGCATCCTGAGTCCCTGCTCTGTAGAGATTCTAGAGTCACCTTACCACTTGTTACTACAAGGATACTCTGTCTTCTACCAGGAAAAGCACCTGGAAGAGAATCTTCCTGGGGACACAGCATCCAGCTTCCAGCTCTGATATGATGTTCCATACCATTTCCATGCTACTGTGACCCAGGTTTATAACATTTTCCAGTACGTTGGTGGTTTATGGCCACTTGCTCTGGAAGGGAGAAAGAAGGTGGCCAGGGGATGGAATCTCTGGATCAGGTCACAACCCTAGCACTTCTGACCTTGAGCATCCTACAGGAGATTCCCAGGAACCAGCCAAGGACAGAGGCTAAGGAAAAGTAAATTCTACCCATCCTTCCTTTCTTGTGGAATTAAAAGCAAAGGGAGTTGCAGGGAGAAGTTGCCGAGAACACTTGATGGGTTCCTCGACTTTGATCCATCCAGGAAACTTCCTTTCCTTCAGGAAAGGGAGGTGTGTCAAGAGACTCCTGAGTCATCAGAGGACTTTATTACTATTAACAACCACAGTAGTATCAGAGCATCAGCAAGTCCTTTGGTGTCCCATTGGCCTCAGGATGCTCTGAAGAAGGCCAGCACACTCACGCATGCAGTGGAGTACATTACACAAGAGGTGCCCTAAGCTCAGGGAACCCAGGTGTTTTATACCAGGCACTGAGCACTTCAGCCCTTTGCCCTGAGGGAGACACAGTCTCCATCAGTCAAGTTTGCTGCACAAACATCCTTGAGAAGATCTTCTAGAACAAAAGGGCCATCCTTCTCACTTAGAAGGCACGCACTGACAGAGGAGACCCGTGGAGAGTGGTCTCTTAGCGTTGTCAACCTGTGAACACTCAGAATTCTCACACCACCCAGTGTGCTGGGTATATGAATTATCTCTCCATTTTACACGTGACAAAAATGTGATCACTCTATATGGTAGTGATGTATGTGGAAGTCTCAGGAACAGTCCTTGTGAGCAGCAGATCCTAATTCAGGCGGCCCCCAGTGGGGTCTGAGATTCTGCATTTCTAACAAGCTTCCAGGGCATGCTGATATTACTGGACCAGGAACCATGCTTGGAGTAACAAGGATCTAGACCCTTCTGTTCTCAGGCCAACTTGGCCACACCCATTTGCTTCTGTGTGTCTACAGCTGCATTCAAACTCCAAAGGCAGAATCGAGTATTTGCCACATGAATTAGATGGCTTGCAAGGCTGAAAATATTTGTCATCTGGCCCTTTTGGGGAAAAGGTTTGCTGACCTCTGACCCAGGAAACACACCTCGGACATTAGGTGGGCAGACTGAGAGTAAACCCTTGACTTGCTCACAGGCAATTCAGCCCCATGAACTCCCCCATGGAGGAGAAGAATTTGCAGAGAAATCTATGGTCCATTTTGTCCTCATGAGTTGACTGTTGGGCTTTTTCTCAACTGTGGACCCCTGTCAGTGACCCCTTCCTTCCCAGTTGAGTATTCTTGAAAGTTCCTCTGTTTCTTTTTTCTTCCTGTCTGTGCAGCAAGTGCTCCCAGCAGGCCTTTGCATATAGCGTCTGGTTTATGCAGTTTAACTCTGGCAGCATTTACCATACTACACCAATTGAAAGTAGCTCTTTTGCCCCTTTCTTGTTTACCCATTTCTGTTTTCTCTAACCTTTAAAACCTAAGTAAAGGAATGAGATCACTAAGCAATTGAAACTAACTCCTCCGAGTTACTCCTTCCCAAATACACAACATGGCTTGTCTAGCCTGTTGCTTCTTTCCTTAGATTAAAAAGAAGAATGAAGAATCGAGGAAAGAAGGATTAGCTCTCTACCCCACGACAGCCCCTTAAGGAATCCTGAAAGTAGATCACATGAGCAAGATAACATCTGAAAGAGAGAGTCTACCAGTCTGCATGCAGCGGTGAAGGATACAGAACTCAACCTCCTGCCTTGATGATTCAGATTCTTGCCACCATTGTTCCCTTTAAAAACTGCCATGGCTGAGCAGAATCTTCAGAGCTGTCCTCTGGACATGAGTCCGCCTTCTACAGAGATTGACATCTTATCTGATTTAAGCACCTTTCCTTTCTACTGACACTTGCCTCTAGAGTTATTAGCGTTTGAGCAGCGAGCAGCCAAACCTGAGCTCAGTAGCACACCTCTGGTTACGTGTCCCACCCACCCCAGTCCAGACTGTGAACTCCACTGTGGTGGGCTGTGTCTAGCTGGCCCCCCAGCAGTGAGCTGCCTTCAGTGGACATGTAAGGAGTGCAGACACGCCCACCGTGGTGCCCAGCCTGGCCGCGCTTACCAGTTAGCTGCCACTTTGATGAGTCAGCCCACGCACTGCGCCTGTCACCATTCGTTGTCTGTCCCATTTCCTCTTCTGACCTCAAACATGAGATCACGGTGGGGCATCTCTCATGTTTAATTGCTAACTCTCACAAATAACAAGCAGCTGCTTCTTCCTGGGTAATCACAGACAAACATGATTAATGGATTTCCCTCTCAGCCTCTTTGCACTTCATGTTTATTCTCCATCCCCCAACACCCACACCTGCTAAGTCTTTCCTCTCTACAGGAAGAGTGGTGAGTAACACTCAGACCTTTCCAGGCATAGAGACTGCATCCTGGCATTGTCCTTATGCTAAGAATCTATTTGTATGACCACCTACTATGTTCAATTCAAGGGCATTTTCTAAACAAGAATTCACTTCATGTGTCATATGTAGTCAACTTAACCATTAAGGTGGAGAAAGAAGGGGTTCTGGATGGTGTTCTGGGCAGGATGAGAAAAACTTGAATCCTGTTTTGTTGACCAGCCCTTCCCCATCTCCCCAGCTCACAAGTTCTCAAGGGAGCTCAGGATATAAGAATATAACAGAAATCAGTGAATGACTGACTGTATCAATGTTGAAATCTCAATGCAGAGCCCAGTGGGAAGTTCAAAATTGAAGCAAGAAGTCCAAGATCTAAGGCTTGGTAACCCTGGAGATGAAGAAAAGTGAGTGGATTTGGGACATATCTGAGGACTTATCAAAGAATTGGATTGGGGTGGTAAAGGGCCAGGACTTCTGTTATGTTTTAAGCCACTTGAAATCTCTCAGCCCTATCCTGGGAATTCAATAAAGCCATGTGTTTAGAGCTCCTACTGCCTGGCATGAATACACACTTATGAAAATTGTCCTCTACTCTCCTTCATCCTTCTTATGGGAAGAGTATGCACTCTGAATGCCTTGGGTTGAGCCTTTTCTCCTTTCTGCTTCTGTTAGTCAGCTGGTTCCCCCTCTGCCCAACATTCCTGCTCCCTTCACACACACACACACACACACACACACACACAAGTTTTCTCTAAGATAAAAATATCAGCTATTTAAAGCACACCACTGTAAGAGTCTCTGGAGAGGTGTTTTGAAAAGGCTGCTTGTTTGCAGGAGGATTTTTCCAAAAATGTAGTGTATCAGTTTGCTTTCTGCTCTAAGTAAGAAGAAACCCAACTCTAACCACCTTACTCAAGAAAATGTATCGTCCCACTTAACAAGGAGACCAGGGGAGGGCAAATCCCTGGCACAGAATGGCCCACAGATCGAGAACATCACCAGGGCCCAGCTTCTGTGCATCTTTCCACCCTGACATTCTGATGTTTTGGCACTGTCTTCAGGATGTTGACCCTCTTGGTCATTAGATGGTGGCCACAGCTGTGCACATCCTATCCAGATACAGGCCTATCCGGGCAAGGAAAAGGAATACGACCTTCCTGTGGCTCTCATAGAGGAGAAGACTTTCCCAGAATCCTTTGGACTTTCCCCCACATCTCATCAACAACATTGGCTCACAGGCCCATCCTAAATTATCACCAACATACAGGATGAAGCGCTCGGATTAGTTTAGACCAATAGCAATCTACTCTCTTATGCTTCAGATGAGGTCACCTTCCTCTACGTGATATGGGAATGGTACAGAGGCATGACCAAGGTCAAAGTTCTGTTAGAAAAGATGAAGGGGAAACAGGCTTTGGCAAAGCACATAGCTCTTAACAAAAGAAAACACAGACTTCACTGAGTTGCAAGAAATATTGCAGTTTTATTAGCAATGGCCCCCACTTAGAACTTTCTGGCTCTGATTAATCAAATAGAGGCAAGAGGCAGCAGAAATAGGGATTTCCTATTTTCTTTCTGCCTTAAAATTCTATCCAGTGAAAAGAATTGGCTCATAGTCATGTGTGATTTGGTGACTGTAATCTCAGGACTTTAGAATGTTAGAGGTAGAAAGCCCTGAGATCGCTCAGGCAGCAGGGAACTGTCATTTACCGAGAATGGACCTCACACCAGGCCCCAGGGCAGGCACTCTGCTTATGTTGTCTCATCAGGTCTTGGATTTCTGCAAGGCCAAAATCTTAAAGGAGGAAACTGGAAGCCAGAGAGATTCCAGTTTATGGCATTTTCTCAAACTACAGAGTAGATTTTCATGTAGGATGGAGTAAAAAAACTATCATCATATATCTCTAATTCTAAAAATTAAGCACGTGAAGGGAAAGACTGCCCTGACATTCTGTATCCTCTATGTGCCCAGAGAATGTGCCAAATTTGGCTGAGATACCAACTCATTCACGAAGGAAGAATGGTGTAGGGAAGTGGATCATGGAGAAAGTATGGCAATTATCCTGGGACCTGTGGGCAGAACTTGGTGACTCACTTCTAAAGCAGATAGAATATGGAAGGGGAGGAGGGTATGTTACAGTGGAGAAACCTGACACATACCACTTAACCCAGGTAGTCAAAGATAACAAGGAAAAAGTCCTGTAGATACCATGTACCCCAATCAGATATGATGAGCAAGACACTTCATCTCTGCAGTGTGCTTCCCCCAAATCCATAACCCCAGCAGTCATGAGAAAACACTGGACAGACCTCAACTGAAAATTCCTGCTCATCAAAGTACCAGAACCACAAAAGACAAGGAAGACTGATAAATATCACAACTTACAAGAGACTAAGGAGATGCAGCAATTAAATGAATGAGGTGTGCTGGATGGCCTCATGGAACAGATAGAGGGCATTAGTGGAAAAACTGGTGACTTCCAAATAAAAAGTCCAGATTTTAGTTACTGGTAAGTACCAATGTTCATTTCTTAGCTTTGACAACTGTATCATGGTTATGTAATATGTCAACACTAGGAAAGGTTAATCTTGCTGTCTTTGAAGCTCTTGCAAAAATCTAAAATTATTATAAAATAAAAAGGGTTTTTGATTCTGTTTATTAGTTTTGATTCTATAGTGCTTTACAACTTTCAAAGGTTTCACACACACATGATTTCACATAATCCCATAATAATCTTTTTTAAAATCCCCTACTCCTATGTACAGTATGAAAAGGCAAAATGATAGGATACTGAAAGAGGAACTCCCCAGGTCAGTAGGTGCCCAATATGCTACTGGAGATCAATGGAGAAATAACTCCAGAAAGAATGAAGGGGTGGAGCCAAAGCAAAAACAATACCCAGTTGTGGATGTGACTGGTGATAGAAGCAAGGTCCGATGCTGTAAAGAGCAATATTGCATAAGAACCTGGAACGTCAGGTCCATGAATCAAGGAAATTGGAAGTGATAAAACAGGAGATGGGAAGAATGAACGTCGACATTCTAGGGAACAGCGAACTAAAATGGACTGGAATGGGTGAATTTAACTCAGATGACCATTATATCCACTACTGTGGGCAGGAATCCCTTAGAAGAAATGGAGTAGCCATCATGGTCAACAAAAGAGTCCAAAATGCAGTACTTGGATACAATCTCAAAAATGACAGAATGATCTCTGTTCATTTCCAAGGCAAACCATTCAGTATCACAGTAATCCAAGCCTATGCCCCAACCAGTAACGCTGAAGAAGCTGAAGTTGAATGGTTCTATGAAGACCTCCAAGACCTTTTAGAACTAACACCCAAAAAAGATGTCCTTTTCATTATAGAGGACTGGAATGCAAAAGTAGGAAGTCAAGAAACACCTGGAGCGTCCCAGTGCACTAGCCCCAAGCATCCAGTATCGTGCATCGAACCTGGACTGGCATCTTGTTTCATACATGATATTTTACATGTTTCAAGGGAGGGAGGAGGGAGGAGGGTTCAGGATGGGGAACACATGTATACCTGTGGCGGATTCATTTTGATATTTGGCAAAACTAATACAATTATGTAAATTTTAAAAATTAAATAAAATTGAAAAAAAAAAAGAAACACCTGGAGTAACAGGCAAATTTGGCCTTGGAATACAGAATGAAGCAGGGCAAAGACGAATAGAGTTTTGCCAAGAAAATGCACTGGTCATAGCAAACACCCTCTTCCAACAACACAAGAGAAGACTCTATACATGGACATCACCAGATGGTCAACACTGAAATCAGATTGATTATATTCTTTGCAGCCAAAGATGGAGAAGCTCTATACAGTCAATAAAACAAGACCAGGAGCTGACTGTGGCTCACATCATGAACTCCTTATTGCCAAATTCAGACTTAAATTGAAGAAAGTAGGGAAAACCACTAGACCATTCAGGTATGACCTAAATCAAATCCCTTATGATTATACAGTGGAAGTGAGAAATAGATTTAAGGGACTCTATAGAGTGCCTGATGAACTATGGACTGAGGTTCGTGACATTGTACAGGAGACAGGGATCAAGACCATCCCCATGGAAAAGAAATGCAAAAAAGCAAAATGACTGTTTGGAGAGGGCTTACAAATAGCTGTGAAAAGAAGAGAAGTGAAAAGCAAAGGAGAAAAGGAAAGATACAAGCATCTGAATGCAGAGTTCCAAAGAATAGAAAGAAAAGATAGAGAGCCTTCCTCAGCAATCAATGCAAAGAAATAGAGGAAAACAACAGAATGGGAAAGACTAGAGATCTCTTCAAGAAAATTAGAGATACCAAGGGAACATTTCATGCAAAAATGGGCTCGATAAAGGACAGGAATGATATGGACCTAACAGAAGCAGAAGATATTAAGAAGAGGTGGCAAGAATACACAGAAGAACTGTACAAAAAAGATCTTCACAACCCAGATAATCACGATGGTGTGATCACTCACCTAGAGCCAGATGTCCTGGAATGTGAAGTCAAGTGGGCCTTAGAAAGCATCACTATGAACAAAGCTAGTGGAGGTGATGGAATTCCAGTTGAGCTATTTCAAATCCTGAAAGACGATGCTGTGAACGTGGTGCACTCAATATGCCAGCAAATTTGGAGAACTCAGCAGTGGCCACAGGACTGGAAAAGGTCAGTTTTCATTCCAACCCCAAAGAAAGGCAATGCCAAAGAACGCTCAAACTACCGCACAATTGCACTCATCTCACACGCTAGTAAAGTAATGCTCAAAATTCTCCAAGCCAGGCTTCAGCAATACGTGAACTGTGAAATTCCAGATGTTCAAGCTGGTTTTAGAAAAGGCAGAGGAACCAGAGACCAAATTGCCAACATCCACTGGATCATGGAAAAAGCAAGAGAGTTCCAGAAAAACATCTATTTCTGCTTTATTGACTATGCCAAAGCCTTTGACTGTGTGGATCACAATCAACTGTGGAAAATTCTGAAAGAGATGGGAATACCAGACCACCTGACCTGCCTTTTGAGAAACCTGTATGCAGGTCAGGAAGCAACAGTTAGAACTGGACATGGAACAACAGACTGGTTCCAAATAGGAAAAGGAGTACGTCAAGGCTGTATATTGTCATCCTGTTTATTTAACTTCTATGCAGAGTACATCATGAGAAACGCTGGGCTGGAAGAAGCACAAGCTGGAATCAAGATTTCCAGGAGAAATATCAATAACCTCAAATATGCAGATGACACCACCCTTATGGCAGAAAGTGAAGAGGAACTAAAAAGCCTCTTGATGAATGTGAAAGAGAAGAGTGAAAATGTGGGCTTAAAACTCAACATTCAGAAAACTAAGATCATGGCATCTGGTCCCATTACTTCATGGGAAATAGATGGGGAAACTGTGTCAGATTTTATTTTTCTGGGCTCCAAAATCACTGCAGATGGTGAATGCAGCCATGAAATTAAAAGACGCTTACTCCTTGGAAGAAAAGTTATGGCCAACCTAGACAGCATATTGAAAAGCAGAGGCATTCCTTTGCCAAAAAAGGTTCGTCTAGTCAAGGCTATGGTTTTTCCTGTGGTCATGTATGGATGTGAGAGTTGGACTGTGAAGAAAGCTGAGTGCCAAACAATTGATGGTTTTGAACTGTGGTGTTGCAGAAGACTCTTGAGAGTCCCTTGGACTGCAAGGAGATCCAACCAATCCATTCTGAAGGAGATCAGCCCTGGGATTTCTTTGGAGGGACTGATGCTAAAGCTGAAACTCCAGTACTTTGGCCACCTCATGTGAAGAGTTGACTCATTGGAAAAGACTCTGATGCTGGGAGGGATTGGGGGCAGGCGGGGAGGGGGACGACAGAGGATGAGATGGCTGGATGGCATCATTGACTCGATGGACGTGAGTCTGAGTGAACTCCAGGAGTTGGTGATGGACAGGGAGTCCTGGCGTGCTGTGATTCATGGGGTCTCAAAGAGTTGGACACGACTAAGCGACTGAACTGAACTCCTGTGTTGCCCCTTCTCTTCCCTCTCCCCACTGGTAACTACTAGTTTGTTCTCTGTAGCTGTGATTATACTTCTTTGTTGTTTTATTCACTAGTCTTTTGTGTTTTTTAGATTCCATATATAAGTGATGTCATACAGTATTTGTCTCTATCTGACTTCTTTGATTTATCATAATACCCTTGAAGTCTATCCATGTTACTGCAAATGGCAACATTTCCCTCTTTTTTATGGCTGAGTGATATTCCATTGTATATTTAAACCACATCTTTCTTATCCATTCATCCACTGAAGGACACTTAGGCTACTTCCATATCTTGGTAGTTGTAAATAACACTACCATGAACATTGGAGTGTATGGATCTTAAAAGCTGTGTGTACAAAAGACCTGGCCATCAACCCTCCCAATGGTGTTCTTTCTACTCACATGCCAGCAGAAGCTTCAATTTCTTTTCCAAGACTGAAATTGGAGTCCTAATTTCCAAAGAAACAGGAGGGCAAACTTAACTGCAGTTCCTAGTGCTCAGGGTAGAGTTTATGCTTAGGGGAGGGGCAGTCTGTCTGTCTGTACCAACCCTACAGACTGAAGTCAAGCCTTGTCCTGGCAGGCCTCACCCATGGGGAATGCCCACATCAACCTCATTTGTGAGAAAGCCAAGAGATCAAACATGGTCACACACCAGCAGAAGCCCACAGAGCACCTCATCCATCAGCTTAGTCCTTTATTGACAAACCATAAGAACAGGCCGGCAAAAGCAGACCTCGGGGGAAAAGAAGGAGAAAGAGGACCAGGATAAACACAGACCAATTCTCCCCAAAGGAAATAGTCAATTCAGGGAAGAGAAGAGAACCCTGAAAGATTGAATTCATATCCTCAGAGAGATGTGAGAAGGTATTGCAGCCATTAAAAGAAAAACAGAACAAGCTGTACTGAAAAAAAAAAAAAAAGAGGGGAAGAGTATAAAAGAGTTTCTGGAAATTAAAAATTATGGCCCCAATAAAAAATTCAATAAAATGGCTGGAGAAGCAAGTG